>NC_134401.1:93029506-93730069 GCF_050003625.1 Haematobia irritans | reverse complement strand
ATCTAATTTACCACCCTTTAAGTGTGCAAAATATCATCGAAATCGGTCCAGATATATGTAGCTCCCATATATAAGTATGCCCGATTTTGCCAAAAAAACCCTATCAACGGATCTGACTAAAAGTTGGCTTACTCTAATCTTCGGTAGCACTAACTATATGTGCTCCCATATATAGGTCTCGCCCGATTTTGCAAAATTTGGTCATAATATCCTTATTTATTTACAGATCTTACTCAAATTTAGCAAAAATTTGTGGTATCAACAAAACTTGCAAAATATCATCCAAATCGGTTCATATTTAGATATAGCTTCCATATGTACCGCCCGATTTTGAAAAATTTGCCCCTAATAACCTTATTTTTGGTCATAGTGGCCACATTTATTAACCGATCATACTCAAATTCAGCACAAGGTAATCTCCTGTAATATCAACCAAACCTGCAAAATATAATCCAAAACGGTACAAATTTATATATAGCTCCCGTAGATATGTATCGCTCGATTAAACCAAATTTGGCCATAATACTCTTATATATTAACCAATGTTACTAAAATTTCAAACGTTGATGTATTAGCCGATCGTATTTATACTTACATGAAGTTATTACATAAATATATTTACCGATTTTCAAAAATTTGGATTTACTACCCACACTAAATGATCGATTTCCTCTTTTTATACCATAAACCACATAGTGGTCAGGGTACACACAAACAATTTTTTTTGCTGATTCAATTACGGAATTAATTCATCCAATTAATTTTTTAATTGAAATGTCTTCAATCACGAAAAGGATAGTTTCAATCACAGCTTTAATTGGGCGTAAGAAAAAATATTTAATTAAAAAATTAATTGATTAGATTTTAAAATTTCAATTAATTTTTTATTTGATTAAATTAAAAATTTAATTGATGTTGATTGCAAATCTCAATTAATTTCTTGAATTAATAACGTGACCATTTTCAATTACTTTCTTATCTGGCTTTGTGTTTTTAGTATTTATCAACCGATCTTCTTCCAATTTCGTATAATCGATCATAATCATATAATAATGGGTCTCGTAAATTTCAGTCAAATCAGTTCAGATTCAGATATAGCTCTCATATATAACGTTCACCCGATTTATACTCCAATGGCCCCAGAGACCAATCTTTTGTTTCGATTTACGTGGAATTTTGCATAGGGAGTAGAATTAACATTATAAATATGCGTACCGAATTTGGTTGAAATCGGTTCAGATTTAGATATAGCTCCCATATATAGCTTTCGCCCGATGTACACTCCTATGGCCCAGAGCCCAAGGTTTTACCCTGAGTTACGTAAAATTTTGCACAAGGAGCAGAACTTACATTATAAATCTTCTAAATTTGGTTGAAATCGGTTCAGATTTAGATATAGCTCCCATATATATCTGTCGTCCGATTAACAGTCATATGACCATCAGGGAATGGAAATAAAATTTTTACTATGCATGCCAAATTTACTTGAATTTGGTTCAGATTTAGGTATAGCTGTCATATCTATATTTCGTCCGATATACGCACTTAAATGGTCCCAGAGGTCTAAATTTCACTCCGATTTACTTGAAGTTTTGCACAGGGAGTAGGACTAACATTCTTGCTACACATGCCAAATTTGTTCAAAGTCGGTTCAGTTTTATATATAACTCCCATAAATATCTTTCGCCCGATTTAGATTCATATGACCACGGAGGCCAAAGATTCATTTCGAAATGTTTGAAGTTTTGCATTGATAGTTTAACTAAAATTTTAGCAATTTGTGCAAAATTTTATCAAAATCGGCTCAGAATTATATGTTCTTGCGATATTAGCAAATATGGCCAAAATACACTAATTTTCCTTGTAAAATCGTCACTGTTAAGTCGAAAACTTGCAAAAATTATTCAAATTTATCTTTACTCTAATTCGTGTATATCGACCTATAAATTATAAATGCAGATTTGCTAAATTGTATTCAACTTAAATATTTCCAATACCCTCCACCATAGGATGGGAGTATATTAACCTTGTGATTCCGTTTGTAACACATCGAAATATTGCTCTAAGACCCCATAAAGTATATATTCTGGGTCGTGGTGAAATTCTGAGTCGATCTGTGCATGTTGAAATCACGCTAACTTCCGAACGAAACAAGCTATCGACTTGAAACTTGGCACAAGTAGTTGTTATTGATGAAGTTCGGATGGTATTGCAAATGGGCCATATCGGTCCACTTTTACGTATAGCCCCCATATAAACGGACCCCCAAATTTGGCTTGCGATTGCTCTAAGAGAAGCAAATTTCGTCCGATCCGTCTGAAATTTGGTACATGGTGTTAGTATATTGTCTCTAACAACCATGCAAAAATTGGTCCACATCGGTACATAATTATATATAGCCCCCATATAAACCGATCAGCGGATTTGACCTCCGGAGCCTTTTGGAAGACCAAAATTCATCTGATTCAGTTGACATTTGGTACGTGATGTTAGTATATGGTATCCACCAACCATGCAGGAATTGGTTCATATCAGTCCATAATTATATATAGCCCCCATATAAACCGATCCCCAGATTTGACCTCCTGTGCCTTTTGGAGAAGCAAAATTCATCCGATCTGGTTGAAATTTGGTACGTGGTGGTAGTATATGCTATTTAACAACCATGCCAAAAGTGGTCCATATCAGTTCATAATCATATATAGGAACCATATAAACCGATCCAGAGATTTGGTTTTGCAGCATCTTGGAGGAGCAAATTTCATCCGAGTTGATATTTGGTACATTGTGCTAGTATATGGCCGTTAACAAGCATGCCTAACTAGGTCCATATCGGTCTATAGTTAAATATAGCCCTCAGATAAATCGATCCCCAATCACACAAAAATTGGTCCATATCAAGTTCATAATTCTATATAGCCCCCATATATGCGACACCCATATTTCATTTTCCATGCCGATTCGTAATTATTTGTAGACTTACCTATACATAACTTTTTGTCTAATATATACCACATATGGACTAAGACACAATTTAGAAAACGATGTTTAGAAGTTTTAAGATACCACAACCCAAGTAAATCGATTGCGGTTGACAGTATTTCGTATCCATGGTGGAGGGAACATAAGATTCGGCCTGGCCGAACTTAAGGCCGTATATACTTGTTTTTACTAACATTGTGACCGTCCCGTTCATTAACCAATTTAAATTTTGAGTCTAGACATTTTATGAAAGTTAAAAAAATTGTCCAAATCGGTTCATATTTAAATATTTGTTTATATAGCTCCTAACAAATTAGAATCACCTCCTGAGTCGGTCTAGCCCTTGGTGTCCGTCTGTCCATCCGTAAGTCGGTCTGTCCATTTATTTTTTTGGTCGCAGGATTCCGGTTGCAATTATTAACCGATTTTGATGAAATGTGGTGTATGGCGCTTTATTGGCACAAAGACGAACGCTGTTGTTGGAAAAAATCGAATGGAATATATAGAGATATAGCTCCCATCTATATGTATCGCCCGATTTTCCCAAATTTGGCCATAATACTCTTATTTATTAGCTAATGTTACTCAGTTTTCACATTTTTTAAGTATTAGCCGATCATAGTTATGCTATGTTCCCACTGACTCAGAAATTTATTATGTGGACTCGGCTATAAAAAGGACCTCCTTGCCATTGAGCTTAAAATGGAATCGGGCAGCACTCAGTGATAAGAGAGAAGTTCACCAATGTGGTATCATAATGGACATAATAGTCTAAGTGAGCCTGATACATCGAGCTGCCACCTAACCTAACCTAACCTAACCTAAGATGTTTTAGTTTGACGGTTGACAAGCAAATAAGAATTTATCATCCAAGGGATTTAGCCATCCCACCTGCACATAAATATGTAATACAGCTACTCTAATGAATTTGCATTAACTGTTTCAAAAAAAAATTGTTTTTTTTTTTTTTTGACGCACTTCCAACGTTACGCACTTTAAAACTTGTTTCGAAAACAGCAAAACATAAACTTTGCAACAATTTGCCTAACTTGAACTATTTAAATTATTATTCAAACATTTTTCAGATTTGATTGTCAATCGTTTAAAAATAAATTATAAATATATGTGCTGAATGGTTTTGACTATCAATGTGCCTTTAACCGTTCTTCGATAACAAAATTAAAAAACAATAAATAATAAAAAAAAAAAACGAAATAATATTTAACGTATTCCCTTTTAAATTTATTCTAGTATTCAAAATGTTTAAGGGAGTTAATGTGATAGCGTTTGTGATTAGTAATCTACCACTTGCAGGCTTAATATTAGCCTATCCGTTTTTTATAGTGGCATCCATAGTGTATGGTGTGGTCAAATTGTTCAAAAGGGGCAAAAAGCGAGTTTCCCTAATCAATGAAGTGGCAGTGGTAATGACAACGAACTTTTAAAAGAAAGTGTGATAGAAATATCTAAGTCAAGGTTACACATTAAAAAAAGTGGAAAGTTATAAAGTTGTTGTTCGGAGTTGACTAGAATGATCCATAGAAAATAATCCATACTTAAAATAAAGATTTAAAACATAATATAATACAAAGTAAAAATAAGGGATATAATTAAAGAGAATTCGAAGTACAAATTGAATCACTGTATTAACTGAATTTAAGACTTGTGGTGTTGGTTGCTTCAAACTATAAAATTATCAGGCAACTTATATCCACCTCAATTTTATATTTCCTTTTCAAGATTTGAGCATATATTTGCACAGAAAAGAAAATATCTTCTACTATATAAAAATAAGTCGGGTTTTCCTTCCTGACGCAATAACTCCAGAACGCAGAACGATTTCCACGGGTTTGCATTCGTTGGAAAGGTCCCGGGCTCTGTGAGGTTTATAGCAACGAAAATTCAAGAAAAGTTACAACAGAAATGTGGGAAAATCTGTTTTTTTTTACATACAGCGCATATTAAAAAAAAATTATAATTTGAATTTATCGCAGTTGCTTTTGTTATAAAATAATTTTATTTTTTAACATAAAAAATATTCGGAGAATAGTGAGGGTAATCATGTGGTGAAAATATGGTACTTCTTTTTGTGATATCTGATGGGGGTGGGGACATCCCTCTTGCACGACTTTTTCAAAATTGGGCCAAAGTTCTCCGATTTGGGTGAAATTTCCAAGGAAGGTTAAGGGTGATGTCTAGACAAAGACCCGCTACTTTATTTTTTCGATATTTTGTCGCGGAGGTGGACAACCCTTTTATACGATTTTTGTTTAAAGTATAGTAGAAAAACAAAACTTTTCTGATTTACTTGAGATTTACAGAGAACACGCCGTGAGGTTATGAATTTACTATGGGGTACATGTTTTTTTTTTAATATTTGCTCGACTTTTTGAAAATTGGAACAAAATTATCCGATTTGCTTGGAATTTTCAGGGGAGGGGGCGCCTAGGCAAAGAACAGCTACTTTATTTTTCGATATTTGGTCAAGGATTGTGGCCTTCCCTTTGTCCGACTTTTTTTAAATACCGTGAAAATACTAAAATTTATCGACTTACTGAAAATTTACGGAGAACTTTGGGGAGATTATGAAATTTATATAGGGTACATGATTTTTTAATATTTGGTCCGGGAAAATAAAAGCGCACAGGGAGATTGCATTTCTCCTCAAGTACAATTAAACTTTTCAAATGTACTTGAAATTTAGAGAGGATGTGGAGTAGGTTAAAGGGTGATACGGTCAAAATTTGGTCAAGGGAAAACGCGTGTAAATCGGTGAAATCGTTTATTTAATAATCAAATTAAATTTCTTTTTCAAGTTCAATTAGTATAAAATTCAGGAAAAATATTCAGTTAGGCTTTCGCTTTTCCAAATCCGAATTGCCGGGCCTCACACTTGACACCTGCCATCAGATTTTAAACAGTTACCTTGTCCACTTTCTTCGCCGCAGAAAGCCAGTTTGCCTTGAATTGCTGCTCGTCCTTAGCAGTTTTTTTGGTTTTCTTTAGGTTCCGCTTCCTCCTCTAAAACTGAAAAAAACTAGAATTCTCAAGTTTACATGAAATTTACAAAGACCGTAGTGGAAGGTTATGAAATCAATATGGAGTACTTGATTTTTTGGTATTTGGATGGGAACCTTCTCCTTGCCCCACACTATGCAACTTGGAGGAAAGTTTACAGATTTTCTTGGAATTTGCAGAGAAAGTGACGTCCCTATACAAAAATTAGAGCAAAATCTGACCTTCTCCGATGTACTTGAAATTGGGAGAAGATGAATAAATTTATACGGGGTACATAATTTTTCGATGTCTGGTTGGGGAAGTGGAATAGTGAAGTTGGGTAGTTTGTGAAATGAATATAGGGTACGTGAATTTACGATATCTGGTCGGGGAGGAGCGAAGAAGGGGGGGGGTCCCTTTTGCCCTATTTTCTAGAAAGTAGATGATTGTCGATAAATGGGAACTCGGCACATGGTTTTATGATTTTTCCACAGGCTTCTGACAGACTTTTTTAAGTAAAAAACTTAAATGTACATGAAGTTTTATTTACAAGAAATGTAGAAGATTGTCCAACGATTTGAGTACAGAACAATTAAAAAACAAAGGGAACACCCATACCCGACATTTGTTAAGCCGGTCCGTTTTACATCTGCATAACCGCCCTATTTCTGTATATAAACGAAAAATCAAGTATACCGATTTTTTTGAAATGTGCGGGACACGTATGTGGAAACCATGGAGTGAATAATCAGTACTTCAGTTTTTGTGCCAGACTTCCCCTGACCCTACTCTTTAAAAGACTTCAAATCTTTTCGAATTTGTTTTCAGATCGAAAGATATGGTTGACTAAGTTAATGAAAATATGCTTCGGGAGGCGCAGCGAAGCGGGCCGGTTACGCTAGTAAATAAATAAAAACTTAAAAGGATATTCAATTAAAATGTTAATTCAAGTAAGCATTTTGTTTTAATAAAAATAAAATTAAATCACATAAATTAATTGAATCAATTATGTTTTTACTGGTGTATTTCACATATATTATCATATCCGTGATTGAAGAAATTTTGATCAAAAATTAATTGCTTCAATTAATTTCGTAACTGAAGTCAAAAGAACAAAGAAAAACGTTGTACAGTTTCTTTGTATAAAACTAAAACACATAAATTAATTGTGTTTTAGTCCACCATTTCAACAGCCGTTACACTGAATATGCATCACTTCTTATGTCGCGATCCGAATTCAGTGTTTTGGATGTGAATTAAAAAATTTGGTGATATTTTGATAAATAATTAACACTAATTTACACTGAAAATGTACACTTAATGAGAGTCGACTTTTGTATTTTGATCTGCTGAATTCGAAAAAAAAAATGTTTAAAAATTTTTTATGGAACAGTTTTTGAGATATCCCGTTATTTTTAGTTTTTCGCTCTTTTTTTCACTAAACAAATTATATATCGAGTTAGAAATGTCCAATTATATCGTTGTTTGTACATAAATTAAAGTTATTAATGACAAATAATCGTTTACAATGGGATCTGTGATAAGTTAAGTGGTTAAAAAAATAGCGATGCGAAAAATTCATATTTTCACAAAAAAATCTTATTTTACAATGAACCTTTTCCGCCAAAAAAGTATAAACTATTGAAAAAACGACCAACTAGAAGAAAAACTGCCGAAAAATGACAAAGTTATAAGAAATTGAATGATGTCAAATCATGCAAATATGAGCCACTGACCCACACAAAAATGCATTTCACTGTGGCCGAGGGGCATTTTTGTGTGGGTGAGTTGTTCACTTTTGCATGATTTGACATCGGATTTGTTCACGCAATTGCTTATAACTTTGTCATTTTTCGATCAATTTTCTTCTAGTTGGTCTTATTACTTACGTTAAGAATCATCAATTAAACATCTCTTGTTTGAGTGTCCTGCATTTTGTGTAAGGCGTAAGCAAATTTTAGGGGCATATAGCTTTAACTTAATGGAGGACCTGGAAAACATTAACTTAAGCAGTCTGCTAATGGTTTTGAAACAATTTGGTTGGTTCAACAGAAGAAAATAATCGAGAAGGTTCAGCGGTTAAAACTAGAAGTCTCCATATGTAATAGGTAATTTTAGTTAATGTGGACCACAATGGATGTGGTATCACAAATGCCACTTCAACCTAATATACTCCTTCCGTTTGAACCATTCAAGTTAAGTTCTGATTCATTTTTATACCCTCCACCATAGGATGGTGGAGGGTATTTGTCAAAATTTTATTTCTATAGAAACTTTAAACTTAATTATATACGTATTTAATCTCCCTTTTTATACCCTTCACCACTACTGTGGTACAGGGTATAATAAGTTTGTGCATTTGTATGTAACGCCAAGAAATAGTGGTCATAGACCCATCTTTTAGTATACCGATCGCCTTAGAATTAAATCCTGAGTCGATTTAGCGATGTCCGTCTGTCTGTCCGTCCGTCCGTCTGTCTGTATATGTAATTTTGTGCGCAAAGTACAGCTCGCAATTTAAGTCCTCAATTTTGGCACAGGGCCGTTTCTTGGGATGGAGACAATCGCTATTGGAAAAATCGGTTCAGATTTAGATATAGCTGCCATATATATTTATCCCCGATTTGATCATGGTTAGGTTAGGTTAAAGTGGCAGCCCGATTAAATTTCAGGCTCACTTAGACTATTCAGTCCATTGTGATACCACATTTAACTAAAAGTACCTATTACATATGGGCACTTCTAGTCTTAACCACTGAACCTTCTCTATTATTTACTTTTGTGGAACCAACCAGATTGCTCCAAAAACATTAACAAACTGCTTAAGTTAACGTTTTCCAGGTCAGCCAGTAATCTAAAGCTATATGCTCCTAAAATTCGCTTACGCCTTACACAAAAAGCAGGACACTCACACAAGAGGTGTTTAATTGATTCCTTTTCCTCCACGTCATGACAGCTTATACAATAGTCATTATACTTCGCACCTATAGTTTTTGCAAATTCGCCTATCAGGCAGCGACCCGTTATAGCAGATATTAGGAGTGCTATCTGACGCCTTGAGAACACTAGCATATCTAGTGTGCGGTTTAAATTTAAATGGGGCCATATTTGCTTGGTGTCGTTACAACCCTTGCAATTTTCCCATCGAATATTGGTCATCATAACAGCCTTCTCACGCAGTAAGAGCTTGCAGGTGGCCAGAGGCATACCAACAGATTCTAGTTCCCCTGGAATATGTAAGGTAGTTCCTAGCCTTGCTAACACATCTGCTTCACAGTTCCCCGGTATGTTCCTATGACCAGGCACCCATATTAGGTGAATATTGTACTGCTCAGCCATCTCATTGAGATATTTGCGGCAGTCGATGGCCGTTTTTGAGTTAAGGAACACAGAGTCCAAGGATTTTATTGCAGGTTGACTGTCTGAGTATATATTAATGCCAATATTTGTTGGAACATTACTTCTCAGCCAATTCACCACCTCTCTTATTGCCAATATTTCAGCCTGAAAAACACTACAGTGATTAGGTAATCTTTTCGCTATTCGAATTTCCAGATCTTTAGAATGTACTCCGAACCCCACTTGTCCATTCAATTTGGAGCCATCAGTATAGAAATCTATATATCTTTTATTCCCCGGGGTCTGTGTACACCACGCCTCACTGTTGGGAATTAGAGTTTCAAACTTTTTGTCGAAAAGTGGTTTTGCCAGGGTGTAATCCACTACGTTAGGCACATCTGGCATTACTTTGAGGACCGAACTATGACCGTACATTTTTTCCGACCACAGCGATAGCTCGCGCAACCGCACAGCCGTTGTTGCAGCTGACTGTTTGGCCAAAATGTCTAAAGGCAATAGATGTAGCATGACATTAAGGGAGTCTGTTCCTGTCTTACTAAATGCGCCTGAGATACATAAGCTCGCCATACGCTGAACTTTATCTAAACAAGTCGGTTTCTGAAGTGCCGGCCACCAGACTACAACACCATATAGCATTATAGGTCTAACCACTGCCGTGTATAGCCAATGCACAATTTTTGGTCTTAGTCCCCACTTTTTCCCTATTGCCTTTTTGCACGAGTACAAAGCTACCGTGGCTTTTCTCGCCCTCTCTTCAATATTAAGCCTAAAATTCAGCTTCCTGTCCAAAATAACGCCAAGGTATTTTGCACACTCACCAAAGGGAATTTCAGTACCCCCTAAGGAAATGGGCCTAACCGTGGGAGTTTTGCGATCTTTGCAGTACATGACTATTTCTGTCTTTGCTGGATTTAGACCAAGACCATTATCTTTCGCCCATTTCTCAGTCATCCGGAGAGCTCTCTGTATAATATCTCTGATTGTGGATGGGAATTTTCCCCTGACTGCTAGCGCCACATCATCTGCGTATGCCACCACTTTTATCCTTTCTTTTTCTAGAGAAACCAGAAGGTTGTTTATAGCAACATTCCAAAGAAGAGGTGATAGAACTCCTCCTTGGGGAGTGCCTCTGTTCACATACCTTTGTATGTTTGCTTGCCCTAGTGTGGCTGAAATACGTCTCTTTATTAGAAGTTCGTCTAACAGCCTAAGTATACCTGGATCAACATTGAGAGTTGTCAGTCCATTTAATATCGATTTGATCATAGTTAGCATGTTTATCAACCGATTTTCTTGAAATACCATACATCCAAATATTTTATGAATCTCGAAATTCTTGCAAAATATCAGCCAAATCGGTTCAGATTTAGATATAGCTCCTATATATATCTTTCGTCCGATTTAGACTCATATGACCACAGAGGCCAAAGTTTACTACCGATCTTCGTGAAATTTTGCACAGAGGGTAGAATTGACATTCTACTAATGCTTGGTAAATTTGATTGAAATCGGTTCAAATTTAGATATAGCTCCCATATATATCTTTCGTCCGATTTGAACTTATATGTTCACAAAAGCCAGAGTTTTGCCATGATTTGCTTCAAATTTTGCACAAGGGGTACGTTTGATAGTATCGTTAAGTGTGTCAAATTTTGCTAAAATCGGTTCAGATTTAGATATAGCTCACATATATATCTTTCGCCCGATTTGGACTTATATGGTCTCAAAAGCCAGAGTTTTACCCTGACTTACTTCAAATTTTGCACAAGCGGTACTTTTAACGATACTATTGTATGTACCAAATATGGTCAAAATCGATTCAGATATTTTTAACTTGAGGCCCAGTTGATTTGTGGACATTGTACTCTTCCAAAATTCATTTTTGTGATACCCCAGCTTTCGATAAAATCCTCAAACTCATAATAAAATTCAATAATTTACAAGCATTGCACCTTTAACTATTTATGGTTAAATGTAGACAAAACTAAAGTGTCAGCTGTTTAAACCAGAATCGCCAAAAAGATAATAGCTAAAAAATCACCCGTTATGATATGCCCTATGCAACATTTTTTGAGAAGTTATTGATGAATATTTAATTTTGAACAGCGTTTGTATGACGACGAAGTTTAATGAAATGCCTACACGTTTAATTCTTATTTCATCTGATACTTAATTAATTTTAAGATCTCGATGAAGGTCAGTGTTCCTTATATACGAAAGAGTTTGCACTATAGCGAGTAGTATTCTTTTTATAGCTTTTGAATTTCATTGACCTCAATGTTATTCGCAAAACCCCATATAACAGCATAGGCTTGACCATTTGAATATTCATACAGAAGCAGTTTATTCCTAATATATATTTTTGATTTTGATGAAAATTATCCTCTGATTTGAGTTTTGAGGTTTGCTTCCTGAAACTTATTTTTGACGTGTTCTCTTCGCTTGATTTTTTTATTCCCATGTATCGATATTATCAAGTGCCTTTTGCAAATGATATTTTGCTTGCTGGTAAGGTAGACGTTGTCATTGTGGTTGGCAGATCGTGGGTGGTTAAATTTCAAGGGCCGATGTTTATTTTGAATAAAACACAAACTGTTTAGGAAGTTATTGTAATTTTATTTTATTATGATATATTGGTATTACTCAATTATGCATGGAACAAAATATCGGCCAAATGGGCGACGCGACCTCGGTGACACACCTTCATCCGATGGTCCAAATTTTCGATGACGCTGAGGCATAATGGAGGTTCTATGCCGTTAATGTGCCGAATTATCTCATCCTTTAGCTCTTGAATTGTTGCTGGCTTATCGACGTACACCTTTTCTTTCAAATAACCCCAAAGAAAAAGTGCAACGGTGTCAAATCACATGATCTTGGCGGCCAATTGACATCGCCATTACGTGAGATAACACGGTCATTGAATTTGTTGCGCAAAAGAGCCATTGTTTCGTTAGCTGTGTGGCAAGTGGCACCGTCCTGCTGAAACCACATATCGTCCACATCCATATCTTCCAATTCGGGCCATAAAAAGTTCGTTATCAACTCACGATAGCGAACACCATTCACAGTAACTGCCTGACCGGCCTCATTTTGGAAAAAATACCTCCCGATGATGCCGCCAGGCCATAAACTGCACCAAACAGTCACACTTTGTGGGTGCATTGGTTTTTCGACATTCGCTCTTGGATTCACATTCGCCCAAATGCGGCAATTCTGTTTATTGACGAATCCACTGAGGTGAAAATGTGCCTCATCACTGAAGATGATTTTCTTCGAAAATTGATCATCCAATATTGCCATTTCTTGGAACCATTCTGCCCATTCACGACGTTTGGAATGGTCAAGAGGCTTTAGTTCTTGAGCCAATTGACCTTGTAAGCGTGTAAATGCAAGTCTTTATGCATAATGTTCATCAACGACGAGCGTGAGAGGTGCAATTGTTGGGCACGACGACGAGTTGGGGTGGACGGCTCTTCAGCCACACTATCGCGAACAGCAGCAATATTTTCTGCAGTACGAGCTGTATGAGCATGCACTTGTGTTCTCACATCTTCTACAGACCCGGTTTGTTCGAATTTTTCCACGATTTTTGCGATTGTACGCACATTTGGACGATCAAATTGACCACGAAGTGCACGATATGCATTTTGATTTGGATAAGTCTGGATAACTTCAACACGTTGTTGGATTGTGTATCTCTCCATGGTTCAAATTGAGTAAGTCTGAAATAGAGAAATGTCAAATAAAATTCGGAAAAAATTGGCGTTTAGGTGTGGTTCACATTCAACATCGGCCCTTACAATTTAACCACCCTTTATATAGGAAATATAATAATAGCCCAGCAAAAAAATTGGAAGTGCTTATAAAGGCACAACTTTAAAAGCACTTCCAAAAATGTTCTCCCTCAGATGTTCTTTATTTTACTACTCAGGAAGTTCTTTTAATTTAATTTTTTGTAACTCGCTTTTTCATATTTTTGAAAGGATATTTTAACTTTTTCTGTTTCAAATAGGTTTAAAACAATAAGGATTAATAGAAGGTACAAATTATTAATTTTTTTTTCGAAAAAAATTCAAAATCCATTCTTAAAAAATTGCCAATTTGTGAAAATATTTGATGTCAAACGTTTCAGACAAGCGGTACAATGCTTTAAAAATCATATAAATTTATAAAAAATTATTTATTTGGCAATTTATTGCAAACTTTTTAATTTACATCCAAAACACTAAATTCGGATCACCACCTTAAGAAGAGCTGCAAATTCAGTGCAACGGCTATTGAAATAGTGGGCATCCGTCCTATGACTAGCCCATGTTAAATTCATCGCTTCTGCGCCAATTTTGCACCACTTCCGGATCCAAAAAGAACATTTTCACTACTTTTTTTGGCGATGCTTTTTTTGCTGGGAGGCTAAGTTCTATTTTATTACATATGCCGCACATTATAATATACACCCTCAAACGAACTCGCTTCGTTATCATATACACCATCACACAGAAAGTAGAAAAAAGTAAACTATGTTATGGGGAAATTGAACTCAATTGAATCTCAATTTTTGAGAATAATTAAATTAAGAAAAATTAAAGGGTGATACGGTCAAAAAAAACGCATGTAAATCGGTGAAATCGTTTATTGACAAAATCAAATTAAATTTCTTTTTCAAGTTCAATTAG
The DNA here is from genome assembly GCF_050003625.1 of Haematobia irritans. Lineage (NCBI taxonomy): Eukaryota > Metazoa > Arthropoda > Insecta > Diptera > Muscidae > Haematobia > Haematobia irritans. Next base: position 93,716,054 of record NC_134401.1, on the reverse strand, counting down.
TATAAAATTCAGGAAAAATATTCAGTTAGGCTTTCGCTTTTCCAAATCCGAATTGCCGGGCCTCACGCTTGACACCTGCCATCAGATTTTGTACAGCCACCATGTCCACCTTCTTCGCCGCAGAAAGCCAGTTTGCCTTGAACTGCTGCTCGTCCTTAGCAGTTTTTTGGTCTTCTTTAGGTTCCGCTAGACAATAGCCCAGTATTTCTCATTTGGGCGGAGCTCTGGCGTGTTGGGAGGGTTCTTGTCCTTGGGAACCACCTGCACGTTGTTGGCGCCGTACCACTCCATGGCCTTTTTACCGTAATGGCAAGATACCAAATCCGGCCAAAACAGTACGGAACAACCGTGTTTCTTCAGGAAAGGCAGCAGACGTTTATTCAAGCACTCTTTCACGTAAATTTCTTGATTGACAGTCCCGGAAGCTATGAAAATGCTGCTTTTCAAGCCACAGGTGCAGATAGCTTGCCAAACCAGATATTTCTTTGCGAACTTTGACAGTTTTATGTGCTTAAAAATATCTGCTACCTTTCCCCTTCCTTTTGCCGTATAAAATTCCTGTCCCGGAAGCTGCTTGTAGTCGGCTTTGACGTAGGTTTCGTGGTCCATTACCACGCAGTCAAACTTTGTCAGCATCGTCGTGTACAGCCTCCGGGATCGCGCTTTGGCCGTCGTATTTTGTTTATCATCGCGATTTGGAGTCACTACTTTCTTGTAAGGCGATAGTGCGGCTCGTTTTTTGGCTCGATGCACGGTTGTAGACGATACACCCAGCTTATTTGCGGCATCTCGGAGAGAGAGGTTAGGGTTTCGCTTGAAACTACCGGCTACTCTCTTTGTCGTCTCAGCGGCTTCCGGTTTTCGATTTCCCCCCGATCCAGACTTCCTGGCTGTCGACAAACGTTCCCCAAACACTTTAATTACATTTGTAACGGTTGATTTGGCAACTTTTTGCGATTTTGCCAGCTTTGCGTGCGAGTAGCTCGGATTTTCGCGATGCGCGAGCAAAATTTTGATACGCTGCTTTTCTTGCTTGGACGGCATTTTTAAAACTGAAGAGTAAATTCCAAAATCAAAACAGGAGCATCATTCTACACACACACACCTTCAAAATGAGGGGTGTTCAGGTTTTTTAAATGCAAAATTGAAAGAAATACGTCAAGTTTATATTGACCAAATTTTGACCTTATCACCCTTTAGAGAGCCTGAAGTAAATATGGGAAACGCTTTATATGGGGGCTATATACAATTATGAACCGATATGGACAAATTTTTGTGTGATTTGATCGATATGAATTAAGTTTGGCTCTCCAAGAGGCTCCGCAAGCAAAGTCTGGGGATCGGTTTATATGAAGGCTATATAGAATTATGAACTGATATGGACTAATTTTTGTTTGATTAGGTCTATTTGGGGGCTATACACGGATGAAAAAGACTGTTTTTCATATGTTTGGCTATAAACATTATATGTTTGGAATACAAATTTTTAAACACAATATTTTTGAGTGCAAGCATATAATGTTCATAAACTAGCATAACATGTTTGGGACATATATGTTAATATGTTAGAACATATTATGTTTGGGACATAAAATGTTTGTAAATATAATATGCTTGGATGCAAACATATATTAATTTAGAAATAGCCTATAAACATATATGTGTTTAGTAGCTTGGAGCGCTATTTAACAGGGAGCGATATTGAATTAAGTTGGTGGTTGTTGCTTGTTATTACAAAATTAACATTTTATTTTTCCTTGGGCAATTGATCAGCTACTTCTTTGATCCTTACAAACTGTGTGGTCCGCTGTTCGAATCCCCGTCCGGCAAAAGGTAAAATTAAAATAAAAAAATCATAAAATTGAATAATTTCTTCTATAATGTTTGTATTACAGAAAAAGGTGCTAAGAACTAAAAAATCTCGTGGAAGTGAGATGTGAAGGGAATTAGGCAGAAACAAAATTTTGAGCATTCAAGTCGAAAACCTATGTTGTTAGCACCTATATTACCTGTTTATTTTCATAATTCATTATGATTGTAAATATATAAATAAATAAATAAAATTTTGAGCACAATATTGTTTGGGAGAATTTTTTTTAAGCATATAATATTTTTGGGTGCAAAATGCTTCCAAACATATTATATGTTCACATAATAACATATTGTTTTTTGGAAGACAACATTATTGAATTTGGATGCAAAAATACAAAATGTTTGGAACTTAGACTACCCAAACATATATTGTTTAGACCAATATGCTTTCAAACATATTATATATTGGAAGAGATCAAACATATAAATGTTTGGGCAATACCCAAAAATGTATATGCTTGAAGCAAAATATGTTTGGGAGTATATGTTACAGAAGCGATTTTTTGTGAGCGTGTATATAGCTATAGACCGCTATGGAACAATTTTGGTATGGTTGTTAGCAGCCACACCCTTGCACAATGTACCAAATTTTAACCGAATCGGATGAAATTTACTGCTCAAAGAGGCTCCGGAGGTCAAATCCGGGGATCGGTTTATATGGGGGCTATATATAATTATGGACCGATAAGGACTAATTAATGCACAGTTGTTAGTGTCCATATACTAACACAACATACAAAATTTCAACTGAATCGGATGAAATTTGCTCCTCTCCGTTGGTCAAATCTGGGGATCGGTTTATATGGGGGCTATATATAATTATTGACCGATATGCATGGTTGTTAGAGACCCTATACTAACACCACGTACAAAATTTCAACCGAATCGGATGAAATTTGCTTCTCTAAGAGGCTCCGCAAGCCAAATCTGGGGGTCGGTTTATAAAAGTGGTCCAATATGGCCCATTTGCAATACCATCCAACCTACATCAATAACAACTACTAACGCCAAGTTTCAAGTCGATAGCTTTTTTCGTTAGCGTGATTTCAACAGACGGACGTTCGGACGGACAGGCTTAGAACGACTCAAAATTTCACTACGACCCAGAATATATATACACCGAAAAAAGTGAACTGTTTTATAGCAAGAATGAACTACCACGCACGAAAATTGAACTAAATTGTACTCCACATTTGAGATTTCCACAAAGCATTGTTAAACCAGGAAATTTTAATTCCCTTTTGTACTTTTTAACTGCAGTTCACGAAATTACATCATCTCAAAGAAGAAAAAATATACTAAAAGTAAAGAAGAAAATCATTGGCGCCAAATCATGACCATTTTAACCATACAGTAGTTCATTCTTACTATTTTTAGGAATCGTACGAAAATTTTCATTTGTTTTAGTTCATATTGAACTTATGTGTACGGTCATTGAACTTTATACTCACGTTTAGTTCATAAAATTTTTGAGACATACTTAAAAAAAGTAAGATTTCATTAAGCTGTGGAAGATTTCGATAAAAATAATAAAATTTAACAAGCAAATAATTTTTTTCCAATAAAAATAACTTAAATTTAGCATTAGTTTAACTACGGAATTTTTTTTCTGTGTACTTTATGGGATCTTAGAGCAATATTTCGATTTGTTACAAACGGAATGACAAAGTTAATATACCCCCCACCCTATGGTGGAGGGTATAAAAATCAGTGACGCCAAAAAACCACAATTTTAACCACAGTAGCTCATTTTTACTATTTATGGGAATCGTTCGAATATTTTCTTCTGCTTTAGTTCACATTAAACTTATGGGCCGTAGTCATTGAACTTTATACCCACTTTTAGTTCATAACATTTTTGAAACACTCTTGGAATAATAAAAGTTTCAATAGGCTGTGTAGGCTATTACATTGTCGACTCTGGGTCATTTTATACCTTTCCACATCATTCCTTTGTATTGTCTTAATATTTAATAAAAAAAATAATTTTTTATAATTAATTTTTAGAAATAATAAAAAAAAACTATTCAATATATTTTGGACTTATTTTTATTTATATCCCATAGAAATTATTATTATTTTCATTCTAAATGCAATTGACTTAGTAGGCCAGATAATATTTCTCTTCCGTTTTCACTTAATAGTTGCGTAATTTCTAATCTTTCCGGCTTTTATTGCAGATAACTGGTTCGGCGAGAGGCTTAGGTCGTGAAATTGCCATCCAGCTGGCTAAACGCGGATGCCGTCTGGCTATTGTGGATGTTCAACAAACATTGGCCGAAGAAACTGCAGAGCATATTTCAAAACTTTATGACGTCAAGACTAAAGCTTATAAGGTAAGTCTACTAATACAGCCAGCTAATATTTTCGTAGTCGTAGTCATATAATATATAAAAGCTTTTTACGGAACGCTTGTCCCAATGTCTATGAATGTTTCTTATTAACATACACCGATAAATTTAGAATATAGCATTTGATAAACATGAACATACGCCGGTTAATTTCATTTTATAACTTAATAAAGATGTGCAGACGGTGAATATTTGTAGCATTTACATTTTTGGGATGATATCTTACGTTATAAAATTTAAAAATTTTTGGAAACTAAAACAAAATTTCATTAACATCGTTTTCTAAATTGCGAGTTAGTCCACACGTGGTATATATTAGACAAAAATCGGATCGATATGGACTTTTGCACGGTACGTAGAGAGCCAGAATTGAAATTTGGGGTCGCTTATATGGGGGCTATATACAATTATGAACTTGATATGGACCAATTTTTGTATGATTGGGGATCGATTTATCTGAGGGCTATATATAACAATAGACCGATATGGACCAAGTTAGGCATGGTTGTTAACGGCACAATGTACCAAATTTCAACTGAAGCGGATAAAATTTGCTCTTCCAAGAGGCTCCAAAACCAACCCGCGGGATCAGTTTATATGGGGACTATATATGATTATGGATCGATATGGACCACTTTTGGCATGGTTGTTAAATATCATATACTACCACCACGTACCAAATTTCAACCAGATCGGATGAATTTTGTTTCTCCAAAAGGCACCGGAGGTCAAATCTGGGGATCGGTTTGTATGGGGCCTATATATAATTATGGACTGATATGAACCAATTCCTGCATGGTTGGTGGATACCATATACTAACATCAAGTACCAAATATCAACTGAATCAGATGAATTTTGGTCTTCCAAAAGGCTCCGGAAGTCAAATCCGCTGATCGGTTTATATGGTGGCTATATATAATTATGGACCGATGTGGACCAATTTTTGCATGGTTGTTAGAGACAATATACTAACACCATGTACCAAATTTCAGACGGATCGGATGAAATTTGCTTCTCTTAGAGGATCCGCAAGCTAAATTTGGGGGTCCGTTTATATGGGGGCTATACGTGAAAGTGGACCGATATAGCCCATTTGTAATACCATCCGACCTACATCAATAACAACTTCTTGTGTCAAGTTTCAAGTCGATAGCTTGTTTCGTTCGGAAGTTAGCGTGATTTCAACAGACGGACGGACGGACGGACATGCTCAGATCGACTCAGAATTTCACCACGACCCAGAATATATATACTTTATGAGGTCGTAGAGCAATATTTCGATGTGTTACAAACGGAATGACAAAGTTAATATACACTCATCCTATGGTGGAGGGTATAAAAACAAAATAAAATAAAATAAAATGACCTCCGGCGACAGCTGTTCTCCCAAGCAGATTAGTTCAACCAGTACGCTTCCCGAACATAAATATAAAGATTCTACTTATAAAGACTAGATCAGATTCTGGATTTATAAGAACCATTTTGGTTTGAGTTTTAGAGGAATCATAAACATCTCTTGTAAGTATGTAAGAAAATGATGAAATAACGCCTTGATTTGAATTCTAAAATCTCTTTTTTTTAATAACGTTAAATTGGCTTTAGTAAAATAGAGGGCTCAATTTTTTTCAGTGTACTTCCAGTTTCAATTAGTTTTCATTTCATGCTTTCTGTACTCTCAAGAAGTGATCTATATGGAGGTCTTACCAAATGCACCAATAAAAGCTAAATCCGATACAAATTTTGTCGGGTTTAATTACAATTTCGGGACATCGGTCCATATGGGGGCTATGCCAAAAACATGTACCGATACACACCATATTCAGCACACCTCTTTATGATCTTAAAATACCTCTAGATTTCCAATTTCAGGGCACATTGGATAAAAATTACGGTTTCTAGAAGCCAAAGACCCCAAATCGGGAAGTCGGTTTATATAGGGACTAAAATATATCAAAACCTGGACCGATATGGCCCACCTGCAAACAAAAATCTGTGGGAAATTTCAGGACAATAGCGCCATTGTTAAAGGCTGTAGCGTGATTACAACAGACAGATAGATGGACGGACGTGATTATATCGTATTAGAATTTCTCCCTGATCAGGAATATATATATACTGTATATAGTCGGAAATCGATATTTCGATGTGTTACAAACGGAATGCCAAACTTATTCCCCATATGCAATAAAGTTACAGAATACTTCAAGCCTACACACAAAAATTTTTTTTTCTGATTCAATCACAAAATTAATTGATCCAATTAATTTTTAATTGAAATGTCTTCAATCACAGAAATGATAGTATCAATTAAAAAAATTAATTGAAGGTCAATTAAAAAGTTAATTGATCCAATTAAAAAATTAATTGATACTATTATTTTTGTGATTGATTTTTGTTTCAATTAAAAAATTTGTTAAATCAATTAAATTTTTAATTGAATATTTTTTAAAATTCATTAAAATTTTAATTGGAAAATTTTTCGTGAATTTTTTTGTGTGTACTTTTGCCATATAAATTCATTCGATAAACTGGCAATACATTGTTTTGCCCATATGGGCAATTATATTCTCATCATCTGTGAACTAAGGCAAGTTTTCGTTAAAGTACCTCCCTCAACCTTCCTTGAAAATTTAAAAAAAGTTTCAAATTGTAGGGTAAGGGGAGGTCATTTCTTTGGCCACACATTGCAAAATAGGTAGGGGATTTTTTAGAGACTACCATAAACTTTGTCTGAACATTTCAAGAAAATCGATCAACTGCTCTTCAAGTTTCAAAATGTCGGGTAAGGCGGAGGTGCTCTCCCTGTCCTAATATCAAACTGTGGGGTACCTTACATTAATTTCATAACCTTCGCTGACCACATATCGAAAAATACGTAATGAATGGATCGGCGAACTTAAGTCCAACTTTTAAAAAGTTCCTCACCCTCCCCTCACCGACCATATATCAAAAAGACATTGCACTAATTTCATAATAAGGCTCGGGCATAGGAAAGGCCCCCCTCAAGGCGCCACTCCCAACTTCCCTGAAAACTTCAAGCCAATCAAAGTTAAGTCCAATTTTTAAAAAGTCTGATTAATGGGAGGTCCCCATTCCCGAACAAATTGCGAAAAAAATTGTAGCGGATCTTTGTTTAGTGGCCACCCCAATCTTCAAGTCCCCGACCAGATATCAGTAAATCGGGTACCCGTTATTAATTAAATATCAGGTACGTTCTGTAAATTTCAAATTAATCGGTGAAGTTTAGTTTTTTTACTATCCTTATCCTACCCGGCCAAATTTCAAATAAAATGTAACCGATGCTGGTCTAGAGGCCACCCAACCTTCCCGGAATATTTTAGCTCAATTAGCAAAAAGTTGGGTAAGGGGTAGGAACCCTTCCCGTCGAAATATCAGAAAATCAGGTTTCCAGTTAGATTGTGATTGATGGAGCCACCGTGATGCAATGGTTAGCATGCCCGCCTTGCATACACAAGGCCGTGGGTTCGATTCCTGCTTCGACCGAACACCAAAAGTTTTTCAGCGGTGGATTATCCTACCTCAGTAATGCTGGTGACATTTCTGAGGGTTACACAACTTCTCTAAGTGGTTTCACTGCAAAGTAGAACGCCGTTCGGACTCGGCTATAAGAAGGAGGTCCCTTGTCATTGAGCTTAACATAGAATCGGGCAGCACTCAGTGATAAGAGAGAAGTTCACCAATGTGGTATCACAATGGACTGAATAGTCTAAGTGAGTGTGATAACCTAGACTGTGATTGTAGATCAATCCAAACAATTCAGTTGGCGTAAATAAAATTTGTTGTCACAACGAATTTGCTTTATGTGTGTATGGAATTTTATTTTTTTATTTGAGATTTAACAAAAAATAAAATAAAATCCAAGGCTTAAATTTAATATCAAACATTTTATATCATATTTTGTTTTTTTTTTTTTTTTTGTTTTTGCAGGTGGATATTTCCGACTACAAGCAAGTTATAGAACTACAAGAAAAAGTAACAAACGATTTAGGAGATACAACGATTTTAGTCAATAATGCTGGTATTCTGATGTTGTCTCGACCCGAAAATCCACCTCTAGAAGAAGTCTCTCGTATGATCAATGTTAATATCAGTGCAGTTTGTTATGTAAGTACTAAATTTGAAAAAAAATGAACCAAAAGTAAAGACAAACCAATTGAGAGCCATTTCTTATCATTCACAGACCACCCAGATATTTTTACCCAAAATGAAGGAGCTAAATCGTGGCCATATCGTCAACATATCATCTGCCTCAGCACTCTTATCCTTTCCCACATTTGGCATCTATGCAGCAACTAAAGTTGCGGTACGTCGTTTGACATCTATGCTACGTATGGAAATGATGGTCTTAGGTCATAATATAACCGCCACGACAGTAATGCCCACATTTTTGAATACCAACGAACATGTACAAAAACTAGTACGGCTTACCCAGTGCCTGCGAGGTGACATAGCGGCAAATCAAATAGTCCAAGGAATGTTGGCTGGCCAAGATGAGCTTGTGATACCATCTACTGCTACTTACATGTATATATTATTGGAGTAAGTATTAATATTTCGGAAAATAGAGAACTAGATTACAAACATCCATTTGACCGACTGCATTGAGATGGTTAGCATCATATACAGAGAGTCGTAGAGTTAATCGCTACCATCAACAATTTAGCATCATTACCACGATTGCCACTCGAGTTAAAAATAATCTACAAAAATTTGGAGAAAAGTTTATCACAAACCGACCAAAAAAAATATTTTGCAAAATTTTATTTCTATAGAAAAGTTTGTCAACATTTTACTTCTATAGAAAATTTGGTCAAAATTTTATTTCTATAGAAAATTTATTCAAAATTTTATTTCTATAGAAAATTTTGTCAAAATTTAATTTCTATAAAAAATTTTGTCAAAATTTTATTTCTATGGAAAATTTGGCCAAAATTTTATTGCTATGGATTTTTTTCTATATAAACTTTTGTCAAAAAATTATTTCTATAGAATTTTTTTTATAGAAATTTTTGTCAAAATTTTATTTCTATAAATTTTTTTCTATAGAAAATTTTTTAAAAATTTTACTTCTATAGAAAATTTTTTAAAAATTTTATTTCTATAGAAAATATTATCAAAATTTTAGAGGCTAGTTCCCTATCTTTGGCACATCCGTGTCGTTTTTCAGAGCACAACTATAGCTAACATAATCGTACAGCCGTTGTTGCTGACTGTTTGTCCAATATGTCTTCAAACAATAAATGCAGCATGAAATTAAGGGAATCTGTTTCTGTCTTACTGAATTAAGCTGAGATAAACCAGCAAGCCATTCGCAGAACTTTATCTAAACTTGTCGGCTGCTGAAGTGCCGGCCACCAGACTACAACACCATATAGCATTATAGGTCTAACCACTGCAGTGTACAGCCAATGAAAAATGTTCGGTTTTAGTCCCCACTTTTCCCCTATTGCCTTTCTGCACGAGTACAACCTGATGGAATTACTATAGGAAATGACAGCTGAGCCGCTGTGGCACCGCGAGAACATGGTTCAAGCGTCTTATTTCCATGAAAATGCCTAATATCACCTCCAGCGTCTCCTCACTGGATGTTGTCCAAATGCCCTCCGATGTGTTAATGAAACTGGAGCGGAGTAAGTGGATGCTAGTAACTTCCATAGTGTGGAAGCTTCGGAAGTATTCTCAATACTGCTACGAGAACTGAGTCCTTCTCAGTTCTAGTTTATATCCTCTCATCTTGTAATCGTCCCAATCTTCCGGAGCTCTGGTGGACTTCGCTTTGTTAAAGAGCAGGATTGTGGTCTAGGTTTAGCCGATATGTCTTTTTTCTCACATAACTCCAAATCGGCTCCTTCCCAAACTTCACCTATTAACATCAAAGCAGCTTTAAATCAATTCATACACCTCTGGTCCACAAATGCAATTAACTTAAATCGTCCTTGATACCATACAAAATCTTGGCGTCGAGGATTTGGTCCGGGAAACTTTCCTAGCACCTATGAGTAGACACCAGACATTGCGTTCTCAATTTCCCCCATTTTTGCTTAGGAACCATACCGTCCAATGTTCCTTTGTTAATTATAAACATCACAAGGCTGTCTTTTGCAACTGAGGCAAACGATCTTTGATTCCGTTTGGAAGATTATCCGGCGCTCGTTCGGTTTTTCAAGTTTCAAGAACTTCTTGCGTCCATTTTAAGGAATCGATTTGCTTAGCCGACAACGTTCTTGGGTCGACTCATCCTAATTTCTTCAGGATAAACAAAGCATTTCTGCGTTCCTTGAATCTCTTTCGTGAGGGATTACCTCCTTTTAATGTCGTTACCTTAGAAAAGGTTCGACTTGCCAAAGTGTCGCCACCTGTCGACCAGTCTACGGGTCGGCTAATTGGGCCTAACTCTTGGTCATTGCCCAAATTTATAATTTCAGTCGAAACCCGTCCCCTGGACCCTGAAGTTAGCACCAAGTGGATGACTTTGAATTTCACTGCATGGTGGGTAAGAGCCTGATATGAATGCAGGTTTGTTTCTAGTCTAAATTTGTTACTTGACATATTATTAAAAATTGTATACCCTCCACCATAGGATGGGGGGTATATTAACTTTGTCATTCCGTTTGTAACACATCGGAATATTGCTCTAAGATCCCATAAAGCATATATATTCTGGGTCATAAGTAGTTGTTATTGATGTAGGTCGGATGGTATTGCAAATGGGCAATATCGGACCACTTTTACGTATAGCCCCCATATAAACAGACCCCAGATTTGGCTTGGGGAGCCTCTTATAGGAACAAAATGCATCCGATCCAGTTGAAATTTGGTACGCGGTGTTAGTATATGGTCTCTAACCACCATGCAAAAATTGGTCCATATCGGTCCATAATTATATATAGCCCCCATATAAATCGATCACCAGATTTGACATCCGGAACCTCTTGGAGGTCCATATCGGTCTATAGTTATATATAGCCGATGGATAATCACACAAAAATTGGTCATATCCCCAAAAATAATCTACCAAAATTTTATTTCTATAGAAAATTTTGTCAAAATTTTATTTCTATAAAAATTTTTTATTTCTATAGAAAATTTTGTCGAACTGAATTATATACGTATTTTAAGATACCTTGCCATCGGAAAGTGTTGCCGCAACCCAAGTAATTCGTTTGTGGATGACAATCTTCAGTAGAATTTTCTACGCAATCCATGGTGGAGGGTAGATAAAATTCGGCCTGGCCGAATTTTCGCCTGTATATATTTGTTTATATGAGCTTATTGAACAAGAAGATTAATTGGTATTATTAAGTTATTGAAAAGAAAATGCCGCATTTGGCCTTTAATATTAATAGAACATTTTACATTTTGTTTTTTTTTTTTTTTTTTCAGAATGCTGCCCACCTATATTAAAGAAAGATTCGTTAGCTTGATATTGGGAAATTCATACCAAAAATATGTCAAATCGTCTAAAGTTCGCAATGTCTTAAAAGAAGGTTCCTCCTATCTGGATATCGTCAATAATAATGTAGAAAATGTAAATACAAAAGTATTTTAAATCTATTTCTAATAAATAGTACGTAAAATTTTTAATGAAAAAGTTCGACGTGGTCGAATCTACCTAGACCATGGATCGTATATATGGTGATTATTGCTGGCTGTTGGTAAAAACTGTTGGAACATCAAAAAGTATTGGATTTAATGATTCAAAAAGTTTTACGAACACTAAGCCTACTGTTCCGATGATAAACTCTCAGTAAATTGCTTTAAATATGGGTATTAGGTTATTAATTTAATACCTACAAAAACTGTTTGGTAGATTTGATGAACTCCCTCAAGGAGATAACTAGGAAAATTGTTGAATTTGTCGAGAGACTCTTAAACTCTTGTTTAAAATGTAAAAATTTTAAAAAAATGTTTTTATATATATATTTTTATTCACGATTGAAATTGTAAAGATTTATATAGTGGGATATTGGTCTAACATTTTTCAAAAAGTTGAAAAATGCATATTTAGTTAATTTGTAAAATTTAAATGATTACTAACAACTGTTTTCATGGCAAGTTTTTGTTAATAGTTTTCCTTCATATAAATTTTAACAATGTTACATCCATATTTTCCATATTTAGGACAGGTCCACTTATGAGAGATTCATTTTTTGTGATAATATATCAAACACCTCAAATAAATTGTCCACTTTTCGGAGGTGTACGGTTTTCAAAGTGTCCAAATTTTGAGGTTTCACTGTACTTTAGATATAAGGCTGAGACAATTCTGTGCAATGTTTATAGTTCATAACTTGTAATGTATTTGTTAACTATTCAATAAAGTGTTATGTTATTTTAAAAGTAATTTTCTTTAAATTTTGTCAACAAAAACATACCAAAGGTACAAAAACAAAAAGTATATATGGCCGTAAATTTGACAAGATCGAATGAATTTTGCTTCTCCAAAAGGCACCGGAGGTCAAATCTGGGGATCGGTTTATATCGGGGTTATATATAATTATAGACTGATATGAACCAATTCCTGCATGGTTGTTAGCTACCATATACTAACATCACGTACCAAATTTTAACTGAATCAGATGAATTTTGGTCTTCCAAGAGGCTCCGGAGGTCAAATCTGGTGATCGGTTTATATGGGGGCTATATATAATTATGCACCGATGTACACCAGTTTTTGCATGGTCATTAGAGACCATATACTAACACCATGTACCAAATTTCAGCCGGATCGGATGAATTTTTCTTCTCTTAGAGGCTCCGCAAGCCAAATCTGGGGATCGGTTTATATGAGGGCTATATATAATTATGGGCCGATGTGGACCAATATACTAACACCATGTACCAAATTTCAGCCGGATCGGATGAAATTTTCTTCTCTTAGAGAGTCTGCAAGCCAAATTTGGGGGTCCGTTTATATGGGGGCTATACGTAAAATTGGACCGATATGGCCCATTTGCAATACCATCCGACCTACATCAATAACAAGTACTTGTGCCAAGTTTCAAGTCGATAGCTTGTTTCGTTCGGAAGTTAGCGTGGTTTCAACAGACGGACGGACGGATGGACGGACATGCTCAAATCGACTCAGAATTTCACCACGACCCAGAATATATATACTTTATGGGGTCTTAGAGCAATATTTCGATGTGTTACAAACGGTATGACAAAGTTAATATACCCCCCTCCTATGGTGGAGGGTATAAAAATATGGAAACATTTAAATCTGAAGCAATTTTAAGGAAACTTCGCAAAAGTTTATTTATGATTTATCGCTCGACATATATGTATTAGAAGTTTAGGAAAATTAGAGTCATTTTTACAACTTTTCGACTAAGCAGTGGCGATTTAACAATTAACCATTTTGGTCGAAATCAGAAAAACATATATATGGGAGATATATCTAAATCTGAACCGATTTCAATCAAATTTGGCACACATGACTATATTACTAATTGTACTCCTAGTGCAAAATTTCAACCAAATTGGGCCAAAACTCTGGCTTCTGGGCCATATAAGTCTATATCGGGCGAAAAATATATATGACAGCTATATCTAAATCTGAACCGATTTCAATCAAATTTGGTACACATGAGTATATTACCAATTGTACTCCTTCTGCAAATTTTCAAGCTAATCGGGATAAAACTCTGGCTTCTGGGTCCATATAAGTGCATATCGGCCGAAAGATATATATGGGAACTATATCCAAAAAGAATCGATTTCAACCAAAATTTGGCACGCATAGCTACAATGCTAAATCTACTCCCTGTGCAAAATTTCAATCAAATTGGGCCAAATCTCTGGCTTTTAGGACCATATTAGTCCATATCGAGCGAAAGATATATATATATATATATATATATATATATATATATATATATATATATATATATATATATATATATATATATATATATATATATATATATATATATATATATATATATATATATATATATATATATGGGAGCTATATCTAAATCTGAACCGATTTCAATCAAATTGCACACTTGACTATACTACACACTTGACTATACTACTAATTGTACTCCTAGTGCAAAATTTCATGCAAATCGGTATAAAACTCTGGCTGCTGGGTCCATATTAGTGAATATCAGGCGAAAGATATATGTGGGAGCTATATCTAAATCTGAACCGATTTCTTCCAATATAAATAGGGTGCTATTCTGACCCAAATTAGGAACATGTGCCAAATTTGAAAGCGATTGGACTTAAATTGCGACCTAGACTTTGATCACAAAAATGTGTTCACAGACAGACGGACGGACAGACGGACATGGTTATATAGACTCAGGGACCCACCCTGAGCATTATTGCCAAAGACACCATGTGTCTATCTCGTCTCCTTCTGTGTGTTACAAACATATGCACTAACTTATAATACCCTGTTCCACAGTGTGGCGCAGGGTATAATAACAATGGAACATTTTTTTGGAAAAAATTTTGTTTTCTCGTTAAACATATACATGGTTGCCAAAATCAGAGATGATTGAGGGGTTCATATTCCTTCTCTGTACGAATTATTTTTGTTTGCATTTTACTGAAATCGCAAACATTATGTGTGGACGAAAATAATGAAGTAAAGACTTAACTTGAAATCTAAATTCTTTAGAATGAGTACAAGATGTAAAATCTGAAAGTTTTACTTTCAGTTTGGAGTAATTCAGATGACCAGTGTGTCTTCTATCATCTCAAGAAGTGATTTCGGGAAATCACTCAATAAGGAGGCTTTACAGCAAAATGGACCGATAAAATTTAAATTCGACGCAGGTTTTTTGGGTCTAAACTACCTCTAGATATACAATTTCAGGCGTATCGGACAAATATTGCGGTTTCTAGAAACCTTAAGGTGAGTACTAGGTTCGGTTTTTTTTCACCAAAACACGAAATTAAAAGTACAAATATATTTATGAAGACGACTATATTTTGATCAAATCTTGCCAATAATGGATGGAAAAGATTCAAGGAATTGCACTGAAAAAAATTGCCGTAAGGTCAAAGATTTCATGTCTTTAAAATACGAATGCAAATTTTTCTTAGCATCGAAGACGCATTTCTCTAATATAAAGTTTTGTTCCTTGTCCAAAAGTCGATAAACTTTTCAATGAAGTCGTATTGTCCTTATAATTAAGTGATTTCACTTAAAAATGGGTATCATAACATGAAAGAAAAAATGTTTTGGCTAAGGTCAACTTGACTTTAATAATTCAGAAAAATTTTTTAAATTTAATGAAATTGTCTTTAAATTTGTTGCCTTTTTGCATCTTGACTACACTTTATTTTAAAGACGTTTTTTACTTGAAACATAGCTTAGTTACTACTGGAAGTCGAGTCTTAATTTGGAAAATAAAGTTGTCGTTAACTCGTTTTTAAAGGACTTTGATAGCATATGAAGAAAAAAAGCTGAAAAAATTAAAATTTGCAAGAACACAAAACCCAAATTTAAAAGAGAATTGTGTCTTGAAAGTGGCCTTACTTGTATTCTCCGCTTCTTTGGCTCGGAATCAATACCAAAATTTTTAAAGTAAAGACAAAATCTTTGGAACCGGGCATGATTTTTTTTTCAGTGTGATTTTAAATAATTTTATATTTTTTAAATTAATTAATTAAAACAAGTAACCGTGAAAACAATCTGGTTTTCAGCTTGAAAACTAAACATAGTGCTCAGCTTAAGAAGTAAAATCGAGAGATTGGTCTATATCGTGGCTACATCAAACCGGTACACCTATTTTTGGCTCTAATATGCCTCTAGATATCACTTTCTGGTACATTGGATGCAAATGGGAATATCTAGAAACCCAAGAAGTCAAATCGGGAGATCAGTCTCCATGAAGGCTATATCAAACCATGAACCGATACATACCATATTCACACTGGAAAAAAAGCATGCCCTGTTCCAAAGATTTTGTCTTTAATTCAAAAATTTTGGTATTGATTCCGAGCCAAAGAAGCGAAGAATGCAAGTAAGGATACTTTTAAGACAAAATTCTCTTTTAAATTTGGGGTTTGTGTACTTGTTTCTAGGAAGCAAATTTTAATTGTTCGTTTTTCAGCTTTTTTTCTTCATATGCTACACGCTTTTTTTCTTCATATGCTACAGCTTTTTTTCTTCATATGCTACACGATTGAAAAAGACTGTTTTTCATATGTTTGGCTATAAACATTATATGTTTGGAACACAAATTTTTAAACACAATATTTTTGAGTGCAAGCATATGATGTTCATAAACTAGCATAACATGTTTGGGACATATATGTTAATATGTTAGAACATATTATGTTTGGGACATAAAATGTTTGTAAATATAATATGCTTGAATGCAAACATATATTAATTTAGAAATACCCTATAAACATATATGTGTTTAGTAGCTTGGAGCGCTATTTAACAGGGAGCGATATTGAATTAAGTTGGTGGTTGTTGCTTGTTATTACAAAATTAACATTTAATTTTTCCTTGGGCAATTGATCAGCTACTTCTTTGATCCTTACAAACTGTGTGGTCCGCTGTTCGAATTCCCGTCCGGCAAAAGGTAAAATTAAAATAAAAAAAAAATTATAAAATTGAATAATTTCTTCTACAATGTTTGTATTACAGAAAAATGTGCTAAGAACTAAAAAAATCTCGTGGAAGTGAGAAAGATGTCGGGGAATATACAATTGGGCAGAAACAAAATTTTGAGCATTCAGGTCGAAAACCTATGTTGTTAGCACCTATATTACCTGTTTATTTTCATAATTCATTATGATTGTAAATATATAAATAAATAAATAAATAAAATTTTGAGCACAATATTGTTTGGGAGAATTTTTTTAAGCATATAATATTTTTGGGTGCAAAATGCTTCCAAACATATTATATGGTCACATAATAACATATTGTTTTTTGGAAGACAACATTATTGAATTTGGATGCAAAAATACAAAATGTTTGGAACTTAGACTACCCAAACATATATTGTTTAGACCAATATGCTTTCAAACATATTATATATTGGTAGAGATCAAACATATAAATGTTTGCGCAATACCCAAAAATGTATATGCTTGAAGCAAAATATGTTTGGGAGTATATGTTACAGAAGCGATTTTTTGTGAGGGTGTATCAAAGTCGTTTAAAAGCGAGTTAACGACAACTTTATTTTCCAAATTAAGACTTGACTTCCAGTAGAAATTATGGTATGTTTCAAGTAAAAACGTCTTTAAAATAAAGTGTTGAAAAACATGTCCTATCTTTGAACGATTTTTTGTTTTGTAGTCTAGATGCAGAAAGACAACAAATTTAAAGACAATCTCATTAATTTTAAAAAATTTTTCTGAATTATTAAAGTCAAGTTGACCTTAACCCACAATTTTTTTCTTTCATGTTACGATACCAATTTTTAAGTCAAATCACTTAATTATAAAGTCTAATGGGGAGTCCAGTATATATGGGAACAATACCAAGCCATGGACAAATACTCACCATATTGGACACACCTATTTGAGAACATGAAATAATTCTAGATTTTTAATTTCAATTGCGGTTTCTAGATGTCCAAGAAGTCAAAACTGTAGATCGGTCTCTAGGGGGCTATATCAAAGCATAGACCGATTGACACCAGTGCAATTTTAGACTCAAAAGACAGTGAATTCACTAGAAAGGAAAATATTTTTGAATTTTAGAAAATTTAAACAAAACTCTAAAACGAAAGTAGATGTAAACATTTGTTGACAAATTAAAAAAAAAATTGTTAAAGAAAATTTCATAGTTTGAAAGAAAAAGTTGGAATTAAAAATTGCAAAACTGTCTTTGTTTCATACGAAGTACAAGATGAGCCCGGGCTTATTTACGGTGGATAATAGCCATGCAAAAATTGGTCCATAATTATTTGTAGTCCCCATAAGAATAAATCCATCCCCTCCTCCCAAACTTGACTTCTGATGCCTCAAGGAGTAACAAATTTTATCCCATCCAGTTGGCCATGGTGGAGGGTACATAAAATCCGGCCAGGGCGAATTTACAGCCGTATATACTTGTTTGAATTAACACTTCAATGTGACACCCTTTATCCGACTTGATGCAAGGGACGACAAACTTTCACTGAAATGGATAAAGGGTTCCATTTTGCTTTAATTTAAGTAGGGCAAACATTTATGAGGTCTTATCATTTTTTTCCACCACAATATT
Source organism: Haematobia irritans (assembly GCF_050003625.1). NCBI lineage: Eukaryota > Metazoa > Arthropoda > Insecta > Diptera > Muscidae > Haematobia > Haematobia irritans. Next base: position 93,697,618 of record NC_134401.1, on the reverse strand, counting down.
ATTACGAAACCTTTTCTCTTAGTGGATGAAAATCAACGATTTTTTGGCGTAATTGCCAAATTATATTTCAACATTTCTCCTTAATTTTTCATATCGCTCATTTGGTTTTTTGTTTGTGACAAAATTGTAATTTTTTGCAAATTGGTGCTAATAATCTTTTGCCGAACATCAAAGCAATAGAAAATGATGGCACTTAAAATTGAATATCCTTTAACATTTCACACAGGACCCATGTGGTCAAATGTTATAAAAGCCCTTTTCTTCGACATTTGGTCAAACAGTTTGGTCATGGCTCAACGTTATTACACTTTGGATGAATTTCTATTAAAATTCTTGCCTGTACAACGATATAGCGGAATTTTTTATTTAAAGTTTCATCGAGAAAATCGGACTGGATCTTGGCAGAATGACTCCTTTCAGAGTAGACTCCTATATGTTTGTCTCATAATAACGGTGACAGAATTTTTCGGCAACATTATTAAGGTGGCCATATATATTGGAGAAAATCAGTTGCAGGAAGCTAAACAAGTAGCAGCTATTTGGAGCATTGAGTCACTCTGTGTTGCTCGTGGTATTTTTCTTATGTTGAAAAAGCGAAAGATTATTGAATTAACAAATGATTTGGATAAAATATTCCCACTTAATTCTCAACTACAAAGCAAAATGAATTGCGGCAAATTAGCTCGATATTTGGAATTACGATATGACGTTCTGAGATATTATACTGGAGTGGGAGTGCTTGCCTTCATTATGACACCGTTGGTCCAATATCTGCTGTATTATGATCAAAATTCGGGACTACCCATACCGGATGCGTGTCACCAACATGCCTCTTGGTTTCCTTTTCATTTGAAGGATAATCCCCACTACTATCCATATATGTATACTTGGGAAACGCTTATCACTCTTCTGGCTTTCAATTGTATTATAGCGTGGGATCACATTTACACAGTGTCTGTGGTCCAGCTTCATATGCATTTCGAGTTTGTCAATAGTCAATTGGCTCAATTAAATGCAGAAAATTCGTTACACCTCAAGACCAGTGAGAAAATTTTCAATCGTATTTTTGGAATTATTCAATATCATCAGCACATACTAAGGTAAGTGTATCGAAATTTTAGAATTCATTTGATCATTTTAATCGATGTAACTAACTTTTGACTTGACTCCGAGTTGCAACCTGGTAAATAATAATAAAAAAAAAAACAAATAAGGAAAGTCTAAAGTCGGGCTGGGCCTACTATATTGTACTCTGCAACACTTTGTGATCTACATTTTCGATACCATCTGAAATCCTTCAAATTTGTTGGGTGCTATATATAAAGGTTTACACGCAAAAAAATAATTCTTTCATCCCAAACGAATTTTTAGACAAACAAAGTTCGTTTCTCATTTGCTTTTCGCTGTAAGGAAGTTTATTTGGAAGAAAAGTATATACTTTTTGTGATAAACGTTTATGCTTTTCCAGGATGTGAAAACAATTTCATAAAGACTAACTCAAAAAAAAAAACATTATTTTCTGGCTAGTTACATTTTCCCTCATATCTTTCTCACTTCCACGAGGTTTTTCAGTTCTGAACACCTTTTTCTGTAATACAAACAATGTTGAAGAAATTATTCGATTTTATAAATTTTTTAAATTTTGCCAATCACCTGGACGGAGAATCGAACCGCGGACAATGCTATTTGTAAGCCAGCACACTATCCACTGATCTATGTAACAGGTTGGCTGATAAGTCCCCAGTCTAACAAAGAAAAACACATTTTTTTTATCAAAATTCGTTTTTATTATTCAACATAGTTCCCTTCAAGAGAGATACAATGATTATAACGACCTTCTATTTTTTGATACCATTTTGGTAGTACTCCTTCGGTTTTGCCTCAAAATAGGCCTCAGTTTCGGCGATCACCTCTTCATTGCAGCCAAAGTTTTTCCCTGCGAGCATCCTTTTGAGGTCTGAGAACAAGAAATAGTCGCTGGGGGCCAGATCTGGAGAATACGGTGTATGGGGAAGCAATTCGAAGCCCAATTCATGAATCATTCTCAATGACTTGTAGCACGGTGCGTTGTCTTGGTGGAACAGCACTTTTTCTTCTTCATATGGGGCCGTTTTGCCACGATTTCGATCTTCAAACGCTCCAATAACGCCATATAATAGTCACTGTTGATGGGTTTTCCCTTCTCAAGATAATCGGTAGAAATTATTCCATGCGCATCCCAAAAAACAGAGGCCATTACTTTGCCAGCGGACTTTTGAGTATTTCCACGCTTCGGAGACGGTTCACCGGTCGCTGTCCACTCAGCCGACTGTCGATTAGACTCAGGAGTGTAGTGATGGAGCCATGTTTCATCCATTGTCACATAACGACGGAAAAACTCGGGTATATTACGAGTTAACAGCTGCAAACACCGCTCAGAATCATCAACACGTTGTTGTTTTTGGTCAAATGTGAGCTCGCTCGGCACCCATTTTGCACAGAGCTTCCGCATATCCAAATATTGATGAATGATATGACCAACACGTTCCTTTGATATCTTTAAGGCCTCTGCTATCTCGATCAACTTCATTTTACGGTCATTCAAAATCATTTTGTGGATTGTTTTGATGTTTTCGTCGGTAACCACCTCTTTCGGGCGCCCACTGCGTTCACCGTCCTCCGTGCTCATTTCACCACGCTTGAATTTTGCATACCAATCAATTATTGTTGATTTCCCTGGGGCAGAGTCCGGAAACTCATTATCAAGCCAAGTTTTTGCTTCCACCGTATTTTTCCCCTTCAGAAAACAGTATTTTATCAAAACACGAAATTGCTTTTTTCCATTTTTTTTCACAATAACAAAAGTTGCTTCACAAAAGACGCTCTATCTCACAAACTAATTGACTTACAGACGTCAAATTTTGACACGAATAATTTCAATGTTAGTACTATATAAAAATAATATGCATTTAATACTAGCGACGCCATCTATGTGTCAGACCAGGGACAACCTGTTATGCACTAACTTATAATACCCTGTGCCACAGTGTGGCGCAGGGTATAAAAAAAAAAAAAACAAGTATATACAGCACTAAGTTCGGTCGGGCCGAATCTTAAATACCCACCACCATGAACCAAATATTAGGGTTTCCTTTGAAATTTCAGGAGGGCTTGAGGACTTTAGGACACTTCCCGAAGATAAATTAAAAAATTTCACCTATGAGAACTATATCAGATTCTGGATTTATAAGAACCATTTTTGTTTGAGTTTTAGAGGAATCATTAACATCTCTTGTAAGTGTGCAAGAAAATTATTAACTAACGTCTTGATTTGAAATCTTAAATCTGTAGAAGTAAAATCTGGAAATTTTACATTGAGTTTCAAGCAATTTTCGTGATCAGTGCGCTTTCTACACCCTCAAGAAGTGGCGTCGGTCTATATGGAGGCATTACCAAATGGACAGATAAAAACTTAATCCGATACACGTTTTTGTGAGCCTAAAATACCAGAATATTTACAATTTCAGGCAAATCAGATAAAAACTACGGTTTCTAGAAACCCGAGGAGTTAAATCGGGAGATCGTTCTTATGGGGGCTATACTAAAATATGGACCGATACTAACCGTTTTCGGCACACCTCTTTATGACCCGAAAATACCTCTATGTTTCCAATTTCAGGCAAATAGGATAAAAACTTCGGATTCTAGAAGCCCAGAAGTAAAATCGGGAAATCGGTCTATATGGGGGCTATACCAAAATATGGACGGATACTCACCATTTTCGGCACACCTCTTTATGGTCCTAAAATACCTCTAGATTTCCAATTTCAGACAAATTGGATAAAAACTACGGTTTCTATAAGCCCAAGACCCCAATTCGGGAGGTCGTTTTATATGGGAACCATACCAAAACATGGACCGATACTCACAATTTTTGGTACACGTATTTGTGGTTCTACAATACCTCTAGATTTCCAATTACAGGTAAATTGAATAAAAACTGCGGTTTCTATAAGCCCAAGAAGTAAAATCGGGAGATCGGTGTATATGGGGCCTATATCAAAACCTGGACCGATATAGCCCATCTTCGAACTTGACCTGCCTGCAGACAAAAGACGAGTTTGTGCAAAATTTCAGCACGATTGCTTCATTATTGAAGACTGTAGCGTGATTACAGCAGACAGACAGACAGACGGACATCGTTATATCCTCTTAGAATTTCTCCCTGATCAAGAATATATATACTTTATATAGTCGGAAATCGATATTTCGATGTGTTACAAACGGAATGACAAACTTATTATACCCCCATCACCATTCTATGGTGGTGGGTATAACAAATAAATTTATAACCTCCACCATAGTAAGGAGTATAAGAACTTCGTCAATCCGTTTGTAACACATCGAATAATTGTTCCTAGACCCCATGAGGTATATATAATGTGGGACGTGGTGAAATTCTAAGTCAATCTAGTAATATTCGTTTGTTGAAATCAAGCTAATTTTCGAAGGAAGTGGACCTGAAACTTGACACAAGTAACTGTTATTGACGAAGATCGAATTGAAAATGGGCCACCACTTTTACCTATAGCTCCCATATAAACCGACACTAAGATTGGCGTGCGGAACCTCCTGGAAGAGCAAATTCCATTCGATCCGGTTGAAATTTGTAATCAAAGTCTAGATCAAAGCTTCTTCAAAGTCAATCAGAGTTGACTGATACTTTAAAAAATAAAGGTAAAAGTGAAGTTATGTGCAAATTTATTCAATAAAAAATTCATATTCATTTGTGTTTCTAAATATGATAAATACTGAATGCAATCAAAATTTATATGTACTTGATTTTGCACCTTCATCAAAATCGTTTAATAATTGGACCAGAATCCTGCGAACAACAAATCCCGGACGGACGGACGGAAGGACAGACATGTGGGCATCCACTCAGGAAGTTATTCTGAGTCAATCGGTATATATTTTATGAGGTCTAAACTCAATATTTCTGGTACGCACAGGTCAAAGTTATTTAGGCTGTCCATTACATCTCTTTTAAAGAGAACATGTTCTCTTTTTGTGTTCGTATCTTTTTGTTCACTCTCTTTTTTTGGTGCCGTATTTTTATGTCCAACAGTGCTCTTTATGTACTCTATTTCAAAAAAAAATTCTAGATTGATGGAATTTTATTTATTTAGTAGGAATTCGCCACAATTGTTCGCCACTAATTGTTTACTGGGTTAAATATGTTGAGAAATTAAAGGCCGGAACACAATTGCGAATTTTCGACGTACTGCGTTAAAAATTAGAAATAGATGTAATTGAACGTACGACGTAAATACGCCAATACGTTGTCGTCGTCAATTGTGGGCGAGATCATAGGAACATGTGTGTTTTATTTTTGACAGCGTATTTTTGAATTTATTTTGTTTATTTTTTAAGAAAATAAGATTCTTTTTGTTTTTTATTGTTTTATTATATATTTATTTCGTTGTTTCTATCATTAGAAATTTTTATTATTTTAATTTTAACATCAATAAAATTATTAATTATTTAACAAGTATATAAGCCGTAAGTTCGGCCAGGCCGAAGCTTATGTACCCTCCACCATGGATTGCGTAGAAACTTCTACTGAAGCCGATGGCAAGGTATCTTAAAACTTCCTAATACCGTAATATATACCACATAGTCCATACGTGGTATATATTAAACTAGAAAAGGCCGATTAAAAACGTGTATAATTAAGTTTAACGTTTCTATAGAAATAAAATTTTGACAAAATAAAATTTTGACAACATTTTCTATAGAAGTAAAATTTGGAAAAAAAATTCTATAGAAATAAATTTTCTATAGAAATAAAATTTTGATAAAATTTTCTATAGAAATAAAATTTTGGCAAAATTTTCTATAGAAATAAAATTTTGACATTTTCTATAGAAGTAAAATTTTGACAAAATTTTCTATAGAAGTAAAATTTTGACAAAATTTTCTATAGAAATAAAATTTTGAAAAAATTTCTATAGAAATAAAATTTTGACAAAATTTTCTATAGAAATAAAATTTTGACAAAATTTTCCATAGAAATAAAATTTTGACAACATTTTCTATAAAAATAACATTTTGACAATGTTTTCTATAAAAATAAAATTTTGGTAGATTATTTTTGACTCGAGTGGCAACCATGATTATGAACCGATATCGGTCCATAATTATATATAGCCCCCATATAAATCGATCCCCAGATTTGTCTTCCGGAGCCTTCTTGGAGGAGCAAAATTCATCCGATCCGGTTGAAATTTGGAACATGGTGTTAGAATGTGGTCTCTAACAAACACGCAATAATTGGTCCATATCGGTCCATAATTATATATAGCCCCCATATAAACCGTTCCCCAGATTTGATCTCCGGAGTCTCTTGGAGGAGCAAAATTCATCCTATCCGGTTGAAATTTGCAACGTGGTGTTAGTATAAGGCCGCTAATAACCATGCCAAAATTGGTCCATATCGGTCTATAGTTATATATAGCCGATCCCCAATCACACAAAAATTGGTCCATATCGGTTCATAATCATGGTTGCCACTCGAGCCAAAAATAATGTACCAAAATTTTATTTTTATAGAAAACATTGTCAAAATGTTATTTCTATAGCAAATTTTGTCAAAATGTTATTTCTATAGAAAATTTTGTCAAAATTTTATTTCTATAGAATTTTTTTTCCAAATTTTATTTCTATAGAAAATTTTTTCCAAATTTTAAGTCTATAGAAAATGTTGTCAAAATTTTATTTTGTCTAAATTTTATTTCTATAGAAACTTGAAACTTAATTATGTACGTATTTAATCGGCCTTTTTTAGTTTAATATATACCACGTATGGACTATGTGATATATATTACGGTGTTAGGAAGTTTTAAGATACCTTGCCATCGGCAAGTGTTACCGCAAACCAAGTAATTCGATTGTGGATGACAGTCTTCAGTAGAAGTTTCTACGCAATCCATGGTGGAGGGTACATAAGCTTCGGCCTGGCTGAACTTACGGCCGTATATACTTGTTATTTTTCACAACGTTTCCGTATCAGTTTATTATGGAAGCCATTATTACAACTATTACATTATTACAACTAAACTTTATTAAATTATTACAAGCACAATTTGCCGAAAAAATATACACTGAAAAAAAAGCATTCCCGGTTCCAAAGATTTTGTCTTTACTTTAACGATTTTGGTATTGATTCCGAGCCAAAGAAGCGGAGAATTCAAGTAAGGATACTTTTAAGACACAATTCTCTATTAAATTTTGTTTTTGTGTATTTGACTCTAGGAAGCAAATTTTAATTTTTCGCTTTTTCAGCTTTTTTCTTCATATGCTATCAAAGTCTTTTAAAAACAAATTAACGACAACTTCATTTTCCAAATTCAGACTCGACTTCCAGTAGAAATTATGCTATGTTTCAAATAAAAAACGTCTTTAAAATAAAGTCTTGAAAAATATGTCCTATATTTGAACGATATTTTTGCTATGTAGTCAAGATTCAAAAAGACAACAAATTTAAAGACAATTTTATTAATTTTAAAGAATTTTTTCTGAATAATTAAAGTCAAGTTGACCTTAGCCCAAAAATTTTTTTTTCATGTTATGATACCCATTTTTAAGTCAAATTACTTAATTATAAGGACAACACGACTTCATTGAAAAGTTTATATACTTTTGCACAAGAAAAAAACGTTATATTAGAAAAATGCGTCTTCTAGCTAAGCCAAAATTGCATTCGTATTTTAAGGACATGAAATATTTGGCCTCACGACAATAGTTTTTTCAGTGTAAAAGCAGTTTCACAACAACCATCAATTGTTCTCATTTAATTCTCTCGCAGTGTTGTTTTGATATTTTTCGTCAACACTCTTGGTTTTCATTTCAATTTCTTTCTCTTAGCTCTCTCTTTCTCCCTTAAAGTCGCATGACTTTGAACTAAGGCAAATTTTACATAAAGTAAAGAATCTCATTTTGGATTTGCAGGAATCGTCCTTAAATTAACTGAAGTATCGAAACTTTAGATTTATGATAAAACCGCTTCAAATATAGGCTAAGATTTATTTTGAGAATTTAGCATCTTTGTTTTAAAGATTTTATGGAATTAAGAAAACATTGGGATGGGGGAGATATTAACTTTGTCATTTGTCATAAGACTTCGAAATAATTGTCTAAGACCCCATAAAGTATATATTCTGGGTCTTGGTGAAATTCTGAGTCAATCTAGCCATGTCCGTCCGGCTGTCCCTCCCCGTCTGTGGAAATCACGCAAACTTCCGAACGAAACAAGCTATTGACTTGAAACTTGGCACAAGTAGTTGTTATTGAAGTAGGTCGGATGGTATTGCAAATGAGTCATATCGGACCACTTTTACATATATCGCCCATATAAACCAACCAACAGATTTTACCAGCGGGGTCTCGTGGGAGAGCAAATTTCATCCGATCCGGTTGAAATTTGGTATGTGGTGTAAGAATATAGCCACTAACAACCATGCACCGTGGTGAAATGGTTAGCATGCCCGACTTGCACACACAAGGTCGTAGGTTCGATTCCTGCTTCGATCGAAAAATTCGAAAAATCGAAATCGAAAGATTTTCTCAGCGGTGGATTATCCCACCTCAGTAATACTGGTGACATTTCTGAGTTTTTCAAAGCTTCTCTAAGCGGTTTCACTACATTGTGGAACGCCGTGTCATTGAGCTTAACATGGAATCGGGCAGCACTCAGTGATAAGAGAGAAGTTCCCCACTGTGGTATCACAATGGACTGAATAGTCTAAGTGAGCCTGATACATAGGGCTGCCACCTAACCTAACCTATCCTAACCATGCAAAAATTGGTCCATATCGGTCTATTATTATATAGCATCCGGATAATCCGGTCCCCAGATTTGACCTCTGAAGCCTCTTGGAGGAGCAATTTTCATCCGATCGGGTTGCAATTTTGTACGTAAAGTTAGAATATGGTTTTTTCAACCATGGAAGAATTGATCAATATCGGGTTTTTAATTTTTTATAGCCCCCATATACAACGGTTCCCAGATTTGTCCTCCGAAGCCTCGTGGGAGAGCAAATTTCATTCGATCCGGTTGAAATTTGGTATGTGGTGTAAGTATATAGCCACTAACAACCATGCTAAAATTGATCCATATTTCATAATTATATATTGCCCCCATGCTTTTATATTTCTGCATTTAGAACAACTTCCAAAATTTTTTTGCTGGGAACATATGTGTTCCAAGCATGCTAATTTAGGAATATTATGTGTTTCCAGTGAATAACAGTACACCTGAACATATGAAAAACATATTTTCTATCCGTGTGTGGTGTTGGTTTGTTAGGTATTGTGACAACCCGATGGACTATTTAGTCCATTGTGATACAAACAGATGGTGAACCATCACTTTTGCTACTCATATACAGTGGAATAAATGGAAATATTTTGTGGTATCGGATAAAAATAATATCTAATTGAATTTTCCGTTATTTTCAGATTAGGCGACAAGTTTCGCAACACCTTCAACGTACCTCTACTCATAACAAATATGATAAGTGCTGCATCAGTTTGTTTCCATGTCTATTTGATAGCCAATACCGATAACTTGCTCTCCATTTTTCTATTTATCTTTCCATGCGTTGTTCAGGTGGCATTTACCTACGACAATTGTTACCAGGGGACACGAATTGAAACAGCGGTAAGTACATGCAGTATCTAATTTCGTTTTATTGCGGACTTACAGAGTTACATGTGTCACGTAGACTTCAGAGATGTCGAATATTTTGTTCCACCACAATTGGTACGAAGGATCTCTGGAATATCAAAAGTTAATCTATCGAATGCTGCAATCCGCTTCTAAGCCATTTACTTTGTCAAGTTATAATTTGTTCAGTATTGACATGATGCATTTCCGGAGTGTAAGTTCAAGTTTTGAATTCCGTAATATGATTTAGTAATAATTTATTTAATTTTAGTCTATGTCACTGGCATACCAATTGTTCGCCTTCTTACAAGCTCGTGGTACTAAAAATTAAGTACTTCAAAAATTCATAAACTTATTTTAAATGGTATACTAAAAAAGTAGATTATAATCTGATTATTGTTCCTAATAAGAGGCAAAATTTGTTTCCATGAATTATGAAAAAAGAAAAGGAAGACGAAATATTGCTAAAATAGATCGATTTACAAAACATCTGACTCGATCGTCGAAGACTAGACACAGAAGCGATTTACAGATATCAACGACAAATGAGAAGCTGTACACACAACTCCTTCACTCTTGCACTTTGTAATGGTATTGAAAGCATCTTCAGTATACTCGTATATTAAAAATACATTAAAACTAGAGGCGTGCACGTGACACGAAATTGTCGTGACTCACGAAAATTTTCGTGACTCACGCGTGAGTCGTGAGTCACGCTCATGGTAACGTGAGTGTGCGTGAGCGTGATTAACAAACCAAAATGTCGTGCGTGAGCGTGAGTCACGAAAATATTATCTTCGTGAGTGTGTGTGAGTAAAGATTTACGCTCACGAAAATAATCCTGCTCACCAACATAAAACGCTTAAGAGTTAAATTCATTTACAATTTTAGTGACACCTGGGATGTTAAGAGTGTAATAACGCTCTCGATTTTAATAATGCTCATGTTTTCAGACGCGTCGCTAAGGTAAATGACTCAAAAAATTGTTCGTGAGTCACGACATTTTTCGTGAGTCACGTTATTTTTCGTGAGTCACGACATTTTCGTGCGTGAGTGTGCGTGAATACAAATTTTCTTTTCGTGAGTGTGCGTGAGCGTGAGTCCTACCAAACAATATCGTGCGTGAGTGTGCGTGAGTAAGATTTTTCCGTCGTGAGTGTGCGTGAGCGTGAGTAAAATATTACTCACGTGCACACCTCTAATTAAAACTTCGAATGGCCTATGTATTGATACACAATTATTATTATTGATAAACAATTTTCACAATATCAAGTATAAATTACATTAAAATAAAAAAAAACAAGATTTAAAAAAAAACTTGTTATTTTCACTTTATTTATTTTCGTTCGTCAAATTACGGATATAAACATAATGGAGATTTATTTTCCACTGTCGTATGTCTTTCAAGTCAGGCAAGTTTCCCGTAAAGGTAAATGAACTGGTGATAAGAGATAGGACATATAGGGAAGTAAATTTAGAGAGCACACAGCCCACACTGAAAAAAATATTTACGTGATATTAAAGATTACCCAACCTAGGTTAGCAACCTAAATTTTAGGATGTGAAATTTACAAAATATTAAGGACAAATTCTTTAAAATAATGATATTTTAATTAAAATGAAGTTTATAATCTTTGCTTCAAAAATTTTGTTCTTTAAATTTAGGACACAAATTTTGTAAATATGCGTTCCTCCGTTAAAGCCGCATGTCTTTGAACTAAGGCTAATTTTCCTTAAAGTAAATAAATACATTTTTGATTTAAAGAAATTGTCCTTAAATTAACTGTAATATTGAAACATTGGATTTAAGATAAAACGCTTCAAATATTGGCTAAGACTTATTTTGAGGATTTAGTGTCTTTGGTTTAATGTTGTCTTTTTTTTTTTGAATTAAGAAAACTTTTTACTCCCTCCACCATAGGATAAGGGTATATTAACTTTGTCATTCCGTTTGTAACACATCGAAATATTACCCATAAGGTATACATGTTATATTCTGGGTCGTGGTGAAATTCTGAGTCGATCTGAGTATGTCCGTCCGTCCGTCTGTTGAAATCACGCTAACTTCCGAACGAAACAAGCTATCGACTTGAAACTTGGCACAAGTAGTTGTTATTGATGTAGGTCGGATGGTATTGCAAATGGGCCATATCGGTCCACTTTTACGTATAGCCCCCATATAAACGGAGCCCCAAATTTGGCTTGCAGACTCTCTAAGAGAAGCAAATTTCATCCGATCCGGCTGAAATTTGGTACATGGTGTTAGTATATGGTCTTTAATAACCATGTTAAAATTGGTCTATATCGGTCCATAATTATATATAGCCCCCATATAAACCCATCCCCCGATTTGGCTTTCGGAGCCTCTAAGAGAAGCAAATTTCATCCGATCCGGCTGAAATTTGGTACAGCGTGTTAGTATATGGTCTCTAAAAACCATGCAAAAATTGGTCCATATCGGTCCATAATTACATATAGCCCCCATATAAACCGATCCCCAGATTTGGCTTGCGGAGCCTCTAAGAGAAGAAAATTTCATCCGAAATTGAAATTTGGTACATGGTGTAAGTATATGGTCTCTAATTACCATGCAAAAATTGGTCCACATCGGTGCATAATTATATATAGCCCCCATATAAACCGATCACCATATTTAACTTCCGGAGCCTCTTGGAAGACCAAAATTCATCTGATTCAGTTGAAATTTGGTACGTGGTGTTAATATATGACCTCAAACATCCATGCAAAAATTGGTCCACATCGGTCCATAATTATATATAGCCCCCATATAAACCGATCCCCAGATTTGACCTCCGTAGCCCTTTGGAAGAGCAAAATTTATCCGATTCGGTTGAAATTTGCTACGTGACGTTTGTATATGGTATCCAACAACCATGCAGGAATTTATTTTATTTTATTTTATTTTTTATTTATTTTATTTAGGGAATTACTCATACAACAAAATTTTAACAATTTTTTCAATTAAAGTATGTGTCTATCATTGCAAGGTATGAAGTTAATTCTTATCATAATTACATATTAAAATATTATAGAAAAAATGTAAGAAAACGAAAACAATTAAAATTGGTATTAGCATTGAAATATTTTAAGTAGGTTAATGAACATATAAAAATAAGATTTCATATAACAAAAAAAAAACAAAAATTACTTTACTCAAATAAAATATAGAATATAACAAAATTTAAAAATTATAAGTATTGAAATAGAACAAAGTTAAGAAAATTATTGCAAATTCTTAAAATGATTGAAAAGTGATTTCTTAAATTTGTTTGCGTTGCCAAAGGATTGAAGGTTTGTTGGTAACGAGTTCCAAAGAAAGACAGAATGTAGCATAAATTGTCTCTCGCTCACTTGAAGTCGATGTCGATCTGGTATAAGCAGTACACCTCTGTTAGACCAGGTTGTTTCAAGTATATAATCTTGTGAAGGAAAAGGAGGGTTCGTACCTTTAACAAGTCCAATAACGGGAAGCCATATAAGGAGCTAATGAAAGAAGAACAGCTGTCGTATCTTTTTAAGCCAAATACGTAGCGAATTATAGCTTTGTATACGGATTCCAAGCGCTGTTTACTTTTAGCATCACATTTGTTGAGCAACTCACAGTCGTACAGAAGGATGGGTAACAAGTATGATTTGGCAAGCAAAATCCGAATGTGTACACAGAAAAAAAAGTGTCTTGTAAATTTAAGGACCATTTTGACTTCCACATAGTTCAACAAATTTACTGTAATATAGTTCATTTTTCGTAACCACAACGAAAATTAACTTAGCTAAAGCAAAACTTATAAAAATTCAGTAAATGTTTTTTAGTTCACTAACTACGAAATGGGAAGGATTTTTCCTTAAATAAATTTCCAACACAGTAGTTAATGCATCGTTGATTCTATTATAAAAATACATGGGCAATATAAAAATCCTACTACGAAATGTGGACAATTTACTAAGACAAAATTTTGTATGGAAAAAAATTTTTTTAGTAAAAATTAACTTAACGACATTACCGATTCGTACGATGACTACCTACAGATTATTTCCCTTTTTATTATATGTTGGAGTGTTTTTACTCATATTGAAAATTTTAGTTAAAATAGAATAAAAATTATTTAACATAATCCTTGACAGGTGTATATAATTTTTATAGATTCCTCATAGATTTGGTATATATTTTACCTTAACTTATAGATAGAATTCCTACTAATCAATAAACGTGCTACTGGAAAATGTGAGTGCATCATGCGAGGGAGTTTTTAGAGACATTTTGTGTATATCTCGTATGATTGTTTGTGTTTGTTATTGCGTCATTTATGCTGTTGTTGGTTGTTTTGATTCTAGAGACAATGGAATGTTCCTTGTGTGTTGTTGGTTTCTTTTGTGGTGAGAGTTGTTTTTTTTTGCAATAGCAAGATCAGAAAGGGAACGTGTGTGTGTGTGGAGTTGTTTTTCTTTACGGCAGGTATGTATCCCTTATGACTATTTGTGTCTTTGAGTTTTATTGTTGCATTCAGTTATGTTGATGCATTTATGAAGTGCACACGTGGATTTAATTTTGCAAAATTGTACGTGCGGTATTGGTGTTTATTAATGAAAATACATTTATTTGGAAACTGAGAAGTGAATGATGTGATGTTAGAGGAATCAAAAACGCTTTTTATTGATAAAAAACAAATAACAGATTAAGGAACTGTATATTTCTGTTAATATGTTTGTTTAAAATTAGTGCGGATTTTAAATTGATTTACATAAAAAATATACAACATGAGTGGTAATAGGATGATTTATATTTATTCTACATCTGGATCACAGGTTGAGAAGCAACCATTTTTTTGAATCTATATTTTTTATGTTACAGCAATTCCTACAGGTGAGTACTAAGTTCGAGTTTAGCCGCTAAAATTAAAAATAAATCACTAAGCAAAGTATAAAATTATACGTCTTCGATACAAATTTAAATATAACTTGATGGAGAATAGCCCAAATCAAGTTTTTTATAAAGATAATTTTTTATAATGGATTATTAAAGAAAACTTATCATGGAAATTGCAATTTTAGCCGCTAAACTCGAACTTAATATCCACCTTAAATACTAAATGCTATACTGACAAGTGGAAATTATGTCTAATTTTATAATATTTTTTATTTCAAATATATTCTGAGAATAATTTCAATAACGTCCCATTTGTCCATGGATATGATTCCAATAATGTACCTACTGGATGGATTTTTCAATGTGGTAAGTTTTTCTATAAACGGTATTTTGTCCGTTTTTAATAAAACCAAAATTTCAATTTATTAAAAAGTATTTTTTTCACTTGCAGGTAGACAGGTCTCGTAATGGTAATTTTTTGAATATTCTTACTGTTTAATACTAATTAAGCTGATATCCTTATTGACTCTAGGAAATACTCTTGAAAACCGTAAGTTAAAGATCAATATGAACGATAGAATTAATTAATTAATAATATTTTTCTTATATTTTGTAACTTTGCAATTTCAGATGCTTATAAGCCAAATCCGCCCAACAAAATTTAGCCAAAATCGATGAAATTGGACAATTCAATTGAATATAGCAACTTATGCCACATATATCTTTCATATGGATAGAAAACATGGAAATTTAAATTAATTAGTTTAGTCCTAATAACATAGAATATTACTCTTTTAAAGAAGCAATTACTAACTACTGACAAGTAAATGCGTCCAATGTACTAATAAAAATATTTCCTTTATTGTATATCATAAGCCATAGTTTTGTGTAATATAATAATAATTCTTTGAAATAAAATACTGGTGGTTATAGAAAATTGACTTGTTTTGTACGAAAAATTTCTTAGTTGTATACAGGCTTTTTGTACTTTTGATTCCTCAATTTCTCTACTTTTTTGAAAATTATACCGACAAACAGTTTATTTCAAACCAATTTCTTAATACAGGTTTCCCAAAAAATTGTTAATTTTTCCGGATAGCAGGAATATTTTGAATGAGTTTAACTATATTCTTCCCACAGCATAGTAATAATGAACTAAAATACGATGTAATACATGAACTAATTTATAAGAAAATCATGAACTTATCTAGATGAAAAAAATCTTTGGCGCCAAATCATGGTCATTCTTACTATGGGTTAGTTCATTTTTCATAAAAAATAGTAAACTTTTTTTCGGTGTATAGGCGTAAATGATTGAGAATGGTATAGTGTACGCAGCATTCCAAATACTTTTCCAGCAGCAGATGATATATGATCACACCAAGAGAGGTTATTGTTGAAGATTATACCCAGGTTTTTGGAACGGTTGACTACTTCAATTGCTTGTCCATTGGTTCATATCAGTCTATAATTATATATAACCCCCATATAACCCGATCCCCAGATTTGACCTCCGGTGCCTTTTGGAGAAGCAAAATTCATTCGATATGGTTGAAATTTGGTATATGATATTTAACAACTATGCCAAAAGTGGTCCATATCAGTCCATAATCATATATAGCCCCCCCCATATAAACCGATCCCGAGATTTGGTTTTGGAGTCTCTTGGAGGAGCAAATTTCATCCGAGTCAGTTGAAATTTGGTACATTGTGCTAGTATATGGCCGTTAACAACCATGTCTAACTAGGTCCATATCGGTTTATAGTTATATATAGGCCTCAGATAAATCGATCCCCAATCACACAAAAATTGGTCCATATCAAGTTCATAATTGTATATAGCCCCCATATTTCAATTCTGGCTCCCTACGTACCGTGCAAAAATCCATATCGATTCGTAATAATTTGTAGACTTACCTACACATACCTTTTTTGTCTAATATATACCACGTATGGACTAACTCACAATTTAGAAAACGATGTTAACAAGTTTTAAGATATCACAACCCAAGTAATTCGATTGTGGATGATAGTCTTTCGTAGAAGTTTCTACGCTATCCATGGTGAAGGGTACATAAGATTTGGCCTGGCCGAACTTACGGCCATATATACTTGTTTTACTTTGAAGTATCCGTTATAATTTGGATTTTTAAACTGGCATTTGTTTGTACGTGAGAACTTTTATTCATAAACCGCGAAAAAAGAATGAAAATTTGATTAATGAGATCTGTATGCTTAAAACAGCAGTGAACCCACCAGGAAAGAAAATTTTAATTAATGTTAGAAAATGTTAACTTAACTGTATTAGAAACGCTGATGTCACGCCGATTTCACTAAAATAAGTAAATAATTTTCGAATAATTCAAGAAATTTTATTAGACACATTTATTATTTTTCACTTATTACAGAAAATTTCGTAGTTTGAAGGAAAACAAGTATATACAGTAGTAAGTTCGGCCGGGCCGAATCTTAAATACATGAATCAAATATAATAGTTTCCTTTGAAAATTTCAGGAGGGTTTGATGGCAGATATTTTCCCAAGCAGATAAGTTCAACCAGTACCCACAGATAAATGTAAAGATTTTACCTATGAAGACTAGATCAGATTCTGAATTTATAAAAACCATTTTTTGTTTGAGTTTTCGAGGAGTCATAAACATCTCTTGTAAGTGCAAGAAAATGATGAAATAACGCCTTGATTTGAAATCTAAAATCTGTGAATTTTCATCCCAATTATCCCAAAATCTTGAAATTTTGTATTCAGTTTCAAGCAATTTTCATGATCAGTGCGCCTTCTATAACCTCAATAAGTGAAATCGGTCTATATGGAGGCCTTACCAAATGGACCGATAAATTATAAATTATATACACTTTGTTATGGGTCTAAAATGCAAGTATATTTTCAATTTGTGGCTAATCTGATAAAAACTACAATTTCTAGAAACCCTAGGAGTTAAATCGGGGGTTCGGTGGAATGGGGGCTACCAAAACATGGAAGGATACATACAGTATCCAGCACATTTAATTGTAGTTCTAGAATTTAGACTCCCATTCAGAGGGCCGGTTTATAAGGGGGCTATATAAAAAACTGTACCGGTACCTAATATATTCGGCACACCCCTTTAAGGTCCAAGAATACCTCTGATTTCCAATTTCAAGCAAATTGGGTAAAAACTACGGATTCTAGAAACCCAAGAAGTAAAATTGGGAGATCGGTCTATGTGGGGGTTATACCAAACATGGACCGATAATCACCATTTTCGGCACATCTCTTTATTTCCCTAGAATTTCCAATTTCAAGCAAATTGGGTAAAAA
Source organism: Haematobia irritans (assembly GCF_050003625.1). NCBI lineage: Eukaryota > Metazoa > Arthropoda > Insecta > Diptera > Muscidae > Haematobia > Haematobia irritans. Next base: position 93,679,710 of record NC_134401.1, on the reverse strand, counting down.
CTACGGGTTCTAGAAGTCCAAGAAGTAAAATCGGGAGATCGGTCTATATGGGGGCTATATTAAAACATGGACCGGTACTCACCATTTTCGGTACAAGTCTTTAGGGTCCTAGAGTACCTCTAGATTTCAAATTTCAGGTAAATTGGATTAAAACTACGGATTATAGAAGCCCAAGACCCCAAATCGGGAGGTCGGTTTATATGGGGAAATCGGTCCATATGGGGGATATACCAAAACATGGACCGATAGGCACCATTTTCGGTACACTTTTTAATGGTCCTAAAATACCTCTAGATTTCCAATTTCAGTCAAATTGGTTAAAAACTACAGTTTTTATAAGCCCAAGACCCCAAATCGGGAGGTCGGTTTATATGGGGACTATATCAAAACTTAGACCGATATAGCCCATCTTCGAACTTGACTTGCCTGCAAACAAAAGACGAATCTGTGCCAAATTTCAGGACGATAGCGCCATTATTGAAGGCTGTGGCGTGATTACAACAGACAGACAGATGGGTATGATTATATCGTCTTAGAATTTCTCCCTGATCAAGAATATATATACTTTATATAGTCGGAAATCGATATTTCGATGTGTTACAAACGGAATGACAAACTTATTACACTCCCGTCACCATTCTATGGTGATGGGTATAAAAATTGTGTTCCACAATCGTGAACGGACGTTGTCCAAATGAAACGGAGACGTTCACAAAAAATCAAAACGGAATGTTCACGATTTTGTCCACAGGCGTTCACGATTTCATGAACGGCATTCGTTTTGCTTTGGTCATGAAAAAATCTTAAAATAATCATTAGACGTTGTTATGGCAATTCTGCAGGTGATGCAATGTGCTAAGGCGACAGTTAACGCGTATGGTGCAGGCAACACTGGTTCGAGTCACGGTAGCGGAAATCTTTTTATACCCTCCACCATAGGATGGGGGTATATTAACTTTGTCATTCCGTTTGTAACACATCGAAATATTGCTCTAAGACCCCATAAAGTATATATATTCTGGGTCGTGGTGAAATTCTGAGTCGATCTGAACATGTCCGTCCGTCCGTCTGTTGAAATCACGCTAACTTCCGAATGAAACAAGCTATCAACTTGGCACCAGTAGTTGTCATTGATGTAGGTCGGATGGTATTGCAAATGGGCCATATCTGTCCACTTTTAGGTATAGCCCCCATATAAACGGACCCCCAAATTTGGCTTTCGATTGCTCTAAGAGAAGCAAATTTCATCCGATCCGGCTGAAATTTGGTACATGGTATTAGTATATAGTCTCTAACAACCATGCAAAAATTGGTCCATTACGGTCCATAATTACATATAGCCCCCATATAAACCGATCCCCCGATTTGGCTTGCGGAGCCTCTAAGATAACCAAATTTCATCCAATCCGGCTGAAATTTGGTACATGGTATTAGTATATAGTCTCTAACAACCATGCAAAAATATGGTCCATATCGGTCCATAATTATATATAGCCCCCATATAAACCGATCCCCCGATTTGTCTTGCGGAGCCACTAAGAGAAGGAAATTTCATCCGATCCAGCTGCAAAAATTGGTCCACATCGGCCCATAGTTATATATAGCCCCCATATAAACCGATCCCCAGATTTGACCTCTGGAGCCTCTTAGAGGAGCAAAAGTCATCCGATCCGATTGAAATTTGGTACGTGGCGTTAGTATATGGTCTCTAACAACCATGCAAGCCCCCATATAAACCGTTCCCAAGATTTGATCTCCGGAGCATCCTGGAGGAGCACAATTCATCCGATCCGGTTGAAATTTGAAACGTGGTGTTAGTATAAGGCCGCTAATAACCATGCCAAAATTTGTCCGTATAGGTCTATAGTTATATATAGCCGATCCCCAATCTCACAAAAATTGGTCCATAGTTTCATAATCATGGTTGCCACTCGAGCCAAAAATAATCTACAAATTTTTTTTTTTTATAGAAAACATTGTCAAAATTTTTCCAAATTTTACTTCTATAGAAAATGTTGTCAAAATTTTATTTTGTCAAAATGTTATTTCTATAGAAACTTTAAACTTAATTATATACGTACACGCAAAAAAATAATTCTTTCCTCCCAAACGAAATTTTAGACAAACAAAGTTCGTTTCGCATTTGCTTTTCGTTTAAAGGAAGTGTATTTGGAAGAAAAGTATATACTTTTTGTGATAAACGTTTATTCTTTTCCAGGATGTAAAAACAATTCCATAAAGACTAACTCAAAAAAAAATTTTTCTGACTAATTGCATTTTCCCTCACATTTTTCTCACTTCCACGAAGTTTTTTAGTTCTTAGCACCTTTTTCTGTAACACAAACAATGTAGAAGAAATTATACGATTTTATAAATTTAAAATTGTTTTTTTTTTACCTTTCGCCTGGACGGAGAATCGAACCGCGGACCATCCAATTTGTAAGCCAACACACTATCCACTGAGCCATGTAGCCGTTGTTGTCATCAATAGACAATTACCCATATTAGTTATATTTATATAGCATAGCTTGCGGCGCCCACGAGCCGATTAAACAAAGTTTATTTAACAGAAAAATACATTTAGTTGGGCACCTTGGAGCAGTGGTTGCTACGTCCGACTGGCATGCCAAGGGTCGTGGGTTCGATCCCCGCTTCGACCAAAGTTTTTTTTTTTACATATATTTCAACTACGGTCGGAAGATTCCGAAAAAATGTACAACATTACGTTCTACTATATAAAATTTTTACTATGAACTGTAAAATGTGTCTTATTAAAGACCTAAATTTAGAAAAGAACAGTGTTTGATATAAACGAAATGGACTGTGTTGTTGGTTCAAAAATAACTTTTTTTATTGAAAAAATAAAAATTTTGTAACAAACGAATTTTTTTGGTGATAAAAATATATACTTTTCGAAGCAATTCAAAAAACTCTAACAAAAGAAAAACGTTTTCGGTACACGTTTTCCAAACGTTTTTTTTCTTTGCATGTATTTAATCGGCCTTTTTTAGTTTAATATATACCACGTATGGACTATGTGGTATATATTACGGTGTTAGGAAGTTTTAAGATACCTTGCCATCGGCAAGTGTTACCGCAACCCAAGTAATTCGGTTGTGGATGACAGTCTTCAGTAGAAGTTTCTACGCAATCCATGGTGGAGGGTACATAAGCTTCGGCCTGGCCGAACTTCCGGCCGTATATACTTGTTTTAATTTTGTTTATAAATTCGTAACCATTACGTTTTCAGATCATGAACTGTGGTTGTTGTTTTGGCAAAGTATGGTGTCATTTTTACGTTGTTAGATTGACCCCGTCTGTTCTCAGTTTGACAACACATGTGTGTTGATTCACTTTCATGAACGAATTGTTTCGAAATGATCACGTCGTTCATGATTATTTTCTATGGGTGCACGTACGAAATTTCAACTGGATTAGATAAATTTTGCTCCTTCAAGAGGCTCCGGAGGTCAAATCTAGAGATCAGTTTATATGGGGGCTTTATATAATTATGGACCGATCGGATAAATTTTGCTCCTTCAAGAGGCTCCAGAGATCAAATCTGGGCATCGGTTTATGTGGGGGCTATGCATAATAATGAACAAATTTTTGCATGGTTGTTAGAGATCATATAGTAACACCACGTACCAAATTTCAACCCGACCGGATGAATTTTGTTCCTATAAGATCTTCCGGAGGTCTAATCTTGGGGTCGGTTTATATGGTGGCTATACGTAAAAGTTGTCCGATATGGCCCATTTGCAATACCGTCCAACCTACATCAATAACAACTACTTATGCCAAGTTTCAAGTCGATAGCTTGTTGTGCTGACGGACGGACGTACTTGGCTAGATCGACTCATAAGGGGTCTTAGGGCAATATTTCGATGTGTAACAAACGGAAGTGTAAAGCTAATATACCCCCCATCCTATGGTGGAGGGTATAGAAAGGGTAAAAATATTTATCCACAGTTTTTAGTAATTAAGGATCTACAAATATGAATAAACATTTGGTGTCCGTTTGACACCTCATGTGTGTCAATTCACATTCATAAACGGATAGTTTAGTAACGTGCACGCAGTTCATGATTATTTCTATGGGTGTATGTATTATTATTTCTATGGGTGTATTAATTAACCCGCTTGTTCGGCAAATAGCTATTGTCGCTTTTTCCCTGTTTATATAAGCACTCCACATGTGCAGGCGGTTATTTTGGTATAGAATAATGATTTCAAAAAGTACTAAAGACCCCTTTTCTAAATGCATATAATGTACCATTTCGTTTCACCCAATTCAGCACCATAAAGTAATCTATAAAATAGTCGATAGACTATATTGGGCATTACCAGTTGAGGATGAAATCGATAAGAAAGACCCTGTTAATCTCGCAGAAAAAATGAGAGAGAAATGAGAAAAAAGTGATCATTTAATTTCGGTATCTAAAAGTAATGTACGAAATAGTTTCGCGAGCAAAATTAAACAAAACAAAAAAGCAATTATGTTCTTAATTTGGTTTTGGTGCTTACGCGTAATGCATAAAAAGATATTATGCTTGTCCTAATCGTAAAGAGATGTTGAAAGAACAAAAAAACGAAGTCCAGCTAGAACACGTTACAAGTCAAATAATTTGTTCAGTTGTTCTCTTGGTTTCAATGCGTTTGGCTGAATACGGAGTGCTTATGGTGATTCAAAAGGAAAGAAATTCAAAAATGTAAGTTAAAACATTAATTATAATTCTATTACATATTAGTTTTATTTATGTATTTCATATTTATATTCTAATTTCGGAAGCGGCGTCTCCATTTCCTAGCAGCAATGTACTTCCAGAACAACAATTACGCAAGGCAATGTAGCGGAAAAAGAAGGCCAATTTAATAGTAAAATCCTCTTTATACCAATATTAACATTTTTTCTTTTTGTTTATATAATCTTGACGTAATTTTGTTATTTATATATTAAAAACTATTTAATACAAAAGCCTTGATTAAAAACAATAAAATTAATTTTCAGAATAAACCAGCAAATGGTGTATAGATTTAAAGTGCTTATTTGGCTACCCCATATTCACCACCCTTTTCTGTGAGTAGAAATGTGCGTACAAATTATATGGTAACTTTCATATACCGATAATGCAGAGAATAGTATATTGGTTATTTTGAGCGACATCTCCTTGTTAAATTCTCCGCTCAAATACAAGGGCGGTAGTCAGGATTATAAGTAGGGGTGTTTACGAATAGGTACACAGAAAAAAATATTACCAAAATATTTCCAATTAAAAAGTTAATTGAAGTTGAAATTTTTTTCAATTAATAAATTAATTGGTACAATTAACTTTTTAATCAAGATAGAAACATTAAGTTAATTTAGTCAATGATTGAAAATTTTAAAATTTTTAATTAAAAAGTTAATTGGTACAATTAACTTTTAATCAAATTCGGAAGACTAAGTCAGTTATAAAAGTGATTAAATTTTTGATTAATTTTTTTTTCAAACAATCAATTGTTAATCCAACTAAAAATTCTAAGCCAATTCAGAATGTAATTGAAAATAGTTACCTTTGTTTAATTACTAAATTAATTGAGTTTTGCAATCAACATCAATTAAGTTTTTAATTGAATCAATTAAAAAGTTAATTGAAATTTGTTAATGAAATCAATTAATTTTTTAATCAAGAATTTTTTCTATGCCCAATTAAAACTGTGATTGATACTATCATTTTCGTGATTGAAGACATTTCAATTAAAAAATTAATTGGATCAATTAATTTCATGATTGAATCAGAAAAAAAATTTTTTGTGTGTAGCCATATAAGTAGGCATTCACTACTTACCCGAACAAGCGGGAAGATTTTGACGCATATAGAAATAAAGTGGATCACATCAAATGTGCATATGTGAGTGTGCGTTTTATTGAGGTTCGTTAATTAATTTGTATCACAAGTGAAATGTGCAATTAGCTGCAGTAAAATTTTCTGCAATCACAATCGACATTCAACTGGATAAAGAATTGCATGAAAAGGGAAGTCTTACAATGAAGCTGAGTATTACATACGTCTTATTCGAAAGTGTTCATGTTTCCATAAATTCAAACACCCAATATTAGGCACAGAAGTACATGTATAAGAAAAAGCGGTACACGGATAAGAAAAAGCCATACGTTAATGTGGCTTGTAAGTCTACACCTTCATTTTCATACATTTGTAGTCCGGCCTTTTTGCATGGTTACTAAGGTTCTAAGGTAAACTATTGAGGAATAACCAAAAAATTCTTATTAAAACATACTTGTAGTTCATCCATAAACACGCAACAGAAAGGTAAGAACCATCAGCAAGAATGTTGCTAAAACGAATTAGCCAACCCTGAATGGAGCCCACAGTAAATGCCGCCATATTTAATAATAGCTCTTGGTTTTTCTTTCTCTTTTTCAACTTCTTTTTCTTGTAAATTTATTCCAATGGTAAAGTATGCAAGTGGGTTATATACAGTCTATATATATACAACCAAAATATATATTCAGCCATATTTTTAAATTTCATTTGCTTGGGATATATACCAGAAGGGGTCGGCATTAATAGTTAAAAGAACTTGAATGAAATCTTCTTGCAAACTTATTCAATAGTTCCGATTTTGAAATGGGCTAAACAATGATTCATAATGAAGCAATACCCCAAAAAATACAGACTTATATTTGTTTTGTTTTAAATGGTGGCTGATATGTATTGCAACCATCTTCAGTGTGCTATCATTTTTAAACCGCTCGTCTCAGAGAAAAAAAATATCACAAACGTTTTTCTAATTAATACTTTAATTGATTAAAAACAAATTGGTTCAACAAAATTTGTAATTGAAACAAAATCAATTACAAAACTTATTAGCCCCAATTAAGTTGTTAATTGGAACAATTAACTTTTTAATAGACTTTGGTGATTGATACTATCATTTCCGTGATTGAAGACATTTCAATAAAAAATTAATTGGATCAATTGATTTCGTGCTTGAAGACAAAAAATATTTTTTTTGTTATTTGCTGACAGATTTATTCTAGTGACAATTCCTTTGTGTAAAAGCTTACGAAAGCATTTTGATCTATGACCTTCAGAGATAAAGTTATTCGTGATGGCATTTAAGCATGATAGTGTGATTGCTCTATTTATGACTGGAAAGCCACAACTGGCTATAGTTGGAGCTTTCCAACATTTAAATGTAAATAAATCTTTTGTTTACGGTAACATGCACCGTGATACTGGCAGTGTTGCATTGCATCCAAAAGTGGACAAATGTATACAGACGTAAGTTCGGCCGGGCCGAATTCTAAATACCTATCATCATGAACCAAGTGTAATAGTTTCCTCTTAAATTCCCTCGTCGTAGCGGGTTATTTGAATATATATACACCCAGAAAAAAGTGACCCCCTTCTTTAAGTTAAAATGAACTCATTGTGAAGAAAGTTTAACTTCGTATAGCGCCAAAGACATTTTTATACCTTCCACCATAGGATGGGGGTATATTAACTTTGTCATTCCGTTTGTAACACATCGAAATATTGCTCTAAGACCCCATAAAGTATATATATTCTGGGTCGTTGTGAAATTCTGAGTCGATATGAGCATGTCCGTCCGTCCGTCTGTTGAAATCACGCTAACTTCCGAACGAAACAAGCTATCGACTTGAAACTTGGCACAAGTAGTTGTTATCGATGTAGGTCGGATGGTATTGAAAATGGGCCATATCGGTTCACTTTTACGTACAGCCCCCATATAAAGGGACCCTCAGAATTGGCTTGTGGAGCCTCTAACAGAAGCATATTTCATCCGATCCGTCTGAAATTTGGTACATGGTGCTGGTATATGGAGGGTATAATAATAAACAAAGAGTTAATATTAAGAGAATATATGATTTCTTGGAGCGAATCCGTTGGTTCTCTTCGTGAGTACATATTAACATGGGACTGACTGATGTCTTCCATTTGATGCTTGTTGAACTCGCTTCAACACCCCCATATAAACCGATCCCACGATTTGGCTTGCGAAGCCTCTAAGAGAAGCAAATTTCATCCGATTTAGTTGAAATTTGGTACGTGGTGTTAGTATATGGTCTCTAACAACCATGCAGGAATTGGTCCATATCGGTCCATAATTATATCTAGCCCCCATATAAACCGATCCCCAGATTTGACCTCCGGAGCCTTTTGGAAGAGCAAAATTCACCCGATCCGGTTGAAATTTTGTACGTGGTATTAGTATATGATCTCTAACAACCATGCAAAAATTGGTCCATATCGGTCCATAATTCTATGTAGCCCCCATTTAAACCGATCCCCAGATGTGACCTTCGAAATTTGATACGTGGTGTAAGTATATTGCGCTACTATATGGCTGCTAACAACCATCCAAAATTTTTCCATATCGGTATATACACGGTTGAAAAAGACTGTTTTTCATATGTTTGGCTATAAACATTATATGTTTGGAACACAAATTTTTAAACACAATATTTTTGAGTGCAAGCATATAATGTTCATAAACTAGCATAACATGTTTGGGACATATATGTTAATATGTTAGAACATATTATGTTTGGGACATAAAATGTTTGTAAATATAATATGCTTGGATGCAAACATATATTAATTTAGAAATAGCCTATAAACATATATGTGTTTAGTAGCTTGGAGCGCTATTTAACAGGGAGCGATATTGAATTAAGTTGGTGGTTGTTGCTTGTTATTACAAAATTAACATTTTATTTTTCCTTGGGCAATTGATCAGCTACTTCTTTGATCCTTACAAACTGTGTGGTCCGCTGTTCGAATCCCCGTCCGTCAAAGGGTAAAATTAAAATAAAAAAAATCATAAAATTGAATAATTTCTTCTACAATGTTTGTATTACAGAAAAAGGTGCTAAGAACTAAAAAATCTCGTGGAAGTGAGAAAGATGTCGGGGAATATACAATTGGTCAGAAACAAAATTTTGAGCATTCAGGTCGAAAACCTATGTTGTTAGCACCTATATTACCTGTTTATTTTCATAATTCATTATGATTGTAAATATATAAATAAATAAATAAAATTTTGAGCACAATATTGTTTGGGAGAATTTTTTTAAGCATATAATATTTTTGGGTGCAAAATGCTTCCAAACATATTATATGTTCACATAATAACATATTGTTCTTTGGAAGACAACATTATTGAATTTGGATGCAAAAATACTAAATGTTTGGAACTTAGACTACCCAAACATATATTGTTTAGACCAATATGCTTTCAAACATATTATATATTGGAAGAGATCAAACATATAACTGTTTGGGCAATACCCAAAAATGTATATGCTTGAAGCAAAATATGTTTGGGAGTATATGTTACAGAAGCGATTTTTTGTGAGGGTGTAGTTACATATAGCCGATCCCCAAAAATATTCTACCAAAATTTGTCAAAATTTTATTGCTATAGAAAATTTTGTCAAAATTTTATTTCTACAGAAACTTTTGTCAAAATGTTATTCCTATACAAAATTTTGTCAAGATTTTATTTCTATAGAAAATTTTGTCAAAATTTTATTGCTATAGAAAGTTTTGTTAAAATTTTATTTCTATAGAAAATTTTGTCAAAATTTTATTTCTATAGAAAATTTTGTCACTAACATACAATTGAGTATGGACTAACTTACAATTGAGAAGACGGTGTTAAGAAGTTTTAAGATACCTTGCCATCGGCAAGCGTTATCGCAACCCAAGTAATTCGATGTTGGATGCCAGTCTTTCGTACAAGTTTCTATGCAATCCATGGTGGAGGTATATACCTGTTTCTTTTTTTTTGTTTAATAAATTTGTTTTACATTTGTTGTTAGATTCAACTCACATAATACAATTTCGCTAATTTTTAAAAAGGAACGTTATTTTTGCAAAAGTAAAATTTCCACATATTTATACCCTCCACCATAGGATGGGGGTGTATATTAACTTTTTCATTCCGTTTGTAGCACTTCGAAATATTGCTCTAAGACCCGATAAAGTATATATATGTATATATATTCTGGGTCGTGGTGAAATTTTAAGTCGATCTAAGCATGTCCGTCCGTCTGTTGAAATCACGCTAACTCCGAACGAAACAAGCTATTGGATGGTATTGCAAATGGCTATTATTGGACCACTTTTACGTATAGCCCCCATATAAACCGATCCACAGATTTGGCTTGCGGAGCCTCTTGGAGGAGCAAAATTCATTCGATCCGGTTGAAATTTGGTACATGGTGTAAGTATATGGTCTCTAGCAACCATGCAAAATCGGTTTATATGTATATATAGCCCCCGTATAAACCTATCCCCCGATTTGGCTTGCGGAGCCTTTAAGAGAAGCACATTTCATCCGATCCGGCTAAAATTTGGTACATGGTATTAGTATATGGTATCTAACAACCACACAAAAATTGGTCATTATCGGTCCATAATTTTATAAAGCCCCCATATAAACCGATCTCCAGATTTGACCTCGGGAGCCTCATGGATGAGCAAAATTCATCCGATTCGGTCGAAATTTCGTACATGGTATTAGTATAGGGTCTCTAACAACTATGCAGGAATTGATCCATATCGGTCCATAATTATATGTAGCCTCCATATAAACCGATCGCCAGATTTGACCTTCGGAGCCCCTTGGAAGAGCAAAATTCACCCGATCCGATTGAAATTTGGTACGTGGTGTTAATATATGGTCTCTAACAACCATGCAAAAATTGCTCTATACCGGACTTAATTATATGTAATCCCTATTTAAACCGATCCCCAGATTTGACCTCCGGAGCTCTAGGAGGAGCAAAATTCATCCGATCCGATTGAAATTTGGTCGCTTACAACCATGCCAAAATTGGTCCATTTCGGTTTATAGTTATATATAGCCGATCCCCAAAAATAATCTACCAAAATTTCATTACTATACAAAATTTTGTCAAAATTTTATTACTTTACAAAATTTTGTCAAGATTTTATTTCTATAGAAAATTTTGTCAAAATTTTATTTCTACAGAAATTTTTTTTTTAAATTGTATTTGTATAGAAAATTTTGTCAAATTTTTTTTTCTATAGCAAATTTTGTCAAAATTTTATTTCCATAAAAATGTTGTCAAACTGAATTATATACGTATTTAATATATATACGTATTTAAACTTACAATTGAGAAGGCGGTGTTAAGAAGTTTAAAGATACCTTACCATCGGCAAATGTTACCGCAACCCAAGTAATTCGATTGTGGATGACTGTGTTTCTACTCAATCCATTGTGGAGGGTACATAAGATTCGGCCTGGCCGAACTTACGGCCGGATATACATGTTTAGTTTTGGCCACTTTGGTGGCAATTTGAGGACTTGTAACAAAGAATTATATCTCTGAATTTCATTTCTCTCTTTGATTTTGTTTAATATCTGTTGTTAGCTTTCACTTAAAAAAAAATAATTTTCTAATTTTGACAAAGTAACTTTTTTTGGAAGTGTTTAAAACATATAAAATTTGAAAAAAATTCCTTTTTAGACCATCTTGGTGGTACTTTGAGAACTTGTAAGAAAGAAAATATATCTCTGAATTTCATTCTTTTTTTATTTTTTATAATTGTTGTTAGTATTCAATTCAAAAAATAAAATTTTGCTAAAAGTAGCGTCATTTTTGCAAAACTTAGCAAATTTTTTCCCTTTTTGGGCATCTGGTAGTACTTTGAAAACTTGTAACAAAAAAATATATCTCTATATATATCCAAAAACGAAAAAAAAATTAAATTTTAAACTATTTTTTTTAATTTATTATATTTATCTAGCAAAATTTTATTTTTTGAATAGAAAACTCACAACAATTATAAAACAAAAAAAAAAAAAGAAATAAAATTCAAGCCTTATAAAATTTGCATAAGACGCAATACATGATAAAAACTCGTTCAACCAAACTCCCCTTCATTCTTATAAAGGAGGGTTTTTTTACCGAAAATATATTCCAAAAGTAAAAATATTTTAAATATATTTCTGGTAAAAGATAGCAAAATTTTATTTGTTTATTCAACAACCCAAACAAAAATCTGAGAACAAAATTGAGAGATGTAATTTTTTGATTCCAAAATGTAATGTTAATGTAGTGTTCGTAAGTTTTTTTTTTTTGATCAATAAAAAATGGAACATTACTTTGTTGCGTTGCATATGAGCCACCCTGTATATTTGTAGTGCATTTTCTCAATCCGATGTAATTTATTATATCCTGATCATAATGGGCTAGGCTATACAGTTGTGTGATATGATCAATAAGAAAATTTTTGAATGTTAGACTTCCCAAATCAAATGACATTCATAACCTTTCCCTCACGTTTATTTGCCATCATTTTTTAACAAACAACAACAGGAAATCGTCTGACAAATATCTCAGGACACGCCCCAAAAGAATGACGAATAAAATGACAAAAGTGTTTGCTTTTTTGAACTACTCGAAAGAAATTTACAGACAATTGAATATTTGGGTAAAGCGAAATCCTTAAAAAGAAGATGTAAAATTATTTTTGTATAGAATAAAGGAAGAAAAAAAAAAAATAAGAAAACAGAACAACGCAATATAGCGAGAGCGCAAAAGGAATTACCTTAGCTAAAGGTGCTGTTGTTTCTTAAATAGTTCGGTGACTAAGGAATCAAATGGCATTGCTCACAGTGGAAGATTGTGGAATTAATGGCCTCTTGTCCTCAATAGGTTGCTTTTTCAGGAGCCTAAAGAAGTAAAATCTGGAGATCGGTAATGGGGCTATATAGAATTATGGAGGAACAAATTTGAAGGGTATCGGATGAAATTTGCACTTCCAAGAGGCTCCAGAAGCCAAATATCGGGTTCGGTTTATACGGAGGCTATACCTAAAAGTTGTCCAATATGAGCCATTTTCAGAGCCATCCGATCCACAGACGGACGAACGGACATCGCTAGATGGAGTCAGAATTTCATCTTGACCCAGAATTTGTGGGTCAAAAGGTAGTGCAAAATGTTCTTTTTGGGTAGGGATGTGGTGCAAAATTAGCACAAACAAGTATATACGGCCGTAAGTTCGGCCAGGCCGAAGCTTATGTACTCTTCATCATGGATTGCGTAGAAACTTCTTCTAAACACTGCCATCCACAATCGAATTATTTAAGTTGCGGTAACGCTTGCCGATGGCAAGGTATCTTAAAACCTCCTAACACCATCTTCTAAATTGTATGTAAGTCCATACGTGGTATATATTAAATCAAAAAAAAAAATCGATCCAATACGTATATAATTCAGTTTGACAAAGTAGACATAAAATTTTGACAACATTTTCTACAGAAATAAAATTTTAACAAAATTTTCTATAGAAATAAAATTTTCACAAAATTTTCTATAGAAATAAGAATTTTGACAAAATATTCTATAGAAAGAAAATTTTGACAAAAATTTCTACAGAAATAAAATTTTAACAAAATTTTCTATAGAAATAAACTTTTGACAAAATTTTCTATAGAAATAAAATCTTGGTAGATTATTTGTGGGTCGAGTGGCAACCATGATTATGAACCGAATAAAATTTGAACAAAATTTTCTATAGAAATAAAATTTTGACAAAATTTTCTATAGAAATAAAATTTTGAAAATGATGAATAAAATTTTAACAAAATTTTCTCTAGAAATAAAATTTTGACAAAATTTTCTATAGAAATAACATTTTGACAAAATTGTCTAAAGAAATAAAATTTTAGTAGATTATTTTTGGCTCTAGTGGCAACCATGATTATGAACCGATATGGACCAATATTGGTATGGTTGTTAGCGACCATATACTAACACCACGTTCCTAATTTGAACCGGATCGGATGAATTTTGCTCCTCCAAGAGGCTCCGGAGGTCAAATCTGGAGAACGTTTTATATGGGGGCTATATATAATTATGGACCGATATGGACCAATTCTGGCACGGTTGTTAAAGATCATATACTAACACCATGTTCCAAATTACAACCGGCTTGGATGAAATTTGCTTCTCTTGGAGACTTCGCAAGCCAAATCTGGGGATCGGTTTATATGGGCGCTATATATAATTAGGAACCGATGTGGACCAAGTTTTGCATGGTTGTTAGAGACCATATACCAATATCATGTACCAAATTTCAGCCGGATCAGATGAAATTTGCTTCTCTTTGAGGCTCCGCAAGCCAAATCTGGGGATCGGTTTATATGGGGGTTATATATAATTATGGACCGATGTGGACCAATTTTTGCACGATTGTTAGATACCATATACCAACACCATGTACCAAATTTCAGCCGGATCGGATGAAATATGCTTCTCTTAGAGGCTCCACAAGCCAAATCTGGGGATCGGTTTATATGGGGGCTATATATAATTAAGGACCAATATGGACCAATTTTTGCATGGTTGTTAGAGACCATATACCAACATCATGTACCAAATTTCAGCCGGATCGGATGAAATTTGCTCCTCTTTTAGGCTCCGCAAGCCAAATCTGGGGATCGGTTTATATGGGGGCTATATATAATTATGGACCGATGTGGACCAATTTTTGCATGGTTGTTAGAGACCATATACCAACACCATGTACCAAATTTCAGCCGGATCGGATGAAATTTGCTTCTGTTAGAGGCTACACAAGCCAAATCTGAGGGTCCCTTTATATGGAGGCTATACGTAAAAGTGGACCGATATAGCCCATTTTCAATACCATCCGACCTACATCGATAACAACTACTTGTGCCAAGTTTCAAGTCGATAGCTTGTTTCGTTCGGAAGTTAGCGTGATTTCAACAGACGGACGGACGGACGGACGGACGGACGGACATGCTTAGATCAACTCAGAATTTCACCACGACCCAGAATATATATACTTTATGGTCTTAGAGCAATATTTCGATGTGTTACAAACGGAATGACAAAGTTAATATACCCCCATCCGACACCCTTACAAAAAATCGCTTCTGTAACATATACTCCCATATACATTGCTTGAAGCAAAATATTGTATTGGGTATTGCCCAAACATTTATATGTTTGATCTCTTCCAATATATAATATGTTTGAAAGCATATTGGTCTAAACAATATATGTTTGGGTAGTCTAAGTTCCAAACATTTTGAATTTTTGCATCCAAATTCAATAATGTTGTCTTCCAAAAAACAATATGTTATTATGTGAACATATAATATGTTTGGAAGCATTTTGCACCCAAAAATATTATATGCTTAAAAAAATCCTCCCAAACAATATTGTGCTCAAAATTTTATTTATTTATTTATATATTTACAATCATAATGAATTATGAAAATAAACAGGTAATATAGGTGCTAACAACATAGGTTTTCGACCTGAATGCTCAAAATTTTGTTTCTGCCTAATTGTATATTCCCCCACATCTTTCTCACTTCCACGAGATTTTTTAGTTCTTAGCACCTTTTTCTGCAATACAAACATTGTAGAAGAAATTATTCAATTTTATGATTTTTGTTTTATTTTGATTTTACCTTTTGCCGGACGGGGATTCGAACAGCGGACCACACAGTTTGTAAGGATCAAAGAAGTAGCTGATCAATTGCCCAAGGAAAAATAAAATGTTAATTTTGCAATAACAAGCAACAACCACCAACTTAATTCAATATCGCTCCCTGTTAAATAGCGCTCCAAGCTACTAAACACATATATGTTTATAGGCTATTTCTAAATTAATATATGTTTGCATCCAAGCATATTATATTTACAAACATTTTATGTCCCAAACATAATATGTTCTAACATATTAACATATATGTCCCAAACATGTTATGCTAGTTTATGAACATTATATGCTTGCACTCAAAAATATTGTGTTTAAAAATTTGTGCTCCAAACATAATATGTTTATAGCCAAACATATGAAAAACAGTCTTTTTCATCCGTGTATGATGGAGGGTATAATAAATAATTTTCTGAATCTGAAACGTTTGATCTCAAATATTTTCGAAAAAACATTAGAATGGATTCAGAACTTTTTCCACAAAATTTAAATAATTTGTGCCATTTTATTAATTCTTACCCTGTTTTTAACCTATTAGAAACAAAAAATAATAAAATTACCAATTGAAAATATAAAAAAAAGAGAGTGAAAAAAATTAATAGAAAAATTAATGGATACTATTAACATTTAAATCAAACTCGGAAGGCTAAGTCAATTAAAAGTCTGCTTTTGATTTTAATTTTTAATAAAAAAAACAGTTACGTTTTTAATTAAAAAATCAATTTATATAATTATTTTCATCGAAACATGAACACAAAGTTAGTTAATGTAATGAGTGAAAATTTTCGCGGCTTTTATTGAAGAATTATTTGTTCCAATTAACAATTTAATTAGTAGTAATATTTAGTGAGTAATATTTTACTCAGGTTCACGCACACGCATGATTAAAATTGAGAGCGTTTTTAAACTCTTAATATCCCAGGTGTCACTAAAATTGTAAATGCAATCAACTTGTAAACGATTTATGTCCGTGCGCGAGATTTTGTCGTGAGCGTATTTTTCCGAATTTTATTACTCACGCACCCTCACGAAGAAATTATTTTCGTGACTCACGCTCACGCACGACATTTGTTTTGTTAATCACACTCACGCCGTTGCCATACGCGTGACTCACGCGTGATTCACGAAACTTTTCGCGAGTCACGACAATTTCGTGTCAGGTGCGCTCCTCTAGTCCAAACACAATTTTTATCTTGAGAACTTAAAAGCTCAATTGTAACTCCAGATACGTGAAACTTGGAATATTGTACTCATTCAGAAACATAAGAATCTGATGCAAAACCCGTATCGCATATCTCGCCCACAGTGCAATACTACCGAACACCCGATAATACAACAAACGCAAAGGAATTCCTACAAAAAGGACGATTTTGTGAGTTACTATATCAAAGGATCGTACAAAGGGATACGCACAAAGGGGGTCCAACAATGTCTTACTTGTATCGGCTTCCGCTGTTGAATGTTTGACGACGACAAAGAGAGGACACTCGCTTAATATTCACAATCCTATTTTGCCTTTGTACTGGGGGTGTATTAACATCGCAGTGGCATAACCATCACCACCAACATCACTCACTCACCATCATCAAGATGAAATGCTACAGCAATGAGTGGTGTAATCTGAATTTTTTTTTCAAAGGACCATACCTAGAATGCATACACGAATGAAAGGACATGGTACCATTGGGCGAAATGGAAGGATGGACAGACGAAGAAACATTTGTGCCATGACTGAAGATGAGGACGACAACGATTCTGATTGTGATTGTGTAATTATACACTCTGGGTGTGAGCTTGTTGAATCTCATTTGCTAAAGGAGCGTTCCTTCTCTCCCCCTCCCTCCCCCACCCAATTCTCTTCATTGTCCTTTGCTTTGCTTGCTTGTGTGATTTCCATTGTTTCGTTCGTTCGCTTTTTTTAAGGAGCTCGGGATGTTCGAAGAACGGTAGCTGCCTTAACATTCAATGTGTGTATCAGTGTGTAGCAAACAGTAGTACCGGAATGTCCTTTCCGTTTGCTTCAGTTTTGTTGGTTGCGTCATGGTTTCATCTGTGGCTTCTGGAACATCACAAGTGTGTTTGTTTTACTGTTCTAATTGCAAAATAACTACCGTAGTCGATTGTTCTGCCTGTACTCTCCTTGTATAGGACGTACTCGTATTTTTGTTTCCCGATGGCAAGCACAGACTTCTTAAGCAAACCAAACCACATATGAAGTATCCAATTTACAGTGGTATAGCGGTACAATATCTGTGACGTACACGCAGAGAAGGAATATGATCACTTAAACCATGTTTCGAGAGCAAAATGTTATTTTTGGACGGTGACCATGGAACATTTTCGTCGCAAAAATGTTGTGTTTGTTAATCCACGTTGGCCACAATTACGTAATTTGAATTTATATCAGATTCTTGATTTATAAGAAATATCAAGAAGTCAAATTGAAAGATCGATCTATATGGCGGTTATACCAAAATATGAACCGATATATTTGTGTACCTAAATTACGTAAGTATTCTTATTTTCAAGCAAAGCGGTACAATTTTCGGTGTCAACACACTCTAGAAGTCAAATCGGATGCTGGTTTGTATGGGATCTATATCTAAACCAAAAGCCAAAAAAAAAAACAAACAAACAAGAATATACGACCGTAAGTTAGGCCAGGCCGAATCTTATGTACCCTTCACCATGGATTGCGTAGAAACTTCTACTGAAGACTGTCATCCACAATCGAATTACTTGGGTTGCGGTAACACTTGTCGATGGCAAGGTATCTTAAAACTTCCTAACAAAGTAATATATACCACATAGTCCATACGTGTTATATATTAAACTAAAAAAGACCGATTAAAAACGTATATAATTAAGCTTGACAAAATTTTCTATAGAAATAAAATTTTGTTAAAAGTTTCTAAAAAAAATTTTTGACAACATTTTCTATAGAAATAACATTTTGACAAAATTTTCTATAAAAATAAAATTTTGGTAGATTATTGTTGGCTCGAGTGGTAACCATGATTATGAACCGATATGGACCAATTTTTGTGTGATTTGGGATCGGCTATATATAACTATAGACCGATATGGACCAATTTTGGCATGGCTTTTAGCGGCCATATACTAACACTACTTTGCAAATTTCAACCGGATCGGATGAAATTTGCTTCTTCAAGAGGCTCCGGAGATCAAATCTGGGGAACGGTTTATATGAGGGCTATATATAAATATGGACCGATATGGACCAATTATTGCATGGTTGTTAGAGACCATATAACACCATGTACCAAATTTCAACCGGATCGGATGAAATTTGCTCCTCTAAGAGGCTCCGGAGGTCAAATCTGGGGAATGGTTTATATGAAGGCTATATATAATTATGGACCGATATGGACCAATTATTGCATGGTTGTTAGAGACCATATACTAATACCATGTACCAAATTTCAGCCGGATCGGATGAAAGTTGCTTCTCTTAGAGGATCCGCAAACCAAATCTGGGGATCGGTTTATATGGGGGCTATATATAATTATGGACCGATATGGACCAATTTTTGCATGGTTCTTAGAGACCATATACTACTACCATGTACCACATTTCAGCCGGATCGGATGAAAGTTGCTTCTCTTAAAGGATCCGCAAACCAAATCTGGGTATCGGTTTATATGGGGGCTATATACAATTATGGACCGATATGGACCAATTTTTGCGTGGTTATTAGAGACCAGATATTAACACCATGTACCAAATTTCAACCGGATCGGATGAATTTTGCTCCTCTAAGAGGCTCCGGGGGTGAAATCTGGGGATCGGTTTATATGGGGGCTATATATAATTATGGACCGATGTGGACCAATTTTGGCACGGTTGTTAGAGACAATATACTAACACCACGTACCAAATTTCAACCGGATCGGATGAATTTTGCTCCTCTAAGAGGCTCCGGGGGTGAAATCTGGGGATCGGTTTATATGGGGGCTATATATAATTATGGACCGATGTGAACCAATTTTGGCACGGTTGTTAGAGACCATATACTACTACCATGCACCAAATTTCAACCGAATTGGATTAATTTTGCTCCACTAAGAGGCTCCGGAGGTGAAATCTGGGGATCGGTTTATATGGGGGCTATATATAATTATGGACCGATGTGGACCAATTTTGGCACGGTTGTTAGAGACCATATACTTACACCATGTACCAAATTTCAGCGGGATCTGATAAAATTTGCTTCTCTTAGAGGCTCCGCAAGCCAAATCTGGGGACCGGTTTATATGGGGGCTATACGTAAAAGTGGTCTGATATGGCCCATTTTCAATACCATCCGACCTACATCAATAACAACTAGTTGTGCCAAGTTTCAAGTCGATAGCTTGTTTCGTTCGAAAGTTAGCGTGATTTCAACAGACGAACGGACGGACATGCTTAGATCGACTCAGAATTTCACCACGACCCATAATATATATACTTTATGGGGTCTTAGAGCAATATTCTGATGTGTTACATACGGAATGACAAAGTTAATATACCCCCCATCCTATGGTGGAGGGTATAAAAATTAGTTACTAGCAATTAATTCTGTAATGGATTCTATTGTTTTTATGATTGAAGCAATTTCCATTAAAAAATTAATTGGATTAATTAATTTCATCATTTTTGGACCGGGGACATGGAACACTTTTGTTCCAAATTATTATTTTCTCTGGATAATTGTTCGCCGCCGAATAGGCAAATTTATATCGGCTTAGCCGTTAAGCCGACGCCACCGGAGGCAAAAACTTTGTGTCAGTTGCCGCCGACAAAAATGGGTCGGCTTCATTCTATGTTGGTGTGTATTGGTCCATGTCTTTGTATAGGTCCCATACAGACCAATCTCCTCATTTGACTTCTTCGGTTTCTAGACACCACGTTAATTAATCGATTTGCCTCAACATTGCAAATCTGTAGGTATTTTAGATCCGTAAAGAAATATGTAAAATTTAGTTTATATGATTAACAAAACTGGTTTTTATACAGCCAGAATCTCATGTTAAAGTTAAAATTTACCTTCGGGAACTTTACCATTAGAATCGATCTTCTTGAAGGATCACCTGAAATTGTATATAATATTTACATATTTTTAAAGGAGTTGAATTTTTAAAATTCAGCCTGGCCAAACTAACGGCCGTTTATAACTGCTTTGAGTGAATTGTATGGTTGGAATGAAGAGTAATTTAATTTTAATGTCTGTATCCACAAAGTTCTTAATTGTTGTGTAAATTAAATTATTCCAGTCCCACTTCTCTTCATCTAACCACTGTATTTAAAAATTTGCCCTATTCAAGCGACCAGCATTCAAGAGTTGTTGGCCTATACCGCCTGTCCGTTTCATTTTGTCAAGATTCAATTCTACAAAAAATAAAAAAAAAATGAAGAGAAAAAACACACACCAAGGAGAAAAACTCAAAATTCCATTGTTCACAAATCCAAAGCACCGGAATTCGTTCGTACTTCTGTGGCATTGTTTTGAATTGAATTTTTCCCCCTTTGCAAATTCCCCCTCCCCACCAAACAATTGTGAATTGTGATTGCTGCTGTTTTGAGATGTAGCCTTTGTTTGAGCCTTGGGAGTCCTTGGAGTGTTACAACTAAGTGCTGTTTATTTTGTATTGCAAATTATTACTCTTGGGCAATTGTTCTCTGTCCTGTAGTGCCCTGCCATGCCATGCCATGTAGTTGCCAGCAATCGGCAGTTGTGGTGTTAAACTCCACGCTCCTCTATAAATGTTTTGGCTGGCTGATATGTCAATTAATCTGATTTCTTTATTACCCCTCTGATATTTCTAAAATAAGTGTACCGAGAGAATAAAACTTAATTATTATTTACCCTGCAAAAAAAGATCATAGAAATATCAACAGCCATCAGAAAAAAAAAACAAATTGATTTGACTTAAAGTCAAGTATTCAACTTTGACAGAATTTATAGGAAATTTACTGTTGCATCTGAAATTTCAAAAGCTGGATAGTGAGTGGTAGGTTATGGCCTTCAGATAACTACATTTTGATTATTAAATGCTCAAAATGGCGGAATGAAAATTGGCCCCAGGAAAATGAGCCCCAAAATCCCAAATGACACAGAACCACAAATGTGGGGCGACATTTCGTAATGAATATAAGCCCCAACAAAATGTAACTGAAGCATGAAAATCGATTCCAAAATAAAATTAGGGTTCATTTTCACTTTTGATGTAATCGGAATTAACCCTAATATGTTCCTGAGTATGTATTTGGTGGGAATCGCATTAGCACCCTAGGAGAAAGTCTTAAACCCCGGCTGAAGACTGGCCATGCAAAAGCATAACCGGTGCGATACAATATGTGCATAGTTGCCACCCTTGCCCATCCCAGCATGCGAAAATAGGTCCCACATAGGGGATTACCATTATTGGTCTTAGGGTCCGTTTGCAATATGAAAATAAGCCCCGATTTGCTTTTTTGATTGAGTTTCATTTTTAAGTGGGACCGTTTTTTTTTTTTGCTTTATGGGATTTGGTAGTTGCCACCATTACCTATTTTTATCGCAATATCATTCTCTTGCATCAGATATGTTTCTTCGGTGGCTCCATACTTTGCCCATGGACAGAGTTCAAAGTGGGTTAATATGATCCCAAAGGGATGTATGTGGGCGAACTTTGGCCATAGTTTTGGGTATTCTTCAAAGTAGGTTAACTCGTTTCCATACCGATATAAGTGACAGCCATTTGGCTAGACTTTGAGTCTTTCTCTTATGGACAGAATTCAAAAGAGGCTAACGATAGTGATTTTACCAAAATTTACCACCATCAAGCAAAGAGCTTCCAAAAAAGTTGTTTGGATGTCCAACATTTGATCCGGAAGTAGTGCAAATTTGGATCATCTAAAAGGAATTTTACATGGGCTTATCACAGGATGGTAGTATTCCGTTTTTGGAGCCTTTGCATTGCTTTACCATATGAACCTTGGAAATTCATTTAAATGAAGAAGTTTAAACAAGTATATACGGCCGTAAGTTCGGCCAGGCCGAAGCTTATGTACCCTCCATCATGGATTGCGTAGAAACTTCTTCTAAACACTGCCATCCACAATCGAATTACTTATGTTGCGGTAACGCTTGCCGATGGCAAGGTATCTTTAAACCTCCTAACACCATCTTCTAAATTGTATGTCCATACGTGGTATATATTAAATCAAAAAAGATCGATCCAATACGTGTATAATTCAGTTTGACAAAGAAGACATAAAATTTTGACAAAATTTTCTACAGAAAAAAATATTAAAAAATTTTCTATGGAAATAAAATTTTAACAAAATTTTCTATAGAAATACACTTTTGACAAAATTTTCTATAGAAATAAAATCTTGGTCGATTATTTTTGGCTCGAGTGGCAACTATGATTATGAACCGAATAAAATTTGAACAAAATTTTCTATAGAAATAAAATTTTGACAAAATTTTCTATAGAAATAAAATTTTGACAATGATGACAATTTTATTATGAACCGAATAAAATTTTAACAAAATTTTCTCTAGAAATAAAATTTTGACAACATTTTCTATAGAAATAAAATTTTGGTAGATTAGTTTTGGCTCTAGTGGCAACCATGATTATGAACCGATATGGACCAATTTTTGTGTGATTGGACCAATTTTGGTATGGTTGTTAGCGACCATATACTAACACCACGTTCCTACTTTGAACCGGATCGGATGAATTTTGCTCCTCCAAGAGGCTCCGGAGGTCAAATCTGGAGAACGTTTTATATGGGGGCTATATATAATTATGGACCGATATGGACCATGTTCCAAATTACAACCGGATTGGATGAAATTTGCTTCTCTTGGAGACTTCGCAACCCAAATCTGGGGATCGGTTTATATGGGCGCTATATATAATTATGAACCGATGTGGACCAATTTTTGCACGGTTGTTAGAGACCATATACCAATACCATGTACCAAATTTCAGCCGGATCGGATGCAATTTGCTTCTCTTTGAGGCTTCGAAAGCCAAATCTGGAGATCGGTTTATATGGGGGCTATATATAATTATGGACTGATATGGTCCACTTTTGGCATGGTTGTTATATATCATATACTATCACCACGTACCAAATTTCAACCAGATCGGATGAATTTTGCTTCTCCGAAAGGCACCGGGGGTCAAATCTGGGGATCGGTTTATATGGGGGCTATATATAATTATGGACTGACATGAACCAATTCCTGCATGGTTGTTGGATACCATATAGTAACATCACGTACGAAATTTAAACCGAATCGTATGAATTTTGCTCTTCCAAGGGGCTCCGGAGGTCAAATCTGGGGATCGGTTAATATGGGGCTATATATAATTATGGACCGATTTCGACCAATTTTTGCATTGGTGTTTGAGGCCATATATTAACACCACGTACCAAATTTCAACTGAATCAGATGAAATTTGCTTCTCTTAGAGGCTCCGCAAGCCAAATCGGGGGATCGGTTTTTATGGGGGCTATATATAATTATGAATCGATGTGGACCAATTTTTGCATGGTTGTTAGAGACCATATACTAACACCATGTACCAAATTTCAGCCGGATCGGATGCAATTTGCTTCTTTTAGAGGATCGGCAAGCCAAATTTGGGGGTCCGTTTATATGGAGGCTATACGTAAAAGTGGACTGATATGGCCCATTTGCAATACCATCCGACCTACATCAATAACAACTACTTGTACCAAGTCGATAGCTTGTTTCGTTCGGAAGTTAGCGTGATTTCAACAGACGGACGGACAGACGGACGGACATGCTCAGATCCACTTAGAATTTCACCACGACCCAGAATATATATACTTTATGGGGTCTTAGAGCAATATTTCGATGTGTTACAAACGGAATGACAAAGTTAATATACCCCCATCCTATGGTGGAGGGTATAATAATTTTATAAATTATCAAAAAGTTTTTGTCGATATTTCCCTTATCCACTTAAGTCTTTAAAATTGACATATCGTTATTGTTTATTTATTTTCTTTTTTATGTTTATTTTCATTATAATTACGGTTTATTTTCAACAGGAAATGTGGTTGCAAATGTTTTGAACAGCACTGTATATTCTTGATCAGGGAAAAATTCTAAGACGATACAAGCATGTCCGTCTGTCTGTCTGTTGTAATCACGCTACAGTCTTCATCAATCGCGCTATCGTCCTTAAATTTAGCACAGACTCGACGTTTGTCTGCATGCAGGCCAAGTTCGAAGACGGGCTATACAGTCCAGGTTTTGATATAGCTCCCATATAAAACGATCCCCCGATTGGTGTCTTGGACTTATAGGAACCGTAATTTTTATCCAATTTGCCTGAAATTGAAAATCTGGTGAGTATGGGTCCATGTTTGGGTATAGGCCCCATATAGAGCGATCTCCTGCTTTTACTTCTTGGGTTTCTAGAAACTGTATTTCTATCCAATTGTCCTGAAATTTGAAATATAGAGGTATTTTAAGACCACAAATAGGTATGCCGAAAATGGTGAGAATCGGTCCATGTTTTGGTATAGCCCCCGTATAGAACGATCTACTGCTTTTACTTCTAGAGTTTCTAGAATCCGTAGTTTTTATCCAATTTGCCTGAAATTTTAAATCTAGAGGTATTTTGCGACTACATGTAGGTGTGCCGAAAATGGTATGTATCGGTCCATGTTTTAGTATAGCCCCCATATAGACCCATCTCCAGATTTTATTTCTTAAGCTTCTAGAAACCGTAGTTTTTATCCATGGTTTTTAGGGCCATAAATAGGAAAAGAAAAGATGATTCAATTTGTAAGAGGAAATTTCCCAAATGTTTTCTCCATAAGGAGTTAGCATAAAGGGCCCAAAATTGAGTTATCTCTCCCAGCCAGATCTAAACTAAAGGCTGTGGAAAGGTTCATTCGCCCGAACCGAAACATGTACAGTCCAGGCGTGTATAGATTTGTATCTGGCGTTTTCTTTTCAATGGCTCTATTAACCATGTTCCTTAATCTATATCTGTCCATAAAGCTCGAAAAATAATTGTATAATTAGATATAATGCATTTGGACGTCAATTGCCTGTTTCGGTATCAGGCTAACATGTAATATAATGAGTTCCAAATATATTGTGTATCTGTACAGATTTTGACATATTCCCCTTATAAACCCTCCGATTTGGGGTCTAGATTCTGTAGGGTTTTCAAAACCACAGCTAGGTGTGCTGAGTTTGGTGTGTATAGTTTCAGACGGAGCTCCCGATTTAACTCCTTGGACTTATATAAAACGTAGTTTTTATTCGATTTACGTAAAATTGTAACCCTTACACGACATGTTTATGATTCCTCTACAACTCAAACAAAAATGGTTGTTATAAATCCAGAATCTGATCTAGTCTTCAAAGGTAGAATTTTTAAATTTATCTTCGGGAAGCGTACTGATTGAACTGATCTGCTTAGGAGAATATCTGTCATCAAACCCCCCCCCTCCCCCCTGAAATTCTATATATTATCAAATAACTCGTTACAACGAAGAGTTTTCAAACGAAATTTCTTATATTTGATTCATGGTGGTGGGTATTTAAGATTCGGCATGGCCTAATTTACTGTTCTATATACTTGTTTCTTTCTATTGGTGGAGAAGGTTTAAAGTCATCTGCTATATTCGTAACTTTGATTGGATGCCCTAAATAACAGAAACAATTTTTTCTGCATGTATAAAATAGTTCTGACACAAACAGCACTTGGGTGTTATGTTATATACATTAGAACGCTGCATACAACTATCAGATTTGTTCAGCCAAAATAGAAATCCTCTAAAAATACAAATCAATATGCATATCCAAACATCTCTCAAGCATTTGTGTCTAAAATTTATTGGCATGAAGCTGATTATCAATGGCGATTGGCATTTGGCAGTCAGCATTCCAGCCATGGAGCAGCTAACGCACGTAATTTCAAAATTATATAAAATTATAATCACCCCAAAACGAAAGTATATAATTTTGTACTTTTTCTCTCTCCCACTTCGCATTTCCGTCTCTCTTTCGTCCACCCTGACAAAGTTCATTTCTGATTGCACGATTTGTGCTTTTGAATTTTTTTTAACAAAAAAATTTTCCAAACGTAAGCGGCCAATACAGGGCTGATGTTGGAACACAGAAGATTAGACGACGATTCCAGACAAAATGAAGGAGAAATAGCGTGTCTTGGTTGGGTGTTGTATCTTCATAATAATGAGGTAAATCGAATCGAAAGCAAAACATCCGCAAAAAAAAGTGAATTCCAGTCCATAATTTGTTTGTCGGTAGAAAATTATATGTTGACGAATGATGATGAAATGTCTGGTGACCTTGAAAAGGGAAAAATTATTTAACGGATATCGATCGAAGATTTTTGTCTGGAGGTTAACATTGTTAGTGGTTGAAATCTTTAGCTATTCTAAGATAATTGCCATTCATTACAATGTCAATGATAATTTGATGTACAGTGGCGAATAGTTGTCAATACATATTAACAATCTTTAGTTTAAAACTACATTTAAAGGCATAAACTAAAATTAAACGAACTACAATTGATTATACCCTCCATCATAGGATGGGGGTATATTAACTTTGCCATTCCGTTTGTAACACATCGAAATATTGCTCTAAGACCCCATAAAGTATATATATTCTGGGTCGTGGTGAAATTCTGAGTCGATCTAAGCATGTCCGTCCGTCCGAACGAAACTTCCGAACGAAACAAGCTATCGACTTGAATCTTGGCACAAGTAGTTGTTATCTATGTAGGTCGGATGGTATTGAAAATGGGCCATATCGGTCCTCTTTTACGTATAGCCCCCATATAAAGGGACCCTCAGATTTGGCTTGTGGAGCCTCTAACAGAAGCATATTTCATCCGATCCGGCTGAAATTTGGTACATGGTGTTGGTATATGGTCTCTAACAACCATGCAGAAATTGTTCCACATCGGTCCACTTTTACGTATAGCCCCCATATAAACCGATCACCAGATTTGGCTTGCGGAGCCTAAAAGAGAAGCAAATTTCATCCGATCCGCCTGAAATTTGGTACATGGTGTTGGTATATGGTCTCTAACAACCATGCAAAAATTGGTCCACATCGGTCCATAATTATATATAGCCCCCATATAAACCGATCCCCAGATTTGGCTTGCGGAGCCTAAAAGAGAAGCAAATTTCATCCGATCCGCCTGAAATTTGGTACATGCTGTTGGTATATGGTCTCTAACAACCATACAAAAATTGGTCCACATCGGTCCATAATTATATATAGCCCCCATATAAACCGATCCCCAGATTTGGCTTGCGGAGCCTCAAAGAGAAGAAAATTTCATCCGATCCGGCTGAAATCTGGTACATGATGTTGGTATATGGTCTCTAACAACCATGCAAAAATTGGTCCATATCGGTCCTTAATTATATATAGCCCCCATATAAACCGATCCCCAGATTTGGCTTGCGGAGCCTAAAAGAGAAGCAAATTTCATCCGATCCGGTTGAAATTTGGTACATGCTGTTGGTATATGGTCTCTAACAACCATACAAAAATTGGTCCACATCGCTTCATAATTATATATAGCCCCCATATAAACCGATCCCCAGATTTGGCTTGCGAAGTCTCCAAGAGAAGCAAATTTCATCCAAGCCGGTTGTAATTTGGAACATGGTGTTAGTATATGATCTTTAACAACCGTGCCAGAATTGGTCAATATCGGTCCATAATTATATATAGCCCCCATATAAAACGTTCTCCAGATTTGACCTCCGGAGCCTCTTGGAGGATTCATCCGATCCGGTCCAAATTAAGAACGTGGTGTTAGTATATGGTCGCTAACAACCATACCAAAATTGGTCCAATCACACAAAAATTGGTCTATATGGGTTCATAATCATGGTTGCCACTAGAGCCAAAAATAATCTACCAAAATTTTATTTCTATAGAAAATTTTGTCAAAATGGTATTTCTATAGAAAACTTTGTCAAAATTTTATTTCTAGAGAAAATTTTGTTAAAATTGTATTCGGTTCATAATAAAATTTTCATCATTTTCAAAATTTTATTTCTATAGAAAATTTTTTCAAATGTTATTCGGTTCATAATCATGGTTGCCACTCGAGCCACAAATAATCTACCAAGATTTTATTTCCATAGAAAATTTTGTCAAAAGTTTATTTCTATAGAAAATTTTGTTAAAATTATATTTCTGTAGAAATTTTTGTCAAAATTTTATGTCTACTTTGTCAAACTGAATTATATACGTATTCGATCGATCTTTTTTGATTTAATATATACCACGTATGGACTTACATACAATTTAGAAGATGGTGTTAGGAGGTTTTAAGATACCTTGCCATCGGCAAGCGTTACCGCAACTTAAGTAATTCGATTGTGGATGGCAGTGTTTAGAAGAAGTGTCTACGCAATCCATGATGGAGGGTACATAAGCTTCGGCCTGGCCGAACTTACGGCCGTATATACTTGTTTTTTACTTAAATGGTTCAGTACAATAACATTTGAAGGATAACAAATAATATTTATGATAATAAGTAAGATAAGTTGAGAAGTTTAGATGCCCGAAAGTTCGGCCGGGCCGAATTATAAGTATACACCACAATGATCAAATCTTCTAGTTTCCTTGGAATACTCCTTGTCGTATGAGGTTACTTGGTAATTAATACACGCGAAGAAAAACCCGTTTGAAAAACGTGTACCGAAAATGATTTTCGTTGGATATAGGCTTTGGAATTTCTTCGAAAATTTCAAACTTTTATCACCAAAAAAATTGTTTGTTTTTTTTTTTTGTATTTTCGCAACAAAACAAATTTTGTTTGATTCAAAAAGACAGTCCATTTCGTTTATATTAAGCAACCGTCGAACTGAATGAACGTGTGTCTTAATATCGGATTAAATAAATTATCGTAATAAATTCTTATTACGAACTTCAATTCAGTATCATACAATCCCTACATTTCTACTGGGCTGTTAACTCCAGGGCTGGGTTTCGACTGAAGTTATAAATTTGGTCAATGACCAAGAGTTAGGCACAATTACTCGTCCTGTAGACGGGTCGACAGGTTGCGATACTTTGGCAAGTGGAACATGTTCTAAGGTAACGACATCAAAAGAAGGAGATTCAAAGATCGCACAAATGCCTTGTTTATCCTAAAGAAATTAGGATCAGTCGACCCAAGCACGGTGTCGGCTAAGCAACCAAAAGGGAACGATCGCTGAATGAACTGCCATCTTCCGAGCGGGTTCAAAGATCGTTTGTCTCTGTTGCAAAAGACAGCCTTGTGATGACTATCATTAACAAAGGAGCATTGGACGATATGGTTCCAAAGCAAAAATGGGAGGAAATTCAGGACGCGATGTCTGTTGTCTAATCACAGGTGCTAGAAAAGTTTTCCGGACCAAGTCCTCGAGGGCAGGATGTTGGATGGTATCAAGGACGTTTCAAGTTAATCGCATTTGCAGACCAGAGGTCTGCTTTTAAACTGCTTTGATACTAATTGGTGAAGATTGGGAAGGAGCCGCTTTGGAATTAGCCGATACAAAAGACATATCGGTTAAACCTAGAGCACATGCACGGGTACCTGCAAACCCTCCTGATCCTGAGTCAATATTAAACAGACTAAAGGAATGTAACTCAGTTTGACCAAGACGACATGCAGTGTTTATATTGAACATTGTGTCGTTGCCACGTCTAGCCCAAGGCCGTATAAGTCACGGCTTTCATGATATCCATATGAAGGTATACAAAAGCGACCAGCCAAAGCATTTCGAAAAGGACAAGCCTCCGTTAGAGTCAAAAGAGAAACGATCTCCTTGCACAGCCGAAAGAGACATAAAAAATGCAGACATTGACGAATGCGCATAGTTTCTACAGCCGCCAACCTCACCAAAGCTGAACCAACCTTCGTTGCCAAAAACAGGAAAGAGTTCTTCACCTTGGCCTCTTCGGAACAGAATGATACTATATCTGAGTGGCAAGTTTTAAGGGAAGATGGCCTCTCAGATCATCGCTACAAATTGGCAGTTCGTAAATTTGGACCATATTTCCGCCAAATGTGAGGAAAGCTGATTGGCTTTCCTCAATATGATGATGCCGCAAGTATCATTAAAACTTCAGAGGACACGCTATAAACGGTGATACGGTCAAAATTTGGTCAATATAAACTTGACGTATTTCTTTCAATTTTGCATTTAAAAAACCTCAACACTCCTCATTTTGATGGTGTGTGTGTAGAATGTTGCTCCTATTGTGATTTTGGAATTTCCTCTTCAGTTGTCAAAATGCCGTCCAAGCAAGAAGAGCAGCGTATCAAAATTTTGCTCGCGCATCGCGAAAATCCGAGCTACTCGCACGCAAAGCTGGCAAAATCGCTAAAAGTTGCCAAATCAACCGTTACAAATGTAATTAAAGTGTTTGGGGAACGTTTGTCGACAGCCAGGAAGTCTGGATCGGGGGGAAATCGAAAACCGGAAGCCGCTGAGACGATAAAGAGAGTTGCCGGTAGTTTCAAGCGAAACCCTAACCTCTCTCTCCGAGATGCCACAAATAAGTTGGGTGTATCGTCTACAATCGTGCATCGAGCCAAAAAACGAGCCGGACTATCGACTTACAAGAAGGTAGTGACTCCAAATCGCGATGATAAACAAAATACGACGGCCAAAGCGCGATCCCGGAGGCTGTACACGACGATGCTGACGAAGTTTGACTGCGTGGTAATGGACGACGAAACCTACGTCAAAGACGACTACAAGCAGCTTCCGGGACAGGAGTTTTATAAGGCAAAAGGAAGGGGAAAGGTAGCAGATATTTTCAAGCACATAAAACTGTCAAAGTTCGCAAAGAAATATCTGGTTTGGCAAGCCATCTGTACCTGTGGCTTGAAAAGCAGCATTTTCATAGCTTCCGGGACTGTCAACCAAGAAATTTACGTGAAAGAGTGTTTGCATAAACGTCTGCTGCCTTTCCTGAAGAAACGCGGTTGTTCCGTACTGTTTTGGCCGGATTTGGCATCTTGCCATTACGGTAAAAAGGCCATGGAGTGGTACGCCGCCAACAACATGCAGGTGGTTCCCAAGGACAAGAACCCTCCCAACACGCCAGAGCCCCGTCCAATTGAGAAATACTGGGCTATTGTCAAGCGGAACCTAAAGAAGACCAAAAAACTGCTAAGGACGAGCAGCAGTTCAAGGCAAACTGGCTTTCTGCGGCGAAGAAGGTGGACAAGGTGGCTGTACAAAATCTGATGGCAGGTGTCAAGCGTGAGGCCCGGCAATTCGGATTTGGAAAAGCGAAAGCCTAACTGAATATTTTTCCTGAACTTTATACTAATTGAACTTGAAAAAGAAATTTAATTTGATTTTTTAAATAAACGATTTCACCGATTTACACGCGTTTTCCCTTGACCAAATATCACCCTTTAGGTACTATTGGACACACATTTTCATGGAAATCAGACGAATAAATTGTACCGGAATCTAGAATAAAATGGGCTTTCAAGATTTTGGGACGTTTAAAATACTCCAGACCTAATGGAATTATTCCGTCCGAGTTACAAGAAGTGACTGACAGAATTATCCCTTGGTTGACGGATATATATAAATAATATATAAACTTAGCATATTTTCCAGAAAAATGAAAACGTCGATTTCATACCTAAAGCGGGAAAAGCCTCCCACTTTAATGTGAACGATTTCCGACCAATCTGTTTAACCTCATTCCTTCATTACTCTCAACTGTACACAGCAGTGGAGGTCTGGTGAACGACACTTCAGCATCCGACAAGTTTAGATAAAGCGTATGGCGTGCGTATGTATCTCTGGCGCATTTAGCACGATAGGAACAGATTCCCTTAAAGTCATGCTGCATCTATTGCACTTAGATATATTGGCCACGGTCACAGTTCAGTCCTTAAAATAAGATGTACCAAACGTAGTGGATAATACTCTGCCGAAACCGCACGGGGAATAAACGATATATAGATTTTTATACTGATGGCTCCAAATTGGATGGACAAGTGGGTTTCGGAATATATTCTAAAGACATGGAACTTCGAATAGTGAATCGATTACCTAATCACTGTAGTGTTTTAAGGCTGAAATAAAAAAGTAAAAAATTGGCTGAGAAGTAATGTTCCAACAAATTTTGGCATTAATATATACTCAGACAGTAATATGAGTGTCTTGCCATAGGAAAATACCGGGAAACGGCGAAGCGGATGACTTATCAAGACTATGAACTACCTTACATATTCCAGGGTAACTGGAATTTGTTGGTATGCCTTTGGCTGCGTGAGAAAGATGGTTAAGTTAGATAACGGGTAGTTGCCTAATAGCCGATTTTGCAAAAATTATTGGCGCGAATTATAATGACTATTGTGTGAGCTGTCATGATGCGGATGAAAAGGAATCAATTAAACACCTCTGGTATGAGTGTCCTGCATTTCGTGTTAGGCGTAAGCGAATTCTAGGAACGTATTGCTTTGTATATCTGGCGGACCAAGAGAAGAAAATAATCGGGTGGGTTCAACTGTAAAAGCTAGAAGTGTCTATATGTAATATGTACATTTAGTTAATGTAGTATCAAAATCGACTGAATAGTCTAAGTGAGCTTGAATCAAATCGGCCACGTTAACCTAATCTAACATATATCTTCTCGATCCACTTACTAGTTCTTATTCATACTTAAAATTTTGGAATAAAATTCATAAACTACAACCTAATGAATCTAATGTCACCCAAAGTTTGATAGTATATACTGATAAGTTCCGATCTTCTTTTTCATTGTTATTGGCTTTTCTAAAACTATATAGAACATAGTTTTAGAAAAGCCACAGTATAGTCAACTATTACTTCCCCATCTCCAACAAGAACATGGTTCCCCTTCATGAACTTAAACTGGTGATAGAAAATTTATTGAAAAAAATGTGTATTTAATTAACAACCATGAAACATCAATTAAAACTCAAAGAGTTATCCATTGGCATTGTAGAGGAAAAATTTCGTAAATGCTAGAAAATCCCAAGAACTTTGAAAAAGAAATTAATCAAAGATCAAAGCGTTGAAAGTAAATTTTTATGGACAGTTTAACAGGCTCAGTTCGGTGTCGGCAGCGAGCTTAAGAGTGAATGAACGAAATAGAAAAAAATGACGGCAATGGAACATCCGCCGGCTTTCATATGGCCATTCATTAAATCCATTCATGATGAACATGAGCTAGTGCTGAATCTGTTGCCTACGATCATATGGATGAATATGAGGTTTGTATCAATCACTTTGTCGATATCCAATGAGTAGAAAATATTGACTACTATGCTAGATAAGAGATGGTATAGAAGGCAAAAGATACAAGTATATTTAAAGGGCCTTCGTGTGGCGAATTTTAATACAACATAAAAAAATTTTGCTGAATTGTGAACTGATGTTAACAGGTTTTTTTTCCCCAAAATATTACCTGTCACACATCCTTTCGAAAATATTCGAAAGAATGTGTCGGAGTCACAATCTGATCAGAGTCGTAAAAATGTTTCTCAACTTCGCTTCCGGTCAAAATTTTAATAATTCTTCATATATTTACAGAGAGTTTTTCAATCAAGCGACATGGAAAAGTAGTGGAATAAAGCTACTCTCAATGTCGACACTAGGTTTCAGATCATATTCACATTCAAGTAATGGCGCTGTAATTTCCAATAATGGAAGATGGTAGGAATCGATCCATTTTAATGCGCGCCACCATAAATTTGAAATTTCTTATGTAATATATTGATTTGATATCGATTCCCGAACCTATGTACAATACTCTAGATTAAAGTAACATTTTAAGAAGAAACATTTACGGGATGAATGATATGTATACAGGTTGCTATCATTTCTAAACCGCACTTCTGACATCTGACAGATTTATTCCAATGACAGCTAATATTTTGTTTACAACGAAAACATTTTGATCTATTGCATTCAGAAAAAAAAGTTATTTGTATGATTGCTTTATATTTGGCTGGAAAACTTACTCGAGGGCTGAGTATATCACGAGAACGGATGCAACACATATTGAAACATGAGCGAAAACTAAAACCGATTCCAAAGTGCAAATTCTCACCGATGCACAAAAATATTAAGAGTTGCTTCGCTTGTTTCTATGTGGCCAGTTACCGAATTTGAGGTTTTCCGATGTAAAGTCATTCCAAATTTACTTTCCATCAGAACTCAAACCCCTCCGATGGCAATGGTGTGGGGCGCCATAATTCATCGATCGTGAAGTCAAAATAAATGCGAAACATATTCGTGAAATCTCCGCATCTCTATCCATTGGACTTATGTGCTTGAGACATTTTGGCGAGTAAGGTTGGCTCTGAAACATACGGAGTATGGCCGAGAATACTCCAAAATATTGGTCAGCCATATTCGTGCAGCGTTTGATGGCCCGTCGCTCGTTATAAGACCATAATTGTTGCCAAAGTCAGGCCCCGTCGCTCGTTATAAGACCATAATTGTTGCCAAAGTCAGCTACCTTCAAAAAAATACCATCTACATATTCAGAACGTTTCGATATACACGCAAAAAAATAATTCTTTCCTCCCAAACGAAATTTTAGACAAACAAAGTTCGTTTCTCATTTGCTTTTCGCTGTAAGGAAGTGTATTTGGGAGAAAAGTATATACTTTTTGTGATAAACGTTTATTCTTTTCCAGGATGTAAAAACAATTTCATAAGGACAAATTCAAAAAAACATTGTTTTCTTGATAATTGTATTTTCCCTCACATCTTTCTCACATCCACGATGTTTTTTAGTTCTTAACACCTTTTCCTGTAATACCAACAATGTAGAAGAAATTATACGATTTTATAAATTTTTAAAATTTTTTTACCTTTCGCCTGGACGGAGAATCGAACCGCGGACCATGCACTTTGTAAGCCAACACACTAACCACTGAGCTATGTACCTGTTATGGTCATCAATAGATAAAAATCCATATAAGTTATATTTATATAGCATAGCTTGCGGCGCCCACGAACCGAATAAACAAAGATTATTTAACAGAAACAAACATTTAGTTTGGCACCGTGGTGCAGTGGTTGCTACGTCCGACTTGTATGCCAAGGGTCGTGGGTTCGATCCCTGCTTCGACCAAAGTTTTTTTTTGTTTTTTTTTTTACATATATTTCAGATATGTTCGGAAGATTCCGAAAAAATGTTCAACATTACAATGTAGTATATTAAATTTTGAACTGTAAAATGTGTCTTATTAAAGACCTAAAGTCAGAAAAGAACAGTGTTTGATATAAACGAAATGGACTGTGTTGTTGTTTCAAAAAGAACTTTTTTTATTGAAAAAATAAAAATTTTGTAACAAACGAATTTTTTTGGTGATAAAAGTTTAACATTTTCGAAGCAATTCAAAAAACTCTAACAAAAGAAAAACGTTTTCGGTACACGTTTTCCAAACGTTTTTTTTTTTCTTTGCGTGTACGAGGGCTATTTGTGTTTTTTTTTTACAGCAACTTAAAAGATTCATATCGCCCAAAAAATTAAATTAAATCATGAACACTTTCGTGCGTTCATTGTTTATAACATTCGACGCGAATTAACACAACAACATCGATGAACAGAATTCAATTTTAGATGATATGGCGAATTCAACCGAGGCCGTAATGTAATGTTCATAAACTAGCATAACATATTTGCGACATATATGTTAATATGTTCGATCATATTACCTTTGAGACATAACATTTTTGTAAATATAATATGTGCGGATGCAAACATATATTAATTAAGAAATTGCCTATAAACACATATTTGTTTAGAAAGAGAGACCAATAGAATACGCTGCATGTAGAAAATGGATGTAACCAATTGGCGCCTTACAGAATATATATACACATAGAAAATTTCATTACAAGTTTTTTTTTTCTATCAGTGTATGTCTAGAGTGAAACATAATATGTTTGAATAATACAAACAATTTTTTGTTTGAACAAATCCGGAAAATATATATGTTTGAAGTAGAATATGTTTGGGAGTATATGTTACAGAAGCGATTTTTTTGGGGGTGCATAGTCTGAGGATAAGATTTTTGAACATAAATCATTTGCCCACGAGTGGCAGGATTTTTAAACCCTAGCAATGAAAACTTCGTTTGTCTTCATCCATTTGATAAGTTGGTACAGATATTTTGTATTGCCGACGGGAAAATTCTGTCTGTCACTTTTGTATTTCCGCCGGCAAAATACCATCGATTACGTGGGCCGCAAAACTTTCTAAACTGTTTAAACTCTAATTTATACTGGATTCTTATATAAAGTCCTTGGATGTTGATTACCTTTGAACCTCTATAGAATTGCCAATAGAAGGTTCATTCTTATAAGGTGTTGAGAATTGAATTTTATAGTAACTCCAATGTCACCCACACTAGCCATTGCCCAGTGAGCAACCAAATCACGAAATATTTCTTTGAATTCTGTAATAGATCTTTCGCATTCATCTTTTGGTAAAAAATCGATATTAACCATATTGGACATTCGATTAGCACTTCGTTTTTTTTTTCGAATATCCTAAAAGGCCTTCTGTTGTAAGTTTGTATGTGAGTAAGCGATCGTGCATTTGTTGTCTATATTGTGCACATGCGTACGGTTTTTATAACAACAAAAGTGGTAATTAACCAGAAGCCAAATATTAAATTATAAAAAAAAAAATATACTTCAACACTTTGATAATAAACCCCTCAGCCTCATAGTTACAAGCATACAAGTGAGCGAGCGAGAGCGAGGGGGATAGAGGAGCGAACAACTAAAATGTTGTAGAACCTAATGGCAATTGTAACAGCAATCGAGCTGCAGCATCAACCACATAGCAAACTACACGGATGAAAAAGACTGTTTTTCATATGTTTGGCTATAAACATTATATGTTTGGAACACAAATTTTTAAACACAATATTTTTGAGTGCAAGCATATAATGTTCATAAACTAGCATAACATGTTTGGGACATATATGTTAATATGTTAGAACATATTATGTTTGGGACATAAAATGTTTGTAAATATAATATGCTTGGATGCAAACATATATTAATTTAGAAATAGCCTATAAACATATATGTGTTTAGTAGCTTGGAGCGCTATTAACAGGGAGCGATATTGAATTAAGTTGGAGGTTGTTGCTTGTTATTACAAAATTTACATTTTATTTTTCCTTGGGCAATTGATCTGCTACTTCTTTGATCCTTACAAACTGT
Organism: Haematobia irritans; assembly: GCF_050003625.1. Taxonomy (NCBI): domain Eukaryota; kingdom Metazoa; phylum Arthropoda; class Insecta; order Diptera; family Muscidae; genus Haematobia; species Haematobia irritans. The sequence goes on along the minus strand of NC_134401.1, from coordinate 93,641,889 downwards.
GTGGTCCGCTGTTCGAATCCCCGTCCGGCAAAAGGTAAAATTAAAATAAAAAAAATCATACAATTGAATAATTTCTTCTACAATGTTTGTATTACAGAAAAAGGTGCTAAGAACTAAAAAATCTCGTGGAAGTGAGAAAGATGTGGGGGAATATACAATTGGGCAGAAACAAAATTTTGAGCATTCAGGTCGAAAACCTATGTTGTTAGCACCTATATTACCTGTTTATTTTCATAATTCATTATGATTGTAAATATATAAATAAATAAATAAAATTTTGAGCACAATATTGTTTGGGAGAATTTTTTTTAAGCATATAATATTTTTGGGTGCAAAATGCTTCCAAACATATTATATGGTCACATAATAACATATTGTTTTTTGGAAGACAACATTATTGAATTTAGATGCAAAAATACAAAATGTTTGGAACTTAGACTACCCAAACATATATTGTTTAGACCAATATGCTTTCAAACATATTATATATTGGTAGAGATCAAACATATAAATGTTTGGGCAATACCCAAAAATGTATATGCTTGAAGCAAAATATGTTTGGGAGTATATGTTACAGAAGCGATTTTTTGTGAGCGTGTAGAAGAAAAGACGTTAGCCGAAAGCAAAGGCCATATTATGTTGTGGCTTTACTTGGCTTGGAGGAAAGATCATTACAATATTCGATGGACGATGGATGGATGGATGTTGTTCACTGAGTTTTTACCTTTTCGCCATTAGATTTTTTTAGTATCACTGTGGGACAAAAATGCAAATTGCGCTCAGCAAAAAGTGACATTTAACCAAATACAAACTGCGTTGAGTTTGCAAGAGCCGAATTAGTGTTTTCGCTGCTTATGAAAGATTTTTGAATGTATCGAAAAAAATTTTGTCTCAATGAAAAAGGTTATGGGATTTAAATTTAAGGACACAATATTAGGGGCACATTTCTTTGATACAAAAATGTTCTAATTCAAATAAGTGTTCACGCAAATAAAGAAAACGTTTGCAAAACGTGTACTGAAAACGTTTTTCGTTTTTCTGAACTTCCTTGAAAATTTAAAATTTTAATTTAAAAAAATCTTATTTTTGATCCAAAATTTCAAGCTTTTATCACAAAAAAAAATTGTTACAAAAGTTTTATCTTTGCAACAAAAAATAATTTATTTTTGATCCAAAATCACAGTCCATTTCGTTTATATCAAGCACAGCTCTTTTCTGACTTTATGTCTTTAACAAGACACATTTTGAAGTTTCATAGTAAAAACAAGTAAGGAAAGTCTAAAGTCGGGCGGGGCCGACTATATTATACCATGCACCACTTTGTAGATCTAAATTTTCGATACCATATAACATCCGTCAAATGTGTTGAGGGCTATATATAAAGGTTTGTCCAAATACATACATTTAAATATCACTCGATCTGAACATAATTTGATAGACTTCTAAAAACCTATAGACTCAAAATTTAAGTCGGCTAAAGCACTAGGGTGGAACACAATGTCAGTAAAAACAAGTATATACAGCAGTAAGTTCGGTCGGGCCGAATCTTAAATACCCACCACCATGAACCAAATATTAGTGTTTCCTTTGAAATTTCAGGAGGGCTTGAGGACACTTCCGGAAGATAAATTTAAGGATTTCACCTATGAGGACTATATCAGATTCTGGATTTATAAGAACCATTTTTGTTTGAGTTTTAGAGGAATCATTAACATCTCTTGTAGGTGTGCAAGAAAATTATAAAATAACGTCTTGATTTGAAATCTTAAATCTGTAGATTTTAACCCGAGAAGTAAAATTTTGAAATTTTACATTGAGTTTCAAGCAATTGTCATGATCAGTTGGCCTTCTACACCCTCAAGAAGTGAAGTCGGTCTATATGGAGGCATTACCAAATGGACCGATAAAAACTTAATCCGATGCACGTTTTTGTGAGCCTCAAATACCAGAATATTTAGAATTTCAGGCAAATCAGATAAAAACAACGGTTTCTAGAAACCCAAGGAGTTAAATCTGGAAATCGTTCTTATGGGGGCTATACTAAAATATGGACCGATACTCACCGTTTTCGGCAAACCTCTTTATGGCCCGAAAATACCTCTAGATTTCCAATTTCAGGCAAATTGGATAAAAACTTTGGATTCTAGAAGCCCAAGAAGTAAAATCGGGAGATCGGTCTATATGGGGGCTATACCAAAATATGGATCGATACTCACAATATTTGGCACACGTATTTGTGGTCCTACAATACCTTTAGATTTCCAATTTCAGATAAATTGGATAAAAACTGCGGTTTCTATAAGCCCAAGAAGTAAAATCGGGAGATCGGTCAATATGGGGGCTATACCAAAACATGGACCGATACTCACTATTTTTGGCACACCTCTTTATGGTCATTAAATACCTTTAGATTTCAAATTTCAGGCAAATTGGATAAAAACTGCAGTTTCTATAAACCCAAGAAGTAAAATCGGGAGATCGGTCTATATGGGGGCTATACCAAAATATGGATCGATACTCACAATTTTTGGCACACGTTTTTGTGGTCCTACAATACCTTTAGATTTCCAATTTCAGATAAATTGAATAAAAACTGCAGTTTCTATAAACCCAAGAAGTAAAATCGGGAGATCGGTCTATATGGGGGCTATACCAAAATATGGATCGATACTCACAATTTTTGGCACACGTTTTTGTGGTCCTACAATACCTTTAGATTTCCAATTTCAGATAAATTGAATAAAAACTGCGGTTTCTATATGCCCAAGATGTAAAATCGGGAGATCGGCCTATATGGGGGCTATACCAAAACATGGACCGATACTCACTATTTTTGGCACACCTCTTTATGGTCATTAAATACCTCTAGATTTCAAATTTCAGGCAAATTGGATAAAAACTGCATTTTCTATAAGCCCAAGAAGTAAAATCGGGATATCGGTCTATATGGGGGCTATACCAAAATATGGATCGATACTCACAATTTTTGGCACACGTATTTGTGGTCCTACAATACCTCTAGATTTCCAATTTCAAGCAAATTGGATAAAAACTACGATTTCTATAAGCCCAAGACCCCAAATCGGGAGGTTGGTTTATATGGGGACTATATCAAAACCTGGACCGATATAGCCCATCTTCGAACTTGAACTGCCTGCAGACATAAGACGAGTTTGTGCAAAATTTCAGCACGATTGCTTCATTATTGAAGACTGTAGCGTGATTACAACAGACAGACAGACAGACGGACAGACGGACAGACGTACATCGTTATATCGTCTTAGAATTTCTCCCTGATCAAGAATATATATACTTTACATAGTCGGAAATCGATATTTCGATGTGTTACAAACGGAATGACAAACTTATTATACCCCCGTCACCATTCTATGGTGGTGGGTATAAAAACAAGTATATATGGCCGTAAGTTCGGCCAGGCCGAATCTTATGTACCCTCCACCATGGATTGCGTAGAAACTTCTACGAAAGACTGTCATCCACAATCGAATTACTTGGGTTAAGGTATCGTTTTCTAAATTGTGAGTTAGTCCATACGTGGTATATATTAGAAAAAACAAGTATATACGGCCGTAAGTTCGGCCAGGCCGAATCTTATGTACCCTCCACCATGGATTGCGTAGGAACTTCTACTAAAGGCTGTCATCCACAATCGAATTACTTGGGTTGCGATAACACTTGCCGATGGCAAGGTATCGTAAAACTTTTTAGCATTGTCTTCTAAATTGTAAGTTAGCCCATACGGGGTATATATTAAACAAAAAAAAGGCCGATTAAATACGTATATAATCTAGTTTGACAAAATTTTCTATAGAAATAAAATTTTGAGAAAATTTTCTATAGAAATGAAACCTTGACAAAATTTTCTATAGAAATAAAATTTTGACAAAATTTTCTATAGAAGTAAAAATTTGACAAAATTTTCTATAGAAATAAAAACTTGACAAAATTTTCTATAGAAATAAAATGTTGACAAAATTTTCTATGGAAGTAAAATGTTGACAAAATTTTCTATAGCAATACAATTTTGACAAAAATTTCTATAGAAATAAAATGTTGATAAAATTTTGTATAGAAATAAAATTTTGACAAAATTTTGTAAAGAAATAAAATGTTGACAAAATTTTCTACAGAAATAAATTTTTTACAAAATTTTCTATAGAAATAAAATTTTGACAAACATTTCTATAGAAATAAACTTTTGACAAAACTTTCTATAGAAATGAAATTTTAACAAAACTTTCTATAGTAATAAAATTTGACAAAATTTTCTATGGAAATAAAGTTTTGGTAGATTACAAAATTTTCTATAGAAATAAAATTTTGACAAAATTTTCTATGGAAATAAAATTTTGACAAACATTTGTATAGAAATAAACTTTTGACAAAACTTTCTATAGAAATGAAATTTTGACAAAACTTTCTATAGTAATAAAATTTGACAAAATTTTCTATGGAAATAAAGTTTTGGTAGATTATTTTTGGCGATATGGACCAATTTTTGTGTAATAAGTCATCGGCTATATATAACTAAAGGCCGATATGGACCAATTTTTACATGGCTGTTAGAGGCCATATATTGACAAAATGTACCAAATTTCAACCGTATCGGATGACTTTTGCTCCTCCAAGAGGTTCCGGACGTCAAATCTGGGGACGGTTTATATGGGAACTATATATAATTATGGACCTATATGGACCAATTTTTGCACAGTTGTTAGAGACCACATACTAACACCATGTACCAAATTTCAACTGGATCGGATGAATTTTGCTCTTCCAAGAGGCTCCGGAGGTCAAATCTGGGGATCGGTTTATATGGGGGCTATATATAATTATGGACCGATATGGACCAATTTTTGCATGGTTATTAGAGGCCGTAAACTAAAATCAGGTACCAAATTTCAACCGGATCGGATGAATTTTGCCCCTCCAAGAGGCTCCGGAGGTCAAATCTGGGGATCGGTTTATATGGGGGCTATATTTAATTATGGACCGATATGGACCAATTTTTGCATGGTTGTTAAAAACCGTATACTAAGACCACGTACTAAATTTCAACCGGATCGGATAAATTTTGCTCCTCCAAAAGGCTCCGGTGGTAAAATCTGGGGATCGGTTTATATGGGAGCTATATATAATTATGGACCGATATGGACCAATTTTTGCATGGTTGTTAGAGGCCGTATACCAACATCAGGTACCAAATTTCAACCGGATCGGATGAATTTTGCCCCTCCAAAAGTCTCCGGAGGTCAAATCTGGGAATCGGTTTATATGGGGGCTATATATAATTATGGACCGATATGGACCAATTTTTGCATGGTTGTTAGAGACCGTATACTAAGACCACGTACCAAATTTCAACCGGATCCGATGAATTTTGCTGCTCCGGGAGGCTCCCCAAGCCAAATTTGGGGATCGGTTTATATGGGGGCTATACGTAAACGTGGTCCGATATGGCCCATTTTCAATACCATCCGACCTACATCAATAACAACTACTTGTGCCAAGTTTCAAGTCGATAGCTTGTTTCGTTCGGAAGTTAGCGTGATTTCCACAGACGGACGGACAGCCGGACAGACGGACAGACGGACGGACGGACAGACGGACAGACGGACAGACGGACGGACATGCTTAGATCGACTCAGAATTTCACCACGACCCAGAATATATATACTTTATGGGGTCTTAGAGCAATATTTCGATGTGTTACAAACGGAATGACAAAGTTAATATACCCCCATCCTATGGTGGAGGGTATAAAAAGGTATGTGTAGGTAAGTCTACAAATAATTACAAATAGATATGGACTTTTACACGGTACGTAGGGAGCCAGAATTGAAATATGGGGATCGCTTATATGGGGGCTATATACAATTATGAACTTGATATGGACCAATTTTTGTGTGATTTATCTGAGGGCTATATATAACTATAGACCGATATGGACCTAGTTAGGCATGGTTGTTAACGGCCATATACTAGCACAATGTACCAAATTTCAACTGACTCGGATGAAATTTGCTACTCCAAGAGGTTCCAAAACCAAATCTCGGGATCGGTTTATATGGGGGCTATATATGATTATGCACTGATATGGACCACTTTTGGCATGGTTGTTAAATATCATATAGTAAAACCGCGTACCAAATTTCAATCAGATCGGATGAATTTTACTTTTCCAAAAGGCACCGGAGGTCAAATCTGGGGATCGGTTTAAATGGGGGCTATATATAATTATGGACTGGTATGAACCAATTCATGTATGGTTGTTGGATACCATATACTAACATCACGTACCAAATTTCAACCGAATCGGATGAAATTTGCTCTTCCAAGGGGATCCGGAGGTCAAATCTGGAATCGGTTTATATGGGGGCTATACATAATTATGGACCGATTTCGACCAATTTTTGCATGGACGTTTGAGGCCATATATTAACACCACTTACCAAATTTCAAACGAATCGGATGAATTTTGCTCTTCCAAGGGGCTCCTGAGGTCAAATCTGGGGATCGGATTATATGAGGGCTATATATAATTATTGACCGACTTCGACCAATTTTGGCATGGTCATTAGATACCATATACTAACACTAGGTACCAAATTTCAGCCGGATCGGATGAAATTTGCATCTCTTAAAGGCTCCGCAAGCCAAATCGGGGGATCGGTTTATATGGGGGCTATATATAATTATTGACCGATGTGGACCAATTTGTGCATAGTTGTTAGAGACCATATATTAACACCATGTACCAAATTTCAGACGGATCGGATGAAATTTTCTTCTCTTAGAGGCTTCGCAAGCCAAATATGGGGATCGGTTTATATGGGGGCTATATATAATTATGGACCGATGTGGACCAATTTTTGCGTGGTTGATAAAGACCATATACGAACTCCATGTACCAAATTTCAGCCGGATCGGATGAAATTTTCTTCTTTATAAGGCCTGCAAACCAAATTTGGGGGTCAGTTTATATGGGGGCTATACGTAAAAGTTAACCGATATGACCCATTTTCAATACCATCCGACCTACATCGATAACAACTACTTGTGCCAAGTTTCAAGTCGATAGCTTGTTTCGTTCGGAAGTTAGCGTGATTTCAACAGACGGACGGACATGCTCAGATCGACTCAGAATTTCACCACGACCCAGAATATATATACTTTATGGGGTCTTAGAGCAATATTTCGATGTGTTACAAACGGAATGACAAAGTTAGTATACCCTATCCTATGGTACAAAAATTATTTATAATTCACAAAATGTTCTAATATATATCCAAATCACTGAATTCGGGTAACAACTTAAGAAGTGATGCAAATTCAGTACAACGGCTGGTGGAATAGTGGAAATCCGTTCTATGGCAACCCCATGTTAAATTCATCACTTCTGCGCCAATTTTACACCACTTCCGGATACAAAAAGAACATTTTCACTACGTTTATGAAGAACAAAATTTCAGTAAAGGAACATAGCATTTCGTTCTTTCAATTAAAGGTTACTTTGGTTGTGACCAAATTCTTTTATAATAACGAAGTGTTTCATTCTCTTTACGAAGAGAATTCTTTTGGTGAAGAGAATAGCTGAACATGTGACATTTCCCTAGATCGAAATAATGCTTCCTCAAAGGAGAAATTTACCGCTAATTTGTCAACAATTTTATTTTCTCTATCCCACTGTCTTTATGGAAAGCATAAAACGTCCAATCACTTGATCTCGATGTGTTCATTCACATTTTTATCGTTTTCTCAATTCCAAGATAGTGGAGATAGAAACCAGTTCAGCCATCGATTTAGAAATCAATTATGATGGCTATTTGGTTACACTCATTTGGATGTTTAGGAGGCATTCATTGTTGTTGGATGACGGCTACTCTTGATGGCCCGTTTTTTTATTTTTTTCTTTTGCCCGTTGCAACATCTATGACTTCAATTGGGACTGATGCTAATGGCTCCTCTATTCAATATTAAGATATTAGAGTAGCTAGAAGATTTTTGTGGTTTTGCTCAGGTGTACGTACCATAAATGCAGCATATGCATGGATATATGGATGGATAGCTGCTTGGTTGGTAGAGATGGTCAAGTTGATGGGATATTAAATTTAACTGGGTGGTAAAAACGCCACAGGTGCAACCGGCCACAAAGACGACGGCCGTAATGAATGCATTTTGGATGGTGAACTTTTTCATCTCAACATAATTGTCCTATATCAAACTGGGTATTTGTGGCAATTTGGACTATATGATGGGTTTTTTGTTCTCCACTGAAGATAACTGGATGAACATAAAATTAGATCTACACCACCACAAGAAACAACAAAATTTTTCTAAAGCATAGATATAACGAAGAAAAAAAAAAACAGCTGGAAATCTTACTCACAAAACATCTCAATACAGTTTGAACCAGAAATAAAAAAACAACAGCCTTTAAAAAATTGAAAAGTGTTGGAAACTCAGACAAAAAAACAAAAAAAAAAAAACACAAACAACCTCAACCGGAAATGAATCGCATAGAGCAATGAGTGCAGAACATTGAGCATAGTATCCATATTGCAACACCTCCTTTCCAGAATGCCGAATGCCAAGGGCATACAATCACTTGCGTAATCTAATCCAAGATCAAATGACATCAGTGTGTACTGCTGCTGCTGCCATATCTCAATTTTTGGAATGCCAGGCGCAGAAGCAACCCAATTTTTTGTAGCAGGAATGTCATAAGGACACGAATGAAGCAAACAATAAGATCATGTTATAGTACCACCCCTTGACGGGTGTTTATTGCATATGGAACATGCAATTTCCGCTAGTCTTTGAACAAGAGTCGTAAAACATTGTACGGGCATATAACACCTTGAAGAATATCAGTTAGCTCGTGTGGGGTAATAAAATTTGGAATTTGCAATGTATTGTAAAGAATCATAATGAGAAAGGATTGCAATATCAACTTTAAATATAAAAGATTTTTTTATTGTCAGAATGACATATTTTCTTTTTTAAAACAGAAATCCCTATTCATGGGTTTTGGTCATCGTTTTAACTGAAGTAAATACAATTAGAAATTTAAATGTCATAATTAAATATTTACCCAATTAAAAAACTCCAATTAATGTCGTAATTGACAATTTTGACGCCTTCGTATAAATACGCCTGAATGTTCGACTCAACAGATAACAAGTATATACACAGGCCGAATCTTATGTACTCTCCACCATGGATTGCATAAAAACTTTTACTAAAGACTGTCATTCACAATCGAATTACTTGGGTAGCGGCAACACTTGCCGATGGCAAGGTATTTTAAAACTTCTTAACACCGTCTTCTCAATTGTACGTTAGTCCATACGGGGTATATATTAAACAAAAAAAGGCCGATTAAATACGTATATAATTCAGTTTGACAAAATGTTCTATAGAAATAAAATTTTGACAAAATTTTCTATCGAAATAAAATTTTGACAAAATTTTCTATCGAAATAAAATTTTGACAAAATTTTCTATAGAAATAAAATTTTGACAAAATTTTCTATAGAAATAAAATTTTGACAAAATTTTCTATAGAAATAAAATTTAGGTAGATTATTTTTGGGGATCGGCTATATAACTATAGACCGATATGGACCAATTTTGACATGGTTGTTAGCGACCATATACTAGCGCAATGTAAACAATTTCATCATGTACCAAATTTCAACCGGATCGGATGAATTTTGCTCCTCCAAGAGCTCCGGAGGTCTAATCTGGGAATCGGTTTATATGGGGGCTACATAGAATTATTGACCGATATGGACCAATTCCTGCATGGTTGTTAGAGACCATATAACAGGTTGGCTGATAAGTCCCCGGTCTAACAAAGAAAAACACATTTTTTTTGCAAAAATTTGTTTTTATTATTAAACATAGTTCCCTTCACGAACGATACAACGATTATAACGACCTTCCAGTTTTTTGATACCATTTTGGTAGTACTCCTTCGGTTTTGACTCAAAATAGGCCTCAGTTTCGGCGATCACCTCTTCATTCCAGCCAAATTTTTTTCCCTGCGAGCATCCTTTTGAGGTCTGAGAAGAAGAAAAAGTCGCTGGGGGCCACATCTGAAGAATACGGTGGGTGGGGAAGCAATTCGAAGCCCAATTCATGAATTTTTGCCATCGTTCTCAATGACTTGTGGCACGGTGCGTTGTCTTGGTGGAACAACACTTTTTTCTTCTTCATAAGGGGCCGTTTTGCCGGTATTTCGACCTTCAAACGCTCCAATAACGCCACACCCTCAAAACAATCGCTTCTTTAACATATGATCCAAACATATTTTGCAGGAAGCACATATATTATTGGATACTGCCGAAACATTAATATGTTTGTTTTATGTGAATATATTATATGTTTGGAAGCATTTTGAGCCCAAAAATATTATATGGAAGAATTTTTCCCAAAGACGATTGTGCTCATTCCCTAACATACTCGTAATTTTCACTTCCACGAAATATTTTAGTTCTTGGCACCTTTTTCTGTAATACAAATAATGTTGAAGAAATTATTCACTTTTATAATTTTTTTAAAATTTACCTTTTGCCTGCACGGAGAATCGAACCGAGGACCATACAGTTTGTAAGCCAACACACTATACACTGGGCTACTTAGCTGCTATAGTAACCTGTAGATAATTATCGTTATAAGTTACATTTATATAGCATAGTTTGCAGCGCCCACGAGCCCATGCAAACATAACATTATTTAAAAGAAACATACATTTGTTTGCCACGTGGAGCAGTGGTTAGCATGTCTGCCTTGCATGCAAAGGGTCGTGGGTTCAATCCCGACTCGGACCGAACACTTTTTTTTTTAATTTACACATTTATATTTATGCTATATTAAATTTTTATAATGAAACTTCGAAATGTGGGTTATTAAAGATTTATAGTCAGTAACAGTGCTTGATATAAACGAAATTGACTGATTTTTTGATAAAATATTATTTTTTTTATTGCAAAAATAACAATTTTGTAACAAAAAACTGTTTTTGATACAAAACTTTAAAATTTGGAAGGAATTCAAAAACTCTAAAAAAGAAGAACGTGGAGTCGAGTATAAACATACATAAATAATTTTGTAATATAAACATAAATTTATTTAGGCGTGAACAGTTTTTTACTAGCATTTAACACCATCGCTCTAAAATGCCTTTTATTTTTCTTTAATAATTCATTTTAAAGAAAATAAAGTTTTTAAATTGTTTTATCTGCAAAACTCGAACTTAATGCCCGCTTTTATATTTGAAGGTGTCCGTCAACTCCTCGTGGACTACTTATTAATAAAGAGGAGCTAAACTTTGTTTTTATACATTTTACTGTGTAATTTTTCACTATTTCCTCCTTATTTAATTTTACTGTCCCAACTCTAAAAATAGTATAGTGCCCTTTCGTTATTTTTATGAAGACCCCTGATTTCTTTTAACGAAACAAGAAAAAAATTGTGCCCATAATGCTAAAATCATAAACAAAACACATGTCCACACATACATAAAATGCTGCTCTCAAGGCGAAAACATATGCTGTTTGTTTTCAAAATGTCAATTCTCTTGGTTCCGAATGTCTATTCTCTTTATTCAAATTAAATAATATTTAGACTTAAGCATATCAAATTGTTTGCCTTATCATAAAACAGATTTCCGAAACAACATACAAGCGGCTTCACAGAAATTGTTCTCCTTTGATTCTTTCGCTGTGTTATGTTGATATCTTTCGTCAACTCTCCCGGTTTCCATCTCTATTTCTTACTCTATACTCTCTCTGTCGCTTTGAATAAAATATCACAACATATGTATGTTTAGTCGAAATTTGTAAATTTATATATGTTTGCATTCACACATATGATTTTTATGAAACATTCATGCCCCAAGCATAATATATTCTAACATATTAACATAGATGTCCCAAACATTTAGAGTTAGTTTAGGAACATTACATGTTCGCACTTAAATATATTGTGTTTTAAAATTGTGCCCGAAACACATTTTGTTTACATCGGAACATATGAAAAACATATTTTTCTAACAGTGCATATAATGGTCAAGATAATCGATAAAAATTATTCCATGCGCATCCCAAAAAACAGAGGCCATTACTTTGCCAGCGGACTTATGAGTCTTTCCACGCTTCGGAGACGGTTCATCGGTCGCAGTCCACTCAGCCGACTGTCGATTGGACTCAGGAGTGTAGTGATGGAGCCATGTTTCATCCATTTTCATCAACACGTTGTTGTTTTTGGTCAAATGTGAGCTCGCGCGGAACCCATTTTGCACAGAGCTTCCGCATATCTAAATATTGATGAATGATATGACCAACACGTTCCTTTGATATCTTTAAGGCCACTGCTATCTCGATCAACTTCATTTTACGCTCATTCAAAATCATTTTGTGGATTTTTTTGATGTTTTCGTCGGTAACCACCTCTTTCGGGCGTCCACTGCGTTCACCGTCCTCCGTGCTCATTTCACCACGCTTGAAATTTGCATACCAATCAATTATTGTTGATTCCCCGGGGGCCGAGTCCGGATACTCATTATCAAGCCAAGTTTATGCTTCCACCGTATTTGTCCCCTTCAGAAAACAGTATTTTATCAAAACACGAAATTCCTTTTTTTCCATTTTTTTTCACGATAACAAAAGTCGCTTCACAAAAGACGCTCTATCTCACAAACTACTTGACTTACAGACGTCAAATTTTGACACGAAACATTTGACGCTTTCTACTATATAAAAATAATATGCATTTAATACTAGCGACGCCATCTATATCTCTGACCGGCGACATATCAGCCAACCTGTTACTAACACCACGTACCAAATTTACCATCCATGAGGCTCCGGAGGACAAATCTGGTGATTGGTTTATATGGGGGCTATATATAATTATGTACCGATGTGGACCAATTTTTGCATGGTTATGAGAGACCACATACTAGCACCATGTACCAAATTTCAGCCGGATCGGATGAAATTTGCTTCTCTTAGAGGCTCCGCAAGCCAAATCGGGGGATCGGTTTATATGGGGGCTATATATAATTATTGAGCGATGTGAAGCAATTTTTGCACAGTTGTTAGAGACCATACACTAACACCATGTACCAAATTTTAACCGGGTCGGATGAATTTTTGTTCTCGTAGAGGCTCCGAAAGCCAAATCGGGGGATCGGTTTATATGGGGGCTATATATAATTATGGACCGATGTGGACCAATTTTGGCATGGTTGTTAGAGACCATATACTAACACCATGTACCAATTTTCAGCCGGATCGGATGAAATTTGCTTCTCTTAGAGGGTCTGCAAGCCAAATTTGGGGGTCCGTTTATATGGGGGCTATACGTAAAAGTGGACCGATATGGCCCATTTGCAATACCATCCGACCTACATCAATAACAACTACTTGTGTCAAGTTTCAAGTCGATAGCTTGTTTCGTTCGGAAGTTAGCGTGATTTCAACAGACATACGGACGGACGGACAAACTTAGATCGACTCAAAATTTCACCACGACCCAGAATATATATACTTTAGAGCAATATTTCGATGTGTTACAAACGGAATGACAAAGTTAATATATCCCCGTCCTATGGTGGAGGGTATAAAAATAAATGGTCACGAAAAAAATGTACATGATCTTTATGGTCATGTAATGGTTCTAGACATGTCTACACAGAAAAAATTTCACGAAAATTTTTCCAATTAAAATCTAAATTGAGTTTTAAAAAATATTCAATTAAAAATTTAATTGATTCAACAAATTTTTTAATTGAAATAAAAATCAATCACACAAATTAATAGTATCAATTAAATATTTAATTGGATCAATTAATTTTTTAATTGACTGTCAATTAATTTTTTAATTGATACTATCAATTCTGTGATTGAAGACATTTCAATTAAAAAATTAATTGTATCAATTAATTTCGGGATTGAATCAGAAAAAAATTTTTTGTGTGTATATACAACCTATATTTCCTGCAAAAAAGTAAAAAAATTAAATAGTCAGGTACATGACCATGTAATGGTCTCAAATTCTATCATTTAAATAATAAAAAATGTTTGCAGCATTTGAGAACCAATTAAATGCTTATTGCCATCATACATTTTTCGCTGCTTGAAAATTATTTTTACAAAGACAAAATACATGGTTTTCGCGACAATTATATACACTAGATAAGCATTAAATGGATGCGGCAACCATGTCCAAACATATTTTTTTGTGTAGTCGACGAAACGTATGATCTTAGAATTGTATGAGAAATTTACCTCGGCTACCTAATTGAAAACGTAAGCATGATTAAAATGGAGAGCGTTATTAACATCATAGGTGGCACTAAAATTATGAGCGAAATCAACACGTAAGCGTTATTATGTTCGTGAGCAGGATCATTTCCTTGAGGGCATTTTTCTCAAATCGTTACTCACGAAGATATCATATTGGTGACTCGCGCTCACGCACAACATATGTTTGGTTAATCAAGCTTACGAACACTCACTGCGTTGTGAACAGCTACAATAATTTGAAATCTTTTTTTCCTTTATTTTCACAGGCACCTTGTTCTGGACGTATGTGCCAGGCCTGTGACATTTCAATTTACATGGTACTTTCTATATTCTTGCAACAAAGCTTCGCAAAATATCATAGAATATCCTAATAACAATTAGAATATCACATTATGTACAGAACTACCTCAGCAAAAAAATTTGGAAGTTCTTCCAAAGGCACAACTTCAAAAGCACTTCCAGAAGATGCACTCCCAATGATGTTCTTTATTTTAACTACACAGGAAGGTTTTTTAATTCAATTCTTTATAACTTGGGTTTTTTCATACATTTACGGCCATTTTCATGTAGCTCCGTTAGGCTTTAACAGCCAGTTAACAGAAAATAAAGTGTCAATATCTTCTCTCCGGTTAACTTTAACTGAAAAAATTTCAGCTCTTAACTGACATAGGGAATATGTAGGCAAGGTGACAGATATGCCTATAGTGCGGTTCAAAATTTCGTTAGCTAACTTAGCACTAACGGAGCTTCATGAAAATGGGGGTTAATAGATAATTTTAACTCTTTTTGTTTTAAATACGTTGAAAACAGAGTAAGAATTCATAAAATGGTACAAATCATTTAAATTTTGTCGAAAAAAAATGCTAATCCAATCTGAAAAAATTTTGAATTTTTGAAAATATTTGAGGTCAAACGTTTCCGACAAGCGTTAGAATCCATTAAAAATTATAAAAAGTTATAAAAAAAGTATTTCTTTGAGAAAATATCACAGAATTTTTCAATTTACATCCAAAACATTGAATTCGGATCACACCTAAAGAAGTGATGCAATTTCAGTGCAACGGCTGTTGAAATCGAGGACTTCCGTCCTATGACAAGCCCATGTTAAATTCATCGCTTTTGCGTCAATTTTGCACCACTTCTGGATCCAAAAAGAACATTTTCATTATTTTTTTTGGCGAAGCTTTTTTTGCTGGGACGCTTAAAAATGCATTCTTAATTGAAATTCCATTACAATTCCCCAAATCGATTTCTTGCGATTTGTTCTCTAAGGTTTTTAGGTCGGTCATTTGATGGGTTTGCGTGATAATTTCTTAACTCAAAGGTTGAATGAATTCAATGATAATTGCATTAAGTGCTCAACTCCTAACCCCAGAAGCAGCAGCAGCAGTTCCATCAAAGAATCTGAAAAAAGGGGCCAACACAGAACAAATCAAATTGATAGCCCAAAGCAATGACAATTTAATTGACCTCTAAAGGTCAAACCCAACCAAAGACACAATTCAACTGCATTCCATGTAATCGGATGACAAACAAACAATAACATGCTGTTGTCAATTACTCTTCAAGTTCTCCCAAGGACAACAAGAAGACGAAGAGCATTGATGGTTAAGGCTATAGAAAATGTAGAAGTCACCAGAATGCAAACGTTGGCGGCTCAAATAAATTGCATTGAACAAATTAATTGAGTCCGCCGGCATGAACACATTTGACATTCTGGTACATAGTACCCCAATGTTCTCAGTAGGGTTTGTGTGAAGAACAGCACTAAAATGCATTTCAACTATAAAGCAAAACTTTAGCTGACAAAAGGGTTAATGGGTAACGCGTCATCGTGGCACAAATGCCACCACCGCCTCCACTAAATTTGTCCATTTGACAAGTCTTCCTTTGCGCAGGCAAATATCAACTGTCCACAGTATGGCCCTTTAATTGATTTAATTGAATTCAATTCAGAGAGGCAACATTTTACGTTCCATATCATTCGAAGTGAAGAAGAGTTGGCCTTTAAGGGCTACCGGAGTTTATGATGCCCATCGAGAGTGGAATGAGTCTGAGTGAGCATTTGTCTTAATTGGCTGTGAAATAAACATAAAATCACATTTGTAATTATTGTGCCAAAAAGAGTTCTTTGCAAACGATGGATTTCAAATGGATCTACGATCAGAGATGGTCCGAATGATAAATTTTGTAGTTTTCGGCGTAAGTTCGACCAGGCCGAATCTTATATACCCTCCACGATGGATTGCATAGAAACTTGTACTAAAGATTGCCATCCACAATTACTTGGGTTGCGATAACTCTTGCCGATGGCAAGGTATCTTAAAACTTCTTAACACCGTCTTCTCAATTGTAAGTTAGTCCATACTTATATTAAACAAAAAAAAAAGCCGATTAAATATGTATATAATTCAGTTTGACAAAATGTTCTATAGCACTAACAATTTTGCCAAAATTTTATATAGAAATAAAATTTTGCCAAAATTTTCTATAGAAATAAAATTTTTGACAAAATTTTCTATAGAAATAAAACTTTGACAAAACTTTCTATAGCAATGAAATTATGACATAATTTTCTATAGCAATAAAATTATGACATAATTATACCCTTCATCACTACTGTGGTACAGGGTATAATAAGTTTGTGCATTTGTATGTAACGCCAAGAAGGAAAAGTCTGAGACCCATCGTTTAGTATACCGATCGTCTTAGAATTCTGAGTCGATCTAGCGATGTCTGTCTGTCTGTCCGTCCGTCTGTCTGTTCATGTATTTTTGTGCGCAAAGTACAGGTCGCAGTTTAAGTCCGATCGTCCTCAAATTTGGCACAGGGTCGTCTTGGGGAACAAAGACGACCGCTATTGATTTTGGAAAAAATCGGTTCAGATTTAGATATAGCTGTCATATATATTTATCCCCGATCTGGTTATAATTGGCGTGTTTATCAACCGATGTTCTTCAAATTCCGTACATCCGAATATTTTATGAGTCTCGAAAAACTTGCAAAATATTATTCAAATCGGTTCAGAGTTAGATATAGCTCCCATATATATCTTTCGTCCGATTTAGACTCATATGGCAACAGAGGCCAAAGTTTACTACTGATTTTCGTGAAATTTTGCACAGAGAGTAGAGTTGGCATTCTACCAATGCTTGGTAAATTTGATTGAAATCGGTTCAGATTTAGATATAGCTCCCATATATATCTTTCGTCCGATTTGCACTTATATGACCTCAAAAGCCAGATTTTTGCTCTGACTTGCTTCAAATTTTGCACGAGAGGTGTGTTTAGCGGTGGCGTTATGTGTGCCAAATCTGGTTGAAATCGGATCAGATTTAGATATAGCTCCCAGATATATCTTTCGTCCGATTTGCACTTATATGACCTCAAAAGCCAGAGTTTTGCCCTGACTTGCTTCAAATTTTGCACGAGAGGTATGTTTAGCGGTGGCGTTATGTGTGCCAAATTTGGTTAAAATCGGTTCAGATTTAGATATAGCTCCCATATATATCTTTCGTCCGATTTGAGCTTATATGGCCTCAAAAGCCAGAGTTTTGCTCTGACTTGCTTCAAATTTTCCACATGGAGTACGTTTAATATGTTAGTATCGGTAAGTGTGCCAAATTTGAAATCGGTTCATGTTTGGATATAGCTCCCATATATATCTTTCACCCGATTTACACTCATATGACCACGGGGGCCAAAGTTATACTCCCATTTACGTGAAATTTTGCAGAGATTGCAGAATTATTTTCCAACTATGCATGTCAAATTTAGTCGAAATAGGGTCAGATTATATATAGCTCCTACATATACGTACACCAGAGTTGGGGAAATATGGTAGACTTTTTCATATTTTAGACCCATTTTCAATGGGATTTTCCTCCAACTGACTGGATAGTTTCCACAGAGAATATATTTAATATGATATTTAGGTGTGTCAAGTTTGATCTAATTTGGTTCAGATGTAGATAAAGCCTCCATATATTCGTTTTTCCAGTTTATACAAATATGGCCAAAATTTCCTGACTTTATACAGAATTCTGTGATGATTTCCCCATATCTTAGTCATATCCTATACACTATAATGCCAGAATTTCCACAGAACGGTTGAGTTTTAAATAAGTCGCCCGACTTGATCAAATAATATATCACAACCAACACTTGACCACATATCTAACCAATATCCTTGTAAAATCGCCACTGATGAGTTGCAAAAATTGTAAATATTACTAAAATTGTCCTATATCTCGAATACATATGTATCGCCTGATAAATCAAAATAGCTCTTTTGTACAGCTGCATTAAAATTTCTCTCGCTTCATATATCCCATATTTTTTACCGACATTGTGTTTTATCCCAGGGCGTTATCCGACTTAAATTTTAATTCTAGAGATTTTGTAGATATACAAAAAATTGTCTCCATTAAAAGTATTTGTATCTGGAAACTCAAACCTTTATACAGCTCCCAGCAAATTTGAAGTAGTTGAGATGGTAACACAAATGTTTGTGTACATAGTGGTGAAGGGTATAATATAGTCGGCCCCGCCCGACTTTAGACTTTCCTTACTTGTTTTCTATAGAAATAAAATCTTGACAAAATTTTGCATTGTAATAAAATTTTGACAAAACTTTCTATAGCAATAAAATTATGACAAAATTTTGTATTGTAATAATATTTTGACAAAATTTTCTTTAGAAATAAAATGTTGACAAAATTTTCTATAGAAATAAAATGTTGAAAAATTTTTCTATAGAAATAAAATTTTCTGCCAATATTCCACATGGTGTATATGGTCTTAAAATAAAATTAAAAAAAAAAAATAAATCGATTGTTCGAAATATATAAATTGAATTATGGGCATTAAAATGTATCGATCAGCCCCTCTGCTAGTCTAACATTCTAGGAAACATAAAATGATCTCCGTAATTAGAAGATGATTTTCATTTACAGTCATACCGTACATGGATCGAATGAATAACGCAATTTAAACTAATTTGCATAAAAACTTTTTTAGTTGCAAAAATGTGAAGTGTTTTAAAAAATTTTGTTTAGCCGGAGTCTGAGTCGATCAAAATTTTTACGACTCGTGCGAAATAAGAGATTTTGACCAAATTTGCCATGTATTGTAAGAATGTTAATTCTGCTCCCTGTACACAATTTCACATAAAACTTTGGGACCATATGATTGTAAATCGGGCGATTTCAACAAAATTTGACACACTTTACGACTCTACTCCGTGTGCAACATTTTAAGTAAATCAAGGTAAAACTCTGGCTTCTGGGGCCATATAAGTGAGAGATATATGGGAGCTATATTTAAATCTGAACTGATTATTTCCAAACACAATAGGGTTCTATTCTGATCCGAAACACATTCTTGTGGCAAATTTGGAGTCGACTGGATTAAAATAAAAGTGCGACCTAGACGTTGATCACAAAAATGTGTTCACAGAGAGACGAAATAAAATAATTCTTTCCTCCCAAACGAAATTTTAGACAAACAAAGATCGTTTCTCATTTGCTTTTCGCTGTAAGGAAGTTTATTTGGAAGAAAAGTATATACATTTTGTTTTAAGCGTTTATTTTTTCCCACGATGTAAAAACAATTTCATAAAGACTAACTCAAAAAAGAATTTTTTCTGGGTATTTAAATTTGCCCTCACATCTTTCTCACTTCCACAAGTTTTTTTAGTTCTTCGCATCTTTTTCTGTAATAATAACAATGTAGAAGAAATTATTAGATATTATAAATTTTAAAAATTTTAGCTTTCGCCTGGACGGAGAATCGAACCGCGAACCATGTAATTTGTAAGCCAACACACTATCCACTGGGCCACGTAGCTGTTATTGTCATCCATGGACAATTATCGTTATTAATTATATTTGTATAGCATAGATTAAACAAATTTTATTTAACAGACATTTAGTGGGGCACCGTGGAGCAGTAGTTGGTACATCCGCCTTGAATACGAAGGGTTCTGAGGACGATCCCTGCTTCGACAGAACACCAAAAATTTTTTTTTTACAAGACACATACTACTATATTAAATTTTTACTATGAACTGTAAAATGTGTCTTATTAAAAACTTAAAGTCAGAAAAGAACAGTGCTTGATATAAACGAAATGAACTGTATTGTTGGTTCAAAAATATTTTTTTATTGAAAAAAATAAAATTTTGTAACAAACGAATTTTTTTGTGAAGAAAGTTTTGAAGCATTTAAAAAAACTCCAACAAAAGAAAAACGTTTTTGGTACACGTTTTATTTTTTATTTTGAATATTTTATTAGGAATCCCAAATTCTGGAAAATGATATGAAAATTTTAGGCTGGCGAAAAATTGTAGACCTTTTGGTACCACGACACTGAAAGAAGAGTTTTCTTTTCTGAGGACCGAAATTTTAAACAAACGAAGATTTCTTTTGACGCTAAACGTCGATGATTTCCGAAGGAGATCGAAATATCGAATTATAAAAATAAAACAGAAAATAAAACTCTGACCTCGAGCTTGAATTTACAAAAAGAAAACAGAAGGTACTAAACAATTTTCTTTAAAAGGAAATCAAATAGATTACAGACCCTTGTTACAACGTTTGTCATGAATCCGGGTTTATTTACTCTCAACGGAAATACATTATGTCAAAGAGAAATTTCGTTCCTTAGGAAAGTATTTTTTCTTTGGATGCAGACTGACCTAACCTACACGCTCACAAAAAATCGCTTCTGTAACATATACTCCCAAACATATTTTGCTTCAAGCATATACATTTTTGGGTATTGCCCAAACATTTATATGTTTGATCTCTTCCAATATATAATATGTTTGAAAGCATATTGGTCTAAACAATATATGTTTGGGTAGTCTAAGTTCCAAACATTTTGTATTTTTGCATCCAAATTCAATAATGTTGTCTTCCAAAAAA
This sequence comes from Haematobia irritans, assembly GCF_050003625.1. Classification (NCBI taxonomy): domain Eukaryota; kingdom Metazoa; phylum Arthropoda; class Insecta; order Diptera; family Muscidae; genus Haematobia; species Haematobia irritans. The sequence continues at coordinate 93,620,627 of NC_134401.1, read as the reverse complement.
CAATATGTTATTATGTGAACATATAATATGTTTGGAAGCATTTTGCACCCAAAAATATTATATGCTTAAAAAAATTCTCCCAAACAATATTGTGCTCTAAATTTTATTTATTTATTTATATATTTACAATCATAATGAATTATGAAAATAAACAGGTAATATAGGTGCTACCAACATAGGTTTTCGACCTGAATGCTCAAAATTTTGTTTCTGCCCAATTGTATATACCCCCACATCTTTCTCACTTCCACGAGATTTTTTAGTTCTTAGCACCTTTTTCTGTAATACAAACATTGTAGAAGAAATTATTCAATTGTATGATTTTTTTATTTTAATTTTACCTTTTGCCGGACGGGGATTCGAACAGCGGACCACACAGTTTGTAAGGATCAAAGAAGTAGCTGATCAATTGCCCAAGGAAAAATAAAATGTTAATTTTGTAATAACAAGCAACAACCACCAACTTAATTCAATATCGTTCCCTGTTAAATAGCGCTCCAAGCAACTAAACACATATATGTTTATAGGCTATTTCTAAATTAATATATGTTTGCATCCAAGCATATTATATTTACAAACATTTTATGTCTCAAACATAATATGTTCTAACATATTAACATATATGTCCCAAACATGTTATGCTAGTTTATGAACATTATATGCTTGCACTCAAAAATATTGTGTTTAAAAATTTGTGTTCCAAACATATAATGTTTATAGCCAAACATATGAAAAACAGTCTTTTTCATCCATGTATCCTGAATGCTCAAGAAACCAAATACACAGAAAAAAGTAAATTACATTATGGGAAAATTAACTATCTCGTGCGAAAATTGAACTAAATTGTATTCCAAATTTTGAGATTCATTAAATTAACGAAAATTTTCCGCATTTTTGGATTTCAATTACAATTTACGAAATGCATCTTTCTCGAAAAGAAAAAATTAACTAAAAACAAGTATATACAGAAGTATGTTCGGCCGGATCGAATCTTAAATACCCACCACAATGAAGCAAATATTATAGTTTCTTGTGAAAATTTCAGGGGGATTTGATGACAAGCAGATCAGTTCAACCAGTACACTTCCCGAAGATAAATTCAAAGATTTTACCTATGAAGACTAGATCAGATTCTGGATTTATAAGAATCATATTTGTTTGAGTTTTAGAGGAATCATAAACCTCGTTTGCAAGTGTGCAAGAAAACGATGAAATAACGCATTGATTTGAAATCTAACATCTGTAGATTTTTACCCCATTATTTAAATGATTACACTGTTAGAAAAATATGTTTTTCATATGTTCCGATATAAACAAAATGTGTTTCGGGCACTATTTTAAACCACAATATATTTAAGTGCGAACATGTAATGTTCCTAAACTAACACTAAATGTTTGGGACATCTATGTTAATATGTTAGAATATATTATGTTTGGGGCATGAATGTTTCATAAAAATAATATGTGTGAATGTAAACATATATAAATTAACAAATTTCGAGTAAACATATATATGTTGTGATATTTTATTCAGAGAGCGACAAAAAGAGAGTATAGAGAAAGAAATAGAGATGGAAACCGGGAGGGTTGACGAAAGATATCAACATAACAAAGCGAGAGAATGAAAAAAGAACAATTTCTGTGAAACCACTTGTATGTTGTTTCGGAAAACTGTTTTATGATAAGGCTAAAAATTTTGATATGCTTAAGTCTAAATATTATTTAATTTGAATAAAGAGAATAGACAATCGGAACCTAGAGAATAGACATTTGAAAAACAAACTGCAATGTTTTCGCCTTGAGAGCAGCATTTGATGCATGTGTGAACATGTGTTTTGTTTATCATTTTGGCATTATGGGCACAATTTTTCGTTAAAATAAATCAGGGGTCTTCATAAAAATAACGAAAGGGCACTATACTCTTTTTAGAGTTGGGACAGTAAAATGAAATAAGGAGGAAATAGTGAAAAATTACACAGTAAAATGTAAAAAAACAAACTTTAGTTCCTCTTTATTAAAAAGTAGTCCACGAGGAGTTGACGGACACCATCAAATATAAAAGCGGGCATTAAGTTCGAGTTTTACAGCTAAAACCATTTAAAAAGTTTATTTTCTTTAAAATGAATTATTAAAGAAAAACAAAAGGAATTTTAGAGCGATGGTGTTAAATGCAAGTAAAAAACTGTTCACTCCTAAATAAATTTATGTTTATATTATAAAATTATGTATGTATGTTTATAAAATTATGTATGTATGTTTTTGAATTCCTTCCAAATTTTAAAGTTTTGTCCAAAAACAGTTTTTTATTACAATATTGTTATTTTTGCAATAAAAAATAATATTTTATCCAAAAATCAGTCAATTTCGTTTATATCAAGCACTGTTACTGACTATAAATCTTTAATAACGCACATTTCGAAGTTTCATTTAAAAAAATTTAATATAGTATAAATATAAATGTGTAAATTAAAAAAAAAAAAAAAAAACAAAAAAATGTTCGGTCGGAGCAGGGATTGAACCCACGACCCTTTGTATGCAAGGCAGACATGCTAACCACTGCTCCACGTGGCAAACAAATGTATGTTTCTGTTAAATAATGTTATGTTTGCATGGGCTCGTGGGCGCTGCAAACTATGCTATATAAATGTAACTTAAAACGATAATTATCTACTGGTGACTATAACAGCTACGTAGCCCAGTGGATAGTGTGTTGGCTTACAAACTGTATGGTCCTCGGTTCGATTCTCCGTGCAGGCGAAAGGTAAAATTTAAAAAATTTATAAAAGTGAATAATTTCTTCAACATTATTTGTATTACAGAAAAAGGTACCAATAACTAAAAATTTCGTGGAAGTGAAAATTACGAGTATGTTAGGGAATGAGCACAATCGTGTTTGGGAAAAATTCTTCCAAGCATATAATATTTTTGGCTCAAAATGCTTCCAAACATATAATATGTTCACATAAAACAAACATATTAATGTTTCGGCAGTATGCAATAATATATGTGCTTCCTGCAAAATATGTTTGGAACATATGTTAAAGAAGCGATTTTTTTTGAGGGTGTACTAGAACTAAAATCTGGAAATTATAATTCAGTTTCAAGCAGTTTTCATTATCAGTGCACATTGACCGATATTCACCATTTTCGGCACAAAGTTGCTTTCGAATTCGAATAATTGTTCATAGGGTCCCAGATTGTTTTTCGAGTATGTACACTTAAAAAACTGCGAACTAGTGGGAAGAAAACATTTAATAATTTTAGAAACTTTTCATATGTTCCTAAAATACTTTTAGATTTAAAATTTCATGTAAATTTGATAAAAACTGTGGTTTCTAAAAGCTCAAGAAGTAAAATCGGGAGATCGGTCTATTTCGGAGATAAACCAAAACATTGACTAATACACGCCATTTTCGGATCTCGTATTTAAGGTCTTAAAATACCTCTAGTTTTCTCATTTCAGGCAAATAAAAACTACGGATTCTAGAAGCCCAAAAAAATAAAATCATTTCTTGCACACCAATTTATAGTCCTAAAAACCTCCAGATTTTCGATTTCAGGCAAAGTGGACAACAACTACGGTTTCTAGAAGCCCAAAACGTAATATCTGGAGATCGGTCTATCTGATGGCTATATCAAAACATGGACCTACAGTCACCATTTTCGGCATACCTTTTTATGGTCCTACAATACCTCTAGATTTCCAATTTGAGGCAAGTTGGATAAAAACTACGGTTTCTATAAGCCCAAGAAGTAAAATCTGGAGATCGGTCTATATGTGTGCTATATAAAAACATGGTCCGATACTCATCATTTTCAGAAAACCTCTTTAGGGTTTAAAACGCCTCTAGATTTCCAATTTCTGGCAAATTGGATAAAACTACGTATTCTATAAGCCTAAGACGCCACATCGGGAGATCGGTCTATATGGGGCCATACCAAAACATGGACCGATACTTAAAATTTTTGACACACCTCTTTATAGTTCTAAAATACCTATCGATTTCTAATATCAGGCAAATTGGGTAAAAACTACAGATTCTAGACGACCAAGAAGTACAATCTGGAGATCGGTGTATTTAGGGGCTATATCAAAACATGGATCGATACTCACCATTTTCGGCACACCTCTTTATAATTCTAATATACCTCTAGATTTCCAATTTTAGGCAAATTGGGTAAGAACTACGGATTCTATAAGCCCAAGACCCCAAATCTGAAGATCAGTCTATATAGGGGATATACCAAAACATGGACCGATACTCACCATTTTCGGCACACCTCTTTATGGTCCTAAAATATCAATAGATTTCCAATTTCAGGCAAAGTGGATAAAAACGACGGATTCTATAAGCCCAAGAAATACAATCGGGAGATCGGTCTATATGGGGGCTATACCAAAACATCAACCGATAGTCACCATTTTTGGCATTTCCATTTTCAGGCGAATTGCATAGAAACTACGGTTTCTATGAGCCCAAGACCCCAAATCGGGAGGTAGGTTAATATGGGGACCATATCAAAACCTGGAGCGATATAGCCCATCTTCGAACTTGACCTGCCTGCAGACAAAAGACGAGTTTGTGCAAAATTTCAGCACGATTGCTTCATTATTGAAGACTGTAGCGTGATTACAACAGACAGACAGACAGACGGACAGACGGATATATACTTTATTTTATATATACTTTATATAGTCGGAAATCGATATTTCGTTACAAACGGAATGACAAACTTATTATAACCCCGTCACCATTCTATGGTGGTGGGTATAAAAATAAGGAAAGTCTAAAGTCGGGCGGGGCCGGCTATTCACATTTTGATAAAATCTATAATATAAAGTTTTATGTTCCCATTAACCAATATTTAAAACTAACCCGATTTGGACAACATTTTGTCAGACTTCTACATTATCTTGGGCAATATTTGGGTAATATTTATAATTTTTTAGGCAATTTCGCAAAAAAAAATTTTATAGAAATAAAATTTCGTTTTTTTTTTTTGTTATTGTTGGCTTATTCTTCAATCATTATCATTGTTTTTGATTTCAGCTTAAAACCATCCATTGACTAAACTACAAGTGTAGCTTAACCAACAAAGGAAAATAATGTTTGTCAAATTTATTTGGGCAAAGCCCTATAGACTGCAAGATGGTTGGATGGATAATTGATAATTGGTTGATTGTTTTGCTGCAAGTAGAGGATGCTGATGAGGAATGTGGTAATTCCGAAACGTGCGTTCATCCAACCATCTGCTAGTCTAACATTCTAGGAAACATAAAATGATATCCGTAATTAGAAGTTGATTTTCATTTACAGTCATACCGTGCATTGATCGAATGAATAACGCAATTTAAACTAATCTTCGTAAAAACTTTTTTAGTTGCAAAAATGTGAAGTGTTTTAAAAAATGTAGTTTAGCCGGAGTCTGAGTCGAGCAAAAGTTTTACGACTCCAACTCCAGCAAAATTTTCAAACTCCGACTCCAAGACTTCGACTCCACAGCCCTGGTATCCAGAAAGAATTGTGTTTTAAATGTGTCATTACTTCAATTCTCCATTTCTTTGGCGCAGAATCAATACCAAAATCTTTAATGTAAAGAAAAAATCTTTGGAACCAAACAAACATTTTTCAGCACGGACAACTAAGTTTTATTCAAAAACTATTCCTTAAAAACTATCCTTGTATGCAACGTATATGTACACAGCAATCCCTCGATTTACATCGCCTCGGTTTACGTTGTTTCGATTTACGTCGTCACATTTTTTGTTCCATCCAACTTCGATTTACGTCGTACACCTTTTGACTTTAGACTTTATCAGAAACGCTTTCCATGGGTGAAATAAGCACCAACGATGATAACATCGAAACATTTATTTCTGAAATTCTTATCGAAAATTCGTCAAATTCAGATTTATATTGCATATATAGCGCAATTGTCGAAGTGGCGATGATTTTTGTATATGTATACAACGTAAAGCTTTTTCATTGGTTTATGAACTTAATTTTTACACCCTAAACCACATAGTGGTCAGGGTATAATAAGTTAGATCGGCCAAAAAATGTGCCTACCAGAAATATTGATTTTAGACCCCATAAAATATATACCGATCGACTCAGAATCACCTCCTGAGTCGATCTAGCGCTTGTGTCCGTCCGACATTTTTGGATTTTTAATTACAATTTACAAAATGCATCTTTCTCGAAAAGAAAAAATTAACTAAAAACAATTATATACAGAAGTAAGTTCGGCCGGGCCGAATCTTAAATACCCACCAAATATTATAGTTTCTTGTGCAAATTTCAGGGGGATTTGATGACAAGCAGATCAGTTCAACCAGTACACTTCCCGAAGATAAATTCAAAGATTTTACCTATGAAGACTAGATCAGATTCTGGATTTATAAGAATCATATTTGTTTGAGTTTTAGAGGAATCATAAAGCTCGTTTGCAAGTGTGCAAGAAAACGATGAAATAACGCCTTGATTTGAAATCTAACATCTGTAGATTTTTACCTCATTATTTAAATGATTACTAGAAGTAAAGTCTGGAAATTATAGTTCAGATTCAAGCAATTTTCATTATCAGTGCACATGGACAGATATTCATCATTTTCGGCACAAAGTTGCTTTCGAATTCGAATAAATGTTCTTAGGGTCCCGAAGCATATGCGTTCCTCGAGCACGAAATCTTTTATTATCTCAGATTGTTTTTTGAATATATACACTGAAAAAACAGCGAACCCACCAGGAAGAAAACATTTAATAATTTTAGAGATAAACCAAAATACACGTTATTTTTGGCTCTCGTATTTAAGGTCTCAAAATACCTCTAGATTTCTCATTTCAGGCAAATTGGATAAAAATTACGGATTCTAGAAGCCCAAAAAAATAAAATAATTTCATGCACACTAATTTATAGTCCTAGAAACCTCCAGATTTTCGATTTCAGGAAAAGTGGACAACAACTGCGGTTTCTATAAGCCCAAGCCGTAAAATCTGAAGACCGGTCTATATGGGGGCTAATAAAAACATGGTCCGATACTCATCATTTTCAGAACACCTCTTTAGGGTTTTATAATACCTCTAGATTTCCAATTTCATGCAAATTGGATAAAAACTACGGATTCTATAAACCCAAGACGCCAAATCGGGAGATCGGTCTATATGGGGGCTATATAAAAACATGGTCCGATACTCATCATTTTCAGGAAACCTCTTTAGGGTTTAAAACGCCTCTAGATTTCGAATTTCAGGCAAATTGGATAAAACTACGTATTCTATAAGCCCAAGACCCCAAATCGGGAGATCGGTCTATATGGGGCCATACCAAAACATGGACCGATACTTAAAATTTTTGACACACCTCTTTATAGTTCTAAAATACCTATCGATTTCTAATTTCATGCAAATTGGGTAAAAACTACAGATTCTAGACGATCAAGAAGTACAATCTGGAGATCGGTGTATTTAGGGGCTATATCAAAACATGGATCGATACTCACCATTTTCGGCACACCTCTTTATGATTCTAATATACCTCTAGATTTCCAATTTCAGGCAAATTGGATAAAAACTATGGATTCTATAAACCAAAGACCCCAAATCAGGAGATCAGTGTAAATGGGGGATATACCAAAACATGGACCGATACTAACCATTTTCGGCACACCTCTTTATGGTCCTAAAATACCTATAGGTTTCCAATTTCATGCAAATTGAATAAAAACGACGGATTCTATAAGACCAAGAAATACAATCGGGAGATCGGTCTATATGGGGGCTATACCAAAACATCAACCGATAGTCACCATTTTTGGCATTTCCATTTTCAGGCGAATTGCATAGAAACTACGGTTTCTATGAGCCCAAGACCCCAAATCGGGAGGTAGGTTAATATGGGGACCATATCAAAACCTGGACCGATATAGCCCATCTTCGAAGTTGACCTGCCCGCAGACAAAAGACGAGTTTGAGCAAAATTTCAGCACGATTGCTTTATTATTGAAGACTGTAGCGTGATTACGACAGCCAGCCAGACAGACAGACAGACAGACGGACATGGTTATATCGTCTCAGAATTTCTCCCTGATCAAGAATATATACTTTATATAGTCGGAAATCGATATTTCGATGTGTTGCAAACGGAATTGTAAACTTATTATACCCCCGTCACCATTCTATGGTGATGGGTATAATAAAGACAAAATCTTAGGCGCCAGATTTTTACCAAGTTATAGTTCATTTTATTTATTTATTTACTTTATTTGTATATTTCTACACAGCAAGACAATGTCTTATAATTATAGTGCAGATTTCAATAGTTGAAATAATATCCATCTTAATTAGGATTACAATAATTCATATTATGGGAAATTTTATAAAAAAACAAAAAAAAATTGAGGAAAAACATTTCTTTTAAATATTAATAATTTATATAATAAATAATTTTTGAAAAGTGATATGTTTTTAGTATTTATAATAATATCGAAGAAAAATTTAACATTTAAATGCAAAGACGTGATAGTATGTAAATAGAAGTTTATGAAGGACAAGATAGATGTAAATTAATTCCGATACAATTGTAGTATTCGCTTTTTAAAAATAAAGGGGTTGCTGATGCTTTGTATGTTGCTCGGTAATGTGTTCCAAAGACGTATTGTACTGATAAAGAAATGCCATTCGGAAACAAGACATCGACGCCTAAATGGTATTATTTTTCTTCCTCTGCTTGATCTTGCGAATCTCAATTTGTAATACAAGTTATCCGGTGTCCGTTTTACTATAAGTTTCTGCAAAAATATCAAAGCCTTTGAATTGAGGAGAGTCTGAAAACTGAATCCATACAGAGAATTCGCTAGATGTGCGACCCGTTGTCGCCTATTCAGTCCATACACATAACGGATGATGCTGTTGAAGGCAACATTTAACCTCCGTAGACTCCCCGTGTCACAATTGGCAAAAAGTTCACAGCCATAAATCAGTCCTGGTACTAGTAAAGTTTTCGCCAAGAGAATTCGTATGTTCAGAGGCGTATAGGAATGGCTAAACCACAGCGCTCTTAACCTAGCATAAGTCTGGCCCGCAGCAGAATTGACATGATCTGTCCAACTAAGTGAACTATTGAAAATTACTCCTAAATTCTTCGCTCTGGTGACAACATCTACCTTCAGACCATTTATAATAATATCCGGCGCATGTGGATGGAAATGCTTGTTCCTGTGTATTATAAGGCATTTCGATTTAGTAGGGTTCAGCAATAATCCGTTAGCCTTCGCCCAATTAAATACACGGTTAAGATCATAGTTAAGCCTCTCTACAGTGTCCCTGATACTGCCAACATTGCCGCTCAGGAAAACCTGGACGTCATCAGCATACATGACAGTCTTGCAATGCTCTAATTGTAGTGGGAGATCGTTGGCATATAGTGAGAATAATAACGGACCTATAATGGACCCCTGTGGTACACCCCTATATACAGGTAGAGGTCCCGACCTATCGCCTCCACTATAAACTGTTTGAATCCTGTCCTTAAGGTACGACGTAACCAGGTCCAATGCGGTTGATGAGAATTTAAAGAAACGCTTTTGAGTGGTCCAAAAGTACAAGAAATCCAACTTTGTTGTCATCAATATCTCCTCTCAACGATTCTGAAACCTCCGCCAGGGCAGTGATGCAACTATGGTCCGGGCGAAACCCAGACTGCCTACCAGTCAACAGTGACTCCCGGTGAAGATATTCTGACATCTGAGAGTGCAATATCTTCTCGAAAACCTTAGACAAGTAGCTGAGTATAGATATGGGACGGAAATCCAAATTAGATTTAGGAACCGGAATGATTTTCGTATGTTTCCACATAGTGGGGTACATACTTGTGGTTAAAATCGTATTAAAAAAATGGGTAACAAAAGGCAAAATCGTTGGAAGTATGATCCTAATAAATTTTGGATCAATACCATCAAGACCGACGGCGTTAGACTTCACTTTGGAGAAGCTAATAACCACCTCATCATATGAGACACATCGAAATTCAAAAGAGCCATAAATATTAGAATCGTCCGCTGTTCTATTACCATAAAAGGAAACATCAATTGGTATGGTCGGAACATTAACGAAGGCCTTGTTAAGTTCATCAAGATCTCCGCAGTGCTGAGAAAGATACCTGGACTTGCCAACACTTATATCCCGTATAACCCCATTTACTTCTCGAGTCTACTGCCCTATGAAATTTCCCGGCATAATACTGAACCTTGGCCGCTTTAATGTAGCTATTGACCATATTCCTTGACGAACGATATTCCTGAAGGAGCTCAGGTGTCCTAAATCTTTTCCATCTGGAATACGCAATATCCCTCTTCCTAATACAAGACTTAATTGTGGAGTTAAACCAAGGTCTATGGTTAGACTTTGTTCTTTTATTCCTGATGGGGATGGTCTCATCATATATACGCACAATATTACCCTGCAGGAATTCCAGTTGCTGATCCACAGTGCTAAAGGTGTAAATATTGTCCCAGCTGACCGAATTGATCCTATCTTGCAGGTCCGTGTAGTCAATACTCCGATACTTACTATTATTTAGAAGTGTACAAAAAACTTCTTCTGTTTTAGTTAGAATTGAACTAATTTGTATGTCATTGAAATTTTACTCCCATTTAGTTCATAACATTTTTGAGACATACTTGGAATAAAGAAAAACTCTTTGGGCTGTGGAAAATTTCTTACAAAATTTAAAAAATAAACTAAAACAAAATAAATTTTTTGCAATAAATATTAGTTCATTTTAGCATCAGTTTTACAACAGACTTTTTTGTGTGTAGTAAGATCGGTTTATATGGGCGTGAATAATACTTATAAAATCAATAACAATGAATAATTTAGTTCGATCGATATTTAGAAATGTTGCAAATAGAATTTAATAGTGGTGGATAACCTACTAGAAAGCATAGAATAATCTCCATTATTGGAAGTTTCACCCCAATTACAGTCATTGATCGATTGATGAACTCAATGGAATAAAATTTTTGTAAATATATGTTTAGTTACAAAAATATAAAATGTTTTGAAAATTTAGGTTTGGCCGGATTTGGAGAGGGGCAAAATTTTTACGACTCCTCTATAGCGGAAAATGGTCCAATTTGGAAACGCTCAATAAAGACAAATTGAGTTTTTGGAATAAGGAATAATATGACAGTTTATATTAGGTTACAAAATACAGAGCGACCAGGATACCCTTTTGCACCTAACCTAACCTCTGAGAGGAAAAAAATGTAACAGTCTTTTAGTTTTAGAATTGCCCTAATTCCCTAATTTTCCTAACTTATGTTTCACGTAAATTAGGAGAGTGTCATTAAGAAATGGAATACCAACTGCCTTTTTCTAATTACCAATTTTCCCACTTTGCATCACCAACCTAAAGAACACTCTGCCTTTCAGGGTAATTCCCATACAAACCAAGTGATGGTTCAAACGATTGCCATGCACAAAAATTAACACGGAATTTATGACACCGGATAGGATTTTCTCTGGTAATGATTCACACAAACGTCAAAGTGCTGTCCATCCAACTCAGTTAGTCCTCGGCAACAAGCAATGTCCATCAACGATCAAGGATGCAGTTCATTTATCGTTGTGAGAACGGTTGTCAAAAAACAATCATCATCATCATCCTCATCGTCAACATGAAAATCTTTCATAAGGCTCATGTGCTGACATTTTCATTTTGATATTCAGCAAATTGATGTCTGCCTGTGTGTTTTTTCAACTCCCACTCCTCACCCTCATCACCTTCATGATGGAACAGCCTCATTGTCTCTTCCCTACTGGTGATCATCATTTGTTTGTTTCGAAATTGATAAAAATCTTGAAGTCTTTATCAAGTGCAACCCGACAAGCGACCGACTACAATGGGTCTTCATCTCTCACATCATCCAGTAATGATGATTCTGCGTTTCTTCACATTTCCATTGTGAGATGCTGATGTACTGTGCTGTGTTGTGCTGGGCTGAGATGATTCTTGGCTGCTGTTGGAATGGACCTTGATGTTTGTTCTATGTCCACATTGTGATGCTGCTGGGAAATCTCCACAGTATCTGTTTATGCTTGCAATAAAGTTTTTGAACCCATGAGACATTGAGTGCGCACTCTGACATGGCACATACTGAGTCAGTGGTGTTGTTTGGAAGTGGATGCCACCATTGTTTTGCTGGTGATGGTGCCAAGTGCTTTCTGTAAGTTTGCTGGTGCCCTTATTAATTTTTTTTTCATATGATGAAATACAAATTTTTGTAACCCATGTTGGATTTGACAACAAATTTGTTACATTAATATCGACACAATAATATTAAGAAAATCCCTGTACCTATTATTGTAATCTAGGTTAGATTAGGTATTGTGGCACGTCGAGCCAAGGCTATGAAGTCGAGCCAAGTTTGCGTTTCAATTCTATAGAAAATTTTGTCAACATCTTTACATCTACAGAAAATTTTGTCAAAATTTTATTTTCTTAGAAAATGTTCTCAAATTTTATTTCTATAGAAATATTTGTCAAAATTTTATTTCTATAGAAATTTTTTGTCAAAATTTTATTTTCTTAGAAAATTTTCTCAAAATTTTATTTCTATAAAAACTTTTGTCAAAATTTTATTTATATAAAAAATTTTGTACAAATTTTCACTTTTATGGAAAACTTTGTCAACATTTGATTTGATTTATTTATTTCAAAGACCTGTACAACAAGAATAATAAATTTTTATAATTAGAGTATAATAAATTAATCCAATGTTTATATAACAGCATAGAAAGAAACTTAAAAGTAATTGGAAAATATTAATAATAACATAATTTCAAAGTTATGTACAAAAGGTAATTTCTATAGCAATTTTTGTTAAAATTTTATTTCTATACCAATTTTTGTCAAAATTTTCACTTCTATAGAAAATGTTGTCAAAATTTTATTTCTATAGAAAATGTTATCAAAATGTTATTTCTATACGAAATTTTGTCACAATCTTATTTCTATAGAAAATTTTGTCAAAATTTTATTTCTATAAAAATGTTGTTAAAATTTTTTTCTGTAGAAAATATTTTCAAAATTTTATTTCTATAAAAAATTTTGTCATACTTTTATTTCTATAGAAAATTTTGTTAACATTTTATTTCAATTAATAAATTATTGATAAACCAAGTATATACGGCCGTAAGTTCGGCCAGGCCGAATCTCATGTACCCTCCACCATGGATTGCGTAGAAACTTCTACGAAAGACTGTCATCCACAATCGAATTACTTGGGTTGTGGTATCTTAAAACTTCTTAACATCGTTTTCTAAATTGTGAGTTAGTCCATACGTTGTATATATTAAACAAGAAAGGTATGTATAGGTAAGTCTACAAATAATTACGAATCGATATAGACTTTTGCACGGTACGTGGCGAGCCAGAATTTAAATATGGGGGTCGCTTATATGGGGGCTATATACAATTATGAACTTGATATGGATCAATTTTTGTGCGATTGGGGATCGATTTATCTGAGGGCTACATATAACTATAGCCCGATATGGACCTAGTTAGGCATGGTTGTTAACGGCCATATACTAGCACAATGTACCAAATTTCAACGGCTCGGATGAAATTTGCTCCTCCAAGTGGCTCCAAAACCAAATCTCGGGATCGGTTTACATGGGGGCTATATATCATTATGGCCTGAAATGGACCACTTTTGGCATGGTTGTTAAATATCATATACTACCACCACGTACCAAATTTCAACCAGATCGGATGAATTTTGCTTCTCCAAAAGGCACCGGAGGTCAAATCTGGGGATCGGTTTATATGGAGACTATATATAATTATGGACTGATATGAACCAATTCCTGCATGGTTGTTGGATACCATACACACAAAAAAATAAAATATGAATTTGTACATAAATGTGTACATTTTTGAAAATTTATGTACTCATTCATGAAATAGATGTATTTTTTTATTCGTAAATACTTGTTAACAATTTTTCATAAAGCGCATGGATTCTTCCATAAAATTAATGAAACTTTACATAATATATCCAAAAATACTGGTTTTCTCTTAGCATGAGAGAGCCACAACATAGTTACTCTCATATGTATACAATACAAGCATACAATACAAGACAAAAACCAAATATAACGTTTTTGAAGGCAACACGTGGCTTTGCTGTGTTTTGGTTTTTTCAGTTCAGTTTGAGTCGCCGTCGCCGTCGCGATTCGAAGATTATTTATTGCTGAAAAAGGTTGACGAAATAAAACAATTTTGTTAATTAACTGGAAGCATTGGTGCTCATATTTATAAATAATAAAAAATATTATAAAATGTTTTTTACTCGCAGGACTTTAATGCGGTTTTTAATAAATGGGTTCAACCATTTTGACCAATTAAGAATTAGGGGAAAATCGGAAAGAAAAAAGAAAAGAAGAGCTATATTTAATGCATGACATTTTTAATATATATTATGTAAAAATACATATTTTTCAATGTCGAAAATTATGTATACTTCATTTATAATATTACAATTTTCATTAATATTATGTATACATTCGTAGTCAATGAAAACCTGTATTTTTTAATTTATGAACTTTTTTCATACAATTTATGAATTCCGTGTTTGGAAAATTTTTGGGAACACTATTCATAAAATAAATGAATTATTTTTTTGTGTGTATACTAATATGATGTACCAAATTTCAACCGAATCGGTTGAATTTTGCTCTTCCAAGGGGCTCCGGAGGTCAAATCTGGGGATCGGTTTATATGGGGGTTATAGCTATTGCCACCGTGGTGCAATGGTTAGCATGCCCGCCTTGCATACAGAAGGTCGTGGGTTCGATTCCTGCTTCGACCGAACACCAACAAGTTTTTCAGCGGTGGATTATTCTACCTCAGTAATGCTGGTGACATTTCTGAGGGTTTCATAGCTTCTCTAAGTGGTTTCACTGCAATTTGGAACGCCGTTCGGACTCGGCTATAAAAAGGAGGTCCCTTGTCATTGAGCTTAACATGGAATCGGGCAGCACTCTGTGATAAGAGAGGAGTTCACCAATGTGGTATCACAATGGACTGAATAGTCTAAGTGAGCCTGATACATCTGGCTGCCACCTTACCTAACCTAACCTATGGGGGCTATATATAATTATGGTCCGATTTCGACCGATTTTTGCATTGGTGTTTGAGGCTATATATTAACACCACGTACCAACTTTCAACTGAATCAGATGAATTTTGGTTTTCAAAGAGGCTCCGGAGGTCAAATCTGGTGATCGGTTTATATGGGGGCTATATGTAATTATGGACCGATGTGGACCAATTTTTGCATGGTCATTATAGACCATATACTAACACCTTGTACCAAATTTCATCTCGATCGGATAAAATTTGTTTCTCTTAGAGGATCCGCAAGCCAAATTGGGGGATCTGTTTACATGGGGGCTATATTATGGACCGATGTGGACCAATTTTTGCATGGTTATTAGAGACCATATACTAACTTAGAGGATCCCCAAACCAATTTGGGAGTCCGTTTATATGGGGGCTATATGTAAAAGTGGAGCGATATGCCCCATTTGTAATACCATCCGACCTACACCAATAACAACTACTTGCGCCAAGTTTCAAGTCGATAGCTTGTTTCGTTCGGAAGTTAGCGTGATTTCAACAGAAGGACGGACGAACGTGCTTAGATCGACTCAGAATTTCACCACGATCCAGAATGTATATACTTTATGGGGTCTTAGAGCAATATTTAGATGTGTTACAAACGGAATGACAAAATTAATATACCCCCATGCTTGGTGGAGGGTATAAAAAAGCTGAAAAAGCGATAACTTAAAATTTGCTTCGTAGAATCAAGTAAGTACTTGTATTCTCCGCTTCTTTGGCTCGGAATCAATACCAACATTTTTAAAGTAAAGACAAAATCTTTGGAAACGGACATGCTTTTTTTCAGTGTAGTTACTATGACGGCATTTTGCAAAAATGTATGAGTGTATCTTAACAAAAATCGAGAAATTTTTCAATAATAAAAAAACTCAATGTTAATAGAATTTCCATGCACGCAGAGAAGGAATATGATCACCTCAAACATGATTCAAGAGCAAAATGTTATTTTTGTATGGTGACCATGTAATATGTTTGTCACTAAAATGTTATTTTCTCGTCAAATATATTGCCGAAATCAGATTCATGATTTCGGAGAAAATAACATGATTGCGAAAACCATGTTACATGGTTACAACCCAAAAATAACATTTTGCTCTTAAAACATGTTTGAGGTGATCATATTCCCTCTCTGGGTGTGGTGGTGGTTATTTAAGCTTCGGCCGGACCGGACCGAACCTAACTCTGTTCTTACTTTGTTTTTACTAAATTAGTACTTCTCACAAAATAATTCATTATTTCTCTAAATTTTTAAATTTTACTACAAATGCGCCCATCCTCAACTTCGTATAGCACTAAAGACATTCTTCTAATTTTGAACACTAAGTTTTTCCTTCAAACTGCAAAATTTTCTTTAAGAATTGAAAAAAATTAATTATGTCTAATAAATTTTCTTGAATTTGTCGAAAAATGTTTAGAGCGTGATGTCAGCATTTGTAACAAAGTTTAGTTAAATTTGCTAAAAATGATTTAAATTTTCTAAAATTAACCAAAAGTTTTCTTCCTGATGGGTTCACTGTTTTTTCAGTGTAAAAACAATCGGATCAAAAATATATCTGCCATTCGATTTGTACAAATAGGATCACATCGGCACTGGGGATATGTTACAGAAGTTTATTATTTATTGCCCCTAAGGGGACAACTTGAATGAGATCAATAATCTCCGTTTGGAGGAAAAAATTATTTTTTTTTTGTGCACAGATACAATATTTTTCGCTGGGATATATGAATAGAGAGAATATCCAACACAGTTTTGTGATGACAATGTTGCACTTAACAACGAAGAAAAAACTCAAAGACAAGTGAAAACTAAATTCAATTGTTAATGTGTGTTCACAAGCACATGTCATGCTTTAGTAGTCAGTCAGTGCGGGTGAGATGTATGCTCCTGTTCAAATAGTCGAAGTGTTTCACGTAAATTTATGCGGGTTTCTTTGTGAGACTGTCGATTTGTTGAGCACAAAAAATGAGAAACGAAAAACAAACCGAAACCCAGTAAAACTGATGAAACTCTGATGCATGTGTGAGACTAAGACTAAAACAAATCGCGGAACCTCAAATAAAGACATTATTAATTTTAATTTCACTTAATTTAGTAAAATTTATGACAATGCCACTATATTTACGTTGAATCCCCCAGAAAACGAGGCTTTGGACATTACTGATACTATTCTTATGTTTTTTGTTTTGCCTTAAGTAGCGGGTTATGGGTGAGTATGAGACTTTGCAATACATGTGGGACAATTTTATTGATGAAAAATGAAAGCCTTTTCCTTATTAAGATTTCACTTGATTTTCTTCGTGTACATTGCTATGATTTTATTGTTTTTTTACGAATAAATGTCTTTAACATTTAAGACAAAAACCATCAATTGAAGTTGTTCGCGTGAAACGCAATTGGATTATGCGATTTTTTGTTTTGCTGATGGATGCTGATTCTCATGTATACCCTATTAAAATTCTATGAAGGCAGAGAGGTACAGTCGAACTTCTCTATATAAAATTCCAAGAGATTGGATATTTATCTTATATATTTACGTCGTTATAAAGAAAATTAGATATATAACATAACATAATATTTTATAGAATAGAAAAGAAATGCATTTCAATTTATGAACTATAACAAGTATATAAAGCAGTAAGTTCGGCCGGGCCGAATTTGAAAATTTCAGGGGGGGTTTGATGACAGATATTTTCCCAAGCAGATCAGTTCAACCTGTACGCTTCCCGAAAATAGGTAAAGATTTTACCTATGAAGACTAGATCAGATTCTGGATTTATAAGAACCCTATTTTGTTTTAGAGGAATCATAAACATCTCTTGTAAGTGCGCAAGAAAGTGATGAAATAACTCCTTGATTTGAAATCTAAAATCTGTAGATATTTACCTCAATTATTTAAATTATTACGAGAAGTAAAATCTGGAAATTATACATTCATTTTCAACCAATTTTCATGATCAGTGGACCTTCTTTACCTTCAAGATCTGAAATCGGTCTATATGGATATGATATACACTTTTTTATGGGTCTAAAATTCCAGCATATTTCCCATTTGTGGCAAATCGGATAAAAAGTACAATTTCTAGAAAAACCATGTTTGGACATGGTTGCCGCATCCATTTAATGTTTATCTAGAGCATGTAATTGTCGCGAGAACCATGTATTTTGCTTTGTAAAAATAGTTTTCGATCGGAGAAAAATGAATGGTGGCAATAAGCATTTGAATGTTCTATCATTTAAATGATAGAATTTGAGACCATTAAATGGTCGGGAAAATCATGTACCTGACCATTCAATTTTTTTACTTTTTTACAGAGAAAAAAATAGTTTTATAGGTTAAGTATAGACATGTCTAGAACCATTACATTGCCATAAAAACCATTTACATTTTTTCGTGACCATTTAATTTTTTAACTTGTTTGCAGCGAAAAGAATTTTATATGAACATTGAGCAGGTACACACGATTTTCATTTTGCGCGTCAGTCGTGTGTTGATTGTTTCTTGGAACGGACGGAGAATACGAATTTACTGTGTTTTGTGTTAATTTATTTATTCAGAAGTGGCACGTGGTTTTAGGTAAACACAAAAAATGAAAGTGTAATTGAAAAAATGTACCTGTTTTTTGTTCTGCATTTTGCTATATGGTATCATTTATTTTTATTTGCAGTTACATCATGTCTGCGTCTGTACATTTGATGGGTACGATGTAAATATGGAATAATTACTTATTGTTGAAATTAAACCAAAATAGAGTGTGTAAAAATATGTGATGTTTGCTTGCACGACATTATAAATACAAATAAACAATGAATTAGCTTATAAATAAATAAAAACAAACAAATAAAGTGAATTTTGTGTTTTCTTTTCTCAAGTGGCGTCCTTTTTTCGACGATGAAAAAAGTTTTTTCATAAACATCAAAACATTTTAGGTTGTGACCATGTTCTTTTAACTAGGAGAAAAACATTTTTAATGAATACCATAACATTTTAAATCGTGACCATTGTCTTTTCATTCAAACAAAATTCTTTTTATCAATATAATAACATTTTATATAAGGCCGTAAGTTTGGCCAGGCCGAATCTTATGTATCCTCCACCATGGATTGCGTAGATACTTCTACGAAAGACTGTCATCCACAATCGAATTACTTGGGTTGTGGTATCTTAAAACTTCTTAACATCGTTTTCTAAATTGTGAGTTAGTCCATACGTGGTATATAGTAGACAAAAAAAGGTATGTATAGGTACATCTACAAATAATTACGAATCGATATGGACTTTTGCACGGTACGTAGAGAGCCAGAATTGAAATATGGGGGCTATATATAATTATGAACTTGATATGGACCAATTTTTGTGTGATTGGGGATCAATTTATCTGAGGGCTATATATAACTATAGACCGATATGAACCTAGTTAGGCATGGTTGTTAGCAGCCATATACTAGCACAATGTACCAAATTTCAAACGACTCGGACGAAATTTGCTCCTCCGAGAGGCTCCAAAATCAAATCTCGGGATCGGTTTATATGGGGGCTATATATGATTATGGTTTGATATGGACACTTTTGGCATGGTTGTTAAATATCATATACTACCACCACGTACCAAATTTCAACCAGATCGGATGAATTTTGCTTCTCCAAAAGGCACAGGAGGTCAAATCTGGGCATCGGTTTATATGAGGGCTGTATATAATTATGGACTGATATGAACCAATTCCTGCATGGTTGTTGGATACCATAACATATACTAACATCACGTACCAAATTTCAACCGAATCGGATGTATTTTGCTCTTCCAAGGGGCTCCGGAGGTCAAATCTGGGGATCGGTTTATATGGGGCCTACACAAAAAAAAAAATATTGTCGTGAGGTCAAAGATTTCATGTCTTTAAAATACGAATGCAAATTTTGCTTAGCATAGAAGACTCATTTCTCTAGTATAAAGTTTTTTTCCTTGACCAAAGGTCGATAAACTTTTCAATGAAGTCGTATTGTCCTTATAATTAAGTGATTTGATTTAAAAATGGATATCATAACATGAATGAAAAAATGTTTGGGCTAAGGTCAACTTGACTTTAATAATTTAGAAAAAATCTTTAAATTTAATGAAATTGTCTTTAAATTTGTTGTCTTTTTGTTTCTTGACTACAAAGCAAAAAATCGTTCAAATATAGGACATGTTTTTCAACACTTTATTTTAATGACATTTTTTACTTGAAACGCAGCATAATTTCTACTAGAAGTCGAGTCTTAATTTGGAAAATAAAGCCGTCGTTAACTTGTTTTTAAAGGACTTTGATAGCATATGAAGAAAAAAAGCTGAAAAAGCGAAAAATTAAAATTTGCTTTCTAGAAGTAAGTACACAAAACCCGATTTTAAAAGTAAATTGTGTCTTAAAGGTATCCTAACTTGTATTGTCCGCTTCTTTGGCTCGGAATCAATGCCAAATTTTTTAAAGTAAAGACAAAATCTTTGGAACCGGGTATGCTTTTTTTCAGTGTATATATAATTATTGACCGATTTCGACCAATTTTTGCATATGTGTTTGAGGGATTAACACCACGTACCAAATTTCAACTGAATCAGATGAATTTTGGTCTTCCAAGAGGCTCCGGAGGTCAAATCTGGTGATCGGTTTATATGGGGGCTATACATAATTATGGAACGATGTGGACCAATTTTTGCATGGTCATTAGAGACCATATACTAACACCATGTACCAACTTTCAGCGGGATCGGATGAAATTTGCTTCTCTTAGAGGCTCCTAAAGCCAAATCGGGGGATCGGTTTATATGGAGGCTATATATAATTATGGACCGATGTGGACCAATTTTTGCATGGTTGTTAGAGACCATATACCAACATCATGTACCAAATTTAAACCGGATCGGATGAAATTGGCTTCTCTTTGGGGCTCCGCAAGCCAAATCTGAGCGTCGGTGTATATGGGGGCTATACATAATTATGTTTGAGGCCATATATTAACATCACGTACCAAATTTCAAATGAATCAGATGAATTTTGGTCTTTCAAGAGGCTCCGGAGGTCAAATCTGGTGATCGGTTTATATGTGGGCTATATATAATTATGGACCGATATGGACCAATTTTTGCATGGTCATTAGAGACCATATACTAATATCATGTACCAAATTTCAGCCGGATCGGATGAAATTTGCTTCTCTTAGAGGCCTCGCAAGCTTAATTTGGGGGTCCGTTTATATGGGGGCTATACGTAAAAGTGGACCGATATGGCCCATTTGCATTACCATCCGACCTACATCAATAACAACTACTTGTGCCAAGTTTCAAGTCGATAGCTTGTTTCGTTCGGAAGTTAGCGTGATTTCAACAGACGGACCGATGGACATGCTCAGATCGACTCAGAATTTCACCACGACCCAGAATATATATACTTTATGGGGTCTTAGATCAATATTTCGATGTGTTACAAACGGAATGACACCCATCCTATGGTATAATAAAAAAATAAAAAATCTTGAGCGCCAGATCATTCACATTTTAACCACGCTGTGGTTCATTCTTACTATTTTTGAGGAGTGTACGCAAAATTTCTTCTGTTTTAGTTAGAATTGAACGAATTTGTATGTCATAGAAATTAATGCCTTTTAGTTCATAAATTTTTTTCTTACAAAATTTTAAAAATATACTGAAACAAAATAAAATGATTGCAACAAATTCAAGTTAATTTTAGCATAAGTTTTACAATAGACTTTTTTCTGTGTATGGGGGATATATATAATTATGGACCAAAATGGACCAATTTTTGCATGGTCTGTATACCGTCTGACCTACATCAATAGCAGCTACTTGTGCCAAGTTTCACGGATATTTTTAGATCGACTCTGGATTTCACCACGACTAAGAATATATATGCTTTATGGTGTCTTAGAGCAATATTTCGATGTGCAACATAATTTTCTTGAATTTCGGAACACTCTATAATTCTTCTTCATTTCTGAAGTGCATAAAGTTGTATTGCAAGATTGCAATTTTTTTAGCTGTTTAGCTATGTTACTATTAAATATATCATATTCTCAAAGTCCTATCAAATCCTTTTTAAGATTTTGTGAACAACTCCGCCAATGTGAAACATATTCGAGGATATGTTGCTCACACTGAAAAAATCAAAGATTTTGTTTTTACTTTAAAAATTTTGGTATTGATTCCGAGCCAAAGAATCGGAGAATACAAGTAAGGATACTTTTAAGACATAATTCTCTTTTAAATTTGGGTTTTGTGTACCTGCTTCTAGGAAGCAAACTTTATTTTTTTCTTTTTTTCAGCTTTTTTTTCTTCATACGCTATCAAAGTCCTTTTAAAGCGAGTTAACGACAATTTTATTTTCCAAATTCAGACTCGACTTCCAGTAGAAATTATGCTATGTTTAAAGTAAACAAGTATATACAGCAGTAAGTTCGGCCGGGCCGAATCTTAAATACCCACCACCATGAACCAAGTATATTAGGTTTCCTTTGAAATTTCTGGAGGGCTTGAGGACTTGAGGACACTTCCCGAAGATAAATTTAAAGATTTCACCTATGAGGACTATATCAGATTCTGGATTTATGAGAACCATTTTTGTTTGAGTTTTAGAGGTATCATTAACATCTCTTGTAAGTGTGCAAGAAAATTGTAAAATAACGTCTTGATTTGAAATCTGAAATCTGTAGATTCACCCGAGAAGTAAAATCTGGAAATTTTAAATTGAGTTTCACGCAATTTTCATGATCAGTGCGCCTTCTATACCCTCAAGAAGTGAAGCCGGTCTATATGGGCATTACCAAAAGGACCGATAAAAACTTAATCCGATACACGTTTTTGTGAGCCTAAAATACGACAATATTTACAATATCAGGCAAATCGGATAAACACTACGGTTATGGGGGCTATACTAAAATATGGACCGATACTCACCGTTTTCGGCACACCACTTTATGGCCCGAAAATACCTCTAGAATTCCAATTTCAGGCAAATTGGATAAAAACTTCGGATTCTAGAAGTCCAAGAAGTAAAATCGGGATATCGGTCTATATAGGGGCTCTACCAAAACATGGACCGATACGGACCATTTTCGGCACACCTTTTTATGGTTCTCAAGTTCCTCTAGATTTAAAATTTCAGACAAATTGGATAAAAACTACGATTTCTATAAGCCCAAGACCCCAAATCGGGAGGTCGATTTATATGGGGACCATACCAAAACATGGACCGATGCTCACCATTTCTGGCACACCTCTGGCACACCTCTGGCACATGGTTCTAAAGTACCTCTCGATTTCCAATTTCAAGTAAATTGGATAAAAACTGCGATTTCTATAAGCCCAAGAAGTAAAATCGGGAGATCGGTCTATATGGGGGCTATACCAAAGCATGGACCGATACTCATCATTTTTGGCACACCTCTTTATGGTCATAAAATACCTCTAGATTTAAAATTTCAGGCAAATTGGATAAAAACTACGATTTCTATAAGCCCAAGACCCCAAATCGGGAGGTCGATTTATATGGGGACCATACCAAAACATGGACCGATGCTCACCATTTTTGGCACACCTCTTAACGGTTCTAAAGTACCTCTCGATTTCCAATTTCAGGTAAATTGGATAAAAACTGCGGTTTCTATAAGCCCAAGAAGTAAAATTGGGAGATCGGTCTATATGGGGGCTATACCAAAACATGGACTTATACTCACCATTTTTAACACACCTCTTTATGGTCATAAAATACCTTTAGATTTAAAATTTCAGGCAAATTGGATAAAAACTACGATTTCTATAAGGCCAAGACCCCAAATCGGGAGGTCGATTTATATGGGGACTATATCAAAACCTGGACCGATATAGCCCATCTTCGAACTTGACCTGCCTGCAGACAAAAGACGAGTTTGTGCAAAATTTCAGCACGATTGCTTCATTATTGAAGACTGTAGCGTGATTACAACAGACAGACAGACAGACAGACAGACAGACAGACAGACGGACATCGTTATATCGTCTTAGAATTTCTCACTGATCAAGAATATATATACTTTATATAGTCGGAAATCGATATTTCGATGTGTTACAAACGGAATGACAAACTTATTATACCCCCGTCACCATTCTATGGTGGTGGGTATAAAAACATCTTTAAAAAAAAAGTGTTGAAAAACATGTCCTTTATTTGAATGATTTTTTGGTTTGTAGTCAAGATGCAAAAAGACAACAAATTTAAAGACAATTTCATTAAATTTAAAGAATTTTTCTGAATTATTAAAGTCAAGTTGACCTTAGCCCAAAAATTTTTTCTTTCATGTTATGATACCCATTTTTAAGTCAAATCACTTAATTATAAGGACTTCATTGAAAAGTTTATCGACATTTGGACAAGGAAAAAAACTTTATTTTAGAGTGAGTTGAATTAATGTTTACTCTCAACTTCAAATGTTTTTACAATTTTAAGGGGATAGTCTTTGTGTTTATTAAGATATGTCACAAATTACAATTGATTTAGTCCACTACAAATTTAGAAGATTTTGATTATGACAGTCTTCTAGATGTTAGTCGAACAAATAAACGGTGATTGGCATCATCACCCATCTGTTGTAACACCTTAAACCAAAATTATCACAATTGGTATTTGAATAGCCTTTTTGTTGTGTAGAATCCTACTTTCATGCTGAGATGATCATATGTTTTCCAGTTACACAAAGGACATGTGAAAAAAGAGTGTTAAACAAAAAGTACTCAGACTGATGCTGGTTTTTGTTAACGCCTTCAATTTTTGCATGAGTGTTCTAGTTTTTGCACTGGATTTGTTTTGCACTCTAATGCCATAGAGAATGTCCGGTGAGAAAATCTCTATTAATCTCTAATAAATATTGATACAAAATCCTACTTTGGGAAGCATACAAAACAACAACAAGAACACTCTTTTATCCTAAGAGGATTAGTGTTGTTTTTGCATTGCATGTTTATGTCATCAGTGGCAAATTTATGCACTATACACAGGATGCTGAGAGAGGGCATCATTGTCTCAACTGGAGATGATTGCACTTTTTGTGTTTGAGCATTGTGCCTGTGAATTTTCTATGGTCCTTGTAACACCATCACAGTGGGATACCATCTAATTTGCAGCAATGTTTTGCATTTTATTCTTTGTGTTAGAAAAGGCTAATGCAGTAGGCGTTAACATGGAACATAATGCCATTCTATTCGAAGTACTAACCCAATGGGGAAAAGATGAGTTGCAAAACAGAGTAAAAAGGTGGAATGTGGTTCCTCATCATATCAAGAAATATAACATTATTTTAGAGGGAGAGCGATTTTTTTTTTAATTTTTTTTTTTTGTAATTTGGAAAAAAATCAGTCCTTAAATATTAAATTTTTTGTTATGGAAGTTAGTTCATTTGGCGTATATAAAGGGTGATACGGTCAAAATTTGGTCAAGGGAAACGCGTGTAAATCAGTGAAATCGTTTATTTAAAAAATCAAATTAAATTTCTTTTTCAAGTTCAATTAGTATAAAATGCAGGAAAAATATTCAGTTAGGCTTTCGCTTTTCCAAATCTGAATTGCCGGGCCTCACGCTTGACACCTGCCATCAGATTTTGTACAGCCATCTGGCGTGTTGGGAGGGTTCTTGTCCTTGGGAACCACCGGCATGTTGTTGGCGGCGTACCACTCCATGCCCTTTTGACCGTAATGGCAAGATGCCAAATCCGGCCAAAATAGTACGGAACAACCGTGTTTCTTCAGGAAAGGCAGCAGACGTTTATTCAAACACTCTTTCACGTTCTTGGTTGACAGTCCCGGAAGCTATGAAAATGCTGCTTTTCAAGCCACAGGTACAGATGGCTTGCCAAACCAGATATTTCTTTGCGAACTTTGACAGTTTTATGTGCTTGAAAATATCTGCTACCTTTCCCCTTCCTTTTGCCGTATAAAACTCCTGTCCCGGAAGCTGCTTGTAGTCGGCTTTGACGTAGGTTTCGTCGTCCATTACCACGCAGTCAAACTTCGTCAGCATCGTCGTGTACAGCCTCCGGGATCGCGCTTTGGCCGTCGTATATTGTTTATCATCGCGATTTGGAGTCACTACCTTCTTGTAAGTCGATAGTCCGGCTCGTTTTTTGGCTCGGTGCACGGTTGTAGACGATACACCCAGCTTATTTGCGGCATCTCGGAGAGAGAGGTAAGGGTTTCGCTTGAAATTACCGGCAACTCTCTTTGTCGTCTCAGCGGCTTCCGGTTTTCGATTTGCCCCCGATCCAGACTTCCTGGCTGTCGACAAACGTTCCCCAAACACTTTAATTACATTTGTAACGGTTGATTTGGCAACTTTTAGCGATTTTGCCAGCTTTGCGTGCGAGTAGCTCGGATTTTCGCGATGCGCGAGAAAAATTTTGATACGCTGCTCTTCTTGCTTGGACGGCATTTTGACAACTGAATAGTGAATTCCAAAATCAAAATAGGAGCAACATTCTACACACACACACTTTCAAAATGAGGGGTGTTCAGGTTTTTTAAATGCAAAATTGAAAGAAATACGTCAAGTTTATACTGACCAAATTTTGACCGTATCACCCTTTATTAGGCAAAAAAGGCAGATTGAAAACCTAAAAAATTCAGTTCTTGACCGGTATGAATTTTTGCGCTGTAAAAGAGAGGCAGAAGTGAAATGTGGGGCTCAGTTTATATGAGGGCTATATACCATTATGAAGTACCAAATTTTCGCAAGATGAAATGAAATTTGTGGATTGGTTTATCTAGGGGCTATATATAACTATGAACCGATATGGACCACTTTTGACATAGTTGTTAGCGATCATATAGTAACACGACGTACAAAATTTCAGCCAATCGAATGAAATTTGCGCCTCCAAGAAATATGCTCTTCCCAGAGGCTTTCACCTTGAAAATCTGGGGATCGGCTTATACGGGGACTATATATAATTATGAACCGATATGGATAAATTTTTGCATGGTTGTTAGTCACCATATACTTGCACAACATAGAAAATTTCAACCGAATGGGATGAAATTTCCTCTCCAAAAGGCTCCGAAAGTCAAATCTGGGGAAAGGTTTATTCGGGAGCTATATATAATTATGGACCGATATGGACCAATTTTTGCATGGTTGACCATATCGATCGCTTCGTTCGGAAGTTAGCGTGATTTCCACAGACGAATGGATTGGGGTCTTAGACCAATATTTCGATGCGCTACAAACGGAATGACAAATCGCTCAACTAGGAAATCGCTCAATTAGTGTGGGTAATAAATCCAAATTTTTGATTATGGCGCAATATGTTTAAGTAAGACCTACCTGTAAGTTTAAATACGATCGGCTAACTAAAAAAAGTGAACTTTCTATTTCACTAAAGCCAATTTAACTTTAATTCAGTTCATATAATTATTATATTTGGAGAAATTTTCCTATACTCTAATAATTTTTTAACGTACGTAAAATGAACTAATAAACAGGAAAAAAATATACACAAATTAAGCATAAAGATTTACTAAATTCGTATTTCTCACAAAATAGTTCGTTATTTATTAAAATTTGTAAATTTTATTACAAATGCGTCCATCATGAACTTCGTATGTCACTAAAAATATTCTTGCAATTTTTAATTCCAATATTTTCCTTCAAACTACAAAATGTTCTTTAACATGTGAAAAAAATTAATTATGGATATTAAATTTTCTTGAATTTGTCGACAAATATTTACTTATTTTTGTAGTATCGGCGTGATGCTAGTGTTTGTAATACTGTTTAGTTAAATTTTTCTAAAAATTTTCAAAATTTTCTAAAATTAACAAAGTGTTTTCTTCGTGGTGGGTTCACTATTTTTTCAGTGTAACACATCTAAATTTGAATAGCATTGGTTAATAAATAAAAGTATTATGGCCAAATTTGGGAAAATCGAACGATGCATATATATGGGAGCTATATCTAAATATGAACCAATTTGGATAATATTTTGCTGGATTGGTTAATACCACAGAAGCTTATCTTGTGCTAAATGTGAGTAAGATCGGTTAATAAATAGGGATATTATGACAAAATTTTTAAAAATTGGGCGATGCATATGGGAAGGGAGCTATACCTAAATCTGAAGCGATTTCCACGATTTTCTGCAAGGGTGACAAATTATATTACTTTGTGCCAAATTTGACGGCGATCGGTTAGTAAAAAAAGCGAATTGTGACCCCATTTGTCGAAATCAGCCGACACATATATACGGGAGCTATTTCTATATTTGAAACCTGTGAAATTTCATAAAAATCGGTTAATAAATGTGACCGTAATCCTGCGAATAACAAATACATGGACGGACGGACACCAAGAGTTAGATCGACCCAGGAGGTGATCTGAGTCGATCGGTATACATTTTATGGATCTAAAATCAATATTTCTAGTAGTCATTATACCCTGTCCACGATGATTTAGGGTATAAAAAGTAATTATCTCTAATAAACTTTCTTGAATTTGTCGAAAAATATTTACTCATTTTTGTAAAATGCGCGTGACATGTGTGTTTGTAATACAGTTTATTTTCTAAAATTAATCTCATTTTTTCTAAAGTTAACCAAAAGTTTCCTTCCTGGTGGGGTCATTGTTTGTTAAGTCTAAACTGAAATAAATATTGACAAATATTGACTATTTGCGTTGATCTAAGGTTAAACATGCAATTTACACAATATTAAGGACAATTTTTTTAATAATAAATTTTAATTAATAGAATGTTTATGGTCTTTCAGTTAAAACTCTCAACATTTTGCCATGCCAACTTTCCTAATCAAAGTCTGGGTCGCATTTTTAGTTCCATCGACTTCAATTTTAATTGTAGTGTTTTTAAAAGAAATCGGTTCCAATTTACGTATAGCTCCCATATATATCATTCGCATTATGTAACACTCATATGAGTGATTGTTCCCCATGAAAATTTCAAAATGTCATTCCACAAAAAAAAAAAAAAACAATAAAATCAACCAAAAAATTACCATAGTTTTATATTTTTTGTTTCTTCCCAATATATTTTATACCCACCACCATAGAATGGTGATGGGGGTAACATATAATACGTTTGTCATTCCGTTTGTAACACATCGAAATATCGATTTCCGACTATATAAAGTTTATATATTCTTGATCAGGAGAAATTCTAAGACGATATGTTAGGTGGCAGCCCGATGTATCAGACTCACTTAGACTATTCAGCCCATTGTGATACCACATTGGTGAACTTCTCTCTTAGCACTGAGTGCTGCCCGATTCCATGTTAAGCTCACTGACAAGGGACCTCCTTTTTATAGCCGAGTCCGAACGGCGTTCCACATTGCAGTGAAACCACTTCGAGAAGTTTTGAAACCCTCAGAAATGTCATCAGCATTACTGAGGTGGGATAAACCACCGCTGAAAAACTTTTTGGTGTTCGGTCGAAGCAGAAATCGAACCCACGACCTTGTGTATGCAAGGCGGGCATGCTAACCATTGCACCACGGTGGCTCCCAATTCTAAGACGATATAAATATGTCCGTCTGTCTGTCTGTTGTAATCACGCTACAGTCTTCAATAATGAAGCAGTCGTATTGAAATTTTGCACAAACTCGTCTTTTGTCTGCAGGCAGGTCAAGTTCGAAGATGGGCTATATCGGTCCAGGTTTTGATATAGTCCCCATATAAACCGACTTCCCGATTTGAGGTCATAGGCTATAGAAACCGTAGTTTTTATCCAATTTGCCTGAAATTGGAAATCTAGAGGTATTTTGGGACCACAAAGAGGTGCATCAAAAATGGTGAGTATCGGTAAATATGGTATAGCCCGCATATAGACCGATCTCCCGATTTAACTCCTTAATTTTCTACAAACCGTAGTTTTTATCCAATTTGCCTGAAATTTTAAATGTAGAATTATTTTGGGGCCGTAAAAATGATGAGTATAGGTCCATGTTTTGATATAACCCTCATATAGACCGATCTCTCGATTTTACTTCCTGGCTTCTAGAATCTGTAGTTATTGTTCAATCTGCCTGAAATAGGAAATCTAGAGGTATTTTAGGACCATAATGAGGTGTGCCGAAAATGGTGATAGACCGATCTCCCGATATTATTTCTTGAGCTTCTGGAATCCGTAGTTTTTATTAAATCTGCTTGAAATTATAAATCTAGAGGTATTCTAGGAAAATAAAGAGATAGGCCGAAAATGATGATGATTATCGGTCCATGTTTTGATATAGCCCCCATATAGACCGATCTCCCGATATTACTTCTTGAGCTTCTAGAATCCGTAGTTTTTATCCAATTTGCCTGAAATTGAAAATCTAGAGGTATTTTAGGACCATTAGGAGGTGAGCAAAAATGGTGATTATCGGTCCATGTTTTGGTATTGCTCCCATATAGACCGATATCCCGACATTACTTCTTAGCATCTAGAATCTTTATTTATTATTCAATCTGCCTGAAATTGGAAATCTAGAGGTGTTTTAGGACCATAAAGAGGTGTGCCGAAAATGGGTATTATCGGTCAATGGTTTGGTATATCATATAGACCGATCTCCCGATTTTATTTATTGGGCTTCTAGAAACCATAGTTTATATCCAATTTGCCTGAAAATCTGGATTTTTTTAGGACTATATATAGGTGTGCTGAATATATTGTGCATCGGTACAGGTTTTGATATAGCCCCCTTAAAACCGGCCCTCTTATTTTCGGTCTAGATTCTACAACCGCCATACAGACCGATATAGAAGGCGCACTGATCATGAAAAATGCTTGAAACTGAATGTAAAATTTCAGGTAAAATTTTTAAATGTATCTTCGGGAAACGTACTGGTTGAACTGATCGGCTTAGGAAAAATTTTGTATATTATCAAGTAAGCCGCTACGACGAAGAATTTTCAAAGGAAACTATTATATTTGATTCATGGTGGTGGGTACTTAAGATTCGGCTCGGCCGAACTTACTGCTGTATATACTTGTTTTTTTTCTTCTACTGTTTACTTGATAAATAAATTTTCAATGTTTGAAGGAAAGCATTGTCTTAAATGTGTCTTAACTTTAATTCTCCGATCAAATTTTTTACGACTCCAACTCCAGCAAAAACTCTTCAGATGGTATCACAGTTGGTGAATTCTCTCCTATCAATGAGACCAGCCTGATTCTGTGCTTAGCTCAATGACATGGGACTTCTTTTTTTAGTCGAGTCCGAACGGCGTTTCACTTTACGTTGGAACCACCCAACACCAGTTATGGTCAAAACCTATAGAAGGAATAAAGTTACACTTAGGACACGATTTGGACTCATTCCAAAAGATAATTTACTAGGACTTCCCCATATACAGGTCCTCATCAACCAATGTGGGAAGAAGCTCTTAGGAACCTGTTTAATTTTTAGCATCCGAATTGCACCTGAAAGGAAAAACTTTAGGGATGGTTAGGTTAGGTTAGGTTAGGTTAAAGTGGCAGCCCGATTAAGTTTCAGGCTCACTTAGACTATTCAGTCCATTGTGATACCACATTTAACTAAAAGTACCTATTACATATGAGCACTTCTAGTTTTAGCCACTGAACCTTTTCTATTATTTTCTTTTGTTGAACCAACCAGATTGTTCCAAAAACATTAACAGACTGCTTAACTTAACGTTTACCAGATCCGCCAGTAATCTTAAGCTATATGCCCCTAAAATTCGCATACGCCTTACACAAAATGCAGGACACTCACACAAGAGGTGCCCAGCAAAAAATTTGGAAATTCTTCCAAAGGCACAACTTTAAAAGCACTTCCAGAAGATATACTCCCAAAGATGTTCTTTATTTTAACTACACCGGAAGTTCTTTTAAATAAATTTTTTTATAACTTGATTTGTTCATACTTTTAATAGGTAATTTTAACTTTTTTTGTTTCAAATAAGTTAAAAACAGAGTAAGAATTCATAAAATGGTACCAATTATTTAAATTTTGTCGAAAAAAAAAAATGCTAAATCCAATCTGAACAAATTGTGAATTTTTAAAAATATTTGAGGTCAAGCGTTAGAATCCATTAAAAATTATAAAAATTATTTTTTAATTTACGTCCAAAACATTGAATTCGGATCATACCTAAAGAAGTGATCCAAATTCAGTGCATCGGCTGTTGAAATGGAGGACTTCAGTCCTATGACAAGCCCACGTTAAATTCATTGCTTATGCGTCAATTTTCACCACTTCCGGATCCAAAAAGAAAATTTTCATTACTGTTTAGGCGGCGCTTTTTTTGCTGGGTGTTTAATTGATTCCTTTTCCTCCGCATCATGACAGCTCATACAGTAGTAGGTGAATATTGTACTGCTCAGCCATCTCGTTGAGAGACTTGCGGCAGTCGATGGCCGTTTTCGAGTAAAGGAACACAGAGTCCAAGGATTATATTGCAGGTGGACTGTCTGATTACATATTAATGCCAAGAATTTTTGGAACATTACTTCTCAGCCAATTCGCCACCTCTCTTATTGCTAATATTTCAGCCTGAAAAACACTACAGTGGGATATATTTAGGGATATATTGAACAACAGATAATTCAGATAATTATAATTTTGTCAACGTTTAGATGCACTAAGATTTTTTTGATATCGAGAGAGTATAGACATTAATACATTTTATGAAAGTTTAGAAATTGCAACAAACGGAAGCACTGATACCAGTCGTACGATAGGTCCGTTAGTGACAATTTGCAACAGTTTGCCTTGGAGAATATTTGGGATGCGGCTCTATTCCCCACTGTAACAATACTTTTCACATTTAATGGTTCCTTTAACAGATTCCACATTATTGTCAAACGTGTTTGTTAGTTCCTTTGGATCTATATAATTCTCAATTCTCCAAGTAAGGTACTGAAATGTGTAGAAACATTTTAATCAAACTTGTGAACAATTATTCGAATAATGCAACATAAGCATTTAGTTTTTGTTTTTTTTTTTGAAAAAACTAACAGTTTTCACAGATCTATATAGACTCTGTAGTTATCAGAGGAAAATTTTGTTCAGAATATTTCCAAAGATCCTCAACCTTAGAGGGAAACAATTTTATTTTCATGTTCCTCTTCCATATCGGTGTGGTACGTGCCACAGATAGATACAGCATTTTCACATTTTCCGCAATTTGTTGTGATATCAAAATATGAAATCATTGCAGAATTCATGTTGAACATGGTTTACCGTTGGGAGATCATTTCTAAGGAGATTTTCGCATTTTGCCTTAATAGATCGATCGAAGCGTGTTAACCTCCAAAATTGTTCCAACGATAATTGTTTGATGTTTTCCTAATTATGGCCATCGAAACAGGGTATATATCATTTTATTGCATTTTTCACAACAGCAACAACAAGATGTTAGTATTCGTTTGTTGAAAGGCGGCTTAAATGGTTCCCCCGACACTCCTTGCTCAGTCGAACTTACTCTTTGCACTTTTGTGCCATCAGAGCCCACAAACCCAAATCAGGTTAAAAATGTCTCCAATGAATTCCTAAATGTAGTTGAGACGACAACAAGATGACCATCGATGCTGATGCATGTTGATGATGATGAAGATTGGGAAAATGATTATCATGCAGGGATGCTGATAATGACAATGGCAAAAGGCGTGTTGTATCACTTGAAGAACAAACAATGTTTTCTTCTTGGTTGTGTTGTTTTTCAGAAGTTAACTTCAAAAGCCCCAGACCGCCAGCCAGAGAGAATCCACAGAGTTTTTTTATCCTCCCCAAGAATGTCTTTTGACTTTGCTAAATATTTGCTGGTCAAAGAGGAGAAGATCGACGAAAAATGGCCTTTATGGCAAATAATGCGAGCAAACATTCAACAACAATGGACCTCTACCAACATGAACTTGTAAAGGATCTCACTACTTAGCAGTGAAGCAGCTATCACCATCTCCTCCTTCCTCTCTCCATGGGGAAAATCGACCAAACTCTTGTTACCGCAAGTGTAATGCGAACTGAAGTTGTGTGCGCTCTTGTTGACAACTAAATAATGCGTTAATGTGTTTATTGCCACTGAACAAGATGATCGCTTTTTGTCCCCTGGGAACAGATGCTACTTGCCTGCTCGTGCATTAATGCGCTGACAATCAGCCGTTACCGAGTTCCAAGTTGTCCAGTCACTTTAATACCTCCAAATCCCATTGCATAAAACACAATGTCGTGAGAGCGGCATAAATCCAGCAATACAAAAAAAAGATATTTGCAGTAGTTGCAATTGCGATATGCCATTGTTGCATTTGGACAATTTCCTAAAATTAACAAATTAAAGTTTAAAATATTTGATAGTTTGTTTGAACGGATATAAATATGAGTATGGTTGAATTGTTGACGCCAAACGAGGAATGAAGTAAAATCAATATGAAGGAATCCATACTTACATGTGAATTTTCTAGCCTTTCGTGATTTGAAAGTTTGCGGATATATACAATATGATTCCACACATTTGATTCTCAAGCTAATAGAAACCAGTAAGAAGGAGTTAAGTTCCGCCCGGCCGAGGCTTCAAAATTCCAAAATTGAAAAATTCCTCCATT
Organism: Haematobia irritans; assembly: GCF_050003625.1. Taxonomy (NCBI): domain Eukaryota; kingdom Metazoa; phylum Arthropoda; class Insecta; order Diptera; family Muscidae; genus Haematobia; species Haematobia irritans. Next base: position 93,585,867 of record NC_134401.1, on the reverse strand, counting down.
TTTGTTTATATATACTCATATATTTTTGCAAATTGAAAATTATTAGAACACTATACAAAAAAAAAATTTCACCAAAATATTTCCAATTCAAATTTTAATTAGAATTTTCAAAAACATTCAATTAAAATTTTAATTGATTCAACAATTGTTTTAATTCAAACAAAAATCAATCCCAAGAATTTATAATATTAATTATTTGTTTTTTAATTGGATCAATTAATTTTTTAATTAACTTTGGTGATTGATCATTTCTCTGATTGAAAACATTACAATTATGTTACAAGTATATATGTACGGTCGTAAGTTCGACCGGGCCGAATCTTGCGTAGAAACTTCTACTAAAGGCTATAATTCAATATCGAATTACTAAGGTTTTGGTAACACTTGCCGATGGAAAGGTACACTCAAAGAAAAAATACTTTCCTTAGGAACGAAATTTTGGACAAACGAAATTCCCTTTTATTATAAAATATTTTCTTAAAGAGAAAATAAACCCGAATTTGTGACAAGTGTTGCAACGATTTTATCTAATGATTTTTATTTACATCAATAGAAAGTTTTTTAGCATCAAAAGAAAACTTAGTTTGTCTAAAATTTCGTTCCTCAGAAAAGAAAACTCTTCGTTCAGTGTATCTTTAATATTCTTAACATTATCTTCCAAAATTGTAAGTTAGTCCATAAGGGGTATATGTTAGACAAACAAGGCAGAATTCTTACCAATATAATTCAGTGCTTGACCGGTATGTATAGGGAAGCCTATAAATAACTACGAACCAATATGAACCAATTTTTGACGCGGTTTATATGGGGGCTATATATAACTATGGACCTATATTAACCAATTTATGCATGGTTGTTAGAGGTCATATACTAACTCAACGTACAAAATTGTAATCAAATCGGATGAAATTTGCTCCTCCAATAGGCTCTTGAAATCAAATCTGGAGATCGGTTTATATGGGAGCTATATATAATTATGGATAGATAGGACCAATTTATGCAAGATTTCGGATGAAATTTGCTCCTCCGGAGGTCAAATCTGGGGATCGGTTTATATGGGTGTTATCTATAATTATGAACCGATATAAACGAATTTTTGTTTGAATATTAGTGACCATATACTAACATCACGTACCAAATTTCAACCGGATCGGAAGAAATTTGCTCCTTCAAGAGGGTCCGCAGGCAAAATCTGGGGATCGGTTTATATGGGGGCTATACATAATTATGGACCGATATGGACACATTTTTGCATTAATGTTAGGGACCATACACTGTTATTGTCCACATACCAGATTTCAACCGGATCGTATAAATTTCTGTTCTCTAAGAGGCTCCGAAAGCCACATCTGGGGGTCCGTTTATATGGGGGCTATGCGTAAAAGTGGACCGATATGGCCCATTAGCAATACCATCCGACATACATCGATAACAGCTACTTGCTACTTGCCAAGTTTCAAGTCGATAGATTGTTTCGTTCGGAAGTTAGCGTGATTGCAAGACGGACATAGCTAGATCGACTCAGAATTTTACATGACCCAGAATATATATACTTTATGGAGTCTTAGGCCAATATTTCGATATCTTACGAACAGAATGACAAAGTTAATATACCGCGCCCCCATCCTATGGTTGAGGGTATAATTAATTGAGGATATAGTTAAACTATTCAGTGAATTGTGATTAATTTTTTACGTATACTATAATACCAGCTTTTTCCTCAACTTTGGAATATTACGGGGTAAATCTAGTCGTGAAAGAAGTGTGAAATTAAGTATTTCAAAGTACTCCACTAAGAAAGCCCACCAAGAGCTATAGCAAAACATGGACCGATGTATACAAAATTTATCAAGCAAATCGGATAAGCATTGCGGCTGCCATGCCCACAATAAATAAATCGGATGATCGGTTTATATGAGAGCAATGTCGAAACATGAACCGATACAGCCCATCTTCGAACTTGACATGCTTGGAGACAAAAAACGAGTTTTTTCAAAAATTTAGCAAGATAGCTCTATTATTGAAGGCTACAGCGTGATTACAACAGACATCCAGACGGATATCGTTATATCGAATTTTCCCCAATTAGAAATATTTATACTTTAAATAGACAGAAACCAATATTTCTATGTGTTTCAAACGGAATGGCAAAAACAGAATGCATGCCCTAAAGGGTGATACGGTCAAAATTTGGTCAATATAAACTTGACGTATTTCTTTCAATTTTGCATTTAAAAAACCTGAACACCCCTCATTTTGAAGGTGTGTGTGTTTAGAATGTTGCTCCTATTTTGATTTTGGAATTCACTCTTCAGTTGTCAAAATGCCGTCCAAGCAAGAAGAGCAGCGTATCAAAATTTTGCTCGCGCATCGCGAAAATCCGAGCTACTCACACGCAAAGCTGGCAAAATCGCTAAAAGTTGCCAAATCAACCGTTACAAATGTAATTAAAGTGTTTGGGGAACGTTTGTCGACAGCCAGGAAGTCTGGATCGGGGGTAAATCGAAAACCGGAAGCCGCTGAGACGACAAAGAGAGTTGCCGGTAGTTTCAAGCGAAACCCTAACCTCTGTCTCCGAGATGCCGCAAATAAGCTGGGTGTATCGTCTACAACCGTGCATCGAGCCAAAAAACGAGCCGGGCTATCGACTTACAAGAAGGTAGTGACTCCAAATCGCGATGATAAACAAAATACGACGGCCAAAGCGCGATCCCGGAGGCTGTACACGACGATGCTGACGAAGTTTGACTACGTGGTAATGGACGACGAAACCTACGTCAAAGACGACTACAAGCAGCTTCCGGGACAGGAGTTTTATACGGCAAAAGGAAGGGGAAAGGTAGCAGATATTTTCAAACACATAAAACTGTCAAAGTTCGCAAAGAAATATCTGGTTTGGGAAGGCATCTGTACCTGTGGCTTGAAAAGCAGCATTTTCATAGCTCCCGGGACTATCAACCAAGAAATTTACGTGAAAGAGTGTTTGAATAAACGTCTGCTGCCTTTCCTGAAGAAACACGGTTGTTCCGTACTGTTTTGGCCAGATTTGGCATCTTGCCATTACGGTAAAAAGGCCATGGAGTGGTACGCCGCCAACAACGTGCAGGTGGTTCCCAAGGACAAGAACCCTCCCAACACCCTCCGCCCAATTGAGAAATACTGGGCTATTGTCAAGCGGAACCTAAAGAAGACCAAAAAAACTGCTAAGGACGAGCAGCAGTTCAAGGCAAACTGGCTTTCTGCGGCGAAGAAGGTGGACAAGGTGGCTATACAAAATCTGATGGCAGGTGTCAAGCTTGAGGCCCGGCAATTCGGATTTGGAAAAGCGAAAGCCTAACTGAATATTTTTCCTGAATTTTATACTAATTGACCTTGAAAAAGAAATTTAATTTGTTTTTTTAAATAAACTATTTCACCGATTTACACGCGTTTTCCCTTGACCAAATTTTGACCGTATCACCCTTTAATCAAGTTGACTCAACATGGTAGTATATATATATAGTACTCGTCAAGGCCTTTCCCCTGATATAAAAATATAATGGTTTTCCGTTTCTTGGAAACGGAACACTGTACCATCGGAAATGCAATAGAAAATCTGATATGGAATTGAAAATAAACCACGAACACATTGACACCATATTACATGACTTCGATAAATGGAGGAATTTCTCTTGTAGAATAAAATGTTCCGTCAAACAAAGCAGTTTGACGATGACTACAACACCGATGTACAACGATGTCAAAATAGAGACAATAGCCAACGATGTTAGGTGTCAAAGTAATCGATTTGCAGCACACATTTACAGATGTTACAACATCCAAGTGAACCCCAAAGAAATGTTTGCCGCAACAATAAAACGCTTGTTGTATTCGCTTACCCCTCTGCAATACCAAAAATCTGCTCAAGATCCTCCCTCTTATCCCAACAAGAATACAAAAAAAAAACAAAAAATCACAACGGGAGTTAGTGTTTACTTCTGCAGTTTGGAGGACCAACAACGCAAAAAAAAAAACAGCCCCAACCTTCTTTCATGTGACTAAATCTCCAACGTTTAAGCATGCGCATAAAACATGAGCGATATAAATTTTTAACATACAAGCTCGCACACTCATTCACAGCTAAGCTAAACCCACTATCAAGAGCAGTTACAGCACCAGGGAATTTTTTGCCGTACGATTACGCGCTGAGACATAAATCTATTGCCCACCACACCATTCTTCTTACCTCGCCTTCAATTCAATAGCAAATGGATAGTAACTCTTAATGTGGCCACTGGAGTTACATTTCCATTTCCATGTGGATGACAATGGTTGCAGCAATGATGTGCAACCAAATAGATTCACGCCTAAATTCGCCTGGGAAATATTATCAAGTCGAGCTAAAATAGAAACTGCGGGACAGATGCTCTCTACAAGTCAGCGCATTAACCGACAACAACAATAGCAAGTACTCACTACAGACTCTTCCATATCAGCCTTCAAAGGTAAATTCAAAAGCCCCAGCTTCTGGTTTGTTTCGTCGTTGTGCCATTGTATCCGGTGAAGTCGTAGCGACACATTGGGGCCACTACATAAAACCAAATTTTGTAATTTAATAAATTAGACATTAATCAATAGGTTACTTAACCCTCTCATGCCCGAATTAAAATGCACGGGTCTAAAAATTTTTTTATGTGCTATATATGTTAGTCTTGACTCACACATGAACTGATAAAAAATGCAAAGTCCTTGGAATATTGGTTCGTCAGTTGCAGGATGTTGCCTATAGGCAACATTGGGCAATAGGGGTAAATTTTAAGAAAAAATCTATTTTTTTATTAAGGGTTTTATTGTAATTCAAGTATGATAAGATAGAAAACAATTTGTTTGTGGATTAGAGCACAAATATACTTTGCATTTACTACATTTTGAACGCGGATAACTGCAGTGACATAGCCTGCATCTACCTTTTGCTCCCTATTCTACACAGTTTTGTCAAACCGTTTGGATTTTGGCAGGTTCGGCAACATACTCTCTTTGTGGGAACTTGATTCCGAGGCCGTCGAAAGAACTGGCAATGATAGAGCCGATGGTGTAGACTCCATCGTAAAAGAAGCGATGTCGGACGACCCATTTTCCTTGGTAAACAAAGATGTTTGAGTTGCGTTAAAAACTCTTCAGCAATGTCCAACTGGGATGTTATTACCCAGCAAAAAAAGAGTTTCCAAAGAAGTAGTTTGGATCGCCAATTTGTGATCCGGAAGTAGTGCAAACTTTGATAATCTCCAATGAATTTTACATGGGCTTGTTATAGGACTGAAGTACTCCATTTTTTGGTCCTTTGCATTGCACTGCCTTCTAAGGCAGTTCATTTGGATGAAGTATTTTAAAAAAAAAAAAAACTAAAAAACAAAAAAATTTTTTTCCAATTTCACTTTTCATTTTTATGCCCTCCACCATACACTGAAAAAAAAAACATGCCCGTTTTCAAAGATTTTGTCTTTACTTTAAAAATTTTGGTATTGATTCCGAGCCAAAGCAGCGGAGAATTCAAGTAAGGATACTTTTAAGACACAATTCTCTTTTAAATTTGGGTTTTGTGTACTTGCTTCTAGGAAGCAAATTTTAATTTTTTGCTTTTTCAGCTTTTCTTCTTCATATGCTATCAAAGTCCTTTAAAAACGAGTTAACAAAAACTTTATTTTCCAAATTAAGACTCGACTTCCAATAGAATTTATGTTATGTTTAAAAAACAAAACGTCTTTAAAATAAAGTGTTGAAAAACATGTCCTATATTTGAACGATTTTTTTCTTTGTAGTCAAGATGCAAAAAGGCAACAAATTTAAGGACAATTTCATTAAATTTAAAGAATTTTTTTTTTGAATTATTAAAGTCAAGTTGACCTTAGCCCAAACATTTTTTCTTTCATGTTATGATACCCATTTTTATATGAAATCACTTAATTATAAGAACAATACGACTTCATTGAAAAGTTTATCGACTTTTGGACAAGGAAAAAAACTTTATATTAGAGAAATGTGTCTAAGCTAAGCTAAGCAAAATTTGCATTCGTATTTTAAAGACATGAAATCTTTGACCTCACGACAATATTTTTTTCAGTGTAGGATGGGGGTATATTAACTTTGTCATTCCGTTTGTAACACATCGAAATATTGCTCTAAGACCCCATAAAGTATATATATTGTCGGTCGTGTTGAAATTCTGAGTCGATCTGAGCATGTCCGTCCGTCCGTTTGTAGAGATCACGCTAACTTCCGAACGAAACAAGCTATCGGCTTGAAACTTGGAAATGGGCCATATGGGTCCACTTTTACGTATATCCCCCGTATTAACACACCCCCAAATTTGGCTTGTGATTGCTCTAAGAGAAGCAAATTTCATCCGATCCGGCTGAAATTTGGTACATGCAACCATGCAAAAATTGGTCCATATCGGTTCACTTTTACGTATAGCCCCCATATAAACGGACCCCCAAATTTGGCTTGCGATTGCTCTAAGAGAAGCAAATTTCATCCTATCCGGCTGAAATTTGGTACATGGTGTTAGTATATTGTCTCTAACAACCATGCCAAAATTGGTCCATATCGGTCCATAATTATATATAGCCCCCATATAAGCCGATCCCCAGATTTGACCTCCGGAGCCTCTTAGAGGAGCAAAATTCATCCGATCCGGTTGAAATTTGGTACGTGGTGTTAGTATACACAGAAAAAATTTTCACGAAAATTTTTCCAATTAGAATCTTAATTGAGTTTTAAAAAATATTCAATTAAAAATTTAATTGATTCAACAAATTTTTTAATTGAAATAAAAATCAATCACACAAATTAATAGTATCAATTAAATATTTAATTGGATCAATTAATTTTTTAATTGACTGTCAATTAATTTTTTAATTGCTACTATCATTTCTGTGATTGAAGACATTTCAATTAAAAAATTAATTGGATCAATTAATTTCGTGATTGAATCAGAAAAAAATTTTTTTGTGTGTATGGGCTCTAACAACCATGCAAGAATTGGTCCATATCGGTCCATAATTATATATAGCCCCCATATAAATCGATCCCCAGATTTGTCCTCCGTAGCTTCTTGGAGGAGCAAAATTCATCCGATCCGGTTGAAATGTGGAACATGTTGTTAGAATGTGGTTTCTAAGAAACACGCAAGAATTGGTCCATATCGGTCCATAATTATATATAGCCCCCATATAAACCGTTCCCAAGATTTGATCTCCGGAGCCTCTTGGACGAGCAAAATTCATCCGATCCGGTTGAAATTTGCAACGTGGTGTTAGTATAAGGCCGCTAATAACCATGCCAAAATTGGTCCGTATCGGTCTATAGTTATATATAGCCGATCCCCAATCACACAAAAATTGGTCCATATCGGTTCATAATCATGGTTGCCACTCAAGCCAAAAATAATGTACCAAAATTTTATTTTTATAGAAATTTTTTTCCAAATTTTACTTCTATAGAAACTGTTGTCAAAATTTTATTTCTATAGAAACTTTAAACTTAATTATATACGTATTTAATCGGCCTTTTTAGTTTAATATATACCACGTATGGACTATGTGGTATATATTACGGTGTTGGGAAGTTTTAAGATACCTTGCCATCGGCAAGTGTTACCGCAACCCAAGTAATTCGATTGTGGATGACAGTCTTCATAGAAGTTTCTACGCACTCCATGGTGGAGGGTACATGAGCTTCGGCCTGGCCGAACTTACAGCCGTATATACTTGTTTTTACTTTATACATCGTTTTTATTTTGTTTTGTTTTTTTTTTCGGCATATATTTTTGCATAATTTTTTTTCATTGAAAATCAACAAAAAATTAATAATTATCGTAATTTGAAAAACATTCTCAAAAGAACTTCCATAGAAGTGAAAAAGTCAAACGTCACAGGGTCAATCCCAGCGGGGATGAAATTTTTATTATTTTATTATTTTTTTTTACTTTTTATTGATTTTCTATTCTGTTTTGCGAAATTTAATGGTCCAAAACTAATTACGTACATTCTAAGACTTGTCCAACAGGTTTACATCGGAAGTGAAAGAAAATCGATAGGGGATCCCGGTATAGTTTGATAGTTTAGTCTCCTGGAGAACAGAAAGAGTATTGCCTTCTTGTCCGTAAAGCCTGTGGTTTCAGTAATCTTCCTTGCCATTACTGTGCCACTGAAGGACAATGAGGTGGTGGTTGGGGCTCTTGCACCCGGCCTACTGGTCTGGATTGTAGTATATGCTGATATAATTGAAGTTGTTGGGGTTACCGGCAGCAGGTTCCAACAAACTCAGGGTCAGAATTCTTGAGGTCTGAGCTCCTTAGGCGTGTCGAGGTCTTGCAAATGGAGCGCTGCCTTGGTTTAGCTACCCTGGTGAATTTCAATCTGCAGGCCCTAAAGACAGGAACACGTAGCTACAGACCAAAGACAATGTACTTTAGATGATGGGAAATTGGCTGCTGAGAACATCAAACCATTGACGGCGCTAGGTCCCTACTTTTCGTTTATGTGCTTGGTTGGACACATTAAAATACAAAAAAAAAAGACATTAAGAGTGGGAATTATCTTGGAACAAACGGGAAAATATAATTTTTTATTTAGTGAATGTGTGGGAGTATGTCAATGTTTGGTGATGGAGGATTAGCCGTCACAGCAAAAGAGGGCTACGCCACTATGACTGTAAGTTAGGGCGACACGGTTGGGACACTCGAAAGCAAGAGTACATTCTCTTCTTGAGTCCCGAGCAACACAAGTGCACCCAGTTCACAGAGTAACTTCCACACGTGACTGATTGCAAACAGTCCGGAAACACGTACACGTACTAGTCCGCAAACGAGATTACCTTGAACTCAGTCAGAATATTAAGTTAGGTTAGGTTAAAGTGGCAGCCCGATTAAGATTCAGGCTCACTTAGACTATTCAGTCCATTATGATACCACATTAACTAAAAGTACCTATTACATGGGCACTTCTAGTTTTAACCGCTGAACCTTCTTGATTATTTTTCTTTGTTGAACCAACCAGATTGTTCCAAAAACATTAGCAGATTGCTTAAGTTAACGTTTTCCAGATCCGCCAGTAATCTGAAGCTATATGCTCCTAAAAGTTGCTTGCACTTAACACAAAATGCAGGACACTCACACAAGAGGTGTTTAATTGATTCCTTTTCCTCCGCATGATGGCAGCTCATACAATAGTCATTATACTTCGCGCCTATAGTTTTTGCAAAATCGCCTATCAGGCAGCGATATCTGACGTCTCGAGAACACTAGCATATCTAGTGTGCGGTTTAAGTTTAAATGGCGCCATATTTGCTTGGTGTCGTTACAGCCTTCTCACGCAGCATGAGCTTCCAGGTAGCCAGGGGCATACCAACAGATTCTAGTTCCCCTGGAATATGTAAGGTAGTTCCTAGCCTTGCCAACTCATCCGCTTCGCAGTTCCCCGGTATGTTCCTATGGTCAGGCACCCATATTAGGTGAATATTGTACTGCTCAGCCATCTCATTGAGAGATTTGCGGCAGTCGATGGCCGTTTTCGAGTTGAGGAACACAGAGTCCAAGGATTTTATTGCAGGTTGGCTGTCTGAGTATATATTAATGCCCCCATTTTTTTTGGAACATTACTTCTCAGCCAATTCGCCACCTCTCTTATTGCTAATATTTCAGCCTGAAAAACACTACAGTGATTAGGTAATCTTTTCGCTATTCGAAGTTCCAGATCATTAGAATATACTCCGAAGCCCAATTGTCCATCCAATTTGGAGCCATCAGTGTAGAAATCTATATATTATTTATTCCCCTGGGTCTGAGTGCACCATGCCTCACTGTTGGGGATTAGAGTCTCAAACTTTTTGTCGAAAAGTGGACTCGCCAAAGTGTAATCCACTACGTTAGGCACATCTGGCATTATTTTGAGGACCGAACTGTGACCGTAACTTTTTTCCGACCACAGCGATAGCTCGCGCAACCGCATAGCCGTTGTTGCAGCTGACTGTTAGCCCAAAATGTCTCAAGGCAATAGATGCAGATGACATTAAGGGTATTTGTCTGTCTGTCTTGCTGAATGCGCTTGAGATACACAAACACGCCATACGCTAAACTTTGTCTAAACTTGTTGACTGGTGAAGTGCCGGCCACCAGACTACAACACCATATAGCATTATAGATCTAACCACTGCCGTGTATAGCCAATGCACAATTTTTGGTTTTAGTCCCCACTTTTTCCCTATTGCCTTTTGCACGAGTACAAAGCTACCGTTGCTTTTCTCGCGCTTTCTTCAATATTAAGCTTAAAGTTCAGCTTCCTGTCCAAAACAACGCCAAGGTATTTTGCACACTCACCAAAGGGAATTTCAATACCCCCTAAGGAAATGGGGCTAACCGTGGGAGTTTTGCAGTACAGGACTAGTTCTGTCTTTGCAGGATTTACCCCAAGACCATTGTCTTTCGCCCATTTCTCAGTCATCCGGATGGCCCTCTGAATAATATCTCCGATTGTGGAGGGGAATTTTCCCCTGACTGCTAGAGTCACATCATCTGCGTATGCCACCATTTTTATCCTTTCTTTTTCAGAATATTTCAGTCGAGATCTTCGGACGGAAACATTTTTCAGCGCTTGGGAGTAAAAACCACATACTTCGTTCTCACTTTTACCATTAGTGCCGTGGATCCGCCATTATTATATATTAAATAAAACATTTTCCATTTAAGATTACCACTCTTAGAAATAACCATATAGGACACAAAATGAGCCAATGGCGGTAGTAGGGTATCTATGAAGTCCGCACTAAAAGTTTGAAGTCCATAGTGCGATATGTATGTAATGGCTCTAGTGTGGATGACATTTAACTTGACGCATAAATTAAGTTTTTCAATACTGGTATGGAGTGAATTGTTTTTGCTGGAGCAGAATAATTTTTCATAAAATGCATTTTTATTTGTCCTAATCAAAATGCAAAAATTCATAAAACTACATTCACTTCACTGGTTTTTTTCACTCTATTTCAGATTATTGGCGATGCCACTGCTACGTTGTTGGCGTAGTTGCGTTACATTGCAGTGGACAAATGAATAAATTGATTTTCTACTGGGAAATCGATTGATTTCAAATGAAATGTGTCATTTCTCCATTGTAGGAGAAATAAATCGATATGGAATTTCATAGAAAATCTTCAAAAGAATGAATGCAGCGTGTTGGAATAAGACTGTCGATCCATTCTTTTATACTACACCATTCCTAAGGAAAAGAAGAATAAGTTGATGATTAGAAAATGTAGAGCGGAAAGTACTGTAGTTGCCAAAAATATTCTACCAAAATGTGGAGAAAACGTTACAAAAAACTGCCACACCAAAAATCTTATTTTGCAAAATTTTATTTCTATAGTAAATTTTGTCAAAATTTTATTTTTATAGAAAATTTTGTCAAAATCTTATTTCTATTAAAAATTTTGTCAACATTTTATTTCTACAGAAAATTTTATCAAAATTTTATTTCTATAAAAAGTTTTGTGAAAATTTTTTTCTATATATTATTTTAGTTAAAATTTCATTTCAATAGAAAATGTTGTCAAAATTTTATTTCTATAAAAATTTTTGTCAAAATTGTATTTCTATAGTAAATTATGTCAACATTTTATTTCTATAGTAATTTTGTCAAAATTTTATTTCTATAGTAAATTTTGTCAAAATTTAATTTTATAGAAAATTTTGTCAAAATTTAATTTCTGTAGAACTTTTTGTCAACATTTTATTTCTATAGAAAATATTCTCAAAATTTTATTTCTATAAAAAGTTTTGAGAAAATTTTATTTCTATAGAAGATTTAGTTAAAATTTCAATTCTATAGAAAATTTTGTCAAAATTTTATTTCTATAAAAAATTTTGTCAAAATTTTATTTCTATAAAAAAATTTGTCAAAATGTTATTTCTCTAAAAATTTTTGTCAAAATTTTATTTCTGAGATACTTTTGTACAAAGAGTTCTTGTTTTAGTCAATTTTGTCAAATTTATATTTCTATAGTCAATTTTCTCAAAATTTTATTCCTATAGAAAATTTTGCTAAAATGTTATGTCTACAGAAAATTTTGTCAAACATTTATTTCTATAGAAAATTTTGTCCAAATTTTATTTCTAAAGGAAATTTTGTCAAAATTTTATTTCTATAGTAATTATGTCAAAATTTTGTTTCTATAGTAAACTTTGTCAAAATTTTATTACTATAGAAAATTTTGTCAAACTTTTATTTCTATAGAAAATGTTGTCAAAATTTTATTTCTATAGTAAATTTTGTCAAAATTTTATTTCTATAGAAAATTTTGTTAAAACTTTTTTCTATAGAAAATTTTGTCAAAATTTTGTCTATAGAAAATTTTGTCAAAATTTTATTTCTGTAAAAAATTTTGTCAAAATTTTATTTCTATAGTAATTTTGTAAAAATTTTATTTCTATAGTAATTTTATAAAAATTTTATTTCTATAGTAATTTCGTCAAAATTTTATTTCTATAGTAAATTTTGTCAAAATTTTATTTTTATAGAAAATTTTGTAAAAATTTTATTTCTGTAGAACTTTTTGTCAACATTTTGTTTCTATAGAAAATTTTGTCAAAATTTTATTTCTATAGAAAATTTTGTCAACATTTAATTCTGTAGAACATTTTGTCAAAATTTTATTTCTATAGTAAATTTTGTCAAAATTTTATTTCTACAGAAAAATTTTATTTCTATAGTAATTTTGTAAAAATTTTATTTCTATAGTAATTTTGTAAACATTTTATTTCTATAATAAATTTTGTCAAAATTTTATTTTTATTGAAAATTTCGTCAAATTTTTATTTCTATAGAAAATTTTGTCAAAATTTTATTTCTGAAGGAAATTTTGTCAAAATTTTATTTCTATAGTAATTTTGTCAAAATTTTGTTTCTATAGTAAATGTTGTCAAAATCTTATTTCTAATAAAACTTTTGTCAACATTTTATTTCTATAGAAAATTTTATCAAAATTTTATTTCTATAAAAAGTTTTGTGAAAAATTTATTTCTATAGAAGATTTAGTTAAAATTTTAATTCTATAGAAAATTTTGTCAAAATTTTATTTCTATAAAAATTTTGTCAAAATTTTATTTCTATAAAAATTTTTGTCAAAATGTTATTTCTATAAAAATTTGTGTAAAAATTTAATTTCTGAGATACTTTTGTACAAAGAGTTCTTTTTTAGTCAATTTTGTCAAATTTATATTTCTATAGTCAATTTTCTCAAAATTTTATTCCTAAGGAAAATTTTGCTAAAATGTTATGTCTACAGAAAATTTTGTCAAACTTTTATTTCTATACAAAATTTTGTCCAAATTTTATTTCTAAAGGAAATTGTGTCAAAATTTTATTTCTACAGAAAAGTTAGCCAAAATTTTATTTCTATAGTATTCTTTTCAAAATTTTGTTCGTATAGTAAATTTTGTCAAAATTTTATTTCTATAGAAAATTTTGTCAAACTTTTATTTCTATAGAAAATTTTATTTCTATAGTAAATTTTGTCAAAATTTTATTTCTATAGAAAATTTTGTTAAAATTTTTTTCTATAGAAAATTTTGTCAAAATTTTATTTCTGTAAAAAATTTTGTCAAAATTTTATTTCTATAGTAATTTCGTCAAAATTTTATTGCTATAGTAAATTTTGTCAAAATTTTATTTCTGTAGAACTTTTTATCAACATTTTATTTCTATAGAAAATTTTATCAAAATTTTCTTTCTATAAAAAGTTTTGTGAATATTTTATTTCTATAGAAGATTTAGTTAAAATTTCAATTCTATAGTCAAAATTTTATTTCTATAAAAATTTTTGTCAAAATTGTATTTCTGAGATACTTTGTACAAAGAGTTCTTTTTTTAGACAATTTTGTCAAATTTATATTTCTGTAGAAAATTTTGTCAAAATCTTATTTCTATTAAAATTTTTGTCAACATTTTATTTCTATAGAAAATTTTATTTCTATAAAAAGTTTTGTGAAAATTTTATTTCTATAGAAGATTTAGTTAAAATTTCATTTCTATAAAAAATTTTGTCAAAATTTTATTTCTATAAAAAATTTTGTCAAAATTTTATTTCTATAAAAAATTTTGTCAAAATTTTATTTCTATAAAAAATTTTGTCAAAATTTTATTTCTATAAAAAATTTTGTCAAAATTTTATTTCTATACAAATTTTTGTCAAAATTATATTTCTGTAGATACTTTTGTACGAAAAGTTCTTTTTGTAGACAATTTTGTCAAATTTATATATCTATAGTAAATTTTCTCAAAATTTTATTCCTATAGAAAATTGTGCTAAAATGTTATGTCTACAGAAAATTTTGTCAAAATTTTATTTCTATAGTAAATTTGTGAAGAACCCCTTAGTTGGAGAGCACTATTTTGCAAAATATACCAAATCATCAGGAATTATGCCAATCTGCCAAACAGCAAAAAATCTACCAATTTTTGTAGAATTCTACCAGCTGTGGCAACCGTGACGGTAGACCACTGTTACCGTTGTCCTTTAGTAGCAAAATTGTTACTTGTTTCAAGCGATGATACTTTGGATCTCTTTTTTGTTCTGCCACTAAATACTATTCACATTTTTGTGAAACCTTTTAGAAGCCCATGCTGGCAGAACTATGCCTATTTACTTGGCAGTTTAGAATATGTCCACATTATGTCCAATCGAGTTTTTTTTTTTTTGGGCAAAAGGGTACCTGTATCCAAAATTCACTTACTGATTTTTATAAATGGAAAATGAAGATATGGAACTACTAAAGAAAAGTATGATAGGAGATGGGACGCTTGTGGATTTCACGGGGAATTTTTTTAATAATATGAAGTTTCTAGAATATGAGAAAGAAATGATAAAGACAACAAAACATCGACTTCACGAGCTTTCAACATTTTTAGATTTAGGGAATTTTTTTGTTATTTATTCAAAATTTGGAAAAATCGGACTTTCCAGTTTTTCAAAAATTTGGAAAATTTTCGATTAATTAAAATTTTTGAAAGGTCGGAATTTCTAAAAAAAAGTTAAGTTGCGCGAAAATTTTGCTTGTTAGAAAATATCCTCAGATGCAATATGTTAGAAATGTTAACATCATATTCCTATTTTAGCCCGAAGTCGATTTTTCAACTTTTTCGGTAAAAGTCGATTATTAGGTTTTCAAAATATTATCGCTATAGCCATCTATGGACAAACTATAGGTGTACACGTTTCACGAAATTGTCGTGACTCACGAAAATTTTCGTGATTCGTGAGTCACGCTCATGACAACGGCGTGAGTGTTCGTGAGCATGATAAACAAACCAAAATGTCGTGCGTGAGTCACGAAAATAATATCTTCGTGAGTGTGCGTGAGTAACGAATTACACTCACGAAAATATTCCAACTCACCAACATAAAACGCTTAAGAGTTAAATTCAGTTACAATTTTAGCAACACCTGAGATGTTAAGAGTTTAATAGCACTCTCGATTTTAATAATGCTCATGTTTTCAGACAATTCGGTAAGGTAAATTAATCATAAAATTATTCGTGAGTAACGATATTTTTCGTGAGTCACGGTATTTTTCGTGAGTCACGACGTTTTCGTGCGTGAGTGTGCGTGAGTACAAATTTTCTTTTCGTGAGTGTGCGTGAGTGTACGTGAGTATAATTTTTCAGTCGTGAGTGTGCGTGAGTAAACTATTACTCACGTGCACACCTCTAGCACAAACAAAGCAAAATGCTCTAATTATAGATCATATTGATGGACGCACACAAGCCGATGTAAAGACACTTTATTACAAAAAAAAGTATGTTATATACGGCCGTAAGTTCAGCCAGGCCGAATCTTATGTACCCTCCACCATGGATTGCTTAGACACTTCTACTAAAGACTGTTATCCACAATCGAATTACTTGGGTTGCGGTAACACTTGCCGATGGCAAGGTATCTTAAAAAATCCTTAACACCGTCTTCTAAATTGTAAGTTAATCCATACGGGGGATATATTAAACAAAATAAAAAAGGACCGATTAAATACGGACCGATCAGTTCGACAAAATTTTCTATAGAAATAAAATGTTGACATAATTTTCTATAGAAATAAAATTTTGACTAAATTTTCTATAGAAATAAAATTTTGACAAAATTTTCTTTAGAAATAAAATTTTGACAAAATTTTCTATAGGAATAAAATTTTGACAAAATTATCTGTAGAAATAAAATTTTGATACAATTTTCTATAGTAATAAAATTTTGACAAAATTTTCTATAGAAATAAAATTTTGACAAAATTTTCAACAAAAATAAAATTTTAACAAAATTTTGTACAGAAATAAAATTTTGATAAAACTTTCTACAGAAGTAAAATTTTGACAAAACTTTCTATAGTAATAAAATTTTGACAAAATTTTCTATAGAAAAAAATTTTTTTGTACCAATTTTTGTGTGATTGGCCATTGACTATATATAACTATAGACCTATATGGACCAATTTTTGCGTGCCTGTTAGCCGCCATATACTAGCGCATGTACCAAATTTCAACCGAATCGGATGAATTTTGCTCCTCCAAGAGGTTCCGGAGTTCAAATCTGGGGATCGATTTATATGGGGGCTATACATAATTATGGACCGATATGGACAAACTTTTGCATGGTTGTTAAATACCATATACTAACACCACGTACCAAATTTCAATCGGATTGAATTAAATTTGCTCTTACAAAAGGCTCCGGAGTTTAAATCTGGGGGTCGGTTTATATGGGGGCTATATATAATTATGGACTTATATGGATCAATTTTTGCTTGGTTGTTAGAGACCATATACTGACACCACGTACCAAATTTCAACTGGATCGGATGAATTTTGCTCCTCTAAGAGGCTCCGGAGGTCAAATCTGGGGATCAGTTTATATGGGGGCTATATAATTATAGACCGATATTGACCAATTTTTGCATGGTTGTTAGAGACCATATACTGACACCACGTGCCATATTTCAACTGGATCGGATGAATATTGCTCCTCTAAAAGGCTCCGGAGTTCAAATATGGGGATCGGTTTATATGGGGGCTATATATAATTATGGACTTATATGGACCAATTTTTGCTTGGTTGTTAGAGACCATATACTGTGGTCTGATGTGGCCCATTTGCAATACCATCCGATCTACATCAATAACAACTAGTTATGCCAAGTTTCAAGTCGATAGCTTGTTTCGTTCGGAAGTTAGCGTGATTTCAGCAGACGGAGAGATGGACATGCTCAAATCGACTCAGAATTTCACCACGACCCATGAATATATATACTGTATGGGGTCTTAAAGCAATATTTAAATGTGTTACAAACGGAATGACAAAGTTAATATACCCCCCATCCTATGGTGGAGGGTATGAAAACAAACCACTTTAGTCGGTACCTCTCTTACAAACGATGTATCAAATACAACATTTGGAAACGGAAAAATTTAATTTTTCATATATTCCAAAAATTTCTCAAGACTGTCTGGAAGGAAAAGGAATTTCATACTACTATATTACATTTTTAATGCGAGATAGCAAAATGTGTTTTTATTTATGACATGTACCCATGTAATAAAAAGTAGTTTATTATTGCAAATACTAAAATTGTGTAACAAATGTTTTTTTGTAATAAAAGTTTGAAATTTTCAAAGAAACAAGTATATATGACTTAAAGTTCGGCATCTTAAATACCCACCACCCTGAATCAAATATAATAGTTTCCTTTGAAAACTCTTCGTCGTAGCAGTTACTTGAATATATGGATATAAAATTTCAGGTGGATTTTTGAGTTTTAGAGGATGCTTTGATTTTAAATCTAAATTTTATAGATTTTTACCTAATATTAACGGAATACCGAGAAGTAAACTCTGGAAATTTTACTCTTAGTTTCGGGTAATTTGGATAACCTGTGCTTCTTCTTCTATCCCCTCAAGAAGTGAAATTGATTTTTGTGTATTTTTATGGCTTTGTTATTTTAATGTCCATATAGACTGATGCCACCGTGGTGCAATGGTTAGCACGCCCGCCTTGCATACACAAAGTCGTGGGTTCGATACCTGTTTCGACCGAACACCAAAAAGTTTTTCAGCGGTGGATTGTCCCACCTCAGTAATGCGGTGGTTTCACTGCAATGTGGAACGCCGTTCGGACTCGGCTATAAAAAGGAGGTCCCTTGTCATTGGGCTTCACATGGAATCGGGCAGCACTCAGTGATAAGAGAGAAGTTCACTACTGTGGTATCACAATGGACTGAATAGTCTAAGTGAGCCTGATATATCGGGCTGCCACCTAACCTAACCTAGACTGAGGCCAGCATTTTATTTCTTAAACTTCTGAAAGTCTAATTACACTAGGTCACAAATAACAAAATTGTCTCTGTTATTTGCTTCTAGCATACTTTTTCCCATTGATTTTGACCTACTAGACACGAAAATGAGTTTTAAAAATTTTTCTGAACTTTTTTTTTTAATTTTTGGAGGTACACTTTCAATTTTGAGCATATCTTTTGTCTTCTTTGACCTATTTGATCCTATTCCTACTCAAATTAATGAAAATTGAGCCGTCTACAACTCAGAAATTTTCAAATCGGGTAAGCAGTTTTTATGTTGGCGGCTTAAAAAGTTAAAAAACGTCGGTTTTAGTAAAAATGTGGCAAAAAAAAAACATATAAAAATTCATATAAAATATAAAACACGAATCCAACAGCAGAATTTTTACAAAGAAAATAAGCCCTTACTTAATAAAATCTGACAACAAATATCGGACCTATAATTTTATATTTTATATGAATTTTTATATGTTTTTTTCTGCCACATTTTTACTAAAAAAGCCGTTTTTTAACCTTTTTAAGCCGCCAACATCAAAACTACTTACCCGATTTGAGAATGAGTTGTAGACGGCTCAATTTTCTTTAATTTGAGTAGTTGGACGAAAGAAATGCTCAAAATTGTAAGTGTACCTCCAAAAATTAAAAAAAAAGTTCAAAAAGTTTTATCTCGAAAACCCTGTCGATTTTTAGAACTCATTTTCGTGTTTGTAGGTCAAAATCAATGAAAAAAATTATGCTAGAACCAAATAACAAAACGACTGTTTATTTGTTTTATTCCTTGTTTTTATAAATACATATGCTGAATATTTTGATGGGGCTTTTATGTTGACTTGTGTCTTAATTTATTACCCAGAAAATCTTAATTTATTACCCAGACATTTGAAATAGAGATCCTCCACCATGGAACTATCATTGGAGTGCTATTAAAAGCAGTTTCAGTTACATTACCCGGAGTTGGACTCGAGGCTAATGAGAAATGGTGGAGTCGAAGCCGGACTCGAGCAAAATTAGCTCGACTCCACAGCTCTGATAATGAGTACTTTTTCAGGGTAAGTATCACCCTGGAAAATGTTTCCATTTATAAAGTCTATAAATTAATGTGAATATATAACTTAAGGCGAAGTGTAGAAATATAGAAATATTTGCCAAGTTGTGTACCACTCTTCCAGCTGTGCAGTTATCATTCCAACGCAAAGCTTTTTGTACATTCCCTTACTCCTATACTGCCTTTGCACTTCCTGTTTTTAGGAAAGTGAATCACTTCACATCCCAGTACATTATATTCCATAGCTATCCTCGAATCGAGAACACCATCCCCCATTAGTCCAATTAGAGGAAAGTATCACATGAAATTTGTCACGTGATTCTAACATTTTTTTTATTACGACATGGGTATTCATTTGTTGTTAATGAACGCCCACATTTTGCATCACTTCCGTTCACCCCTCTCGAACGAATGAATGAACTATTGAGTAAACTAGCAGACTAGACGGGCCTCTTGAATGTAATTGGCTGCATCACTGGCGAAGCTGTTAAAAATCCCAATATAAAATTATTAAATCAAGTCATCATCGCCATCATCATCATCATCATCACAATCACCTAAATGTGCTGTAGCAACAGCACTTGAGGGCATAGAAAAATCAAAATACTGATGAACTGCATATATACCCTAATCGAAACAATGAAACAGGCCCATACGTATAAGGCCTAAATGACAAATGGGGAGGGAAGTGATATTCTTGCAAATGTACTCTTCCACTTTTCTGGCAGTGGAAATGAGACGTCCGATAGTGTTATGTTTGATATTTGGAAAGTCTGGAAATTAAGCAGGGGTTACCAGCAGGGCCGACTCCAGCATTTTTAATCAGCTCGACTCCAACTCCGGAGTCGACTCCGGGTAATATAACTAAATCTCATTTTAATACCAATTATTTGTAGTTCTATTGTGGGGGTACCGTAAGTGGATCGATATGAAGTATCGTATTTATTTATGTGTGCAAAAAAGGTCATAATTTCACATTAGATGTCAATTGAACTCTATATTTCAAATTTAGGGCAATGTTTAATAAATAAAATAATGATATAAATACCCATCATAATATGAGAAGATACCAACAGTATATGTATTTGTGGACCAAAATTATTGATACTATCTCAAATCCTGTAAATTTGTTGCGAGCTATATAAAGGTTTATATTCCATATGCATGAATTTGAATCTGAATCGATTTTAGCAAAATTGTATATACTTCTACAAAATCTATGTACTTAAAATTTAAAACTAACGTTATGGGACGTAACACAATTTTAACAAAAAATAAAAATGCAAGGAAAGTCTAAAGTCGGGCGGGCCGATTATAATATACTCTGCACAACTTTGCATTTAGATCTACATTTTGATAAAATCTCAAATCAGACTTCTACAAAATCTCGGGCAATATTTGGGAAATATTTATAATTGTTTAGACAATTTCGCAAAAATGCATTTATGATTCATTCATTGAAAATTTGAGTCATTTCTACAAATTTTCGTCTTAGCAGTGAGTATCAGTGAGCATACAATATTGGAAAAATTTTTGTCTAGTATATAAAATTTTGACTAAATTTTCTATAGAAATCAAATTTTGACCAAATATATAGAAATAAAATTTTGAATAAAATTTTTATAGAAATAAAATTTGGCAAAACTTTTTATAGAAATAAAAGTTTGAAAAATAAAAAAATGTGTAAAAAACATAATTTTGCAAAATTTTCTATAGAAATAAAATTTTGCAAAATATTCTAAAGAAACAAAATTTTGACTAAATTTTATATATATAAAAAAATATTTCTATAGTAATAAAATTTTGAATACATGTTTGTAACAGTGAGTATCAGTAAAAAAAAAAATTTGAAAACATTTGCTATAGAAATAAAATTTGACAATTTTTTCTTATAGAAATAAACTTTTGAAAAAATTATCAATAAAAATACAATTTTAGAAAAAAATTTTGTGTAGTAAATAAAATTCTGCAAAATATTCTACAGAAACAAAATTTTGACTAAATTTTCTATAGAAGTAAAATTTTGACAAAATTTTCTATAGAAATAAAATTTTGACCAAATTTTCTAATAAAAAAATCTATTACTATAAAATTTTGGCAAAATTTTCTATAGAAATAAAATTTTGACTAAATTTTCTATAAAAAAATATATTTCTATAGTAATAAAATTTTGAATAAATTTTTTATAGAAATAAAATTGTGACAAAATTTGCTATAGAAATAAAATTTTGACAAAACTTTTTATAGAAATAACATTTTGATAAAATCTATATATATAAAATTCAATTTATGTTTGTTTATTTGTTTGTTTGTTTGTATGTACCGAGTTGGCTCCGAAACGGCTGAACCGATTTACTTGAAACTTTCAGAGATCGTAGGGGGCGCTCATGTGGTGAAAATAGGGTACCTCATTTTTTGACACCTGGTCGCGGAGGGGGACCTCCCCTTTGTCGGACTTTTTGAAAATTGGACCAAAGTTGACCGATTTGGTTGAAATTTTCTTTGAAGATTGGGGTTGGCATCTAGACAAAGATCCGCTACTTTTTATTTCGATATTTGGTGGCGGAGGGGGGCCTCTCCTTTGTTCGACTTTTTTTAAAGTACAGTGAAAAAACTAAAATTCTCTAAATTATCTGAGATTTACAGAGAACATGTGGTGAGGTTATGGAATTAATATGGGGTACCCGATGATTTCATATGTGGATGGGGAGGGGACCTCCCCCTTGCCCTACTTTTTGTAACTTGGAACAAAATTATGCGATTTGCTTGAAATTTTCATTGAATGTTGGGGTTGGCATGTAGACAAAAATCCGCTACATTATTTTCCGATATTTGGTCGGGGAGGGGGACCACCCCTTTGCCCAAATTTTTTTTTTTTTTTTGAAAGTTCAAACAAAACTAAACTCCCCCGACTGAAATTTTACAGAAAAAATGGGTTACGAAATTTATATCAGGTTCCTGATTTTTTAATAAAAATAAAAGGGCATAGGGAGACATCCGCTTCTCTTAAGTACATACAGAGAAACAATTAAACTTTACCGAGTTACTTGAAATTTACAGAGGACTGGGGAGAGATCGTAACCTCCGTCAACCGTAATAGTTGATACCTGATTTTGTGATATTTGGACGGAAGAGAGGCCGCCCCTTTAGGCTTATAATTTGCTTGACATTTTCTGGGACGTTTACAAAAGATACGCTTTTCGACATTTGGTCGGGGAGGAGGTCCTCCTCTAAAACTACAAAAAAAATTTAAGTTTTCTTGAAATTTACAAAAGCAGTGGGGGAAGGTTATGAACGAAGAGGCAACCTTCCTTGCCCCACACTTGAAGGAAATTTTTCAAGAATTTTCAGGGAAGGTTAGGGGTGTCGATATTGTATCGGGGAAAGTGACGTCCCTTTAAAACAATAGAGCAAAATTTAAACATCTCCGATCTACTTGAAATTTACAGAGACGTGACAGGAGGTGATTAAATTTATACATAATTTTTAAATTAGTATATGATTTTTCGATATCTGGTTGGGGAAGGGGAAAATTGAAATAAACTTTGTCGATTTACTTCGATAGAATTTATAGGGACCATTGAGTAGTTGCGAAATTAATATAGGGTACGTGATATCAGGTCGAAGTGGAGCGAAGGTGGGGAGAGGGTTCCCTTTTGTCCGTTTTTTTTTCTTAAATTGAAAGTAGAGGGTTGTCCGTAAATGGGAACTCGGTACATAATTTTATGATTTTTGTACTGGCTTCTGCCAGACTTCTTTTTAGTCTTCATTTTAGTAAAGAGAGGGTTCCCTTTTGTCCGTTTTGTTTTCTTAAGTTGATAGTAGAGGGTTGTCCGTAAATGGGAACTCGGTACATAATTTTATGATTTTTGTACAGGCTTCTGCCAAACTTCTTTTTAGTAAAGAACTTAAATTTACATGAAATTGGCAGCCAACGTAGAGGGTGCATCATTTTCCAACATTTTAGCAAATGTTAATGTGGTAAATTTTTTGACTACTTTTGCTTTCTCCGATTTATTGGATGGGAAACAGTAATTCTTTGTATGTTATTATAATATAGTGCTTAATTTTCAGATATGTTGAGGAGAAGGATACCTTTCCTTGACAAACCCCACTTAAAATTCACAAGAAATATAGAAGATTGTCCAACTACTTGAATACAGAACATTATTAAAAAAATTTGGAGGAAAGGGTACACCCTCTCCCGCCGTATTTGTACCTATAAACGAAAAATCAAGTAGTCCGATTTGTTTAAAAGAATTGAAATCTTTTCGAATTTGTTTTCAGCACGTAGGATATAGTTGACTAAGTTAATGCAAAATGTTCCTCCGAATACGCTTCGGAAGGCGCAGCGAAGCGGGCCGGGTTACGCTAGTTTTCTATAAAAAACAACTTTGAAAAATTTTTTCTGTCAATATTCCACATGTTTGTATATGGTCGAAATCGGCGCATAATTATATATAGCCCCCATATAAACCGATCCCCAGATTTGACCTCCGGTGCCTTTTGGAGAAGCAAAACTCATCCGATTTGGTTGAAATTTGGTACGTGGTGGTAGTATATGATATTTAACAACCGTGCCAAAAGTGGTCCATATCAGTCCATAATCATATATAGCCCCCATATTAACCGATCCCGAGATTTGGTTTTGGAGCCTCTTGGAGGAGTAAATTTCCTCCAAGTTTTAAGATACCACAACCCAAGTAATTCGATTGTGGATGAGAGTCTTTCGTAGAAGTTTCTACACAATCCATGGTGGAGGGTACATAAGATTCAGCCTGGCTGAACTTACGGCCGTATATACTTGTTTTATACTGCATTTAAGTGCGGTTTTTACTTGAAACATAGTATGGAGTTATTTTAACTACCCACGAAGTGCTCTTAATTAAGTTTTTTATAATTTGTTTTTTTTTCATACTTTTAATAGGTAATTTTAACTTTTTTTGTTTCAAATAGGTTAAAAACAGAGTAGAATACATAAAATGGTACAAATCAAAAAATTGTGAATTTTTGAAAATATTTGAGGTCAAACGTTTCTGACAAGCTTAAGAATCCATTAAAAATTTAAAAAATTACAAAATTTATTTATTTGACAAAATATCACAGAATTTTTTAATTGACATCCAAAACATTGAATTCGGATCACACATAAAGAAGTGATGCAAATTCAGTACAATGGTTGCTGAAATGGAAGACTTCCGTCCTATGACAAGCCCATGTTAAATTCATCGCTTTTGCGTCAATTTTGCACCACTTCGGGATCCAAAAAGAACATTGTCATCACTTTTTTGGCGACGCTTTTTTTACTGGGTAGGTGTACAAGAAATGATTTTATTTTTGGGATTCTCGAAACCGTAGTTTTTATCCAATTTATCTGAAATTGGAAATCTAGAGGTTTTTAGGACCATAAATAAGTGTGCCCAATATATTGTATATTCGTACTTTTTTTTTATTTAGCCCCGTTATAAACCGACCCTCCGATTTGGGGTCTAGATTCTAGAACTACAATTAGATCTGCTTGGAAGAATATCCGTTATCAAACCTCCCTGGAATTTTCAAAGGAAACTATATTATAGAGGTGGCTTCGGCGCGACTGAACTTACTATATATTTGTATTTTAACTAAGAAAGGCCTTCGGGCAAGATGGCCTTCTGGAATGTAAAATTTTATCAGTCCTTCTATAAACAGACATAAGTGTTGATATAGCTCATAAATGTCATAACGATGGAAGGGGGGTTTAATTTAATCAATTGTGTATTTACAAATGTTGCAACAGAAACACAATGAAATAATCATAGAAATATCAACGAGATGACTCTTGAGCTTCAAATATAAATGCGAATTAGGGCTACCAAAGGACATATCCAAAATAAAAATTTCCAAGTATTAAATTTCATTTGGCATACGGTTCATATGCCGGGATAATGGAGTAAATCCTCCCAAACGGCCACACCATCAGTGGCTTCATTTAATCCTGTTAGCAATGCCCTTGACAACCTCACCCTCACCCCCAAATGGAAGAGCAATGAAATTTTATGCCAATCAGTCCTTTCTATCGCTGAGATTTCATTTCATACACTTTTGTTGTTTTTGTAAGCCTGCTGCGGACATATGTCGCATGTCGGCGATATTCTTTGAATGTGAGGACTCCTTGCCGACCGTTTCGAAAAACATGACAGTTACAAATTAAATCATTTTCAACACCTATTTTGACAGTTCATAAAATACATTTGTCATAAAACTTGTGGTCAGTCTTTGGTCGGAAGCTTTTTATTTTATTTCGTTCATGGCTGTTTTCTTGAAAGTTTTGTTTTTCCTCGTAGTTTTACTCATGGTCGAAGAAGAAGTAGAAGATTTACAGTAGCGATCCAGCTAACTGAATTGCTGGCTGACTGACTGGCTGCTGTACGTCTAACCTGGTAGATGATTCAGTTGACAATGGTCCTACTTTTGGTAACTTTGCACCTTAGTTTGTGGAGAAGATCAGAAAGATAAAGAAGCTGTACCTTTTCGTTTTTTTTATTTTTTATAAAACTGGGTGCATCAACCCAGCATGTGATGTCACATTGGGTGATGGATGATGTGTGGAAGGACAGACAAATCATTGAATGGTCCTAGTGAGGATTTAACGACAATGGTCATTGCGAATTCAGTTCAAAGTTGTATGTTATGTCTGACAGTATGTCCAAAAAGAGGTTGAAATGAAAAGTATTTGCCATTTGGTTGGAATTCAGCGTTT
Source organism: Haematobia irritans (assembly GCF_050003625.1). Lineage (NCBI taxonomy): Eukaryota > Metazoa > Arthropoda > Insecta > Diptera > Muscidae > Haematobia > Haematobia irritans. The sequence goes on along the minus strand of NC_134401.1, from coordinate 93,559,716 downwards.
TTTTTTGTACTTTGGTTATTTGGTTTCTTGAATATTGTAGGAATTCCTTCAAGCTGCTTTTTTCGAGAGAAAAAATAATCCAAGATCCAGACAACTGGTATAGGAAAGAATATCGGGTTAAAAATGGAAGAGATAGTCTATTTTGAATCATATTCTGTTATAATAGCCTGATAAGAGAAGGTATATCTGAAGGGCTAACCTGTCACTACCATCTAACGGTATTCCAAATAATTTTGAAAATTCTCTATCTAATATATATATATATTTGTTCAGTTTGTTAAATTTTATTGTACAAAACAAACTACAAATATTGGGAATAACATAAAATTTTAGAATTAGTTTAGATTTGTACCAATTAGCTACAAGTAACACATATTATGGCCTTCAAACTGCCAACAATGCTATCACAAGCTGTGGTACTTTGGCCCATTCCCGGCAATATGCCGCCTTGAGATGATTGATAGTCTGGTATTGTTTAGTGCCAACCTTACTCTCCAAAATACTTCAGGCGCAAAAGAAGGGTGTTCAAAACTAACATCTCTTAGGTTAGGTTAGGTTAGGTTTAGTTGGTTGATAAAAAATCCACCAATAGATAAAAATATCGTAGGTGTTTAACAGTTTTTTTTTTCAAACACGGAATTCATAAATATGAAAAAAGTAAATTAACTAAAACAAGTGTATACGGCCGTAAGTTCGGCCAGGCCGAATCTTATGTACCCTCCACCATGGATTGCGTAGAAACTTCTACGAAAGACTGTCATCCACAATCGAATTACTTGGGTTGTGGTATCTTAAAACTTCTTAACATCGTTTTCTAAATTGTGAGTTAGTCCATACGTGGTATATATTAAACAAAAAAGGTCCACAAATAATTACGAAGCGATGTGGACTTTTTGCACGGTACGTACAGAGCCAGAATTAAAATATGGGGTTCGCTTATATGGGGGCTATATACAATTATGAACCAATTTTTGTGTGATTTGAAATCGATTTATCTGAGGGATATATATAACTATAGACCGATATGGACCTAGTTAGGCATGGTTGTTAACGGCCATATACTAGCACAATGTACCAAATATGGGGCTATATATGATTATGGACTGATATGGACCACTTTTGGCATGGTTGTTAAATATCATATACTATCACCACGTACCAAATTTCAAGCAGATCGGATGCATTTTGCTTCTCCAAAAGCCACCGGAGGTCAAATATGGGGATCAGTTTATATGGGAACTATATATAATTATGGACTGATAGGAACCAATTCCTGCATGGTTGTTGGATACCATATACTAACATCACGTACCAAATTTCAACCGAATGGGAAGAATTTTGCTCTTCCAACGGGCTCTGGAGGTCAAATCTGGGGATCGGTTTATATGGGGGCTATATATAACTATGGACCGATAATGACCAATTCTGGCATGGGTGTTAGAGGCCATACACTAACACCACGTACCAAATTTAAGCCGGATCGGATGAAATTTGCTTCTCTTAGAGGCTCCGCAAGCCAAATCTGGAGATCGGTTTATATAGGGGCTACATATAATTATGGACCAATTTTTTCATGGTTGTTAGACACCATATACCAACACCTTGTACTAAATTTTAGCAGGATCGGATGAAATTTGCTTCTCTTTGAGGCTCCGCAATCCAAATCTGGGGACCGATGTGGACCAATTTTTGCATGGTTGTTAGAGACCATGTACCAAATTTCAGCAAGATCGGATGAAATATGCTTCTTTTAGAGGTTCCGCAAGCCAAATCATCCATTTATATGGGGGCTATACGTAAAAGTGAATCGATATGGCCCATTTCAAGTTGATAGCTTGTTTCGTTCGGAAATTTGCGTGATTTCAACAGACGGACGGACGGACATGCTTAGATCGAATCAGAATTTCACCACGACCCAGAATATATATACCTTATGGGATCTTAGAGCTATATTGCGATGTGTTACAAACGGAATGACAAATTTAATATACCCCCCATCCTATGGTGGAGGGTATAAAAATTATTTGTTTGTAATTAAATTTTATTTTTTTTTTTTCGAAATTTTCCACATGGTTAAAAAGGTCATGATTTACAGCTAATAATTTTCTTACCTCTTACTCGTAGTTGATTTTTTCTTCTATAGGAGAGTGTAATTTCGTGAACAGCAGTTAAAAATACAACAGCACATTCATGTGGAGAACAATTTAGTCCAATTTTCGCACGAGTTATTTCATTTTTCCTATAGAAGAGTTTACTTTTTTTTCAATGTAAGAAATAGAACAACAAAATAAATAATTTACTAAACACACTGTTAAATTTCTTCATTCATCTATAATTGGTTAAATACGTAAATGTAGTAGATGTAGTTTTCCTTATACCCCAAACTATGAATAGGGAAAACATCAAAATATTCTCTACAGCAAAATATAAAGAATTCCTTGGATATCCTTATGGCCTTTTGTGCTCAGACATTCGGTACCTTTTTGTTTGCCAAAAAATCAAGTTTTTTATCTTTAATTTTCCAAGTCAATGGCTGCAATAGCAATAATTCACTATCATAAGCAAGAAGGTGAACTTAGCGAAAAACAAAACTCCAACATTTCAGTGACATCTGCGGACGGACTGACAGTCTCAACAGACAGACAAAAGACCAGCCCATAGTTCTGGCAGTAGTGGTTTGATAGTACTACCGCGCTGTACTACTGCAATCGATATGTGTACAGATGCTCCACTTTGATCAGGTCATCAGCGACACATCGTTCGTCATACCATGAATCCTTTTGCCAAAGGAATGCGCATTGCAGTAGCATATTCAGCATACATATTCATCTAGAGTCCCCATCTCTCCCCCTCCACACAACGCAGGACAACCGACGGTACTTGGCCACATGAACATCAACTCAAAGGAAATCAACATTGCGGCAGAGGGTATGAGAGTGAGGACACATTCTAGCTATTTTCTGTTGGCGATATTGGCCAACGAAAACAATAAGGAACGCTTTTTATGTTTTACGCCAAGCAGCCGAAACCAGTCGTTCATGTTGATGGCAACATCTACATGCGACTACATTTAGTGGAATTACTCAGCATCCATGGAACGATCCAAAGCACATTGGGTTGGCGAAATCACTCTCAACTGTATTTAAGCACTCACAATAATCGATGAAAAAAATCGGTTATATCTTCTATCTTAAACAAGTAAGTAAAGTAGAAAGTCGGGCGGGGCCGACTATATCATACCCTAAACCACCATTACAGAATTAGTAATCATAAGCATTTGTGGGGTAACATATAGGTCTGGGAGATAAACCGCAGTTGCATATTTAAGAAAATTAAGGGGTACATGTCTATGGGTGCTTTGTGTCAATCTGACTATAGCTCATAGTCAATGTTTACCCTACAAGGACAAAAAAAGTTCCCTACTTTCCGATACATTTCCAAACAATTTTCCCTACTATATTTTTCGTTAAATTTAAAAAATTTTACAAAACAAAAATGGTTCTAAGTACTTTATTATCTTAAAACATGAATATGCAACGTATATAACTTAGAATATAAATTTGTATTACGACCACGGTTGCCACAGTTGGTAGAATTCTACCCAAATTAGTAATCTTTTTTGTTAAATCTTTATAAAAATAAAATTTTGGAAAAAGTTTCTAAAGGGTGATTTGTTAAGAGCTTGATAACTTTTTTTTTAAAAAAAACGCATAAAATTTGCAAAATCTCATCGGTTCTTTATTTGAAACGTTAGATTGGTCCATGACATTTACTTTTTGAAGATAATTTCATTTAAATGTTGACCGCGGCTGCGTCTTAGGTGGTCCATTCGGAAAGTCCAATTTTGGGCAACTTTTTCGAGCATTTCGGCCGGAATAGCCCGAATTTCTTCGGAAATGTTGTCTTCCAAAGCTGGAATAGTTGCTGGCTTATTTCTGTAGACTTTAGACTTGACGTAGCCCCACAAAAAATAGTCTAAAGGCGTCAAATCGCATGATCTTGGTGGCCAACTTACCGGTCCATTTCTTGAGATGAATTGTTCTCCGAAGTTTTCCCTCAAAATGGCCATAGAATCGCGAGCTGTGTGGCATGTAGCGCCATCTTGTTGAAACCACATGTCAACCAAGTTCAGTTCTTCCATTTTTGGCAACAAAAAGTTTGTTAGCATCGAACGATAGCGATCGCCATTCACCGTAACGTTGCGTCCAACAGCATCTTTGAAAAAATACGGTCCAATGATTCCACCAGCGTACAAACCACACCAAACAGTGCATTTTTCGGGATGCATGGGCAGTTCTTGAACGGCTTCTGGTTGCTCTTCACTCCAAATGCGGCAATTTTGCTTATTTACGTAGCCATTCAACCAGAAATGAACCTCATCGCTGAACAAAGTTTGTCGATAAAAAAGCGGATTTTCTGCCAACTTTTCTAGGGCCCATTCACTGAAAATTCGACGTTGTGGCAGATCGTTCGGCTATTCATGATGAAATGTCAAAGCATACTGAGCATCTTTCTCTTTGACACCATGTCTGAAATCCCACGTGATCTGTCAAATACTAATGCATGAAAATCCTAACCTCAAAATAATCACCCTTTATAAACAAATTTTTGTGAGAAATTTTTTTTGTAGAAATAAAATTTTGACAATAATTTCTATAGAAATAAAATTTTGAGAAAAAATTCTACAGAAATAAAATTTTGAGAAAATTTTTTATAGAAATAATATTTTGAAAAAATTTCTATAGAAATACAATTTTGACAAAATCTATATATATAAAATTCAATTTATGTTTGTTTATTTGTTTGTTTGTTTGTTTGTATGTACCGAGTTGGCTCCGAAACGGCTGAACCGATTTACTTGAAACTTTCAGAGATCGTAGGGGGCGCTCATGTGGTGAAAATAGGGTACCTCATTTTTTGACACCTGGTCGCGGAGGGGGACCTCCCCTTTGTCGGACTTTTTGAAAATTGGACCAAAGTTGACCGATTTGGTTGAAATTTTCGTTGAAGATTGGGGTTGGCATCTAGACAAAGATCCGCTACTTTTTATTTCGATATTTGGTGGCGGAGGGAGGCTTCTCCTTTGTTCGACTTTTTTTAAAGTACAGTGAAAAAACTAAAATTCTCTAAATTATCTGAGATTTACAGAGAACATGTGCTGAGGTTATGGAATTAATATGGGGTACCCGATGATTTCATATGTGGATGGGGAGGGGACCTCCCCCTTGCCCTACTTTTTGAGACTTGAAACAAAATTATGCGATTTGCTTGAAATTTTCATTGAATGTTGGGGTTGGCATGTAGACAAAAATCCGCTACATTATTTTCCGATATTTGGTCGGGGAGGGGGACCACCCCTTTGCCCAATTTTTTTTTTTTGAAAGTTCAAACAAAACTAAACTCCCCCGACTGAAATTTTACAGAAAAAATGGGTTACGAAATTTATATCAGGTTCCTGATTTTTTAATAAAAATAAAAGGGCATAGGGAGACATCTGCTTCTCTTAAGTACATACAGAGAAACAATTAAACTTTACCGAGTTACTTGAAATTTACAGAGGACTGGGGAGAGATCGTAACCTCCGTCAACCGTAATAGTTGATACCTGATTTTGTGATATTTGGGCGGAAGAGAGGCCGCCCCTTTAGGCTTATATTTTGCTTGACATTTTCTGGGACGTTTACAAAAGATACGCTTTTCGACATTTGGTCGGGGAGGAGGTCCTCCTCTAAAACTACAAAAAAAATTTAAGTTTTCTTGAAATTTACAAAAGCAGTGGGGGAAGGTTATGAACGAAGAGGCAACCTTCCTTGCCCCACACTTGAAGGAAAGTTTCAAGAATTTTCAGGGAAGGTTAGGGGTGTCGATATTGTATCGGGGAAAGTGACGTCCCTTTAAAACAATAGAGCAAAATTTAAACATCTCCGATCTACTTGAAATTTACAGGGACGTGACAGGAAATGATTAAATTTATACATAATTTTTAAATTAGTATATGATTTTTCGATATCTGGTTGGGGAAGGGGAAAATTGAAATAAACTTTGTCGATTTACTTCGATAGAATTTATAGGGACCATTGAGTAGTTGCGAAATTAATATAGGGTACGTGATAGTCCGATATCAGGTCGGAGTGGAGCGAAGGTGGGGAGAGGGTTCCCTTTTGTCCGTTTTTTTTTTTCTTAAATTGAAAGTAGAGGGTTGTCCGTAAATGGGAACTCGGTACATAATTTTATGATTTTTGTACTGGCTTCTGCCAGACTTCTTTTTAGTCTTCATTTTAGTAAAGAGAGGGTTCCCTTTTGTCCGTTTTTTTTTTTCTTAAGTTGAAAGTAGAGGGTTGTCCGTAAATGGGAACTCGGTACATAATTTTATGATTTTTGTACAGGCTTCTGCCAGACTTCTTTTTAGTAAAGAACTTAAATTTACGTGAAATCGGCAGCCAACGTAGAGGGTGCATCATTTTCCAACATTTTAGCAAATGTTAATGTGGTAAATTTTTTGACTACTTTTGCTTTCTCCGATTTATTGGATGGGAAACAGTATTTCTTTGTAAGTTATTATAATATAGTGCTTAATTTTCAGATATGTTGAGGAGAAGGATACCTTTCCTTGACAAACCCCACTTAAAATTCACAAGAAATATAGAAGATTGTCCAACTACTTGAATACAGAACATTATTAAAAAAAATTTGGAGGAAAGGGTACACCCTCTCCCGCCGTATTTGTACCTATAAACGAAAAATCAAGTAGTCCGATTTGTTTAAAAGAATTGAAATCTTTTCGAATTTGTTTTCAGCACGAAGGATATAGTTGACTAAGTTAATGCAAAATGTTCCTCCGAATACGCTTCGGAAGGCGCAGCGAAGCGGGCCGGGTTACGCTAGTGTTCTATAGAAATAAAATGTTAACAAAATTTTCTACAGGAATAAAGTTTACCACACATTGTTAAAGATCAAGCCTTGCCGGCTTCTAATTTCTCCTCTAGAGCCACCAAAATGTAAAAATTATTACAAATTGTGTTGAGTGAAAATGTCCTACATTATGGCCCTACGTCCCTACAAGACGCTAAATATTAGAAAAACCCTACATATAGGGAATTTCCCCTACTTCGAGCAACACTGGCTGTGTTAATATTGCACCTACGGAGTTAGTATGCCACTAATATTGAGCCCATTATTAAAAAAGAGAAAATCGTTAAATTAGTGTGGGTGATAAATACAAATTTGTAACAATCGAGCAGTATTCTTATGTAAGAGCTACAAGTACGTATAAGTACGATCGGGTAGTACATCAAAATTTGAAATTTGAGTAACATTGGTTAATAAATAAGAGTACTATGGCCAAATTTGATAAATTTAATTTAATAAATTTAATAAATAAGGGTTTTATGGCCAAATTTAGAAAAATCGGGCGGTACATATATATGGGAGCTTTAGCTAAATCTGAACCGATTTCGATGATTTTTTGCACATATAGTTAGTGCTATAGAAGATTATATTTTGCCAACTTTGAGTAAGATTGGTTGATAAATAAAGTTTTTGTGGCCAAATTATGGAAAATCGGGCGATACATATATATGAGAGCTATATCTAAATCTGAACCGATTTGGATGAAATTTTGCAGACTTGAAAGGCGATGGAAAAGATTACCTTTTGCCAAATTTGGTGACGATCCGTGTGAAAACACGCGCAACGTTACTCCATTTGTCGAAATCTGGCGATACATATATATGGGAGCTATATCTAAATTTGATCCGATTTCTTCCCAATTCAATAGCGTTCGTTCTTGTGCCCAAAAAACTCCCTGTACCAAATTTTATTAAAATCGGTTAATAATTGCGACCGGAATCCTGTGAACAACAAATACATGGACGGACGGACGGACACCAACCGCTAGATCGACTCAGGAGGTGATTCTGAGTCGATCGGTATATATTTTATGGGGTCTAAACTGAATATTTCTGGTAGGCACATTTTTTGGCCGATCAAACTTATTATACTTATTTAGGGTATAAAAACATAGTTATGTTTGTTATTTTAGGTTTGTATGTTCCAGGTAATCTCGAAAACTGCTGAACCCATTTACTTGAAATTTTCAGATAACGTAGAAGGAGATCATGTGTTGAAAACAAGGTATATGTTGGGGCAGGGGAAACTCTCCTTTGTCCGACTTTCGCTTAGGTTGAAATTTCCGGGGAAGTTTGGGTTGGCGTTTAGACAAAGATCCGCTAATTTATTTTTAGATATTTGGTTGGTGAGGGGCTCTCCCCTCTGTACCGTGAATTTTCTAACTTCTCCAATTTACTAGAAGTTTACCCGATTCTGAAATTATTTTTGTATTGTGATTTTTGATATATGTACGGGAAGCACTCCTCCCATTTGTCAGACTTTAAAAAAATGTGCAAAAATCCGCTACTTTATATTTCGACATTTGTTACTGGGTGGAGGACCTCCCCTTTGCCTAACCTTTTTTTAAGTACAGCGAAAAAACCTAAAATTCTCCGACTTACTGGAAATGTACAGAAAAACTGCGGGCTGGTATTGAAATTAATATGGGATACCTGATTTTTTAATATCTGCTTGGGGAGACGAACCTCCCCTTGCCCGATTTTTAAACTTGGACATAAATTTTCAATATTTGATCGGGTAGGACGACTTCTCCTTTTCATGGATCTTGTTTTAAGTACTTTGAAAAAACGAAACTTCGATTTACTTGTAATTTACAGAAGACATGGGGGGTTGTTATGAAATTAATATATTTAGGGTACCTGATTTTCCGACGCTTTGAAACTTGAAGTTCCTCGTTTATTTTAAATTATCAAGGAAGGTTGGGGATGATGTCTATAAAAAATACCATACCTTTCGAATCGTGAGGAAAATTTTCCCGATTTTTATACCCTCCACCATAGGAAGGGGGTATATTAACTTTGTTATTCCGTTTGTAACACATCGAAATATTGCTCTAAGATCCCATAAAGTATATATATTATGGGTCGTGGTGAAATTCTGAGTCGATTTCAGCATGTTCGTCCGTCCGTCTGTTGAAATCACGCTAATTTCCGAACGAAACAAGCTATCGACTTGAAACTTGGCACAAGTAGTTGTTATTGGTGTAGGTCGGATGGGCCATATCGGTCCACTTTTACGTATAGCTCCCATATGAACGGACCCCCAAATTTGGCTTGCAGAGCCTCTGAGAGAAGCAAATTTCATCCGCTCCGGCTGAAATTTTGTACATGGTGATCTCTAACAACCATGCAAAAATTGGTTCACATCGGTTCATACATATATATAGCCCCCATATAAACCGATCCCCCGATTTGGCTTTCGGAGCCTCTAAGAGAAGCAAATTTCATCCGATTCGGCTGAAATTTGGTACATGGTGTTAGTATGTGGTCTCTAACAACCATGCAAAAATTGGTCCGCATCGGTGCATAATTATATATAGCCCCCATATAAGCCGATCACCAGATTTGAACTCCGGAGCCCCTTGGAAGAGCAAAATTCATCCGATTCGGTTGAAATTTGGTAAATGATGTTAGTATATGGTATCCAACAACCATGCAGGAATTGGTTCATATCAGTCCATAATTATATATAGCCCCCATATAAACCGATCCTCAAATTTGACCTCCGGTACCTTTTTTAGAAGCAAAATTCATACGATCTGGTTGAAATTTGGTACGTGGTGGTAGTATATGATATTTAACAACCATGCCAAAAGTGGTCCATATCAGTCCATAATCATATATAGCCCCCATATTAACCGATCCCGAGATTTGGTTTTGGAGCCTCTTGGAGGAGTAAATTTCCTCCAAGTCAGTTGAAATTTGGTACATTGTGCTAGTATATGGCCGTTAACAACCATGCCTAACTAGGTCCATATCGGTTTATAGTTATATATAGCCCTCAGATAAATCGATCCCCAATCACACAAAAATTGGTCCGTATCAAGTGCATAATTCTATATAGCCCCCATATAAGGGACCCCCGTATTTAAATTCTGGCTCTCTACGTACCGTGCAAAAAGTCCATATCGATTCGTAATTATTTGTAGACTTAACTATACATAACTTTTTTGTCTAATATATACCACGTATGGACTAACTCACAATTTAGAAAACGATGTTAAGAAGTTTTAAGATACCACAACCCAAGTAATTCGATTGTGAATGACAGTCTTTCGTAGAAGTTTCTACGCAATCCATGGTGGAGGGTACATAAGATTCGGCCTGGCCGAGTTTACGGCCGTATATACTTGTTTTTTCTATGAAATTTATTTTAATAATTTGACATATATTTTGAAAAGAGTATGTTCAGTCAGAGCATATTAAAAATTAGGGGCGTTTACATTATAAATTTTACGTGTTTTGGAGGAAAACTTGTGGTTTGAACTTGATTTTTTGTATGGGGAAAACGACTCGTTTTGAAATGCTTATAAAGGGAAAACATCTCAAACCCCAAAACTTGGTGAGAACACAGTATAAGCTTTATATGAAAAGGCTATTAGTATGACATAGTTCGATTCTCTTCGGACCCATTGTGCAATGTTCATTTGTTTGCCAAAGGTTCACATTTCTTCCTCTCTTTGGGCTATGTTGTGTGTTGGCTTTGACTTTGGTGAAGAGACTTTGATGGATGCATTTCAGAAATAACTTTTTAAGGATTCCACCAGTCGCTTTTTTTGTTCGGATCTCTTCGGCTTTGTATTACATTTAGCTACAATTCTCCGATTGTGTGGCAGCAGTAACCATGGAGCCTTTTGTTTGCTATTTGTTGTTGGTGATTTTACGATTTTACTGTATTTTGATCACTAATTTGGTATGACGATTTTTGTGACTGTCCGTCCGTCCATCCATCCATCCGTTCTTCACTATGGTTCAGCCGTACGCACAAGAGTCACATGGAACTATGTTGCCATTCTGTCTTCAGTGAAGTTTCAATAAACAGTGTCATCCATCCACTGTTGCCCTTCAATGGATGGTGCTACTGTTGATGGACTACAGCATTAGCTTTGCCTTATGCCCTTCTCTGTAGCGTAAAACTGATATTTTCATCCGTAGTAATGTCTTGGTAGTCGCATTGACGCTGTTGACATTTGCCAGAAATCAACCATTTTATGGCTTTTTGTGTGTTTGAGTTTGATTTTGCCGGGAAATTCCTGAGCTTAAGCCAAACGAATTTATGGCAATGAGGGGACTTTTCCAAAGAACTTTTCACAAATTCCAAAAGGTGAGTTCATAGTGTAATCAATATGTATAGCATTTTATCCTGAACCACTAAGTCTGTCGGGGTGTAGAGTCGGTGATCTGTATGAAAATATTGTTACTAGAAAAAGTCCACCCGCAACAGGAGAAAATTTTGACGAACTATAAAAATGAGCTCGCAAACGTTGTTCATTTCTTACAGTTTTTTGTTTCTGTTCGAAAAGTTCAAACTTTTGTCACCAAAAAATTTACGATAAAACCATTGTCCATTCCACACATCATTAAATAGACCCCTTCGAAGTTGCGTGAACATTTTGGAATGTCCTGTAATATTAAATCATATTTTTATAATCTGCGCCACACTGTGGAACAGGATATTATAAGTTAGTGAATATGTTTGCAACACCCAGAAGGAGACGAGATAGACACATGGTGTCTTTGGCAATAATGCTCAGGGTGCGCCCCTGAGTCAACCTCGCCATGTCCCTCAGTCTGTGAACATATTTTTGTGATGAAAGTCTAACTCGCAGTTTTAGCCCAATCGACTTCAAATTTGGGTCAGATTATAACCATATTGATTTTGGAAGAAATCGGTTCAGTTTTAGGTATAGCTCCCATATATATCTTTCGCCCGCACCCTCACAAAAAATCGCTTCTGTAACATATACTCCCAAACATATTTTGCTTCAAGCATATACATTTTTGGGTATTGCCCAAACATTTATATGTTTGATCTCTACCAATATATAATATGTTTGAAAGCATATTGGTCTAAACAATATATGTTTGGGTAGTCTAAGTTCCAAACATTTTGTATTTTTGCATCCAAATTCAATAATGTTGTCTTCCAAAAAAAAAATGTTTTTATGTGACCATATAATATGTTTGGAAGCATTTCGCACCCAAAAATATTATATGCTTAAAAAAAAATCTCCCAAACAATATTGTGCTCAAAATTTTATTTATTTATTTATATATTTACAATCATAATGAATTATGAAAATAAACAGGTAATATAGGTGCTAACAACATAGGTTTTCGACCTGAATGCTCAAAATTTTGTTTCTGCCCAATTGTATATTCCCCGACATCTTTCTCACTTCCACGAGATTTTTTAGTTCTTAGCACCTTTTTCTGTAATACAAACATTGTAGAAGAAATTATTCAATTTTATGATTTTTTTTATTTTAATTTTACCTTTTGCCGGACGGGGATTCGAACAGCGGACCACACAGTTTGTAAGGATCAAAGAAGTAGCTGATCAATTGCCCAAGGAAAAATGAAATGTTAAGTTTGTAATAACAAGCAACAACCACCAACTTAATTCAATATCGCTCCCTGTTAAATAGCGCTCCAAGCTACTAAACACATATATGTTTATAGGCTATTTCTAAATTAATATATGTTTGCATCCAAGCATATTATATTTACAAACAGTTTATGTCTCAAACATAATATGTTCTAACATATTAACATATATGTCCCAAACATGTTATGCTAGTTTATGAACATTATATGCTTGCACTCAAAAATATTGTGTTTAAAAATTTGTGTTCCAAACATATAATGTTTATAGCCAAACATATGAAAAACAGTCTTTTTCATCCGTGCGAGTTTCCGTCGTATGACCACAGCAGTCAAAGTTGTAATCCGATTTACGTGAAATTTTGCACAGGGAGTAGAATTAACATAGTAATTATGCATGTCAAATTTGGCTGAAATCGGGTCGGATTTAGATATAGCTCCCATATATATGTTTTTTCCGATTTGGGCAACAATGACCAAAATATCCACATTTTCCTTGTAAAATCGACAATGCTATCTAGAAAACTTGGAAAAATTACTCAAATTTTCATATAACCCTAACACATGTATATCGACAGCTAAATCATAAATACACGTTTGCGAAGTTGCCTAAAAATTGAATCAGATTTAAATGTTTCCCATATTTTGTTACTGACATTATGTTCCATCCCAGGGCATTAGCCAACCTAAATTTAGCCAACCCAGGGCAATAGCCAACCTAAATCATCCGATCCGGCTGAAATTTGGTACATGGTGTTGGTATATGTTCTCTAATGACCGTGCAAAAATTGGTCCACATCGGCCCATAATTATATATAGCCGCCATATAAACCGATCCCCAGATTTGACCTCCAGAGCCTCTTAGAGTAGCAAAATTCATCTGATCTGGTTGAAATTTGGTACGTGGTGTTAGTATATGGTCTCTAACAACCACGCAAGAATTGGTCCATATCGGTCCATAATTATATATAGCCCCCATATAAATCGATCCCCAGATTTGTCCTATGGAGCCTCTTGGAGGAGCTAAATTCATCCGATCCGGTTGAAATTTGCAACGTGCTGTTAGAATAAGGCCGCTTATAACCATGCCATAATTGGTCCATATCGGTCTATAGTTATATATAGCCGATCCCCAATCACACAAAAATAGGTCCATATCGGTTCATAATCATGGTTACCACTCGAGCCAAAAATAATCTACCAAAATTTTATTTTTATAGAAAACATTGTCAAAATGTTATTTCCAAAGAAAATTTTGTCAAAATGTTATTTCTATAGAAAATTTTGTCAAAATTTTATTTCTATAGAAAATTTTGTCAAAATTTTATTTCTATAGAAAATTTTTTCCAAATTTTATTTCTATAGAAACTTTAAACTTAATTATGTACGTATTTAATCGGCCTTTTTTAGTTTAATATATACCACGTATAGATTATGTGGTATATATTACGGTGTTAGGAAGTTTCAAGATACCTTGCCATCGGCAAGTGTTACCGCAACTCAAGTAATTCGATTGTGGATGACAGTCGTCAGTAGAAGTTTCTACGCAATCCATGGTGGAGGGTACATAAGCTTCGGCCTGGCCGAACTTACGGCCGTATATTGTTTTTGTTGTATTGGTACATCGTTTGTAATAAAGGTGATGCTCCCTGGCAACTAAAGTTGATTATTTCTTTAAACGAAGTTTCTTTAAATGCGCTCGTGTATGCATTACACATTGTCCTATAAATAGAAATGCTTGGCTGTAGGCTTTACTTGTGTGCTGATGCCTAAAGCGATATTTGTATGTTCATGGGTATAGGAGATACATGGGTCAGTGGATAGTGTGTTGGTTTATAAATAGGATGGTCCCTGCTTTGATTGTCCGTCCGGGCAAAAGGTTAAATTAAATTTAAAAGAGGATTCAGGTGATACTGTCTCATGTCGACTAACATACGAGGATTTCCGTTTATATTTCGGGCTTAGAGAACAAAAACAAATTTTAATCATCGAAACGTGTTTTATTATTTTCCAAAATATTCCGCATCTATACACGTTTAAACCAAATGTCCCCAAGCTCTTTTGGCTCTCTAATTGAAGTATCCCAAAACAATCATTCTCATCTCATCCACCCCTTCTTCAGGTGTCGAACAGTCGACTACTGTTTAGTTTCGGACTTATACGGATAAATGCACGATATATTTCGAAGTACCGCGACGGTATTTTGGAACATTCGACATGAGCCTTTTTATACCCTTCATCACTATTGTGGTACAGGGTATAATAAGTTTGTGCATTTATATGTAACGCCGAAAGGGAGTAGTTATAGACTAGAGGTGTGCACGTGACACGAAATTGTCGTGACTCACCAAAATTTTTGTGACTCACGCGTGAGTCGTGAGTCACGCTGGCGGCAACGGCGTGAGTATACGTGAGCGTGATTAACCAAGCAAATGTCGTGCGTGAGCGTGAGTCACGAAAATAATATCCTCGTGAGTATGCGTGAGTACGAATTTCGGAAAAACACGCTCACGAAAATAATCCCGCTGACGAACATAAAATGCTTACGATTTGAATTCATTTATAATTTTAGTGACATCCTAGGTGGTAAGATTTTTATAACACAAACTATTTTAACCAGTCAGGTTCTAAAGGAAAATCACTCATAAAATTATTCGTGAGTCACGAAGTTTTTCGTGAGTCACGACATTTTTCGTGAGTCACGATATTTTTCGTGAGTCACGACATTTAAAAGATTTTCGTGCGTGAGTACAAATTTTCTTTTCGTGAGCGTGCGTGAGCGTTAGTCCTACCAACAAATATCGTGCGTGAGTGTGCGTGAATAAGATTTCTCCGTCGTGAGTGTGCGTGAGCGTGAGCAAACTATTACTCACATGCACACCTCTATTATAGACCCATCTTTTAGTATACCGATCGGCTTAGAATTAAATTCTGAGTCGATTTAGCAATGTCCGTCTGTCTGCCTGTCCGTCAGTCTGTTGATGTATTTTTGTGTGCAAAGTCCAGCTCGCAGTTTAAGTCCGATCGTCCTCAAATTTTGTATAGGGTCCTTTTTCGGTTCAGATTTAGATATAGCTGGCATATATATTTATAACCGATCTGGTCATAAATGACGTATTTACCAACCGATCTTCTTCCAATTTCGTTTAATCGAATATTTTGTGAGTCTTGTCAATTTTGCAGAATATCAGTCAAATCGGTTCAGATTTAGATATAGCTCTCATATATAGTTTTCGCCCGATTTGCACTACTATGGCCCCAGAGGCCAAAGGTTTACTTCAAGATACGTGAAATTTTGCACAGCTAGTAGAATTAACATTATAAATATGCGCACCGAATTTGGTTGAAATCGGTTCAGATTTAGAAAAAGCTCTCATATATAGCTTTCGCCCGATTTACAGTCATATGACCACCTTAGATCAAAATTTCCCGCCGATTTACTTAAAATTTTTACTATGCATTCCAAATTTAGTTGAAATTGGTTCAAATTTTGATATAGCTGCCATATATATCTTTCGTCCGACACGCATTTATATGGCCCCAGTGGTCTAAATTTCACTCCGATTTACTTGCAGTTTTGCACAGAAAGTAAGACTAACATTCTTGCTACACATGCCAAATTTGGTCATATATTCTGGGTCGTGGAGAAATTCCAAGTCGATCTAGCCACGTCCATTCGTCTGTTGAAATGACGCTAACTTCCGAACGATCAAATAACTTTTTAATTGACCTTCAATTAATTTTTTTATTGATACTATCATTTCTGTGATTGAAGACATTTCAATTAAAAATTAATTGGGTCAATTAATGTCGTGATTGAATCAGAAAAAAAAATTTTTGTGTGTAAACAATGTCGTTATTTAAAGAAGCCATATCTGTGGATCAAGTACCAAAATCGTAAGGGAAGGCCAGAATCTGTAGATTCCAGTAAATTTTTATACCATAGAATGGTGACGGGGGTATAATAAGTTTGTCATTCCGTTCGTAACACATCGAAATATCGATTTCCGACTATATAAAGTATATATATTCTTGATCAGGGAGAAATTCTAAGACGATATAACGATGTCCGTCTGTCTGTCTGTCTGTTGTAATCACGCTACAGTCTTCAATAATGATGCAATCGTGCTGAAATTTTGCACAAACTCGTCTTTTGTCTGCAGGCAGGTCAAGTTCGAAGATGGGCTATATCGGTCCAGGTTTTGATATAGTCCCCATATAAACCGACCTCCCGATTTGGGGTCTTGGGCTTATACAAATCGTAGTTTTTATCCAATTTGCCTGAAATTTAAAATCTAGAGGTATTTTATGACCATAAAGAGATGTCCCAAAAATGGTGAGTATCGGTCCCTGTTTTGGTATAGCCCCCATATAGACCGATCTCCCGATTTTACTTCTTGGGCTTATAGAAACCGCAGTTTTTATTCAATTTACCTGAAATTGGAAATCTAGAGGTATTACAGAACCACAAATACGTGTGCCAAAAATTGTGATTATCGGTCCATGTTTTGGAATGGTCCCCATATAAAACGACCTCCCGGTTTGGGGTCTTGGGCTCATAGAAACCGTAGTTTTTATTCAATTTACCTGAAATTGGAAATCTAGAGGTATTACAGGACCACAAATACGTGCGCCAAAAATTGTGAGTATCGGTCCATGTTTTGGTATGGTCCCCATATAAAACGACCTCCCGGTTTGGGGTCTTGGGCTTATAGAAACCGCAGTTTTTTTTTCAATTTACCCGAAATTGGGAATCTAGAGGTATTACAGGACCACAAATACGTGTGCCAAAAATTGTGAGTATCGGTCCATGTTTTGGTATGGTCCCCATATAAAACGACCTCCCGGTTTGGGGTCTTGGGCTTATAGAAACCGTAGTTTTTATCCAATTTGTCTGAAATGGGAAATCTAGAGATATTTTAGGACCATAAAGAGGTGTGCCGAAAATGGTGAGTATCGGTCCATATTTTGGTATAGCCCCCATATAGACCGATTTCCCGATTTTACTTCTTGGGCTTCTAGAATCCGAAGTTTTTATCCTATTTGCCTGAAATTGGAAATCTAGAGGTATTTTCGGGTCAAAAGAGGTGTGCCGAAAACGGTGAGTATCGGTCCATATTTTAGTGTAGCCCCCATAAGAACGATCTCCCGATTTAACTCCTTGGATTTCTAGAAACCGTAGTTATTATCTGATTTGCCTGAAATTGTAAATATTCTGGTATCAGATTAAGTTTTTATCGGTCTATTTGGTAATACCTCCATATAGACCGACATCACTTCTTGAGGGTGTAGAAGGCGCACTGATCATGAAAATTGCTTGAAACTCAATGTAAAATTTCCAGATTTTACTTCTACAGATTTAAGATTTCAAATCAAGACGTTATTTTATAATTGTCTTGCACACTTACATGAGATGTTAATGATTCCTCTAAAACTCAAACAAAAATGGTTCTTATAAATCCAGAATCTATAGTCCTCATAGGTGAAATCTTTAAATTTATCTTCGGGAAGTGTACTCAAGTCCTCAAACCCTCCTGAAATTTCAAAGGAAACCCTAATATTTGGTTCATGGTGGTGGGTATTTAAAATTCGGCCCGGCCGAACTTAGTGCTGTATATACTTGTTTTTTAATGTTATAGCTGATGCCGAATGGCGTTTCACATTTCAGTGAAACCACTTAACGAAGCTTCGAAACACTCAGAAATGTGACAAGCATTACTGAGAGGGGATAATCCACCGCTCAAAAATATTTTAGTGTTGGGTCGAAACTGGGGTTGAACCCACGACCCTATGTATACATGGCGGGCATTCTAACCATTGCACCACGGTGGCTCCCACAATTCTAGGCATCCTGTTATTATTCCCGGGGTTTTCATGACTGTCGTCATACTCTTGAATAGTTCTCCAGTCACCCCATTGTATTTTCGTCGCCAGTTTATTTGCCTTACATTTCTCTTATTCCGGCATGTCCCTGCATCCATATCAGACGAATCCGCTTTTGGATTCTAATACGGTTCGCAATCGAACCGCAATTTCTGTTATTGCCCTCTGGCAGTCTGTAAACATGTACACGATTTGTGGTATCTTGTGTTTCCACCCATTTTATACATTCCGTTATGGCACGCTCTTTTGCCTGTAGGATTGCGCTGTTATCCGTAAATTGGAATAGGTTAGATTAGGTGGCAGCCCGGTGTATCAGGCTCACTTAGACTATTCAGTCCATTGTGATACCACATTGGTGAACTTCTCTCTTATCACTGAGTGCTGCCCGATTCCATGTTAAGCTCAATGACAAGGGACCTCCTTTTTATAGCCGAGTCCGAACGGCGTTCCACATTGCAGTGAAACCACTGCGAGAAGCTTTGAAACCCTCAGAAATGTCACCAGCATTGGGATAATCCACCGCTGAAAAAATTTTTGGTGTTCGGTCGAAGCAGGAATCGAACCCACGACCTTGTGTATGCAAGGCGGGCATGCTAACCATTGCACCACGGTGGTTCCTAAAAAAATTGGAATAGGATCTCGGTGTCTGGGTTCTGCATATATACGCCTAGTGCCGTTCTCTCACTTTCGATGTATCGGCTTAGCACACTGAAAAAACAGTGAACCCACCAGGAAGAAAAATTTCGGTTAATTTTAGAAAATTTTGAATAGTTTTAGAAAATTTTAACTAAACAGTATAACAAACGCTGGCATCACGCCGATGTCATAAAAAT
The DNA here is from genome assembly GCF_050003625.1 of Haematobia irritans. NCBI lineage: Eukaryota > Metazoa > Arthropoda > Insecta > Diptera > Muscidae > Haematobia > Haematobia irritans. Next base: position 93,540,489 of record NC_134401.1, on the reverse strand, counting down.
AAGTAAATATTTTTCGACAAATTCAAGAAAATTTATTAGACATAATTAAGTTTTTTCACTTGTTAAAGAAAATTTTGTAGTTTGTAGGAAAAAATTGTAGTAAAATTTACAAATTTAAAGAAATATTGAACTATTTTTTGAAAGACACCAATTAAGTTAATCTTTATCCTTCATTTGTGTATATTTTTTCCTCGGTTTTAGTTAATTTAACTAACATACACAAAAAATTATTAGAGTAGAGGAAACTTTCTCCAAACATAATAATTCCATGAACTAGGCGAAAGTTAAATTGGCTTTAGCGAAATAGAGAGTTCACTTTTTTTTTGAGTGCACTTATTTCCCTTTGGTATCTGTTCCCCAAGACCATCCTACTGGCGTTACTTTCAGCAGCTTAGGCGACCTTAGGCATGCGATCATAGATTACTGCGGTAACCGCTATTATCCCCACCGTCTCTCTTATTATCATTTGATGGTTCGTCATATTTCGTGTTTCTGTCCATTCTTTTAACGTCTTCAATCTCATCGCAGCCATGGCAGCTACTCTTTTTATCGAAATCTCTATAGGTATTAAGTCCAGTATTGTCTCCAAGGTCCTGGTTGATTGTTGGACCCGTTGTAAAATTGCTTGTTGAATTTCCTCTCGATTAATATCCACCAGACTATTGATGCGTTTGTCAGGAATTGCCTAATTACGCTCTCATATATTCAGCGTGTCAAGTTTGGATTCAAAGGTTTATGTTTCTATTTTGAATTCATCAGCCATCTCATTAAGAGATTATGCAGCAGTCGTTGGCTTTTTTCAGTTAAGTTGACGACTTATTTGCAGGATGTTTATACAATACATAGAGTTAATCATCTTTCATTGCTAGTATTTCACTATGAAAAACTTATCAGCGTTCCAGGTCTGGTGGGAATTTGTAATTTTTTTTATCAAAAATTAGTTTCGTCAGTGTAGAATACACTGCGGTTGGCACTTCTGTTAGTAGCATTGTGGGAATCGCTTTGTGTGCGTAGTAACTTCAGAATTTTTAGTGGATCTGATGAAGTATAAGTCATAAGGATTGGTTTATAGACAGGGTAATTTCATGTAAATCGGATCAAAATTTTGGCATTAGAACGTGAACTAAATGAACACATAAAACACAAAACTGTTCCAACTGTATTATTGGAGGTCTGTGGCGTGATTACAAGAGACAGACAGGCATCCAGCAATACGTATGGACAGACGGATTTTATATAGTCAGAAATCGATATTTTGTTGAGCTACATAATCTACGGTAAATTTCGTATACCTTTACCTTATAGAGATGGGTATAAAAATAGCACTACATTTGTGAAATTGTTTCGCTGGTTCAACTTTAACGACATATTCGCGTTAAAGTTACCAAATTATTACCAGTGTATTAGGCAAGTTTCCATAGCATTAAGATTCTTTCAGTGTGTTGACACACACCACAGACTGCTTGTCCTCACTGACAATTAAGATTATGCAGAAACCAGAAAGATCACTGCTGTAAAATCAATTCATATGTATTCGCATTCTAAAGGTGTTGACAATACAAAGTACTGCTCCTTCTTGGACTTGAGAAAAAGTTAACATGTGTCAATCAAGCCTCCTCTTCACCTCATTAAGTCAGAGTTTGCCATTTGAATGGAAAATGCGTTGTACATCTTTATACTCTTCCAAAAAATAAAAGTGCAAAAAAAATTAGCATCGATTTCAAATGTAAAAGTCCACTTGGAACTCAAATACGAATGGGATCACAATAGCCCAACAATGGCACAGGCTAAAATGAGACTCAATTTCAAAGGATTTTCCTTCTTAAGCAAAACAAGATTTGTATTAAAATCCAAAAACGGTGACAAAACTCACTCTTTAAAAATAAAATCGAAGAAATCGCACTTGAACATGACGTAGCAAGAAACGCATAAAACTTCATAGTGGTTGTGCCACAAAAGGATTTGGAATTTTTTTTCTCGGCATTTTATTGAATATTTTTGTTTTGTTTTTTGTATTCCTTCTTATATGCCGTTTATTTTCTTCGGATAAAATTTCAATTTAAAATTTAAAACATTCGTCCATCCAAAATCAATCGTTGGATGAAGAATTGAAGCACAGGGACAGACGGAAGGTTTGGGGGATATCTCGAAAAGCACAAACGCCTAAATACGATCTGAGTATGTCTTTGTCTGAGCATCGAACTTTGTAGCTTTTGGAGTTTTGGAAAATATTTCAGGATTTTGACTACCGAATTACGTGCCTCTATGTCTCTCCGTGCATGGATACGAAACTATAAAGCAGCAATGTGCTCTTATTTTCAATATAAGCTTAGGTATCGACAACATTTCGGCTTGTGCGCATGCGTAGAACACAGAATGTTTTCCTTTTTGGATGCAGTTTGTCATACTGTTGTGATCTCCCATAAATGGGGACTAAATGCGGCCTTTTTGTCCTTTGTAAACATTTTTGAGATTGTGTTGTAAGGTTACAGTTGCAACAACAAAAATCTATATCGAAATTGGTTTTATATCGAAACCAAAAACAATGGTAAACAATTGGTACAAAATTGAGATTAGTATTGACATCGATGAAATATTCATTTAAATATTTTATAATTAAATTGTAAACATAAAAAAAAACAAACAAATTGTGATCTCCTTTAATCATCTCCCAGCTCTCATAGCTAAGAATTCACAATTACCAGGAATTATATTTTCTTGGATATTTCATCAGTCCAGAATTAATTGTCCAGAATTCGTATGTCCATATATCCATACACAAATCCAAGATATTCTCATTTATCAATAAATGATCACCAAAATAAGAACAAATATTTCTATGGGCCAGTGCAAATTCTTTCAAATGCCATCAAGAGATTGCACCAATGTGAAATACCATCGACTAGCTTTGCATTATCGAGGAACTTCTCCACCCAACTCTTGGCGAGTGCTATGGAAGACGTCACTTCCTTTTTCCTATGAAGTTCTTTTCATAAAACTCAGTTTTGACGATCAATATGCCGATCACATGACTATTTGTTAATTAATTAGTAAATATTTCTCCTTGATGTTTTCGCTTGAAATTGCTGCACACACGGTCCAAGTACTTGCAATATCGTCATGAGCTCTTGTTTTTAGCAACCAGTATGCACCATAAATCTCCAATATGCATTATAGGCAATGATACACTATGAAAAACCATTCGATATTCTTCAAATATTTCATGGGAATTAGGATAAAAAATGCAAATACTCGGCATGACAAGTCCAGAGTACAAGATGGATAAGAATGAAATGTGAAACATTGTGGAAACTTTATTCCCAATATACAGAAAACGAGAAGAGAAATGCTCACAAACATCCTAGTATTTACCGCACAGGAACTGAAAAATGTCACCAAAATCTCAGGGAGAAGAATGCAACTGGTCTTGACGCCATACCCACAAAGGCCAACCCGGAACCCGAACGGCTCATCAAACCAAGACATGACAAGGCTATCAGGACTATTGGGGTCTGTATGGGACAAAATACAGATTCATAAATGGAAAATCGATACTAGGAACTAGGATTGCCAGATGGTCTGGTATGAGCTGGAATTTCCAGATTTTCTATGTCATGTCCAGTTACAAGCTATTCAATAATATTTCCAGCTATATATACTTTTGAAATAATATTTCAATTGAATAGTTTTGTTGTGTTTTTATTATTTATTTTAAATTTGAATAAATAGTTTAAGTCCTCATATTTGAGGATTTACGAAATCCAGATTTTTTTTAAATCCAGCCAACTTTTTTCAAAATTCCAGACAATAGGTCATTTTAATCGGACAACCCTACTAGGAGCCCTTAAAGAAGTATCAACTAACGTATAAGCAGTACTATACGCTTTAAGATCTATCATCCTACTGCCGTTAGTTTTATGCTGGGCAGTAATAATATGCACCTTCGAGACGATATTTCATGTAATGCCAGACAATCTCACAGACCGAATTTTGATGTATGATACTACTACAGGGACCAAGAAAAATGGAAGTAACCATAGGTGGTATCCACCGTGGGGCAATGATTAGTATATCCGACTTGCATACAAAAGGTAATTGGTTCTCAATTTCCCTTCTCCCTAATCCCTTCTCAGTAATGTCGGCAACATTTCTGAGTGTTTCAAAGTTTGGTTTCACTACAACGTGGAACGCCATTCGAACTCGACTATAAAAAGGAGGTCCCTTGCTATTGAGCTTAACATGGAATCGGGCAGCACTCAGTGATAAGAGAGGAGTTCGCCACTGTGATATCACAATGGACTGAATTTTCTAAGTGATCCTGAAACATCGGGCTGCTACTGTACCCAACCTAACCTGAGATGCCGCACATGGTCTAACGATGCAACACACGACGAAATACCGAAGATATCATCATGCTAGACGATATGTTCCTTATTGCCTACGCTGATGATATAGCCGCTGAGGTAAATGAGAAAAAGAACCCTGAAGAGGTTCAACGCCAACTGCGTCAAACCACGATACTTGTGAAAGACCGGTAGACACGCATAGCTTAAAGTTAGTCATGCAAAACACCGAACTGCTCCTAACGTATTCAAAGCAGGTAGCATACGCACAAAAATGTGCTATGATAACTATATGACTGAACAGGCTAATGGCTAACTCTGAAGGCCCTCTTCCAAACTGAAAAATGATACTCATATGGATGTGAGTTCTGGGCGTTGACCCTACAGATACGAACAAGGTTCTTTCAGGTCATAGAACAGCAGCTTTGAGAATCACTTCAGCATACCCACACAGTATTTGGGGAAGACGCATTAGCAAAGAGAGAACGATGCCAAAAGGCATCCGGACAATCGGGGCCAAACAACAAGGCGCGACAAACTTCCAACGAGAGACCAAGTATAAAGGGTGATACGGTCAAAATTTGGTCAAGGAAAAACGCGTGTAAATCGGTGAAATCGTTTATTTAAAAAATGAAATTAAATTTCTTTTTCAAGTTCAATTAGTATAAAATTCAGGAAAAATATTCAGTTAGGCTTTCGCTTTTCCAACTCCGAATTGCCGGGCCTTACGCTTGACACCTGCCTTCAGATTTTGTACAGCCACCTTGTCCACCTTCTTCGCCGTAGAAAGTCAGTTTGCCTTGAACTGCTGCTCGCCCTTAGCAGTTTTTTGGTCTTCTTTAGGTTCCGCTTGACAATAGCCCAGTATTTCTCAATTGGGCGGAGCTCTGGCGTGTTGGGAGGGTTCTTGTCCTTGGGAACCACCTGCACGTTGTTGGCGGCGTACCACTCAATGGCCTTTTTACCGTAATGGCAAGATGCCAAATCCGGCCAAAACAGTACGGAACAACCGTGTTTTTTCAGGAAAGGCAGCAGACGTTTATTCAAACACTCTTTCACGTAAATTTCTTGGTTGACAGTCCCGGAAGCTATGAAAATGCTGCTTTTCAAGCCACAGGTAAAGATGGCTTGCCAAACCAGTTATTTCTTTGCGAACTTTGAGAGTTTTATGTGCTTGAAAATATCTGCTACCCTTCCCCTTCCTTTTGCCGTATAAAACTATTGTCCCGGAAGCTGCTTGTAGTCGGCTTTGACGTAGGTTTCGTCGTCCATTACCACGCAGTCAAACTTCGTCAGCATCGTCGTGTACAGCCTCCGGGATCGCGCTTTGGCCATCGTATTTTGTTTATCATCGGGTTTGGAGTCACTACCTTCTTGTAAGTCGATAGTCCGGCTCGTTTTTTGGCTCGATGCACGGTTGTAGACGATACGCCCAGCTTATTTGCGGCATCTCGGAGAGAGAGGTTAGGGTTTCGCTTGAAACTACCGGCAACTCTCTTCGGCTTCCGGTTTTCGATTTCCCCCCGATCCAGACTTCCTGGCTGTCGACAAACGTTCCCCAAACACTTTAATTACATTTGTAACGGTTGATTTGGCAACTTTTAGCGATTTTGCCAGCTTTGCGTGCGAGTAGCTCGGATTTTCGCGATGCGCGAGCAAAATTTTGATACGCTGCTCTTCTTGCTTGGACGGCATTTTGACAACTGAAGAGTGAATTCCAAAATCAAAATAGGAGCAACATTCTACACACACACACACCTTCAAAATGAGGGGTGTTCAGGTTTTTTAAATGCAAAATTGAAAGAATTACGTCAAGTTTATATTGACCAAATTTTGACCGTATCACCCTTTAAATAGCAGGAACGCTGGAGAAACGAGAAAGGGGACAGATGAACACACCTATTTATAACCGATATGCAATTATGACGAGAGAAGACATGGGGAAGTGACATATACCTAACTCAGATGCTCTCTAGCCAAGACTACTTTCGAGAGTATGTACCATATGGGGAAATGCGCCTCAGCGAACTGCATTATTAGTAGTTCCCTTTATAGGAAATGGGGAAATCCGAAATAGCTGCCTTCCCAATAATTTTGGACAACATTTTTATCTTTCCATTACACCATAGAAAAACATACAATGACAGGCTAATAAATAAGCCTTTATAGCATTACATGTACAAAGGTTAGGTATAGTGGCAGCCCGGTTTATCAGGCTCACTTAGACTATTCAGTCCAGTGTGATACCACATGTGGTGAATTTTTCTGTAATCAATGAGTGACGCCCGAGTCTACGTTAGCCGAGTCCGAACGGCGTTTCCCATTACGGTGAAACCACTTTTAGTGACGTTTGATACACTCAGAAATGTCACCAGCATTACTGAGAGGGAATAATCCGCTGCTGAGAAACTTTTTTGGGTTTGGTCGAAAGTGAGATGGAACCCCTGACCCTTTGTATGCATGGCAGGCAAAGGTTATATTAGGTTATGTATAATGGCAGACCGATATTTTAGACTCACTTAGAAAATTCAGTCCATTGTAATTGGCGAACTTCTCTCTTATCACCATGTTAAGCTCAATGACAAGAAACCTCCTTTTTATAACCGAGTCCGAACGGCATTCCACATTGCAGTGAAACCACTTAGAGAAGCTTTGAAACCCTCAGAAATGTCACCAGCATTTCTGACGTTGGATAATCCACCTTTGAAAAACTTGTTGGTGTTCGGTCGAACCAGGAATCGAACCCACGACCTTATGCAAGGCGGGCATGTTAACCATTGCACCACGGTGGCTCCGTGGTGCTCTTATACTGTTGGGTATATAAGATTCCTGGTCGAAGATACGACCGTATCTAGTTGTAATACCCTCTACCATAGGATGAAGGATATACCACATTTATTGTTCTGTTTTTAACACATCGAAATATTGATTTCAGACCCAATAAATTATAGGTACTCTGGGTCGTGGTGAAATTCTGAGTCAATCTTACGATGTCTTTCCATCCGTCTGTTTAAATCACGCTAACTTCCGAATGAAATACGCTATCGACTTGAAACTTTGTATAAGTATTTATTACCGTAGGTTGCACGGTATGACAATTGTGTCCTATCGGACCACTTCTATGTATGGAGCCTATATAAATCGACCCCCAGGTTTGACATTCGGAGCGTCTTAGATTAGGTTGAAAAGAGGATTCAGTCATCATGTCGGCTGACATATCCCTAGCCTGTCTTCGGCTTGTTGTGCGCTCTGACTTCTTCTATCCATCGCACCCTTATTTTATTCCAGGAAATCTGTGTCCCTAATGAATTTCCTCATTTGTTACTGTGTCCAAGCCGGGCCAGATCCCGAATCACCTCTTCGCCCATATAATTATCGTTTTGCCTAGTAGAGGCGGGGTAGTGACGAAGGTAGTATTCCACGATCTCATTCACCATTTTCTGTTGTTCCTATTCGGCGCATATGTGCTCTCAGTTCCCGGTGACCGGTCATTATTTCCACGGCACTTCTGACTCTCGTCCTACTCTCCTTGAGTAGTACTCCAAGTCTTCTGGTCTGGGAGCTCCATTCCACCACTGTAGTTGCCAGACAAGAACAAGTATATACGGCCGTATCTTATGTACCCTCCACCATGGATTGCGTAGAAACTTCTACGAAAGACTGTCATCCACAAATTTCAAATCACATGGTTGTTAAATATCATATGCTACCACCACGTACCAAATTTCAACCAGATCGGATGAATTTTGCTTCTCCAAAAGGCACCGGGGAACTAATTAAGGAAAGTGGATGCATACAAAGGGTCATGGGTACAACCCCAATTGCAAACACACACCAGATCAGAAGTGCTGGTGATATTTCTGAGTGTTTCAAAGCTTCTCTAAGTGTTTTCACCGTAATATGTAACACCGTTCGGGCTCGGCTATATGGCAAGGTGCCTTGTAATTGAGCTAAACATAGAATCGGGCAGCACTCATTAATAAAGGAGAAGTTCATAACTGTGGTATCACAATGGTCCTGCCTAGTCTAAGTGAGCCTGAAATATCGGGCTGCCTAACCTCTTCTCTAGGACACGCCGTAGTATTTTCGTAGCCCTTGTGACCGTTGCTTGATCCATATTGTTTTATATGTCTCCCGTACCCTATCGCCCATCTCGGCTCGCATTGCCTCTATTGGCTTTGCGTTCTCTAAGTCGACTCTTCTATGTGTCTTAGCACTTCTCGCTAGTTCAGTTGCGTTTACGTTTCCTCTCATTCCGTTATGTCCCGGCAGCCATATGATTAGGTATTTTGTGTATTCCTTGATCATGTATTTTCATTCCAATATGGTTCGCGATTTAACCGTAATATTTGCTATTGGCTTCATTGTCGTCCGGCAATCTGTGAAAATGTTCACGTTTTGGGGTCTCGTATTATTTGCGACCCATTTAGCACATTCCGTTGTGACACGCACTTCCGCCCGCAGGATTGCGCTGTGATCCGGTAATCGGAATAGGTTCTCGGTATCTGGGTCATCTAAATATACACCTCCAGCCCCGTCCACTCATCCATCTTTGATCCATCGGTGTAGCAAATATTTAACTCTGGTATCTGGTCCCAGTCACCCATGACCATCTTATTGGCATCAGAATATGACACTCGGCGGCTATGTCTATCTCCGGTATGCGATCATAGATTATTGAGACATCCGCCGTTACACTTCCCGTCTAACCTAATATCCATTAATGAAACCTCTTAGACAAGTAAATTTCATCCCATCCAGTTGAAATTTCGTATGTGATGTAAGTATACGCTCTCTAATACCCATTCAAAATGTGGTCCATAATATATGGTCCCATATAAACTGATCCCCAGATTCGGATTCCGTAGCCTCTTGGAAGAGCAAATTTCATCCGATTGGGAAGCCCTGATGTTATAATCCTCCACACGCAAAGAAAAAAAACGTTTGGAAAACGTGTACCGAAAACGTTTTTCTTTTGTTAGAGTTTTTTGAATTGCTTCGAAAAGAATACACTTTTATCACCAAAAAATTCGTTTGTTACAAAATCTTAATTTTTTTAATAAAAAAAGTTATTTTTGAAACAACAACTCAGTCCATTTCGTTTATATCAAACACTGTTCTTTTCTGACTTTAAGTCTTTATTTACAGTTCAAAATTTAATATACTATAATGTAATGTTGAACATTTTTTCGGAATATTCCTAACATATCTGGAATATATGTAAAAAGAAAAAAAAAACAAAAAAAAAACGTTGGTCGAAGCAGGGATCGAACCCACGACCCTTGGCATGCAAGTCAGACGTAGCAACCACTGCTCCATGGTGCCCAACTAAATGTATTTTTCTGTGAAATAAACTTTGTTTAATCGGCTCGTGGGCGCCGCAAGCTATGCTATATAAATATAACTTATATGGGGAATTGTCTATTGATGACAATAACGGCTACATAGCTCAGTGGCTTACAAATTGCATGGTCCGCGGTTCGATTCTCCGTCCAGGCGAAAGGTAAAAAAAAATTTAAAAATTTATAAAATTGTATAATTTCTTCTACATTGTATTACAGAAAAAGGTGCTAAGAACTAAAAAAATCGTGGAAGTGAGAAAGATGGGAGGGGAAATGCAATTAGCCAGAAAAAAATTTTTTTGAGTTAGGCTTTATGAAATTGTTGTTACATCCTGGAAAAGAATAAACGTTTATCCCAAAAAGTATATACTTTTCTTCCAAATACACTTCCTTTCAACGAAAAGCAAATGAGAAACGAACTTTGTTTGTCTAAAATTTCGTTTGGGAGGAAAGAATTATTTTTTTGCGTGCAGCTGACAGCTCCATCATAAACCTTGGAATTTTTGAGGTTTTTCGGACGTAGAGCGTTTTGACATATCAGCGTTATTTGTGTTCTTTACAGCACAAGAGGAATTGAATAGTGAACATTTTTAGTTCGATTATTTTTTACAACTTTCGACGTGGATTAACTCAACAACAAACCATCGATGGACTTAACTAAATTTCTTACGATGAAGCTCCGTCAAGGACCAGTGTTCATCGATGGTATGGTGGAAAGTCTGATACAAGCACTCTAGAGCTGAAAAAGTAGTATTCGTGAACCAATTTCCTTTTTATACCCTCCACCATAAGATGGGGGCATATTAACTTTGTCATTCCGTTTGTAACACCTCAAAATATTGCTCTAAGACCCCATAAAGTATATATATTCTGGGTCGTGGTGAAATTCTGAGTCGATCTGAGCATGTCCGTCCGTCCGTCTGTTGAAATCACGCTAACTTCAGAACGAAACAAGCTATCGACTTGAAACTTGGCACAAGTAGTTGTAATTGATGTAGGTCGGATGGTATTGCAAATGGGCCATATCGGTCCACTTTTACGTATAGCCCCCATATAAACGTACCCCCAAATTTGGCTTGCGAGGCCTATAAGAGAAGCAAATTTCACCCGATCCGGCAGAAATTTGGTACATGGTGTGAGTATATGGTCTCTAACAACCATGCAAAAATTGGTCCACATCGGTCCATAATTATATAGCCCCTATATAAACCGATCCCCCGATTTGGATTGCGAGGCCGCTAAGAGAAGCAAATTTCATCCGATCCGGCTGAAATTTGGTAAATGGTGTTAGTATATGGTCTGTAACAACCACGCAAAAATTGGTCCACATCGGTTCATAATTATATATAGCCCCCATATAAACCGATCCCCCGATTTGGATTGCGAGACCGCTAAGAGAAGCAAATTTCCTCAGATTTGACCTCTGGTGCCTTATCATATCAATCCATATCAAGTTCATAATTGTATATAGCCCCCATATAAGCGACCCCCATATTTCAATTCTGGCTCTCTACGTACCGTGCAAAAAGTCCATGTCGATTCCGAATTATTTGTAGACTTAACTATACATAACTTTTTTGTCTAATATATACCACGTATGGACTAACTCACAATTTAGAAAACGATGTTAAGAAGTTTTAAGATACCACAACCCAAGTAATTCGATTGTGGATGTTAGTCTTTCATAGAAGTTTCTACGCATTCCATGGTGGAGGGTACATAAGATTCGGCCTGGCCGAACTTACGGCCGTATATACTTGTTTTTTTTTTTTTTTTTGTTTTTCTAGGCCCCATTAAAACTCTATTTTCTTCTCAGTGTTGGCAGTCTACTTGACTGAATATCACATCAACAACAATGACGAGTTGTCATAACTCCCAATGAAATACCATAGAAAACCAATGCATATCGTTACAAAATATGTTTATATTGACGATCATGGAAAAGATTTTGATATTTCCTCAATAAAAGTAAACGAATCTTGTCGGGAGTTTGTAGATCAGGCAAACGTTCAGTAATGGTCAGTGGTCCAGTAGTGTATTGCGATGGCTTGCGAGGTGGTTTTGTGAGTCTGACACCACAACACTGGAGAATTATAGCTGACGATGATTACGACTGTGTTTAAATGAACATTGCAGCATATTTTTGCCTTCTTTGGCAACGTTCACCAGCATCAAATCTTTGTTCGCCTGCCGATCGATCGAGCAAGCGAGCAATCACTGGCATGCAGAGTGATGCAAGATTTTCTCATTTCATTACAACGGCGACAACTTCGATGGATTGGCAAAGGCAAATTATACGCCACCATAACCATTTAGCCCGTGGTCAATGTGGCTACATAAGTTCCCCGGAGTTCCCTGCGATCTCCATAGTAGTCGACATCATCATCATCTCCTGAATCATCTGAATTCATAGTTTGTCCCCAAAGACAACATGATCAGCATTTGCCAATGTAGTTTCTTCTCTGTATGAGAGTGTATGGATGCGCTATTTTCTTGGTTTCGCCTGAGTCGATTGTGTCGATCTTTTTGTCATTTCGAGGACTGTTTGATTGTCTGTTACAACAACCAAACAACCAACCAATGTTGGTTGGAACAATCCATCCACGTGCCATCACATCATTTGTTTTAAATAATTTTTATGTTTTGTCATTTTTATCATATGTACACATTCGTGTATTTTGTCACTTCTCCTTGAACGCTTCTACGAGATGGTATATGAATGGCATCAATCACGTCTTTACCATATTGCATTAGGAAAAATTGAAGGCATGACAATACAGCATTAGTCCTCTAATATGATATTTGAACGAAACAGATGGACCCGGTTAGGTTAGGTTAGGTTGTAGAGGATGACATCAATTTTTGTGTTGAAATTGATGTCCACTTAGACCAGTATAGGTCCATTGTGATTCCTCGATGTGATCTTTCCATCTTCTTCCTTCCGATGCGGTCCGCTTTGCCCCAGAGCTTCCTCCTGCTCGTTCTCTTTGAAAGAAATCTCAGAACAACCAACCAGAGGCTCTGATGAATGCAAGTATGCTCCTTAAGCTGCACTCCCGCAGATCAGTGAGAGCCTGAAAGAAAAAGGAGCCCAGTATCTTGTTATCCGGAGATATTGATCCTTCTTTAAGGATTTTGGTATTGATTCCCACCCAAAAAAAAGAAATTTTTAGAAAGCACAAAAAAAAAAACAAGTATATACGGCCGTAAGTAAGGCCAGGCCGAAGCTTATGTACCCTCCATCATGGATTACGTAGAAACTTCTTCCAAACACCGCCATCCACAATCGAATTACTTAAGTTGCGGTAACGCTTGCCGATGGCAAGGTATCTTAAAACCTCCTAACACCATCTTCTAAATTGTATGTAAGTCCATACGTGGTATATATTAAATCAAAAAAAAAAAAATCGATCCAATACGTATATAATTCAGTTTGACAAAGTAGACATAAAATTTTGACAAAATTTTCTACAGAAATAAAATTTAAAAAAAAAATTTCTATAGAAATAAAAATTTTGACAAAATTTTGACAAAAATTTCTACAGAAATAAAATTTTAACAAAATTTCCTATAGAAATAAACTTTTGACAAAATTTTCTATAGAAATAAAATCTTGGTAGATTATTTTTGGCTCGAGTGGCAAACATGATTATGAACCGAATAAAATTTGAACAAAATTTTCTATAGAAATAAAATTTTGACAATGATGAAAATTTTATTATGAACCGAATAAAATTTTAACAAAATTTTCTCTAGAAATAAAATTTTGAGAAAATTTTCTATAGAAATAAAATTTTGGTAGATTATTTTTGGCTCTAGTGGCAACCATGATTATGAACCGATATGGACCAATTTTTGTGTGATTGGACCAATTTTTGCATGGTTGTTAGCGACCATATACTAACACCAAGTTCCTAATTTGAACCGGATCGGATGAATTTTGCTCCTCCAAGAGGCTCCGGAGGTCAAATCTGGAGAACGTTTTATATGGGGGCTATATATAATTATGGACCGATATGGACCAATTCTGGCACGGTTGTTAAAGATCATATACTAACACCATGTTCCAAATTACAACCGGATTGGATGAAATTTGCTTCTCTTGGAGACTTCGCAAGCCAAATCTGGGGATCGGTTTATATGGGGGCTATATATAATTGTGAACCGATGTGGACCAATTCTTGCATGGTTGTTAGAGACCATATACCAATATCATGTACCAAATTTCAGGCGGATCGGATGAAATTTGCTTCTCTTTGAAGTCCGCAACCCAAATCTGGGGATCGGTTTATATGGGTGCTATATATAATTATGGACCGATGTGAACCAATTTTTGCACGGTTGTTAGAGACCATATACCAATACCATGTACCAAATTTCAGCCGGATCGGATGCAATTTGCTTCTCTTTGAGGCTTCGCAAGCCAAATCTGGAGATCGGTTTATATGGGGTCTATATATAATTGTGGGCCGAAGTGGACCAATTTTTGTATGGTTGTTAGAGACCATATACCAACACCATGTACCAAAATTCAGCCGGATCGGATGAAATTTGCTTCTCTTTTAGGCTCCGCAAGCAAAATCTGGGGATCGGTTTATATGGGGGCTATATATAATTATGGACCGATGTGGACCAATTTTTGCATGGTTGTTAGAGACCATATACCAACACCATATACCAAATTTCGGCCGGATCGGATGAAATATACTTCTGTTAGAGGCTCCACAAGCCAAATCTGAGTGTCCCTTTATATGGGAGCTATACGTAAAAGTGGACCGATTTTCAATACCATCCGACCTACATCGATAACAACTACTTGTGCCAAGTTTCAAGTCGATAGCTTGTTTCGTTCGGAAGTTAGCGTGATTTAAACAGACGGACGGACGGACGGACGGACGGACATGCTTAGATCGACTCAGAATTTCACCACGACCCAGAATATATATACTTTATGGGGTCTTAGAGCAATATTTCGATGTGTTACAAACGGAATGACAAAGTTAATATACCCCCATCCTATGATGGAGGGTATAATAATATTAGGAATTTTCCATTCCTTTTGTAACACATCAAATTATTATCATATTATTCCGACTGAACTAACCTTCAAAATCATCTTCGCCAAAAAGTACAGAAAATGTCTTTTTGAAGTGGTACAACATTGGCGCAGAAGCGATAAATTTAACATGGGCTTGTCATAGGACGAGTGTCTACCATATTAACAGCCGTTGCATTTAATTTGTCTCACTTCTTAAGGTGCGATACGAGTTCAGTGTTTTGGATATGAATTGAAAATTTTATGATATTTTGCAAATAAATAATTGTTATTCTTTTTTATGATTTTTAATGAATTCTAACGCATGTCTGAAACGTTTGACCTCAAATATTTTCAAAAATTCGCCATTTTTCTAGAATGAATTGTAGGGCACTGTTTTTTCATATTTCTTTTCTAAATTAAAAAAACAAAGATCACTTTTTGTTCTCCTATCATTTAGCATTTTTTTCGACAAAATTTAAATAATTATAATAAAATTTTAAATTACGCATTAAAAATATGAAAAAGCGCGTTTTAAAAAATTAAATTAAAAGAACTTAAAATAAAGAGTACATTTTTGGAAGTGCTTTTAAAGTTTTGAAATTTGGTACATGGCGTTACTATATGGTCTCTAACAACCTCGCAAAAGTTGGTCCATATCGGTCCATAATTATATATAGCCCCCATATAAATCGATCCCCCGATTTGGCTTGCAGAGCCTCTAAGAGAAGCAAATTTCATCCGATCCGGCTGAAATTTGGTACATGGTTTTAGTATATGGTCTCTAACAAACCATGCAAAATTGGTCCACATCGGTCCATAATTATATGTAGCCCCCATAAAAACCGATCCCCAGATTTGACCTCCGAAGCCCCTTGGAAGAGCAAAATTCACCTGATCCGGTTGAAATTTGGTACGTGGTGTATATGGTCTCTAACAACCATGCAAAAATTGGTCCATACCGGTCTTAATTATATATAACCCCCATTGAAACCGATTGCCAGATTTGACCTCCGCAGCCCTTGGAGGAAAAAAAATTCATCCGACCCGGTTGAAATTTGGTACGTGGTGAAATTTGGTACATTGCGTTAGTATATGGCCGCTAACAAGCATGCCAAAATTCGTCCATATCGGTCTATAGTTATATATAGCCGATCCCCAAAAATAATCTATCAAAATTTTATTACTATACAAAATGTTATCAAGATTTTATTTCAATAGAAAATTTTGTCAAAATGTTACTTCTACAGAAAATTTTGTCAAAATTTTATTTCTATAGAAAATTTTGTAAAAATTTCATTTCTATAGAAAATTTTGTAAAAATTTTATTTCTATAGAAAATTTTGTCAATTTTTTTTTTCAATAGAAACTTTTATCAAACTGAATTATATACGTACTGAATTATATACGGCCTTTTTTTGAGAAGACGGTGTTACGAAGTTTTAAGATATGTGAGAGTGGCAGCCCGATTTGTTTCAGGCTCACTTAGTCTATTCAGTCCATTGGGTGGTATCACTAGCTAAAAGTAGGGTGAGTGCAGCAAATGTGGTACAGGCTTGTAATGTGGTATAGTAGCTGTTTTCTCTATTTAACAACATACGAATAACTAAACCAAGCTGAAAAGATTGTTGCTGTCAGAAAATGAAGCAATCAAACATCAGATTGATTTTTGCAACTCTTTCTTTGTGCCAGTTGGAAGAATTCGAAGGTTTTTTTTGGTGGTTCTTAATCATTTCGTTTTGTGTGAAGATATACTTTCAATTAATTAATTTTCGGATGTAAATACACTGTTAGAAAAATATGTTTTTCATATGTTCCGATATAAACAAAATGTGTTTCGGGCACAATTTTTAAACGCAATATATTTAAGTGCAAACATGTAATGTTCCTAAACTAACACCAAATGTTTGGGACACAAATGTTAATATGTTAGAATATACATATTATGTTTGGGGCATAAATGTTTCATAAAAATAATATGTGTGAATGTCAACATATATAAATTTACAAATTTCGAGTAAACATATATATGTTGTGATATTTTATTCAGAGAGCGACACAGAAAGAGAGAGAGTATAGAGAAAGAAATAGAGATGGAAACCGGGAGGGTTGACGAAAGATATCAACATAGCACAGCGAGAGAATGTAAAGAGAGCAATTTCTGTGAAACCACTTGTATGTTGTTTCGAAAACGGTTTTATAATAAGGCCAAAAATTTGATATGCTTAAGTCAAAATATTATTTAATTTTAATAATGGAATTAGTATTCGGAGTAAAGAGAAAAGCCATTCGGAAGCAAGAGAATAGCCATTTTAAAAAAAGGAACAGCACATGTTTTCGCCTTGAGAGCAGCATTTTATGTATGTGTGGACCTGTGTTTTGTTTATCATTTTGGCATTATGGACACAATTTTTTTCTTGCACGCAGAGAAGAAACATGGTTGTCACAATCATATTTGAAGAGTAACATTTTCACCTGCAACCATTTTGGCTTAGTGAACACGGTTCTAAGAAAAATATAATTGTCCTCATCTAAAATATTATTATATTGATAAAAAGAATTTTGTTTGAATGAAAAGACAATGGTCACGATTCAAAATGTTATGGTATTCATTCAAAATGTTTTTCTTCTAGTTAAAAGAACATGGTCACAACGTAAAATGTTTTGATCTTTATGAAAAAAACTTTTTTCATCGTCGAAAAAAAGACGCCACTTGAGAAAAGAAAAGACAAAATTAACTATATTTATTTGTTTTTATTTATTTATAAACTAATCCATTGTTTATTTGTATTTATAATGTCGTACAAGCAAACATCACATATTTTTAAACACTCTATTTCATTTAAATTTCAACAATAAGTAATTATTCCATATTTATTTCGTGCCCATCAAATGTACAAACGCAAACATCATGTAACTGCAACTAAAAATAAATTATACCACATTGCAAAATGCAGAACAAACAAATATATACGGCCGTAAGTTCGGCCAGGCCGAAGCCTATGTATCCTCCACCATGAATTGCGTAGAAACTTCTACTGAAGACTGTCATCCACAATCGAATTACTTGGGTTGCGGTAACACTTGCCGATGGCAAGGTATCTTAAAACTTCCTAAAACCGTAATATATACCACATAGTCCATACGTGGTATCAGTACTGCCGCTAGTGAACAATTGAGTGAAGTAGATTTTGGAAAAAAGTGGAGTAGATTGAATAAAATTGAAGTAGCATACATTTTTGAAAACAAAGCAATAGAATTCATTTTATTAAACCCTCCACCATAGGATGGGGGTATATTAACTTTGTCATTCCGTTTGTAACACATCGAAATATTGCTCTAAGCCCCAATAAAATATATATATTCTGGGTCGTGGTGAAATTCTGAGTCGATCTGAGCATATCCGTCCGTCCGTCTGTTGAAATCACGCTAACTTCCGAACGAAAGAAGCTATCGACTTGAAACTTGGCACAATTAGTAGTTATTGAGGTAGGTCGGATGGTATTGCAAATGGGCCATATCGGTCCACTTTTCACTCGATCCAGCTGAAATTTGGTACATGGTTTCAGCATATGATCTCTAACAACCATGCAAAAATTGGTCCACATCGGTCCATAATTGTAAACTGATCCCCCGATTTGGCTTGCGGAGGCTCTAACAGAACCAAATTTCATCCGATTGGGCTGAAATTTGGTACATGGTGTAAGTATATGGTCTCTAACAACTATGCAAAAATTGGTCCACATCGGTTAATAATTCAATGACTAAAACCGCTATGTTCATCGTAATTAAAGGAATAGGAAAAACAATTAGGTAATATGGGAGAAAATTTAAAAATTTGAAGCAGAACAAAAAGTGAAGCAGATTTTTGGAAGAAGGAGTGACGAAGTAAATTTTGTGAAAATGAAGCAAAATTCTTCGATTGAAGTAGTAGCGGCAGCACTGCGTGGTATATATTAAACTAAAAAAGTCCGATTAAATACGTATATAATTAAGTTTAAAGTTTCTATAGAAATAAAATTTTGACAAAATTAAATTTTGACAACATTTTCTATAGAAGTAAAATTTGGAAAAAAATCTATAGAAATAAAATTTTGACAAGGTTTTCTATAGAAATAAATTTTTGACAAAATTTTCTATAGAAATAAAATTTTGACAATGTTTTCTATAAAAATAAAATTTTGGTAGATTATTTTTGGCTCGAGTGGCAACCATGATTATGAACCGATATCATATGCTGACACCACGTACCAAATTTCAACCGGATCGGGTGAAATTTGCTTCTCTTAGAGGCTCCGCAAGCCAAATCTGGGGATCGATTTATATGGGGGCTATATAATTATGGACCGATATGCACCAATTCCTGCATGGTTGTTGGATACCATATACTAACACCACGTACCAAATTTCAACCGAATCGGATGAATTTTGCTCCTCTAAGAGGCTCCGGAGATCAAATCTGGGGATCGGCTTATATGGGGGCTATATATAATTATGGATCGATATGGACAAATTTTGGCATGGTTGTTAGAGATAATATACTAACACCACGTACCAAATTTCAATCGGATCGGATGACTTTTGCTCCTCTAAGAGGCTCCGGAGGTCAACTCTGGGGATCGGTTTATATGGGGGCTATATATAATTATGGGCCGATGTGGACCAATTTTTGCATGGTCATTAGAGAACATATACCAACACCATGTGCCAAATTTCAGCCGGATCGGATGAAATTTGCTTCTCTTAGAGGCTCCGCCAAATCGGGGGATCGGTTTTATGGAGGCTATATATAATTATGGACCGATGTGGACCAATTTCCGCATGGTTATTAGAGATCATATACCAACACCATGTACCAAATTTCAGCCGGATCCGATGAAGTTTGCTTCTCTTAGAGCAATCGCAAGCCAAATTTGGGGGTCCGTTTATATGGGGGCAATACGTAAAAGTGGACCGATATGGACCAATTTTGCTTCTCTTAGAGGCTCCGCCAAATCGGGGGATCGGTTTATATGGAGGCTATATATAACTATGGACCGATGTGGACCAATTTTTGCATGGTTGTTAGAGACCATATACTAACACCATGTACCAAACTTCAGCCGGATCGGATGAAATTTGCTTCTCTTAGAGCAATCACAAGCCAAATTTGGGGGTCCGTTTATATGGGGGCTAGATCGACTCAGTATATATATACTTTATAATGTCTTGGAGCAATATTTCGATGTGTTACAAACGGAATGATAAGGTTAATATACCCCCCATCCTATGGTGGAGGGTATAAAAATTTGGTGTTCGGTCGGAGCAGGGTTTGCTCCACGTCAACAAATGTAGGTTTCTTTTAAATAATGTTATGTTTGCATGGGCTCGTGGGCGCTGCAATCTATGCTATATAAATGTAACTTATAACGATAATTGTCTACTGGTGACTATAACAGCTACGTAGCCCAGTGGATAGTGTGTTGACTTACAATTCTCCGGTAAGATTTAAAAAAATTATAAAACTGAATAATTTCTTCAATATTATTTGTATTACAGAAAAAGGAGCTAAGAACTAAAAAGTTTCGTGGAAGTGAAAATTATGTGAGGGAATGAGCACAATCTTCTTTGGGGAAAATTCTTCCAAGCATATAATATGAAGCGATTTTTTGAGGGTGTAATTGACGAGTACTAAATAGCAAAAAATGTATTTTTTTTTACAAAAAATCTACATTATGGTGTACCACATTACCTGCACATTTTATGAATTTATAAATTCGCAAATATATCCGAAATTGTGGGTTTCTTATTTTTCGGTCGTAGTTGCGTGGATCGCTGACACTAGTAAAATAAATATGGTAAAATCTTAGTCTCGTCGGAGAAAAACAAAAAATTTGGCTATCGAGAAACAAACAGGGTATACCACATTTGCTGCACTCACCCTGCCTATTACATATAGGCACTTATTACTTTTACCGTTGAACACACCCGATTATTTTCTTCTGTTGAACCAAGCAGATTGTCCCGAAAACGATATATCTATCCACTTTTTGATATAGGTCCCATATAAACCAATTCCGATAGACCATGTTACTTTTATCTGATTTTCATGAAATTTGAATATTTTACTTCCATAAGGAGATATACCTAATTTGGTATATACAGGTTCACATTTGGATATAGCTCCCTCAAAGAGCGATCTCACGATTTCAATTCACGAGAGAATTGAAGGCACAACTTTTATCTGATTTGCTTGAAATTTGAAATCTAGAAGTTTGTATACCCCGCGCCACACTGTGGAACATGGTATTATAAATTAGTGCATGTGTTTGCAACACCCAGCAGGAGACGAGATAGACACATTGTGTCAATAATGCTAAGGGTCGGGCCCTGAGTCGATCTAGCCATGTTCGTCTGTCCGTCCGCCTGTCTGTCTGTGAACACATTTTTGTAATCAAAGTCTAGGTCGCAGTTTTGGTCCAATCAACTTCAAATTAAGCGTAAGTATCTATTTTGGCTCAGAATAGAGTCCTATTGATTGTGGAAGAAATCGGTTCAGTTTTAGATATAGCTGCCATATATCTTTCGCCCGATTTACACTCATGTAAAACAATCCACCAATTTGACTTCTTAAGGATATGGGCGCCGCTACTTCAATGCGATTGGAAATCTAGAGGTCTTTTAGGCCCATTAAAATCTGTGGTAAATTTGGTATATGTCGCTTCACGTTTTAATAGAACGATCTCCCGATCTGACTTCTTAAGGGCATGGAAGCCGCAATATTTATTCGATTGGCTTGAAATTTGAAATCTAAATGTATTTTGAGTTCGTAAAAAACTGCCAAATTTTGTATTCAAAGGTACTACATTGATATAGCCCCCATATAGACCGATCTGCCGATTAGACGCACCCTCACAAAAAATTGCTTCTGTAACATATACTCCCAAACATATTTTGCTTCAAGCATATACATTTTTGGGTATTGCCCAAACATTTATATGTTTGATCTCTACCAATATATAATATGTTTAATTGCATATTGGTCTAAACAATATATGTTTGGGTAGTCTAAGTTCCAAACATTTTGTATTTTTGCATCCAAATTCAATAATGTTGTCTTCCAAAAAACAATATGTTATTATGTGACCATTTTGCACCCAAAAATATTATATGCTTAAAAAAATTCTCCCAAACAATATTGTACTCAAAATTTTATTTATTTATTCATATATTCACAATCATAATGAATTATGAAAATAAACAGGTAATATAGGTGCTAACAACATAGGTTTTCGACCTGAATGCTCAAAATTTTGTTTCTGCCCAATTGTATATTCCCCGACATCTTTCTCACTTCTACGAGATTTTTTAGTTCCTAGCACCTTTTTCTGTAATACAAACATTGTAGAAGAAATTATTCAATTGTATGATTTTTTTTTTTTTATTTTTTTTTATTCGAACAGCGGACCACACAGTTTGTAAGGATCAAAGAAGTAGCTGATCAATTGCCCAAGGAAAAATAAAATGTTAATTTTGTAATAACAAGCAACAACCACCAACTTAATTCAATATCGCTCCCTGTTAAATAGCGCTCCAAGCTACTAAACACATATATGTTTATAGGCTATTTCTAAATTAATATATGTTTGCATTCAAGCATATTATATTTACAAACATTTTATGTCCCAAACATAATATGTTCTAACATATTAACATATATGTCCCAAACATGTTATGCTAGTTTATGAACATTATATGCTTGCACTCAAAAATATTGTGTTTAAAAATTTGTGTTCCAAACATATAATGTTTATAGCCAAACATATGAAAAACAGTCTTTTTCAACTGTGCGCCTTGAGCCAAAATTATTATCCCATTTTCTCTAAAATCTGAATCTGGAGATATTGTAGAGTCACAAATACACCCTCAATTCAAGCATATATATTTTCAGGATTGGTACAACCAAAACATTTTTTGTAATTATTCAAACATAGTATGTTTCACCTTAGGGTGGGCATACACTGGTAGAAAAAAAATTTTAATGACATTTTCTTTGTGTGGATATATTTGTAGCGCCAATTGGTTACTTCCATTATTTTACTTGCAGCTTACTCTCTATGCCTCTCTGTTTATAGTCTATTTCTAAAATAATATATGTTTGCATCTAAGCATATTATATTTACAAACAGTTTATGTCCCAAACATAATATGTTCCAAACATGTTATGCTAGTTTATGAACATTATATGCTTGCACTTCAAAATATTGTGTTAAAAAATTTGAGTTCCAAACATATAATTTTTACACCCAAACATATGGAAAACAGTATTTTCCGTCCGTGTAGGTATGCCAAATTTGATTTATATGTTTTAGTCCCCTATATCCCCGATTTCTAATTTCATGGACTTCTACATCCTCAAAAAAAAAATCGCTTCTGTAACTTATACCCCAAACACATTTTGCTTCAAACATATATATTTTCGGGATTGGTGCAAACAAAAAATTGTTTGTATAGTTCAAACATATTATGTTTCACCTTAGGGCATACATTGGTAGTAAAAAATATTAATGAAATTTTCTTTGTTTGGATATATTTTTAAGGAACCAATTGGTTACTTCCATTGTTTTACTTGCAGCATACTCTCTAGGTCTCTCTGTCTAAACACATATATGTTTATAGGCTATTTCCAAATTAATATATGATTGCATCTAAGCATATTATATTTACAAACATTTTATGTCCCCAACATAATATGTTCTAACATATTAACATATATGTCCCAAACATGTTATGCTAGTTTATGAACATTATATGCTTGCACTCAAAAATATTGTGTTAAAAAAATGTGAGTTCCAAACATATAATTTTTACACCCAAACATATGAAAAACAGTCTTTTTCGTCCGTGTAGACATCGGGTAAAATTCAACAGAATATAGAGTCAAAATCATATTCTTACACGCTTACACGCAGAGAAGGAATATGATCACCTCAAACATGTTTCAAGAGCATAATGTTATTTTTGTATGGTGACCATGTAACATGTTTGTCACTAAAATGTTATTTTCTCGTCAAATATAACCTGCTTGCCGAAATCAGATACATGGTTTCCGAGAAAATTACATGGTTGCGAAAACCATGTTACATGGTCACCACCCAAAAATAACATTTTGCTCTTAAAACATGTTTGAGGTGATCATATTCCTTCTCTGGGTGTAGACTTAGACTTAAAACGCACACAAATTATTTCTTATAAATCCAGATTCTGATGTAGTCTCCCTATGAAAAAACGTTTAACATCGGGAGGCGTACCATTTGTAAAATATGTTCTTGAGATAGTTTGTTTCATAAAGTCCTACTGAAATTCTATATACTATTATATTTGATTCATGGTGATTGGTATTTAAGATTCGGCCGCATATACTTGGTTTTAATTATTCCTTAAAACAAATCGATCCTGTTATAATATTTCCGCTATAGACTGTATTTCTCCCATTGCATATTCGAACGCATTAATTGTTAACATCCTTAGATACCTCATTTCCAACTATATTCAATTGCATTTCGCCATGTGATGAGGGTACATCATCTATTTCGAGTCTAACTAATAAATAAATTATGGCTAAATGTGGTGGCTATTTTTAAGGCGTAGTACATGCATGTTTTCTCCAGAATATGGACTGGCCGACATTCGTACGCCGCATGTTTGACAATTAAGGTCTTGGCCGTGTCTGGTGTGTCCATAATTCGATGCTGATGTGGTCGACATGTTTTCACAGTCATTAATTATAGAAAAATTCCCTTAATCAAATTAATATGCAAAAAAAAGCTAAATTGAATTGAAAGAAGAAAAACTGAAATTACCTAATAGGAGTTAACAATGTTTTCTCATTCACATCTCCGATTCAGAGTTCTGAGTTCTTCTTCTTCTTCTACTTCGATTGTGAATTGTTTTCCTTATGCGACTGTATTCCTTTTTATTGGTTACGGTCCTTTTAGGAAAGTTGTCTTTGAAGGCCATAAGAGAACAAACCATGAAATTAGCATAAATGTTACTTTTTGTGATATTCAATATCTTTGATTTGTGATATACGTATGGTACTTGTGGTTTCAATATCCATCTAGTAGACAAGGACACGTGTCTCCTTATCAAGATTATTTGCATAAAAATTTAATTTACCTTTTGCACTAATGGCAGATTCCAAAGGAAATCGCTAAAGTCTGAGAGACTTACATGGAAATGATTTTTGTTGAAGTTTTTAGATGGATATTTTCTGTGAAAAAACATTGTGCTCAGAGCTATTTTAAAAGAATCCATTTGAGTTATTTATCAGGTTGCCATAGTTCACTGTAGTTCCGTTGAAATTATTAAATTCAATTGTGAAGACCGCTCATCTATTCCATCGTAGATGGATATTTGATGAAATTTAATATATTACGAATATCTATTAAGAGAAAAGCAAAATAAAGCTAAACTTTCCTCGTGCCGGACATTTTCTGAAGGACCCTTTTTTGCGTATTAATTAAATGAACTAAAAAAAGGTTACATTTTATACACAAATTTAGTAAATTCGTACTTCCGACAAAATAGTTGAGAATTTCTCAAAATTTGTAAATTTTACCAGAAATGTGCCCATCGTGCACTTCATATGGCGCTAAAGACATTTTTGCAATTCTGAACTCAAATTTATCCTCCAAACTACGAAATTTTCTTTCAGAAATGAAAAAAAAAATAATTACATCCCATAACTTATCTTAAATTTGTCGAAAAATATTTAATTATTTTTGTAAAATCAGCGGGTAGTTGGCGTCAGCTTACATTTTATTTATAATTTCCTAAAATTAAGGATAATGGTTTTGGGGTCAATCCTTCAAAGACATAACTAGCCAAGTAGTCTTCAGCAACAACGGCTGTGCGGTTACGTGAGTTATCGCTGTAGTCGGAAACAAACGCACGGTCTCAATTCGGTCCTCAAAATAATGGCAGATGTGCCAAACGTAGTGGCACATCTGGCGAAACCGCTTTTCGACAAAAAGTTTGAAACTCTTATTCCCAACAGTACGGCGTTTAGCCACGGTTGCCACTCAAGCCAAAAATAACCTACCAAAATTTGTAGAAAATTTTCCACAAACCTACCAAACAAAAAATTCTTTGTTAAAAAAAATTATATAGAAAATCTTGGCAAATTTTTATTTCTATAGAAAATTTTGTCAACATTTTATTTCTAAAGAAAATTTTGTCAAAATTTTATTTCTATAGAAACTTTTGTGAAAATTTTATTTCTATAGAAAATTTTGTCTAACTTTTATATCTATAGAAAATTTTTCAAAATTTTATTTCTATAGAAAATTTTGTCAAAATTTTATTTCTATAGAAACTTTTATGAAAATTTTATTTCTACACAAACCTTTGTCAAAATTTACACTCAAAAAAAGTGAACTCTCTGTTTCACTAAAGCCCATTTAATTTTATTTTAGTTCATGGAATTATTATGTTTGGAGAAAGTTTCCTTTACTCTAATAATTTTTTGTGTACGGTAGTTAAATTAACTAAAACCGAGGAAAAAAATATACTCAAATGAAGCATAAAGATTAACTAAATTCGTGTCTTCCACAAAATAGTTCAGAATTTCTTTAAATTTGTAAATTTTACCTAAAATGCGTCCATCATGAACTTCGTATATTACTAAAGACATTCTCGTAATTTTGAACTCAAATTTTTTTTTTATTTTTTTTTTTTTTAACTACAAAATTTTCTTTAACAAGAGAAAAAACTTTGTTATGTCTAATAAATTTTCTTGAATTTGTCGAAAAATATTTACTTATTTGTATGACATCGGCGTGATGTAACCTTTGTAACACGGTTTAGTTAAAATTTTCTACAAATATTCAAAATTTTCTAAAAGTAACCGAAAGTTTTCTTCCTGAGGGGTTCACTGTTTTTTCAGTGTATTTCTAACGAAAATTTTGTCAAAATTTTATTTCTATAGAAACCTTTGTCAACATTTTATTTCTATAGAAAATTTTGTCAACATTTTATTTCTATAGAAACCTTTGTCAAAATTTTATTTCTAACGAAAATTTTGTGAAAATGGAAAACTGTGTCAAAATTTTCACTTCTATAGAAAATTTTGTCAAAATTTTATTTCTAACGAAAATTTTGTCAAAATTTTATTTCTAAAGAAATTTTTGTCAAAATTTTATTTCTAAAGAAAATTTTGTCAAATTTTATTTCTATAGAAAATTTTGTCAAAATTTTATTTCTATAAAAAATTCTGTCAAAAGTTAATTTCTATAGAAAAATTTGCCAAAATTTTATTTCTAAAGAAATTTTATGAAAATTTTATTTGTATAGAAAATTTTGTCAAAATTTTATTTCTATAGAAATTTTGTGAAAATGAAAAATTTTGTCAAAATTTTCACTTCTATAGAAAATTTTGTCAAAATTTTATTTCTGTAGAAAATTTTGTCAAAATTTTATTTCTATAGAAAATTTTGTCAAGATTTTATTTCTATAGAAACTTTGTCAAAATTTTGTTTCTAAAAAAATTTTTGTCAAAAATTTATTTCTAAAGAAATTTTTGTCAAAATTTGATTTCCAAAGAAAATTTTGTCAAATTTTATTTCTATAGAAAATTTTGTCAAAATTTTATTTCTATAAAAAATTCTGTCAAAATTTAATTTCTATAGAAAATTTTGTCAAAATTTTATTTCTAAAGAAAAATTTGTCAAAATTTTATTTCTATAGAAAATTTTGTCAAAATTTTATTTCAATAGAAACTTTGTCAAAATTTTATTTCTAAAGAAATTTTTGTCAAAATTTTATTTCTAAAGAAATTTTTGTCAAAATTTTATTTCTAAAGAAAATTTTGTCAAAATTTTATTTCTATTGAAAATTTTGTCAAAATTTATATTCGTATAGAAAATGTTGTCAAAATTTTATTTCTATAAAAAATTCATTCAAAATTTAATTTCTATAAACAATTGTGTCAAAATTTAATTTCTATAGAAAAATTTATCAAAATTTTATTTCTATAGAAACTTTGTCAAAATTTTATTCCTAAAGAAATTTTTGTCAAAATTTTATTTCTATAGAAAATTTTGTCCAAATTTTATTTCTAGTGAAAATTTTGCCAAAATTTTATTTCTATAGAAAATTTTGTCAAAATTTTATTTGTATAGAAAATGTTGTCAAAATTTTATTTCTGAAGAAAATTTTGTCAAAATTTTATTTCTATAAAAAATTCTGTCAAAATCTAATTTCTAAAAAAAATTGTGTCAAAATTTAATTTCTATAGAAAATTTTGTCAACATTTTATTTCTACAGAGAATTTTTTCAAAATTTTATTTCTATAGAAAATTTTGTCAAAATTTTATTTCTATTAAAAATTTTGTCAAAATCTTATTTATATAAAAAAACTTCTGTCAAAATTTTGTTTATATAGAAAATGTTGTCAAATTTTTTTTTTTTTATAGAAACTTTGTCAAAATGTTATTCCCAAAGAAATTTTTGTCCAAATTTTATTTGTAAAGAAAATTTTGTCAAATTTTATTTCTATAGAAAATTTTGTGAAAATTTTATTTCTAAAGAAAATTTTGTAAACATTTTTGTATAGAAAATTTTTGTCTAACTTTTATTTCTATAGCAAATTTTGACAAAATTTCATTTCTGTAGAAAATTTTGTCAAAATTTTATTTCTATAGAAACTGTTGTCAAAATTTTATTTCAGTAGAAACTTCAGTCAAAATTTTATTGTTTGTTGAAAATTTTGTAAAATTTTTATTTCTGTTAAAAATTTGTGAGGTACCTCTAGTTGGAGAGGAATATTTTGCAAAATCAACTAAAACATCAAGAATTCTACCAATCTACCACACATAAAATATAAAAATCTACCATTTTTGGTAGAATTCTACCAAATGTGGCAACCGTGCGCGGAGCACTCGGACTCCTGGGAATAAACGTTATATTGATTTCTACAAAGAGGTGGCAAATTGGCTGAGAAACAATGTTCCAGCAAATGTTGGCATTAATACACTCAAAGAAAAAATACTTTCCTCCGGAACTAATTTTTAGACAAAGGAAATTCCCCCTTACTGTAAAGCATTTTCATTAAAAACAAATAAATCCGAAACTATAGGAAACGATGCAACGATTGGCTCTAAAATTTTTTTCTTAAAAAAAATTCTTTGCCTAAAATTTCGTTCTTTCAGACCATATAAATATTTACAGATATTCAAGCTGACATAGGTACTTTTAGTTAATGTGGTATCACAATGGACGGAATAGTCTAAGTGAGCCTGAAATAAATTGGGCTGTCATTTTAACCTAACATAACCTGCACCGAAAGAATTTTCTTGGTAAAAAACGAAAAATTTCGTTAAAAGTACAAAATTTTGTCATTGATTTACAACCAAAGGAACTTTTCATTAAAAGTACGAAATATTTCGTACTTTTTACGAAGAAAATTTCTTCCAAATTTTTCGTAGTTTGTAAGAAACAATTTCGTACTTTTTATGAAGAATCTTCGTAATTTTTTGAAACAATTTCGTTATTTTTATGAAATTTTTTCGTATTTTTTATGAAGAACATTCATAGTTTTTATGAAAAATGTTCGTACTTTTTA
This sequence comes from Haematobia irritans, assembly GCF_050003625.1. Lineage (NCBI taxonomy): Eukaryota > Metazoa > Arthropoda > Insecta > Diptera > Muscidae > Haematobia > Haematobia irritans. Next base: position 93,511,167 of record NC_134401.1, on the reverse strand, counting down.
TGAAAATGTTTCGTACTTTTTATGGAAAACTTTCGTACTTTTGTTTCAAAAATGTTCGAACTTTTAGAAAAAAGTACATTTGGCTGTAGTAACAAGTGTGAAAAATTTCATTTCTACTTTACATCTTAAGTTTTTGAATAATTTTTAGCTTTATTGCTTTACTTTTATTCATAGCGCGCTATCACCCAAATGAGAAGTAGCATAGACATGCATAAAAAAATGGATTAAAGGAATACACTCAAGCACATTATCAGAGGCAATTTTATGTCGCGAACGGAAATTTTACAACTTCAATGAAACTTCTTCGTTATTTTAAAGAAAATGTTTCGTACTTTTTATGAAGAAATTTTAACGCGGAATGTTTCGTAATATATTCATAAATTCGTAATTGCGTAAACGTTTTGTATATTTGTAAAATGTTCTTCGTAAATTTTACGAAAATAAATGAAAATTTTGTTGTTTTAATGAAGAATTCAGGAAGAATAGTTAATAAAGAATTCTTCGTAAAATTGACGGAGAGAATTCTTTCGGTGTGAATGAAACAAAATTTTCCTTCCTGGTTTACTGTTTTATCAATAGCCAATTAAAAGGAATCACTAACGAGGTTAAATCTTTAACTCATCCGTGTGAAGCTTACTTTCGAAAGCTTTGTCTCGAACATTGTTCTCGTGATATTTCACGATTTTATTCCTCAATCCAATCCAAGAAGACAAAACAATCATTAACCAAGAACTCAATCAGCATGTTACCTATGTCTCTACTCTATGCACATTATAAAGAGGAAATGCTCATCCTAAAATATATAGAAATCAGCACTTAGACTTATACAGCAAGCTAGAGGAAAACACTGAAGAGCATCATAATGAAATGATATGAAAATTCATTTGAGCACATAATGGAACCATTCATTGTTCATCAGAGTTATTTTTATCGTAAAGCATCTATGGATGAAATACATTGGGATCAATTTGAAAAAATACTTCATTAACTTTGAATATAGTTCCATTTGATTTGACGAATACTCGGAATGTGGCAGGATCGGTTTCATATGGGTGTTGGGACGTGCCGGAATTAGAGGACACATGAGGGCAAATTAACTAGCGATAAGATAAGAGCTGGGAAACATAGAGATGTGAACTGAGAGAACGCAAAGCCCATAGAGGCAACGAGAGGAGACACATAAAGCGATTAGGATCAATGCAACGGTCCGAAGAACGATGTAAATACTATGATGTGATCCAGACAAGAAAAAGTCTGGAGAACTACAGAATAAGTTTTTCATTACTTTTTTGGCGACGCTTTTTTGCTGGGTAGTCATAGACCCACCTTTTAGTGTACCGATCGTCTTAGAATTAAATTCTGAGTCGATTTAGCAATGTCCGTCTGTCTGTTGATGTATTTTTGTGTGCAAAGTCCAGCTCGCAGTTTAAGTCCGATCGCCCTCAAATTTGGCATATAGTCCTTTTTCGGCTCAAATACGATCCCTATTGATTTTGGAAAAAATCAATTTAGATTTGGATATAGCTGCCATATATATGTGTAACCGATCTGGTCATAAATGACGTATTTATCAACCGATCCTTTTCCTATTTAGTATAATCGAATATTTTGTGAATCTCGTAAATTTTGCAAAATATCAGTCAAATCGGTTCATATTCAGTTAAAGCTCTCATATATAGTTTTCGCCCGATTTACACTCCTATGGCCTCAGAGGCCAATCTTTTGTTCCGATTGACGTGAAATTTTGCACAGGGAGTAGAATTAACATTATAAATATGTGTACCGAATTTGGTTGAAATAGGTTCAGATTTAGATGTTGCACCCAAAGAAAAGTAGACTTCTAAAATCAAGTTTCAAATTCTTATTTCTAGCCTGAATCCGCACTTAAAATTTTAAGTACGCAAATACTAAGTTATACTCATATTAAGTACAAAGTGCGCTTATTTGTGCAATTCAAGTGCTTAAAGTTTGATTTAAGCTTGTTTTGAGTAAAAATAAGACAATTTTTACTTAATTCGTCTGTGAGAGTTAGCTAATGAGAGCGCAAAATAAAGATTGCTCTCTTCGATACTCTCATAGATTTTCAACCCCCGAAAACTGTTTTTTTTTTCTAACATACAGAGAATTTTCAATTTAATGTTAAAAAATGGAAGTACATACAATATTTAAATGGTAAGTAATATTAAAGTTTATTATTTATATATTCCATGCATTTTACATTTTTCAGTTTTAAAGGAGCGTCAATGGCTTGGGTCGACCTATGTGTAAGTAGAGGCAAACTGACTATTTAATGCAACAAGACCTCGAAAAGTTGAATTCCGCTGAGTTGCTTGCTTTGTATATATGTCTTTATATTTTGCATTTCTATTATTTGTTATATATTTGTTTTTATTAAAAAATGTATTTTGTACTTGAATCATTTACAGATATTATAAATATATGTATTTACTTTTTCACCTAGGTGTATTATATGTAATATGTATTGTCCCATTTTACGTCATTTTCATTCCGTTCCAAAAGTATGTATTGATATTAACAAATAATAATAATAAATATTTTTTAAAAATATATGAACCAATGTTTATTTTATGGGTACATGGTTAGTAAAAATCACACTAAAATCAAGCGCATATAAAATAATATCGAATACGGTTCGGGATTAAATCAAGCATAGTGGGATTATTTTCAAGAATAAAAACGATCGATCCAAGCCTTAATTCCGCTTAAAACAAGTTCGTTTTGGCTCAATTTTATGGGTACATGGTTAGTAAAAATCACACTAAAATCAAACGCATATAAAATAATATCGAATACGGTTCGGGATTAAATCAAGCATAGTGGGATTATTTTCAAGAATAAAAACGATCGATCCAAGCCTTAATTCCGCTTAAAACAAGTTCGTTTTGGCTCAGGTTAAGCGCTAATTGGGTTTAATATAAGATTAAATGCGGATGGAATCAAGTACAGATTAGGATTAAATAGAGCTCCATTAAGCTTGAATCAAGCACTTTCCGTACTTAAAGGAAGCACAAAAGCGATTGAAAATTTCTAAAATGAAGAAATCCGTACTTAATATTTTCGGGATTGAATTAAGAATTTCGCACTTGTATTTAGAAAAACCGTACTTACCGTACTTTTGACACCGCTACGGCTTGAATCAAGTAAACTTTTCTCTATTAATTTTTTGGGTGTGCTCCCATATATAGCTTTCGTCCTATTTAAACTCCTATGACCCCAGAGGCCAAAGTTTTACCCCGAGTTAGGTACATTTTTGCACAAGGAGTAGAACTAACATTATAAATATGCATACCGAATTTTGTTGGAATCGGTTCAGATTTAGATATAGCTCCCATATATATATCTGTCGTCCGATTTACAGAAATGACCACCGTAGATCAAAATTTTCCTCCGATTTACTTAAAATTGTGCACAGGAAATGGAAATAACATTTTTACTATGCATGCCAAATTTAGTTGAAATTGGTTCAGATTTAGATATAGTTGTCATATATAACTTTCGTCCGATACGAACTTATATGGCCCCACAAGTCAAAATTTCAAGCCGATTTACTTAAAATTTTGCACAGAGAGTAGGACTAACAGTCTTGCAACACATGCCAAATTTGGTTAAAATCGGTTCAGATTTAGATTAGGTTAGGTTAGGTTATGTGGCAGCCCGATGTATCAGACTCACTTAGACTATTCAGTCCGTTGTGATACCACAGTGGTGAACTTCTCTCTTATCACTGAGTGCTGCCCGATTCCATGTTAAGCTCAATGACAAGGGACCTCCTTTTTATAGCCGAGTCCGAACGGCGTTCCACATTCCAGTGAAACCACTTAGAGAAGCGTTGAAACCCTCAGAAATGTCACCAGCATTACTGAGGTGGGATAATCCACCGCTGAAAAACTTTTTGGTGTTCGGTCGTAGCAGGAATCGAACCCACGACCTTGTGTATGCAAGGCGGGCATGCTAACCATTGCACCACGGTGGCTCTCAGGTTAGGTGGCAGCACGATGTATCAGGCTCACTTAAACTATTCAGTCCATTGTGATACCACATTGGTGAACTTCTCTCTTATCCCTGAGTGCTGCCCGATTCCATGTTTAACTCAATGACGAGTCCGAACGGCGTTCCACATGGTAGTGAAACCAATTAGAGAAGCTTTGAAACCGGCATTACTGAGGTGGGATAATCCACCGCTGAAAAACTTTTTGGTGTTCGGTCGCAGCAGGAATCGAAGCGGGCATGCTAACCATTCATTGTGCAATGGCTCCCACGCACCACGATGGCACCCTTCAGGTTTGGATATAACTGCCATATACATCTTTCGCCCGATTTAGATTTATATGACCACGGAGGCCAAAGTTTCATTTCGAAAATGTTGAAGTTTTGCACTGAGAGTTCAATTAAAATTTCAGCATTGTGTGCCAAATTTTATCAAAGTCGGCTCAGAATTAGACAAAGCCCCTACATATATGTTCTTCCGGTTTTAGCAAAGAATGGCCAAAATACCCACATGTTCCTTGTAAAATCGTCACTGTTAAGTCGAAAACTCGCAAAAATTATTCAAATTTACCTATACTCTAATTAGTATATATCGACCAATAAATCATAAATGCAGATTTGCGAAATTTTATGCAATTTAAATATTTCCAATAATTATTTTGTACTAACATTGTTGTCCGTCGCGGTCATCAATCAATTTAAATTTTCAGTCTAGACATTTTGTGAAAGTTTAAAAAATTTTGTCCAAATCGGTTCATATTTAAATATTTGTATATGGGAATATAAACCTTTATATAGTTCGTAACAAATTTGAAGGTACTAAGATGGCATCAAAAATATTGATATACATAGTGGTGAAGGGTATAATAGTTATAGTCGGCCCCGCCCGACTTTAGACTTTCCTTACTTGTTTTAGTGTAGGAAACATAATCTTTTTGAACCCACTGTACACTGAGCTCCGATACATTCACAAAATAAAGCAAAACGAACGAATATTTTGCACAAGAACAGACCATCCTGTGACATGTTGTTGTCCATCCTTCTTGCTTCACAGCAAACATTTTTTTGTATATTCACCATCGTCCTGTCTGTTGTTGTTGAAAAGCTCTCACTATATCCCATGCTCACTTTGTGTGTGCCTGTGTGCTGTGAGTTGTATGAAAAAAATATGAGGATTCCTGTATCCTGTTGCATTTACGTTCTTTGTGTGATTAATGGAACAGATTTTATGTTTCCTTCCGTCGTTGTGTCGTTATAGCTGTTCCTATACCAGCACTCACAATACTGCAAATGGCATAGCAGCATCATCAGCCCATCATAGAGAAGAGCTCTTGCCATAGTTGATTTGTCTGCAAAAAGGCTGAGTGCGATGTGCGAATGGGAGGATTTGTCACTTCAAACCAATAACCAAAAGCCCTGCCACCATCCAAATCCATTCCACATTTCTCCCTTGCTCTAGATTGATTTAAATGGAGTACTTAACTTTTTAAGTGTTGTAATGAATTTTACTGCTTTCCAGTAGCAAGACATGACAATTGTTTAAAAATGATCTGAGGTTTGAGTTTCAAATGGTAAAATCTGTATTAGTTCATATTTATAATGAAAGGATATAAAATGTGCTTATTATTGATGAATTCCTGATTTGATTATAGGATAACTGAGTCTTAGTCTGTGCTCTCTCCAATAGAAGAGGAATGATATCTTTACTATATCCCTTTTCCCAAAAGATGTATTATTTTGAAACAATCCGTATTTCGGTAGATGCAATTTTATTCTCAGACATATGACAAGTGGATACCAAGCCATTACTAATAGGAATATTCGGCTGAATCATAATTCCAAAGATTTTGTCTCTACTTTAAAAAAATTGGTAATTATTCCGAGCTAAAGAAGCGGAGAATACATGTAAGGATACTTTTAAGACACAATTCTCTTTTAAATTTGGGTTTTGTGTACTTTTTCTAGGAAGCAAATTTCGTTTTTTTTTCAGCTTTTTATACCCACCACCACCAATGGTATAATAAGTTTGTCATTCCGTTTGTAACACATCGAAATATCGATTTCCGACTATATAAAGGGAGAAATTCTAAGACGATATAACGATGTCCGTCTGTCTGTCTGTCTGTCTGCTGTAATCACGCTGCAGTCTACAATAATGAAGCAATCGTGCTGAATTTTTGCACAAACTCGTCTTTTGTTTGCAGACAGGTCAAGTTCGAAGATGGTTCCCGATTTGTGGTCTTGGGCTTATGGAAATCGTAGTTTTTATCCAATTTGCCTGAAATTTGATATCTAGAGGTATTTTATGACCATAAAGAGATGTGCCAAAAATGGTGAGTATCGGTCCATGTTTTGGTATAGCCCCCATATAGACCGATCTCCCGATTTTACTTCTTGGGCTTATAGAAACCGCAGGTTTTATTCAATTTACCTGAAATTGGAAATCTAGAGGTATTGTAGGACCACAAATACATGTGCCAAAAATTGTGATCGTGAACGATCTCCCGATTTAACTCCTTGGGTTTCTAGAAACCGTAGTTTTTATCTGATTTGCCTGAAATTGTAATTATTCTGGTATTTTAGGCTCACAAAAACGTGTATCGGATTAAGTTTTTATCGGTCCATTTGGTAATGCCTCCATATAGACCGACTTCACTTCTTGAGGGTGTAAAAGGCGCACTGATCAAAAAATTGCTTGAAATTCAATGTAAAATTTCCAGATTTTACATCTACAGATTTAAGCTTTCAAATCAAGACGTTATTTTATAATTTTCTTGCACACTTACAAGAGATGTTAATGATTCCTCTAAAACTCAAACAAAAATGGTTCTTATAAATCCAGAATCTGATATAGTCCTCATAGGTGAAGTCTTTAAATTTATCTTCGGGAAGTGTCCTCAAGCCCTCCTAAAATTTCAAAGGAATCCCTAATATTTGGTTCATGGTGGTAGGTATTTAAGAACTTAGTGCTGTATATACTTGTTTTCTTCACATGCTATCAAAGTCCTTTAAAAACTAGTTAATGACAACTTTATTTTCCAAATTCAGACTCGACTTCCAGTAGAATTTATGCTATGTTTCAAGTAAAAAACGTCTTTAAAATCAAGTGTTGAAAAACATGTCCTATATTTGAACGATTTTTTGCTCTGTAGTCAAGATGCAAAAAGACAACAAATTTAAAGACAATTTTATTAATTTTAAAGAATTTTTTGAATTATTAAAGTCAAGTTGACCTTAGCGCAAACATTTTTATTATACCCTAAACCACATAGTGGTTAGGGTATAATAAGTTTGATCTACCAAAAAATGTGCCTACCAGAAATATTGATTTTAGACCCCATAAAATATATACCGATCGACTCAGAATCACCTCCTGAGTCGATCTAGCGCTTGGTGTCCGTCCGTCTGTCCATGTATTTGTTGTTCACAGGATTCCGGTCGCAATTATTAACCGATTTTGATGAAATTTGGTACAAGGAGTTTTTTGAGCACAAGGACGAACGCTATTGAATTTGGAAGAAATCGGATCAAATTTAGATATAGCTCCCATATATATGTATATCAAGTTTTTCCCGAATTTGGTCATAGACCCTTATTTATTAACCGATCTTACTCAAAGTTGGCTATATCCCGTCCTCTATAGTACTAACGGTATGTGCAAAATTTCATCGAAATCGGTTCAGATGTAGATATAGCTCCCATATATGTATCGCCCGATTTTGAAAAATTCGCCCCTAATAACCTTATGGTTGACCATACAGGCCTCATTTCTTAACTGATCTTACTCAAATCTGGCACAAGGTAACCTTTTGTGGTATTAATCAAACCCGCAAAATATTATGCAAATTGGTTCTGATTTACATATAGCTTCCATATATATGCATCGCTCGATTTTCCCAAATTTGGCCATAGTACTCTTATTTATTAACCAATGTTACTCAAATTTCAAATGTTGATGTACTGGCCGATCGAATTTATATATACTTGTAGCTCTTACATAAGAATATTGCTCGCTTTTACAAATTGTGATTTATTACCCACACTAATTGAACGATTTTCTCTTTTTTAATAATGGGCTCAATACTAGTGGCATACTAACTCCGTAGGTGCAATAGCATCTACAGCCAGTGTTGCTAGAAGTAGGGGAAATTCCCTATATATAGAGTTTTTCTAATATTTAGGGCCTTGTAGGCACGTTGGACCACAATGTGGGGACATTTTCACTGAACACAATTTGTAATAATTTTTACATTTTGGTGGCTCTGGAGGAGAAAAATAGAAGCCGGAAAGGCTTGGTCTTTAACAACATTTACCACTGGTGCCAAAAAAAAATCTAACAAAATTTAAAGATTACCACAAATTACCACAAATCTACCAAACAAATATTTCTATAGAAATTTTTGTCAAAACTTTATTCCTGTAGAAAATTTTGTCAACATTTTTTTTCTATAGAAAATTTTGTCAAAATTGTATTTCTATACAAATTTTTTTCAAAATATAATTTCTATAAAAAATTTTCTCAACATTTTATTTCTATGGAATTTTTTCTCAAAATTTTATTTCTATAGAATTTATTGTCAAAATTTTATTTCTATAGAAAAATTTGTCATAAAAATTTGTTTATAGAAACTTTTTCCAAAATTTTATTTCTATAGAGATCTAACAAAAAAAAAAAAACAAAAAAATACTATTTTGGGTAGAATTCTACCAACTGTGGCAACCGTGGTTTTAAGACAAATTTATATTCTAAGTTATATACGTTGCATATTCATGTTTTAAGATAATAAAGTACTTAGAACCATTTTTGTTTGGTAAAATTTGTTTAAATTTAACGAAAATATTGTAGGGAAAATTGTTTGGGAATGTATGGGAAAGTATGGGAAAGTAAGGAACTTTTTTTGTCCTTGTAGGGTAAACCGAACCATTTTCCTGGCTACACTGACTATGAGCTATAGTCAGATTGAGACAAAGCACCCATAAATATGTACCCCTTAATTTTATTAAATATGCAACTGCGGTTTATCTCCCAGACCTATATCAATGTTACCCCACAAATGCTTATGATTACTAATTCAGTAAGGGTGGTTTAGGGTATGATATAGTCGGCCCGCCCGACATTCTACTTTACTTACTTGTTTAATAATGGACTCAATATTAGTGGCATACTAAAACTGTAGGTTCAGAATCAACTATAGCTCCTAATATCAGACATTTCTGCTCAGATTGTGATAAAACTCCCACAACCATGTATCCATTAATGTTCTTAAATATGGAAATGCGGGTTTTCCCCAAACCTGTACCATTGATACCCCACAAACAATGTTTACTTATTCAGTAGGGGTGGTTTAGGGTATGACATAGTCGGCCCCGCCCGACTTTCTACTTTACTCACTTGTTTTTTTCATGTTATGATATCCATTTTTAAGTGATATCACTTAATTATAAGGACAATACGACTTCATTGACTTTTAGACAAGGAAAAAACTTTATATTAAAGAAATGCGTCTTCTATGCTAAGCAAAATTTGAATTCGTATTTTAAAGACATGAAATCTTTGAGCTGACGACAATATTTTTTTCAGTGTAGTTTCCTTTGAAATTTCAGGGGGGTTTGATGGCAGACATTTTCCCAAGCAGAGCAGTTTAACTAGTTTCCTTGCCGAAAATTAAAGATTTTACCTATGAAGACTATATCATATTCTGGATTTATAAGAACCATGTTTGTTTGAGTTTTAGAAGAATTATTAACATATCTTGTAAGTGTACAAGGAAATGATGAAATAACGTCTTGATTTGAAATCTAAAATCTGTGAATTTTCATCACAATTATTTAAATGACTACGAGAAGTAAAATCTGGAAATTTTGTATTGAGTTTCAAGCAATTTTCATAATCAGGGTGCCTTCTATACCCTCAAGAAGCGAAATCGGTCCATATGGAGGCCTTCCCAAATGGACCGATGAAAACTAAATCCGATTACACAATCCGATTTACATTTTCAGGCAAATCGGATAAACACTACGGTTTCCACAAGCCCAAAAAGTAAAATCGGGTAATCGATCTTACTAAAACATTGACCGATACTCAGCATTTTCGGCGCGCCTCTTTATGGTTCCACAATACCTCCAGATTTCCAATTTCAGGCAAATTAGATAAAAACTACGAATTCTAGGAGCCCAAGAAGTGAAACCGGGAGATCGGTCTATATGGGGGCTATACCAAAACATGGACCGATAATCACCATTTTTAGCACACCTTTTTATGGTCGTAAAGTACCTCTGGATTTCCAATTTCGGGCAAATCGGACAAAAACTACGGCTTCTATAAGCCCAAGAAGTAAAATCGGGAGATCGGTCTATATGGGGGCTATACCAAACCATGGCCCGATACTCACCATTTTTGACACACCTCTTGATGGTCCTGAAATACCTCTAGGTTTCCAATTTCAGGCGGATTGAATAAAAACTACGGTTTCTATAAGCCCAAGACCCCAAATCGGCAGGTCGGTATATATAGGGAACTATATCAAAACATGGACCGATATAGCCCATCTTCGAACTTGCCTGCAGACAAAAGAAGAGTTTGTGGACAATTTCAGCACGATTGCTTCATTATTGAAGACTATTTTAGTTCATGAAATTATTACGTTTTGAGAAAATTTCCTTGACTTTAATAATTTTATATACGGCGTTAAGTTGGCCGGGTCGAATCTTAAATACCTACCACCATGTATCAAATACAATAGTTATATAATAGTTACCTTTGAAAACTCTTCGTCGCAGCGGATTACTTGAAAATATATAGAATTTCAGGTAGATTTGATGATCGATACTCTCACAAGCAAACATATACCTATACCAAAACATGCACCCAAAAAAAAGTGATCCCACCGTGGAAGAAAATGTAGGTTTATTTTAGAAAATTTTAACTAAAATAGTTTTCTTATTGCAACATGTTACAAATAAGTTAATACTTTTTGTCAAATTGAAGAAAAATTATTATAAATAATTAATTTGTTTCTGTAATTTAAGAAAATTTCATATGTTGAAAGAAAAAATTGGATTTAAAAATTGTTAAAATGTCTTTAGCGCTGTACGAAGTTCAAGACACTTACAATTTTAGTAAAATTTATTCACTTGAGAGACTTATGAACTCAATTTTAGCAAAATTCTGCCATTTTAGGAAAATATGAACTATTTAATTTTTTAGTAAAATTGTGTACTATATTTGTATACAACTTTTTTTCTTATTTTTAGTTCACATCATTAAAGTTAGCAAAAAATTATTCAAATAAGGAACATTTACTCATATTGTTCTAAATACCGCACCATGATTATATACAGTTAGATTTCCAATTTCAGGTAAATCGGATAAAAACTACGGTGTCTACAAGACCAGAAATCAAATCGGAAGGTCGGTATATATGGGGGCTATATCGTGACATGGACAGATTCAAGTCATAATTGGCATTCTTATGTGCAAACCTAAAATACCTCTAAATTTCCAATTTCAGGCAAATCGAATAAAAATTAAGGGGTCTAGAGCTTCTGACCTGCGTGCAGAAAAAAAACTAATCTGCGGCAACTTTCAGATGGACATACGCCTTAGAATTTCTCCCTGATCAAGAATATACCTTATATAATCGGAAATCGATATTTCGATGCGTTACAAATGGTATGACAAACTTATTCTACCCCATCGCTATACATGAAACATGATCGGATGCGATTTACTCTTCCAAGAGGCTCCGTAATTCATATCTTGTCCGATATGGCCAATTGGCATTACCATCTGACCTACATCAATAGCAGCTACTTGTACTAAGTTTCATGTCGACAGACGGCTGAGCGGACGGACATCGATAGAGCGTCTCAGAATATATATACTTTATGGGGTCTGAGATGAATATTTCGATATGTTATAAACGGAATGACAAAGGTAGTATACCTCTCACACTCAAAAAAAAGTTTACTTGAATCCAAACATGTTGACCTTGCTTAAGGATGTTGGTATTTATTCCGAGCCAAAAACTGCGACTTCTTTAACATGAAGACATTTTTAGTGGCCTATCTGGCTTTAAATATAGAATCAATAAAATTCAAATTTGGATACAGATCTCATTTATCGAATTTTCATTGTTCTTTTGCGGTATATCAAAAAAAATGTATATTCACGTAGAAACATAACAAATGTCACTTTAAAAATCCAAATTTTAACGGATACTACAAAGTAAAAAATGTTTTCTTAATTCCAAAACAAACTTTAAACCAAAGATACTAAATCCTCAGCGTTTCTATATTAAATCGAAAGATTCAATATATTTACTTTAAATTAAAAATGTGTTTCCTTACTCTAAGGAAAATTTGCCTTAGTCTGTATGCTAAATTTAATAAAAAATGTTGAAGCAAAAATTATAAACTTCATTTTAATTAAAATTTAATTATTTTAAAGAAATGGGTACTCAATATTCTATAAATTGTGCATCCTAAAATTTAGGTTTCGTAGTCTTTAATAAAATTTAAATATTTTTTTCAGTGCATCCTATGGTGGAGGGTATAAAAATGACCACAAAATCGTTAAAATCCTACAGTCACAATTCCCATAACAAAAGCATTTTCGCTTCACAACGCGTCTTACAGGACAGCAATACAAAAGCCAGAGATATTTTAGGCCCACAAACAGGTGTGCCGAATATTGTGTCTATCCACCGAGGTTGTGGTATAGTCCCAACTTGACTTCTTGGCCTTCTACAAATAGCACATTTTAGCCAATTTGTTTCAAACTCAAGCTCTAGCGGTATTTTAAGTCCGAAAATTGTTGCGCCGAATATGGTGTGTATCGGTCCATGTATAAACAAGGCTTCTGATTTAAATTTTTAGGTTTCTAGAAATCCCAATTTGCTTGAAACTGGAAATCTAGAGGTATTATGATATATTATACACAGAAAAAAATATCACCAAAATATTTCAAATCAAAAAGTTGATTGAAGTTGAAAAATTGTTCAATTAATAAATCAGCTTTTTAATCAAGCTAGAAACATTAAGTTAATTAAGTCAATTATTAACAAGTATATACGGCCGTAAGTTCGGCCAGGCCGAAGCTTATGTACCCTCCATCATGGATTGCGTAGAAACTTCTTCTAAACACTGCCATCCAGAATTGAATTACTTAAGTTGCGGTAACGCTTGCCGATGGCAAGGTATCTTAAAACCTCCTAACACCATCTTCTAAATTGTATGTAAGTCCATACGTGGTATATATTAAATCAAAAAAGATCGATCCAATACGTATATAATTCAGTTTGACAAAGTAGACATAAAATTTTGACAAAATTTTGTACAGAAATAAAATTTTAACAAAATTTTCTATAGAAATAAAATTTTCACAAAATTTTCTGTAATAATAAAAATTTTGACAAAATTTTCTATAGAAAGAAAATTTTGACAAAAATTTCTACAGAAATAAAATTTTAACAAAATTTTCTATAGAAAAAAAATCTTGGTAGATTATTTTTGGCTCGAGTGGCAACCATGATTATGAACCGAATAAAATTTGAACAAAATTTTCTATAGAAATAAAATATTGACAATGATGAAAATTTTATTATGAACCGATATAGACCAATTTTTGTGTGATTGGACCAATTTTGGTATGGTTGTTAGCGACCATATACTAACACCACGTTCCTAATTTGAACCGGATCGGATGAATTTTGCTCCTCCAAGAGGCTCCGTAGGTCACATCTGGATAATGTTTTATATGGGGGCTATATATAATTATGGACCGATATGGACCAATTCTGGCACGTTTGTTAAAGATCATATACTAACACCATGTTCCAAATTACAACCGGATTGGATGAAATTTGCTTCTCTTGGAGACTTCGCAAGCCAAATCTGGGGATCGGTTTATATGGGGGCTATATATAATTATGAACCGATGTGGACCAATTTTTGCATGGTTGTTAGAGACCATATACCAATGTCATGTACCAAATTTCAGTTGGATCGGATGAAATTTGCTTCTCTTTGAGGCTCCGCAACCCAACTCTGGGGATCGGTTTATATGGGCGCTATATATAATTATGGACCGATGTGGACCAATTTTTGCACGGTTGTTAGAGACCATATACCAACATCATGTACCAAATTTCAGCTGGATCGGAAGAAATTTGCTTCTCTTTGAGGCTGCGCAAGCCAAATCTGGGGATCGGTTTATATGGGGGCTATATATAATTATGGACCGATGTGGATCAATTTTTGCATGATTGTTAGAGACCATATACCAACACCATGTACCAAATTTCAGCCGGATCGGATGAAATATGCTTCTCTTAGAGGCTCCACAAGCCAAATCTGGGGATCGGTTTATATGGGGGCTATATATAATTATGGACCGATATGGACCAATTTTTGCATGGTTGTTAGAGACCATATACCAACACCATGTACCAAATTTCCGCCGGATCGGATGAAATTTGCATCTCTTTGAGGCTCCGCAAGCCAAATCTGGGGATCGGTTTATATGGGGACTATATATAATTATGTACCGATGTGGACCAATTTTTGCATGGTTGTTAGAGACCATATACCAACACCATATACCAAATTTCAGCCGGATCGGATGAAATATGCTTCTGTTAGAGGCTCCACAAGCCAAATCTGAGGGTCCCTTTATATGGGGGCTATACGTAAAAGTGGACCGATATGGCCCATTTTCAATACCATCCGACCTACATCGATAACAACTACTTGTGCCAAGTTTCAAGCCGATAGCTTGTTTCGTTCGGAAGTTAGCGTGATTTCAACAGACGGACGGACGGACGGACGGACATGCTTGGATCGACTCAGAATTTCACCACGACCCAGAATATATATACTTTATGGGGTCTTAGAGCAATATTTCGATGTGTTACAAACGGAATGACAAAGTTAATATACCCCCATCCTATGATGGAGGGTATAAAAAGATCGATCCAATACGTATATAATTCAGTTTGACAAAGTAGACATAAAATTTTGACAAAATTTTGTACAGAAATAAAATTTTAACAAAATTTTCTATAGAAATAAAATTTTCACAAAATTTTCTATAGAAATAAAATTTTGACAAAATTTTCTATAGAAATAAAATTTTGGTAGACTATTTTTGGCTCTAGTGGCAACCATGATTATGAACCGATATGGACCAATTTTTGTGTGATTGGACCATTTTGGTATGGTTGTTAGCGACCATATCTAAAACCACGTTCCTAATTTGAACCGGATCGGATGAATTTTGCTCCTCCAAGATGCTCCGGAGGTCAAATCTGGAGAACGTTTTATATGGGGGCTATATATAATTATGGACCGATATGGACCAATTCTGGCACGCTTGTTAAAGATCATATACTAACACCATGTTCCAAATTACAACCGGATTGGATGAAATTTGCTTCTCTTGGAGACTTCGCAAGCCAAATCTGGGGATCGGTTTATATGGGCGCTATATATAATTATGGACCGATGTGGACCAATTTTTGCATGGTTGTTAGAGACCATATACCAACACCATGTACCAAATTTCAGCCGGATCGGATGAAATATGCTTCTGTTAGAGGCTCCACAAGCCAAATCTGAGGATCCCTTTATATTGGGGTTATACGTAAAAGTGGACCGATATGGCCCATTTTCAATACCATCTGACCTACATCGATAACAACTACTTGTGCCAAGTTTCAAGTCGATAGCTTGTTTCGTTCGGAAGTTAGCGTGATTTCAACAGACGGACGGACGGACATGCTTAGATCGACTCAGAATTTCACCACGACCCAGAATATATATACTTTATGGGGTCTTAGAGAAATATTTCGATGTGTTACAAACGGAATGACAAAGTTAATATACCCCCATCCTATGATGGAGGGTATAACAAGTGAGTGAAGTAAAAAGTCGGGCGGGGCCGACTATATCATACCCTAAACCACCCCTACTGAATTAGTACACTTTGTTTGTGGGGTATGAGTGGTATAGGATTGGGAGCCATATCTAAATCTGAACCGATTTAGATGAAATTTGGCAGGTTTGATTGGTACTACGGAAGGTTACCATTTTCTAAATTTGAGTAAAATCGGGTAATAAGTAATGGTTTTATGGCCAGATTTGTGAAAATCGGGCGATACATATATGTGGGAGTTATATCTAAATCTGAACCGATTTGGATGATATTTGGCAGGTTTAATTGATGCAATATAAGGTTATCTTGTGCTAAATTTTAGTGAGATCGGGTAATAAATAATGCTGGTAAGATAAAAGGGTTATTAGGGCAAATTTTTGAAAATCGGGCGATACACTTATATGGGAGCCATATCAAACTCTGAACCCATTTAGATGAAATTGGCAGGTTTGGTTGGTTCTACGGAAGGTTACCTTTTTCTAAATTTGAGTACGATCGGGTAATAAATAAGGGTTTTGTGGCCAAATTTGGGAAAATAGGGCGATACATATATACGGGAGCTATATCTAAATCTGAACCGATTCCGATGAAATTTTGCACACTTGAACGGTGATGACAAAAGTTACTTTTTCCCAAATTTGACGATAATCAGTTAGTAAAAAAGCGCAACGTAACCCCATTTGTCGAAATCGGGCGATACATATATATGGGAGCTATATCTAAATCTGAACCGATTTGGATGATATTTGGCAGAATTGAAGAGCGATGAAAAATATTACATATATATGGGAGCTATATCTAAATTTGATCCAAATTCAATAGCATTCGTCCTTGTACCCAAAAAACACACTGTACTAAATTTCACCAAAATCGGTATCCTGCGAACTACAAATACATGGACAGACGGACGGACGGACGGACACCAAGCGCTAGATCGACTCATATATATTTTATAGGGTCTAAAATCAATATTTCTGGTAGGCACATTTTTTGGCAGATCAAAGTTATTATACCCTAACCACTATGTGGTTTAGGGTATAAAAACGATGCATAATATAACAAGAATATTTTTTAGAAAAATATTTGATAAAAAAATTGCCGGTGGTGAGATTTGAACCTGCGTTTCTTATTTGTTCTTATTTTTTAGAGAGCCACCGTGGTGCAATGGTTAGCATGCCCGCCTTGCATACACAAGGTCGTGGGTTCGGTTCCTGCTTCGACCGAACACCAAAAAGTTTTTCAGCGGTGGATTATCCCACCTCAATAATGCTGGTGACATTTCTGAGGGTTTCAAAGCTTCTCTAAGTGGTTTCACTGCAATGTGGAACGCCGTTCGGGCTCGGCTGTAAAAAGTAGGTCCCTTGTCATTGAGCTTAACATGGAATCGGGCAGCACTCAGTGATAAGAGAAAAGTTCACCAATGTGGTATCACAATGGACTGAATAGTCTAAGTGAGCCTGATACATCGGGGTGCCACTTAACCTAACCTTATTTTTTCGTTCATACTAATAAAGAACATCTCGAGAAGCAATTAGAATGTTATTCCTTGGAGTCGTATTACGATCATATCACAAACATTTGAATTGACCATTCAACGCTTTATGTTCAATGGCGTTTGTAGCTGCGTATGCCAAGGCGTTCTGTTATGGTGCCATCAAACCCAGGTTCAACCCCTGATCGGAGCGAAAAGTTTTTAAAATTGTAAAAAATTAGATAACAGGACAATAATAGTTTAATAAAAAATATGGTTAAAAAAACGAAATTGGTTGACAAAAAAAATGTTTTCGCTTTTTAAATTCTTTCATTCAAATTAACTTCCAGGGCACAACATCTAAAGCAATGCAAATGATCCAAAAAGGGAGTACTTCCGTCCTATGACAAGCACATCCCAGCAAAAAATTGGAAGTTCTTCCAAAGGCACAACTTTAAAAGCACTTCCAGAAGATGTTCTTTTCATTCATTTTTTTAAAACATGCTTTTTTCATATTTTTAATAGGTAATTTTAACATTTTTTGTTTCAAATTGGTTAAAAACAGTTTAAGAATTCATAAAATGGTACAGATTATTTAAATTTTGTCGAAAAAAATTCTAAATCCAAAAATTGTGAAATTTCGAAAATATTTGATGCCAAACGTTTCAGACAAGCGTTAAAATCCATTAAAAAATATAAAAAATTATTTATTTGACAAAACATCACAGAATTTTTTAATTTACACCCAAAACATTGAATTCGGATCACACCTAAAGAAGTGATGCAAATTCAGTGCACCGGCTATTGAAAGTGAGGCCTTCCATCCTATGACAAGCCCATGTTAAATTCATCGCTTCTGCGTCAATTTTCCAGCACTTCCGGACCCAACAAAACACTTTCATTACTTTTTTGGCGACGCTTTTTTGCTGGGATGTAAAATTCATTGGATATGATGCAAGTTTGCACTACTTCCGGATCACAGATTGGGGATCCAAACTACTTTTTTGGAAGCTCTTTTTTTTTTTTTTGCTGGGATACTAGTCAAACCAATCTGCTTGGGAGAGCATCTGCCATCAACTTCTGAAATTTTGTATATTTTCAAATAATCCGCTAGGATGAAGAGATTTGAAAGGAAAATATTATCTTTGATTCATGGTGGTGGACATTTAAGATTGGCCCGGTCGAACTTAATGCGATATATATTGTGTATTTATACACTCCTTTATATAAACCGATCAAGAACGAAATTGTCTTATATAGGTATTTGATCTGTCGTTTTTGTCTAACATAGACTCCACATGGACGAACTTACAATTTAGAAGACAATTTTAAGAAGTTTTAAAAGACCTTGCCATCGGCAACTGTTCCCACAACCCAAGTGAATAACAGTATCAAAAATGTCCTACGCAATCCATGGTGCAGGGTACGTAAGATTCGGCTTGGCCGTATATACTTGCTTGCTTTTGTATTCCCCACACAGTAGGTAGATCTTTTCTTTTACAAACCTAGGGCTTAAGAAGAAATTTTCATCTTCCTTTGCAGATGGTCTGCCCCAAACTTTTCTTAAAAATTCCCTTGGGCTTTGAATAATCAAATACTCATAGATAATTATTTTGATTTAATTGTATTTATTGTTTTGTTTGTATCATCTTCTAAAATTTACAATGTTACGACAAATATTATATATATATTTATTTCATTTTTTTCTATAATATTTTTTGTAATCTTTTCCACATTGTATCTCTCGTGTATTCTATTTAATTATAAATGACAATTAATAATTATAATAAGAATAACTATTACTTAATTATATTTACTAAAAAAAGGGATTTCCTTTTAGGCATTATAGGGGGACGAGGGGGTTTTTCTTCTTGTGTTATAGTTTGTCTTGGGTTTTTTGATACATGTTTTAGTTTAGTTTTATTTTTTTTTTTTTTTTGGAACTACAAATAAAATTAAATTACATATTAATAATAATTAATAGTTAAGTTTTGTTTTCCTATAGCAAAGAAAAAAAAAATAATTATAAACAAAAAGTCAAAAGAATGAAGTACGAAAAATTAAACAAATTTTACAAGAAAACTCACTTAAACTCAATAAAGCTAAGGAAACTAAATACCGTATTCTTGGATTTTATTTTTCTCTATATGCAGTTGGTTTAAGAAAAAGTTGTTAAAATATAATAAAATAAAAATTATAATTCATAGTAAAAGAAAAATAAGTGATTATAATTAGGCAAAATTTTATTATAATATTTTACAATTAATTTTATATATTCTCAAAGAAATGGTTAAAAGGAATTTGTTTTTGTTTTTTTGTTTTGCAAAAGAATAAAACATTTACATAAATTTACAATCCAATTAGTTTTATAGAAAGAATCGTATACGTAGGGGGGAATTGTTGTTTATAAGAAAATTTATCAGCTGTCAATGTTATACTTAAAATTTATTTATTTTTAGTATTTAATTTATAAGCGGCAAATTAACATTATATTGCACTTAAATAGTTGAGTTGTTTGTTTTTATTTTAACGAATTAAAAAAAATTTTAGTAAAGAATTAAATTTCGAAAAAATCAAAAATCTTTAAATTAAGAATTGAACTTAATTCTCAGACTTCGAATGTGGGATTTATTTTTTAAATAATGAACATCATTGAGATCGTTTTAAAACTGATTTTATTTGCTTTTCTTTTTATTAATTTTTTTTAAGGTTTTTACGAAACAAGGCAATGGAAACTATTTGCTTAATTAAAAAACAGACACAAACAAAAATTTATGATAAATGATGAAAATCATTTAATAAATTGGTTTTTGGTGAAAAATGCATGGACGTAGCCAGGGCTGTATTTTAAGGGAGCCAGCTTAAAAAAAATAAAAATAATAAAAAGTAGAAAGATTTTAAGCTCGAAAAACATAGATTTTTGATAAAAAAAGAAAAATCTCAAAAATGTTTTTAATTTTATATAAACTTACTAAATATATATTCATACTCTTCAGGCTTTTTCCTTAGCTACGTCCAAGTAAAATTGTTATCGATGACTGTGTTTGTATGTATAAATGACTGTGATTTGAGTTAATTGTATGGTGATGATAATAGGGTCTATAATCTTATTTTTTGATTTGCTAGTTTTTGTGTTTTTTTTTAAATATGTAAGTATGTATGGTTTCCTTTAAAACAATTCTCTTTTCATGTGCTTCCATATGGTTAAGTTAATATTAAGATCATCAGCTGATTTGTTTTTTGTTAAAGTTTTTATTTTTTAAGATTTTTTCTCCATATTCATTTTACAAATTAAAAACAAAACTATAAAAATTAAATTTATTAAAAATAATATTTACACAAAATGCACATACAATTATCAATGAAGAATGTTGTTTTTTTTTTTTGTCTTTTTATTTTTTTTATATATTTATTTTT
Source organism: Haematobia irritans (assembly GCF_050003625.1). Classification (NCBI taxonomy): domain Eukaryota; kingdom Metazoa; phylum Arthropoda; class Insecta; order Diptera; family Muscidae; genus Haematobia; species Haematobia irritans. Next base: position 93,490,339 of record NC_134401.1, on the reverse strand, counting down.
TAGATTTTCTTTTTTGTATTTAATAATTATTAAAGTAATTGTTTTTTTATGTCTTACATAATTTTTGTTTTTGTTAAATATATATATATATATACTATTTGATCCTTATATATCTTATTTATAAAACAAATATCTAGAAAAAATTATAAATTTTATATTGTTTTATTTATGTTTTTCTTTTAATAAAACTAAACAATATTTGTTTTAGATTTTTACACAAAATGTTTAAGTTAATTATTTTACTGTTATCAATTCTATTTCTTAAATTTAATTTGAAATAGTTGAAAAAAAAAAAACAAACAAAGATTTGTTTTTTTTATATATTTCTTTTGATATAAATGGGGGGTTTAGGTTGTTTTTTTAGTAGTTATTATTCCAATTTGTTATTGTTTCTGTGTGTATGTGTTTGTTTTTATCTTTCTAATTTAATATATATGCATTAAATTATCTATAGGATCGGTTTGGTAAAAGGTTGTTGTGGTTGCTATAGTAGAGGTTGGAGGTGTCTGTTAGACAGCTGGCCATACCCTGAAAATAAAAAAAAATATTAATTAGTTTAAATAGGTTTACAATATTTTTAAATTAAGTGTTTTTAAAAGACAAATAATTTTTAGTTGATGGATGTTTTAAGCTTATTTGTAATAATTCCATAAACCCAGATAAAACTAATTTCATGAAAATGAATGCGGGGATTTCCCCCAAGGTAATTATATTAAATCAGTTTCGTATGGACCTGAACTCCCCCTCGTTCTGATGAAATTAGACAGAGGAAAATGGGAGCAGTTAACGAGAGCATATCGATGTCTACATTCCAAAGTACGCTAAGCCTAAAAAGTGAATTTTACTGGAAACAAATTCAAAGTTTTTTTTTTGAAATTTATAAAAAACCGTAAAAGACAGAAATACCCTTATTTTCGGTCTTAAAATCATGTCTGTTATAAATTTTTTTAGTATCTGCGAACTCAAAATAGTGATAATAGAACATGGCTAAAAATGACTTAAACCACTTTAGACCGAACAAAGCTTTTTGCCCTTTTTAGATTGGACATTTTTTACAACGTTAGTCACAGGCTAAGTACAATATTAACCATAACTTTTGATAGAAATGTCCAATAAATTCGAACTTTTGACAGGATGCAATTCACATCAATCCGAATAAAAAACAGCGAACTCCATCAAAACATGCTAAGTCGACTTAGCGTACTCTGGAATGAGGGCATCGATATATTCTTTTGTTTTAACCCTCTAATAACCCTTTTTGCCAGCCGATTAAATATTCAATGTTAACGACACAAAAAGAAGAAAACTAAACAAGAAAAAATTATACGGTAAAATTCAGTATATGCTGTAAAGCCTATTGAATAGTTTTAACTAAGTTTTCTTTTTATTTTATTCATTTTTATTGTCTTCATGTGCGTTTTACTAAAAGCTTGCTGATTTAATGAAGTTTGGGAGTTAGAGGGTTAAGACACTATAAGATAGATAACTGATAGATAACTATCTCATCCGAACCGGCTGAAATCTGGTACATGGTGTTAGTATATGGTCTCTAACCAGCATGCAAAAATTAGTCCACATCGGTCCATAATTATATATAGCCCCCATATAAACCCATCCCCCGATTTGACCTACGGAGCCTCTTGGAAGGCCAAAATTTATCTGATTCAGTTCAAATGTGGTACGTGGTGTTAATATATGGCCTCAAATACTGATGCAAAAATTGGTCGAAATCGGTCAATAATTATATATAACCGATCCCCAGATTTGATCTCCGGAGCCCCTTGGAAGAGCAAAATTCATCCGATTCGGTTGAAATTTGGTACGTGATGTTAGTATATTGTATCCAATAACCATGCAGGAACTGGTTCTTATCAGTCCATAATTATATATAGCTCCCTTATAAACCGATCCCCAGATTTGACCTCCGGTGCCTTATGGAGATGCAAAATTCAGTATATGATATTTAACAACCATGCCAAAGGAGGCCCATATCAGTCCATAATCATATATAGCCCCCATATAAACCGATCACGAGATTTGATTTTGGAGCCTCTTGGAGGAGCAAATTTCCTCCGATTCAGTTGAAATTTGGTACATTGTACTAGTATATGGCCGTTAACAACCATGCCTAACTAGGTCCATATCGGTCTATAGTTATATATAGCCCTCAGATTAATCGATCCCCAATCACACAAAAATTGGTCAATCGATTGTGGATGACAGTCTTTCGTAGAAGTTTCTAAGCAATCCATGATGGAGGGTACATAAGATTCGGCCTGCCCGAACTTACGGCTGTATATACTTGTTTTATTTAAAAAATTAAAATTTTATTAAGAATTTATATGATTTTGATTTTTTAAATTGTGTCATAAAATTATTTAATGTAATTTTATTTTTTTTATAATTATTTCACTTTTAGATTAATTAACTTTCTTTTAGTTTTCTAAAATTTCATATGATATAGCACTTTACTTTTCAATTGCAATCAAATTTTCATTTTTGCTGATTTTTTCTGTGTATATTATAAACAGTGCCCTAAGGATGGGTTTGAAAACGAATAGGGAAAATCGCTTAGGACATAGAGTCATACGATTCCCACAGTTAAGCTCATTGCCTTTGGTGGTATAGAAATTCCCATTGGTCACTGTGCAAAATACAGGAGGCTGAATTTTAAGCTCAATGCTGAAGAGAAAAGGTGGCTTTGTACTTATGTAGCCTTACCGAAAACATATTTTTATCTTCAGTCACTATAGATATAAAATTTTGCGAAAGTGTTCTATAGAAAAAATTTTTTTTGACAAAATTTTCTATAGAAAAAAAAATTGAGAAAATTTTCTATAGAAATAAAATTTTGAAAAAAAAATTATAGAAATAAAATTTTAACCAAATTTTCTACAAAAACCAAATTGTGCTAAATTTTCGATAGGAATAAAATTTTGACCGATATTTCTATAGAAATAAAAAAAATTATCCATTTAATATTTAATTGAATTTATTTTTTCAATCACAGAATTACAAACGTCAGCAATCACTAAAAACTAATTTGGCCATTAAAAACCTGTATTGTTACAATAAATTTTGGTGATATTTGTTTCTGTAGAGTATACTCTCGTTTACTCGTAATATCAGCCAGATTGAACTTCTCTCAAATTTTTTCCAGATTGTGTGGAAGTGGGAAGTAACTCTATCAATGAAATCAAGGAGTGATTGGATATTTTTTAGGGCAAAGCTGCTTTTTCGAGATTAACCGTTAAAATTAGGATTAATTTATTTCAAGCGCACTTAGACAGATGCGATTCTTTTAAATATTGATGGGATTTTTTTTTTTTTGCTATTTTTTATCAATACTAAAACTTATAAAAGATTTATAAAAATTGATACTTCTAGTTGTTGAATAAGCATAATAGGAGATTTTCTCCAAATCAGAGCAATAAAAAAATATCCCATTGTGAGATATTTAGAGTAGATCGATGTGGAGAGTTCTAGCAATGTCATATTTCAAATTTTGGATAACTTAATAAATAACATGATCTAATATGAAATGGGCTATACAAAAAAAATTGTCTTCATTCACGAAATCAATACAAACAATTAAATTTAAATTTCTTCAATCACAATAGCGATAGTATTAATCACCAACGTCAATTAAAAATTTATTTAACTTTTTTTTTTTGATTACAGAAAAATCTTGAATCAATTAAATTTTTAAATCAAAATATTATAAATGTTATTTCGATTAAAATTTTAATTGGAATGTCATGGTGATATTTTTTTATAACCACGAAAAATTTATTATTATAGATTTTCATATGATTAAAATAAACTGACAAAAGGACGGACAGAAATTTTAAAATTTCGCATTGATGTTGAATGAGCATTGTGCGAAATCGATTGTTCGATGTTTTATAAAATTATAATATTTTTCGAATATTTTTTAATTTTATGTATACGTAGTATGTTTGCAATATACAATATTTTATTCTGCACTTTGTGCTGGATATACAAATTTTACCTACGTTAATAGCGATGGATTTGTTTCGGGCTGGTACCAGTACTGATGAGGTACATAACCACCCATTTGGGGCGGTGGATTATGATGATGAGTTTGCGGATGTGATACAGCTGGATGAGGTGGTTGCGGTGTCATTTGCGGTGGTTTATGATCGATCCAATGGGGTTTTTGATCCCATGGCGCTTGCGTAGGCGGACTTAACCCCGTAGGTGGAAATTCTACAAAGATAGAAGGAAAACAAATTTATAAATTAATGAAGGAATTGCAAAATTTATGATTTTTTTAAGTGTTTATTAATTTAATTTAAAGCAATAAAAATCAACTTACCGGGTGATAATTCAGACACAGGCGTACTTGAAGGCGTCGGACTATGTCCGGGAGGTAGATAATGTGATGGTGAACCACTATTTGAACCGCCACCGTTATTACCGCCTGGAAATAGAAGCAAAAAAGAAATTTTTAACATTGAATTTAGAAATCTAATAGAATAAAATAAGTTGCTAGTTTATGTACGACTATATTGACCTTTTTACGAAAAGGGTAATATAAAATATTTCATATCTGAATGAAAGCATCTTAGATGGTTTTTTATATTTGGAATAAATGTGTGAATTTCTTTTAAACAATGGGCAAAGAAATTATGACGAAAGATGCACACAATTTTTTTTATTCAATCACGAAATTAATTGATCCAATTAATTTTTTAATTGAAATGTCTTCAATCACAGAAATAATAGTATCAATTAAAAAATTAATTGACAGTCAATTAAAAAGTTAATTGATCCAATTAAAAAATTAGTTGATACTATTAATTTGTGTGATTGATTTTTATTTCAATTAAAAAATTTGTTGATTCAATTAAATGTTTAATTTTAAACTCAATTAAGATTTTAATTGGAAAAAATTTCGTGAAACTTTTTCTGTGTAGGAAGGCTGCCGAAAACTATTACCACACAGAAAAAACATTCACCAAAATTTTTCCAATTTAAATCTTAACTGAGTTTTAAACAAGTATATACGGCCGTAAGTTCGGCCAGGCCGAAGCTTATGTACCCTCCATCATGGATTGCGTAGAAACTTCTTCTAAACACTACCATCCACAATCGAATTACTTAAGTTGCGGTAACGCTTGCCGATGGCAAGGTATCTTAAAACCTCCTAGCACCATCTTCTAAATTGTATGTAAGTCCATATATAATCAAAAAAGATCGATCCAATACGTATATAATTCAGTTTGACAAAGTAGACATAAAATTTTGACAAAATTTTCTACAGAAATAAAATTTTAACAAAATTTTCTATAGAAATAAAATGTTCACAAAATTTTCTATAGAAATAAAAATTTTGACAATTTTCTATAGAAAGAAAATTTTGACAAAAATTTCTACAGAAATAAAATTTTAACAAAATTTTCTATAGAAATAAAATCTTGGTAGATTATTTTTGGCTCGAGTGGCAACCATGATTATGAACCGAATAAAATTTGAACAAAATTTTTCTGTAGAAATAAAATTTTGACAAAATTCTCTATAGAAATAAAATTTTGACTATGATGAAAATTTTATTATGAACCGAATAAAATTTTAACAAAATTTTCTCTAGAAATAAAATTTTGACAAAATTTTCTATAGAAATAAAATTTTGACAAATTTTTCTATAGAAATAAAATTTGGTAGATTATTTTTGGCTCTAGTGGCAACCATGATTATGAACCGATATGGACCAATTTTTGTGTGATTGGACCAATTTTGGTATGGTTGTTAGCGACCATATACTAACACCACGTTCCTAATTTGAACCGGATCGGATGAATTTTGCTCTTCCACGAGGCTCCGGAGATTAAATCTGGAGAACGTTTAATATGGGGGCTATATATAATTATGGACCGATGTGGACCAATTTTTGTATGATTGTTAGAGACCATACACCAACACCATGTACCAAATTTCAGCCGGATCGGATGAAATTTGCTTCTCTTTGAGGCTCCGCAAGCCAAATCTGGGGATCGGTTTATAAGGGGGCTATATATAATTATGGATCGATGTGGACCAAGTTTTGCATGGTTATTAAAGACCATATACCAACACCATGTACCAAACTTCAGGCGGATCGGATGAAATTTGCTTCTCTTTGAGGCTCCGCAACCCAAATCTGGGTATCGGTTTATATGGGGGCTATATATAATTATGGACCGATGTGGACCAATTTTTGCATGGTTGTTAGAGACCAACCATATACAAAATTTCAGCCGGATCGGATGAAATATGCTTCTGTTAGAGGCTCCACAAGCCAAATCTGAGGGTCCCTTTATATGGGGGCTATACGTAAAAGTGGACCGATATGACCCATTTGCAATACCATCCGACCTACATCAATAACAACTACTTGTGCCAAGTTTCAAGTCGATAGCTTGTTTCGTTCGGAAATTAGCGTGATTTCAACAGACGGACGGACGGACGGACATGCTTAGATCGACTCAGAATTTCACCACGACCCAGAATATATATACTTTATGGGGTCTTAGAGCAATATTTCGATGTATTACAAACGGAATGACAAAGTTAATATACCCCCATCCTATGATGGAGGGTATAAAAATATTGAATTAAAATATAATTGATTCAACAATTTTTTAAATTTAAACTAAAATCAATCATACAAATTAATAATATCAATTAAGTTTTTAATTGGATCAATTAATTTTTTAATTGATACTATCATTTCTGTGATTGAAGACATTTCAATTAAAAAATTAATTGGATCAATTAATTTCGTGATTGAATCAGAATTTTTTTTGTGTGCAGATCACTGTGCTGTTTAAGACTTAGTTTTAAAAAAATGTTTTTCGGCGGACCAATAACGTAAATAAATTTCAAAAACAGCAAAAGCTGCTGAATATCTCAGCAACTTGACGTTTGACCTACTGGGGCATATTCCAGAACTGAAAACCCCATGGCTTGGCGAGGTTCAGAAATAGCACGGGACCAGTATTTTTCAGTTTTGTAGAATTGCAAAAAATCTCGTTTTGACACGTGGAAAAGTAGTTTAATCGTTAGATGAATTCTTAGAATACCATAAATGGTGGATGGTTTTCTATATTACAGGGATTGTGAAGTCGTTTTCTAATTTATTTATTTTTTGTTTCAAAGTTTGGAAGGAGGACTTTCAACTTTCCGCCCATTTCCAAGCCATCTTTTTGCTTTTCTATAATTTTTAAAATTAAACTTTTGATTATTTAAAAGCAAATAGAGCCACATGTCAATCTCCTTTAATTCAAAATTTGATCGATGATTCGATTTGGCCACTATAGGAAGTCGGTTAATTGCCAACATCTAAAGAAAATGTCCGCTTGAACTTTTTCACAAAAAGTCGATTAGTGAAAAATCGACTTGTTTGTCCCTAATTTTGTCATTTCAGTTTCTGTTGTTTATTTCAAAATTTGATCTGTTTTTGCACTAATAAGCAAAACAGTTTAATAGCTTAATTTTGATATCAAATCCAGAACTGAAATGTGCTAGTACATATATGAATATTAAAAAAATTAAAATGTTTTTTTTTGTTTTATAAAAAAAACTTACCACCATGCATATTTTGATTTGGACTATGTTGACCGGGATTAGGACCTCCACTACCTAAAGGCATACCACTACCTTGACCGGGCACTTGGGCAGCTTTCATCATCTTTTTGTACTTTGAGCGACGATTTTGAAACCAGATTTTGACCTATAATGAGAAAAAAGATAAAAAAATAGATCAAATAACTGAAACTGAATAATTTACAAAAATCTAATTAATAACAATTTATATTAAAATAATTATATAACGATTTAAATCTATATTTAATAAATTCCATATGATTGCAAGGCAGTGATAAAGAGAGGGGGCGATCGAGAAAATGACACATAATAAAAACCAATTTGTTAACTAATTATGACATTAATAATTTTTCCCTACCACCATACCATTCATTATTCATCTCGGCTAATTTGTGGCAAAGGTGTTGCTTTGAATGAGAAATCTCAATGCACCAGCTAATATCATTTAATTGGCCAATATTAATATAAGTCTGTAATTTAAGTGTTAATAATCCAAATAACCATAGATTGCTTGATGGTCATCTGGAAATGATGGTAAGGGGAGATATATGGAGAGGTATAACGCTTTACGGCAAAACCCTTGCCTCTAACTAACTTCAACTTCATACAAATAAGGAGTTGCGCGATGAGTTGTATTTCTTTTCCATTTTCCTTTTTTTTAACGATTTGAAATTTTGTTAATAGAATCTTCAAGTAAGACATTTCGTGTAATGAATAAATTTGTCTAGACTTTTTTATGTTGATTTATAATATAAACGCAACAGGTTTATGAAGTATATCATCATTGAATTTATTATTTTTTAAATGTAAATAAAATACAGCAAACATGTTATTTTTTAAGAAATAATTTGTAATGCGTGTGTGTTGTGATTTCTCAACTTAGTTGAAATGATGAATATGTTTAAATTAACATAACAAATTTATTTTGTTACATATAATGGATTTTTAAGACAATTTATTTGCAATTCAGCAAGCTGAATTTGAGTAGTACTACTTCGTTTATTAATGAACAAACTATTATTATATTTTTAAAAATGTTTTCCTACGACTATAAGCCTATTCAGCTAGCTGAATACGATTAAAATATAGTTTTAAGAATTTTTATGGACCTAAATAAAGTCCACAAAGACAATAAATGATATAAAGATAATGTGTTTGTAGCTTTTATATTTGTATTTGTAGGATAACAAAAACATATTTTATGAATATGATTTTAGTTTAATCGACTTTTAAACTAAAAACTTACTTCAATAGGTGCCAGTAATAAATTTAATTTAAATTTGCTACACTTAACTCAGTTGTAAATAATTTAAAATGTTTGAAAATAAAGTTAATTAAGTTATATTTATTTTATTTCCATTATATATACTTAAGATTTTTAGATATGTTTTCTAGCTGAAGCAGTTTTAAAACTGCTTTCGTTCACTTATAAGCCTATTCAGCTTGCTGAATTTTCATGGACTTGTTTATATAAGAATACACATTAAAATTTTATTTATCTAGCTGTCATTAATTAATTTAATTTCATATTGCTAAACTGATTTAAGTGTAAATGCAATTCAGCAAATTGAGTGCATCAGTATTGGTGAAAATAAAGCTAATTTATATATTTTTATTTTATTTCTATTATGTGTAGTTACGATACTAAGACTATTTTGAATAATTGAATAAAATAAATAATAGTTTCATTGTTTTTTTAGAATAAATTAGCTGAATATCTGAAAATAGTTCAATAAATTTAATTTCATTTATAGTTCCTAAACTTTGGCATATTTAAATCCAATTCAGCAAGCTGAATAATTAAAAATCTGCACGCAGAGAAGGAATAAGATCACCTCAAACATGTTTTAAGAGCAAAATGTTTTTTTTTGTATGGTGACCATGTAACATGTTTGTCACTAAAATGTTATTTTCTCGTCAAATATAACCTGCTTGCCGAAATCAGATACATGATTTCCGAGAAAATAACGTGGTTGCGAAAACCATGCTACATGGTCACCACCCAAAAATAAAATTTTGCTCTTAAAACATGTTTGAGGTGATCATATTCCTTCTCTGGGTGTGTGTAAGTAAAACGATCTTCACTTATATTTATTGCATTTCGATATTTTATGACAATTTAAATCCAAGAATTTTCTATCATCTATAAAAAAAGATTTTTGTTTAATCGTCATTTACACTAAAAACTTATTTGATAGTAACGTCATATGGGTGAAAATAAAGCTAATTGAAATATTTTTATTCTTTTTTTAATAACTGAATAAAATTAATAATATTTTCTTTGTTCTTTTTGGATTAACAAAATATATGTAGCTAGCTGAATATATGAAAATAATGCAGTAGATTCAATTTCACTTATGGTTCCTAAGCTTTGACAAATTAAAATGCAATTCAGCAAGCTAAATAATCAAAGATATGTGTCAATAAAAACATATATCTATTGCATTTCTAAATTGTAGGGTATTTTAAATCCAAGAGTTTTCCACAATTCATCACCAACATTTTGTAGTGTACCAAATATGAAGTTAGACACAAATTTTGTTTCGAAATGCTTCGGAATTAATTTGTATTTTTTTTTACAATTTTTCAATAGAGCTAAAATTATATTTAAAAAACTTAACTATTTAGCTGAGCTGAATTGGATTAAAAGTAAAAAATAGATTTATTGAATTTTAACAGTCTTTTTGTAATAGCCTGGAAACAAACAGCTGAATTTATAACCAGAAATCGGATGATTTTTCTATGCACTTCAGTCGATCAATAGAGCTCGTTCGACATACAGACACATCCTGTCAAAATAAGATTCTATTCAGCTAGGTTAATATTGTTAATTTGTATTTCTTTAGTATATTCTGGGATTTATTTATCATTATACCCTTCACCACTACTGTGGTACAGGGTATAATAAGTTTGTGCATTTGTATGTAACGCCAAGAAGGAGTAATCATAGACCAACCTTTTAGTATACGGATCGGCTTAGAATTAAATTCTGAGTCGATTTAGCGATGTCCGTCTGTCTGTCTGTCTGTCGGTCTGTCTGTCCGTCTGTCTGTATGTCTGTCTGTCTGTCTGTCTGTCTGTTGATGTATTTTTGTGTGCAAAGTACAGCTCGCAGTTTTAGTCCGATTGTCCTAAAATTTGGTATAGGGTCCTGTTTCGGCTCAAAGACGATCCCTGTTGATTTTGGAAAAAATCGGTTCAGATTTAGATATAGCTGCCATATATATTTTTCACCGATCTGGTCATAATTGGCGTGTATATCAACCGATCTTCCTCAAATTCCGTACATCCGAATATTTTATGAGTCTCGAAAAACTTGCAAAATATCAGCCAAATCGGTTCAGATTTAGATATAGCTCCCATATATAGCTTTCGCCCGATTTACACTCATTTGCCCACAGAGGCCAATCTTTTGCTCCGATTTAGTTGAAATTTTGCACAGGTAGTAGAATTAGCGTTGTAACTATGCGTGCCAAATTTGCTTGAAATCGGTTCAGATTTGGATATATCTCCCATATAAAGCTTTCGCCCGATTTACACTCATATGACCACAGAGGCCAATTTTTAACTCCGAGTTAGTTGAAATTTTGCACAGGGAGTAGAATTAGCATTGTAACTATGCGTGCCAAATTTGAAATCGGTTCAGATTTAGATATAGCTCCCATATATATGTTTTTCTGATTTCGACAAAAATGGTCAAAATACCAACATTTTCCTTGTAAAATCGCCACTGCTTAGTCGAAAAGTTGTAAAAATGAATCTAATTTTCCTAAACTTCTAATACACATATCTCGAGCGATAAATCATAAATAAACTTTTTCGAAGTTTCCTTAAAATTGTTTCAGATTTAAACGTTTCCCATATTTTTTTTTACTAACATTGTGTTCCACCCTAGTGCATTAGCCGACTTAAATTTTGAGTCTGTAGATTTTGTAGAAATCTATCGAATTCTTCCAGATCGAGTGATATTTAAATGTATGTATTTGGGACAGACCTTTATATATAGCCCCCAACACATTTGACGGATGTGATATGGTATCGAAAATTTAGATCTACAAAGTGGTGCAGGGTATAATATAGTCGGCCCCGCCCGACTTTAGACTTTCCTTACTGGTTTTTCTATAGAAAATATTGCCAAAATTTTATTTTTTACAGAAAATGTTGTCAAAATTTTTGGTTTCTTTAGAAAACTTTGCCACAATTTTATTTCTATAGAAAATTTTCTCAAATTTTTATTTCTATACAAAATTTTGTCAAAATTTTTTTCTATTTTTATTTCTATAGAAATAAAATTTTGACAAAATTGGCTATAGAAATAAAATTTGGACAAAATTTTCTATAGAAAAAAAATGTGGACAACATTTTTTGGTACAATTTTCTCCAAATTTTATTTTTGTTTTGGAAAAATAGAATATATTTAAAAATACTTAAAATCAACCAGATGAATTGAATACAACTTCTAACGGTTTTGTATACTCTTAGCTTGTTGCTGAATATATAAAAAGTATTTAAATTAAAATATTTCTTTTCTTATCACATTTCAACATTGTATGCTAATTTAAGTACAAGAATTTTCCATCTTGCATCACCATATTTTCAAGATCATGAAATGAAACTAAATTTTTTTTATTATTCATTACAAGAATATTTCTCCCAGATCTCTAATGTCGATTACTTTTTATTTCATTATGACCATAACTTCCCGTCAGCAAACTATTATTACCTTACTTCCATTATAAATTATGACACTTCTCATTGTCTAACATAAAGCAAACAAAAAAAATTAAACACCATAAAATGTTAAAAATCTTTAGCAATTGTTATGATTGTTGTTGTTGTTTGACTGGGCTACTCATTTTTTTTTTTTTGCAACCTGAAAAGATTTCTATGCAAAGTAATAAAAATAATACCTGATGACCACTATATCCAGATTTATGGAAAGAGTAAGTAAATGTATATCAGCACCATTTACCATGGGCTTATAAAATAGACTTCTGTTGTGTTTTTTTTTTTATATCTAGATTAACTTCGAAAGTGGTTTTTCTTATAGCGAAAGTGGTTTGAGTATATTTTTTTTTCTTTGAATCTTGGATAAAGCCATAATAAAATAAAGAAACAAAACTTTAATATTATCTATATAGAGATAAAATAATAAATAAACAAAAGGAAAATATTGCAGTGGCTTTAAACGAGATAGACGATAGGTTTATGAGTTTATATGCTTTGATCGTTTGATATTTAATGGTTTCCTGTTACTAACTATAGTTTATAGTTGGTTTTTACTGAGAATATGGTTTTAATACAATATATTTATTATGTGCAAAATAGTAATACATGTATCTCTTATACGAAGACTTTTTATTCCAATTGTATACTAATCATAACGAATTGTAATGTTATGATGTATTTTGTTAATTAAAATTAATATCAAATACATTAAATCAATGGTATCCCCAATTTAAATTAAAATTACTCACAAAAGTACCCTACAATTTTTTTGCAAGTTTTTATAAACAAGGTTTTTTTTTTAATTTCGATTGCTTTGATTTTAATTATGCTTCTTTTTAGTAATGTGATAAAAAGAATTTCATGTACACGTGATCCAAATTCGATGAAAAAATATTTTTAATTTGGGGGAAATCCCAAATTAGTGGAAATCCCAAATAAGTGGAAAAATTAAATCAATTAAAACAAGTATATACAGCACTAAGTTCGGCCGGGCCGAAACTTAAATACCCACCACCATGAACCAAATATTAGGGTTTCCTTCGAAATTTCAGGAGGGCTTGAGGACACTTCCCGAAGACAAATTTAAAGATTTAACCTATGAGGACTATATCAGATTCTGAATTTTTAAGAACCATTTTTGTTTGAGTTTTAGAGGAATCATTAAGATCTTTTGTAAGTGTGCAAGAAAATTATAAAATAACATCTTGATTTGAAATCTTAAATCTGTAGAAGTAAAATCTGGAAATTTTACATTGAGTTTCAAGCTGATACTCACAATTTTCGGCACACTTCTTTATGGTCATAAAATACCTTTAGATTTAAAATTTCAGGCAAATTGGATAAAAACTACGATTTCTATAAGCCCAAGACCCCAAATCGGGAGGTCGGTTTATATGGGAACTATATCAAAACCAGGACCGATATAGCCTATCTTCGAACTTGACCTGCCTGCAGACAAAAGACGAGTTTGTGCAAAATTTCAGCACGATTGCTTCATTATTGAAGACTGTAGCGTGATTACAACAGACAGACAGACAGACGGACAGATGGACAGACGGACATCATTATATCGTCTTAGAATTTCTCCCTGATCAAGAATATATATACTTTATATAGTCGGAAATCGATATTTCGATGTGTTTCAAACGGAATGACAAACTTATTATACCCCCGTCACCATTCTATGGAGGTGGGTATAAAAAGTTACCTAACTAAATAAAATTATATCACTAAAAATTTAATTTGATTAATTAAATCCAATCTATATAACTAGATTATTTGAATAAATTATGTAAACTAAACCAGAACTTGGTTTAATAAATATTAAATATTTTTTATTTTAAACATAATTTTTTTTAAATTATTAAAAATTAATGTTAATTAAACTTGGTTTATTTTAGTTTGCATAATTTATTCAGATAATCTAATTTAAATATTTTAATTTAATTTATTTTTAAATAATAACATATTTTTATATTATTGATTAATAATCAAACTATTGTACATTATGATGAATTAAGTTAAATTAATTTAAATACATTAGATTCAATTTATTACCTCAAATAGATTGAAAATATTTTAAATTGAATGAAACCACTAAAGATTGCCTAATAATAATAAATGAAGTAAATTCAAACAAAACAAATTAGAAATATATTTTCTATCAAACTAAGCAAAAATATTATAATTTAAATTAAAATAATTTATAATAAATTAAAAAAAAACATTTAAGTAAAATCTTATAAAAATATCCAAAAAGTTAAATTGGTTGGGTCGAAAATCTCTGTACAAACAAAGCCATTATAAAAGAAAGTTGCAACTAAAACAAATTACAATATTTTACTACTTGCAACCACGGTTGGCACAATTGGTAAAATTCTACCAAAAATGGTAGTAGTTGTTTTTTTTTTTGGTAAATTGTAATTCATGTTTTTTGGTAGACTTTGCAAAATATTCCTCATAAATTCTCTGTTGAAAATTTTGACAAAATTTTTTATAAAAAAAAATAGGATAAAATTTTCTATAGAAATAAAATTTTGACAAAATTTAGTATAGAAATAAAATTTTGACAAAATTTTCTATAGCAATAAAATTTTCTAAAGAAACCAAAAATTTTGAGAAGTTTTTCTGTAAAAATAAACTGTTGCCAACATTTGCTATAAAAAATGATAACATTTTCTATAGAAATAGAATTTTGAAAAAATTTTTTATGGAAATAACATTTCGACAAAATTTTTTATGGAAATAAAATTTTGAAAAAAATTTCTATAGAAATAAAATTGTGGCAAAATCTTCAGAAAAAAACAATTTGGAACAATCTGGTTGGTTCAACAGAATGGAAAAATAATCGAGAAGGTTCAAAGGTTAAAACTAGAAGTGTCCATATGTAATAGGTACTTTAAGTTAACCCTCTAATGTCCAAGTCCGCCTTTAGGCGGGCTTCATTTAATAAGAAAGGTTTTAGTAAAGCACACCTTAAGACAACAAAAATGGGCAAAATAAAAAGAAAAGTTATTTGAAACTATTCAAGAGGCTTTGCAGCATATCTGAATTTTACCGTATACATTTTTTTTGCTTAGTTCTCTTGCTTTTGTGTCGTTACATTGAAAATTTAATCAGGTGGCAAAAAATTGGGGCATTAGGGGGTTAGTGTGGTATCACAATGGACTGAATCTAAATGTAAGTTAGCCTGAAACTTAGGGCTGCCAATTTAACATAGCCTAACCCAAACAACAAAAATTTTCTAAAAAAATAAAATTTTGAGAACATATTCTATATAAACAAATTTTTGACAAAATTTTATATTGAAAAAAAAAAAATTGTTGACAAATTTTTCTACAGAAATAAAATTTTTGACAAAATTTTCTATAGCAATAAAATTTTCGACAAAATTTTCTATAGAAATAAAATTTTGACAAAATTGGCTATAGAAATAAAATTTGGACAAAATTTTCTATAGAAATAAAATTGGGACAAAATTTTATGGTACAATTTTCTCCAAATTGTGGTAGATTATTTTTGCCTCAAGTGGCAACCGTGCTGGCAATATGATACAAAAATAAATTTACACTTTTTACAAAATTGAAGAAACCAAATTAAAAAAAAAAATTTTTTTGGTTGTTAAAAAATTCGCTATGCGAATCAAATTTTCTATAGAAATAAAATTTTGAACAAAATTTTCTATAGAAATAAAATTTTGAACAAAATTTTCTATAGAAATAAAATTTTGACAAAATTTTCTATAGAAATAAAATTTTGACAAAATTGTCTATAGAAATAAAATTTTGACAAAATTTTGTTTAGAAATAAAATTTGGACAAAATAATTTGGTAGAATTTTCTCCAAATATTGGTAGATTATTTTTGTCTCAAGTGGCAAACGTGTTGGCAAGATGATACAAAAATAACTTTACACTTTTTACAAAATTGAAGAAACCTAATTGAAAATTTATTTTTTTTTTGGTTCTTAAAAAAATTCGCTATGCGAACAAAATTTTCAATAGAAATAAAATTTAGAACAAAATTTTCTATAGAAGTAAAATTTTGACAACATTTCCTTTAGAAATAAAATTTTGGCAAAATTTTCTATAGAAATAAAATATTGACAAAATTTTCTATAGAGGTAAAATTTTGACAAAACTGGTTATAGAAATAAAATTTGGACAAAATTTTCTATAGAAATAAAATTTTGACAAAATTTTCTATAGAAATAAAATGTGGACTAAAGTTTTTGGTAAAATTTTCTCCAAATTTTGGTAGATTATTTTTGAGAACATTTTCTATATAAAAAAGAAATTTATATAGAAAAAATTTTGGCTGGCAATATGATACAAAAATAGATTCACACTTTTTACAAAATTGAAGAAACCTGATTGAAAATAATATTTTTTTGGTTGTTAAAAAAATTCGCTACGCAAACAAAATTTTCTATAGAAATAAAATTTTGAACAAGATTTTCTATAGAAATAAAATTGTGAACAAAATTTTCTATAGAAATAAAATTTTGACAAAATAATTTGGTAGCATTTTCTCCAAATATTGGTAGATTATTTTTGAGAACATTTTCTATATAAAAAAGAAATTTATATAAAAAAAATTTTGACAAAATTTTCTACAGAAATAAAATTTTTGACAAAATTTTATATAGAAATAAAATTTTTGAAAAATTTTCTATTGAAATAAAATGTTGACAAAATTGTCCATAGAAATAATATTTGACAAAATTGGCTATAGAAATAAAATTTGGACAAAATTTTATATAGAAATTAAATTTTAACAAAATTTTCTGTAGAAATAAAATTTTGACAAAATTTTCTGTAGAAATAAAATTTTGACAAAATTTTCTATAGAAATAAAATTTTGAAAATTTTTTTTTTTAGAAATAAAATTTGGACAAAATAATTTGGTAGCATTGTCTCCAAATATTGGTAGATTATATATATATTTTTTTTTTGTTGTTAAAAAAAATCGAGTTACATTTTGTTAAATTAATTTAAATTACAATTGAACTTAAACTTATAAAACTTACTAAGTTATATTAATTAAAAATCATAGGTCTGTTCGTTAGGAGACAATTAAATCTAACCAACATCAGTTTTTATTTTTTCCTCTTCCTTTGAAAATTGTATGAATTCCATTTTGCATAAAGTTACATTCCTAAGCATGCGTAACATATTTTTTAAGTCACTTATTCATAACTGCTGTTATCCTCCTACAGAGTTATTTTGTTTCATTTTGACTGATTCAACAAATGTTTGACATATTCAATGAGAGTAAAAGTATTTTCTGACACATAATTGAGTGAGTGAAAATATGACCATATTTAACAATATGTCAATAAAATTGTAGTCTTTTTTTTTGCACGGTGATCAAGCACAACTTTCAATTATTAACAAACAAGTGGCGTTTTGAGCAGCAAGCAGGCAAACATTGTAGCCACGACGGTGGATAGCTAGAGGTAGAAAAAAGTAAAAACTATGGGGATATCGATTATATTAGCATAGTCTCTCGTCAGCGGTAATATGTCTGGAAATTTTGCTGTTTCTTTTGCTGTTTTTTTTACGAAATGATGTTCACAAACATCGTTGTCACAGCAATATCCTTTTTAACCTACTTTCAATTTCTGTTGGCCAAGATATTTCGCCATGAATGATTACAAGTGATATAGACAAGACAACAACAACAACAAAAAGTGAACAGCAGCGACAGCCTCAACCCAGGCCATAACAATGGTAGTTATAGCTTGTTTCTCGACTTGTCTTGATCACTTCCTTAACATGTCACGTCTGATAATTTATGTGAGTTGTGAGTTTTTTTCGCATATTTTTTTTGCTGAAGCAAGAGCTTCTTTATACCAGCTAGCTAGCTGGCTGGCTTAATAACATTCACTCCACTGCTGGTGGAGTTTGTCGATGTTGCTTAACAGATTACAGACATTTATGACAGCTCTTCAAAAAAAAAAAAAAAAAAGACTGGACACAAGTGCTTGTGGTCTGACATTATAACTGCCCCATGTGAAGCTGTTAAGGCCTTTGCCAGGTCTCCTCACCTAAGTCACCTGGCCATAGATTTCTAGCCATAGCCCGATATCTAAGACAATATGAATGACCTGTTTATGGGATTTGGCGTATGGATATTTTTTCTTTTACGGTTTTACACCACCTTTTTCCACCCAATTTTATCTATGAGCTATCGATGTTTCCCCCCTTCCAAAAAAAAAGCGCATGGACCCCTATATAACAAATTACTTTTTGAATATGAAATGTCAACACATTTGCTTCATTTGAATTGCCATTAAAAATTATCATTAATTACCAACAATATTGGAGTTGATTTTACTCCCGCGAATAGTGGACATGCTGGACATAAGATCATGTTGTGGTCAACTAGTTTTCCTTTTTATTTAGGCTTTGTCTGGTGCGAGAATTATGAATTTGCTCCATAAAGTTCGTTTAAAATCTATTTAAATTTAATGACACATGATTGTGTTCGAAGACCGTCTGTCCCAGGCCTTTGCATAGTAGTAGGCTATGGAAGTAGAAGTAAAAATAATGTTGCATGTCTATTCTCCTTACAAAGCCTTTGGACTCAATTGGGTTTAGTTGAAGTCACAAACAGGCTAATTCAATTCTCCATACATACGAAACGTGGGAATTTTAAATCACAGAAGAAACTGAAGAGAATCAAAAACAAAAAAAAAGTGCGCAACCATTTTTTTTTTAATTTACTTATGGGAAAATATAAAATTGTAGAAATATTATTTGTTAAAGTGGAATTAATCGAAATTGTCATTTTATGTAAAAATTTGTGCTACGCATAAGCATAGGAGTAAGACATGGGATATGAAACTGGTTAACGATCAATATTTGTGAGATGAAATACGAAAAAAAAATACACAATGATAATGTATGAAATTGCAATTGTTATGATAGTTGAATATACAGTATTCAGCAAAGAATATGGTAATTAAAATTATTTTGTTTTCTCATTTAAAAGGATTATTTGTATAATTTGCTAATATTCAGCTGTGGGAAATAATATATTCAACAAGTCGATTTAACAAGAAAGAAGAAACTTAAGTAAAGCAGTAAAGATTTAATGAGGATATCTACCAAACCCGCTGTGGAAGAGAATTCTCATCATGGATAAAAAATTAATAATCTGCTTTACTAAAAGGTAAAGCAGTAACCACCTCTTCACCTTCGATATTTGCCTTTAAAATTAGTTTAGCGAATAAAAAAAAAAACGATTTTTTTGGCGTTCGTTCGAAAAAACTATTTTGGACTTTTATATCATTGAAAAAAAAATCCACCATCATCTACACTCCAAAACGGAAGGAACACTGAAAAAAAAGCATGCCCGGTTCCAAACATTTTGTCTTTACTTTCAAAATTTTGGTATTGATTCCGAGCCAAAGAAGCGGAGAATACAAGTAAGGATACTTTTAAGACACAATTCTCTTTTAACTTTGGGTTTTGTGTATTTCCTTCAAATTTTAATTTTTCGCTTTTTCAGCTTTTTTTTTCTTCATATGCTATCAAAGTCCTTTAAAAACTCGTTAACGGCAACTTTGTTTTCAAAATTAAACTCGACTTCCAGTAGTAATTATGCTATGTTTCAAGTAAAAAGCGTCTTTAAAATGAAGTGTTGAAAAAGATGTCCTATATTTGAACGAGTTTTTGCTTTGTAGTCAAGATGCAAAAAGACAACAAATTTAAAGACAATTTCATTAAATTTAAAGAATTTTTCTGAGTTATTAAAGTCAAGTTGACCTCAGCCCTAACGTTTTTTCTTTTATGTTATGATACCCATTTTTAAGTGGGTATCGTATTTTAAAGACATGAAATCTTTGACCCCAAGACAATATTTCTTTCAGTGTACTAAAGTCAATTTAACATTATTTTATTTTATGGAAACTATTATGTTTTAAGTAAAATTTCTTTAAGATTTTTTTTGAAAAATTATTTGAAAATTTGAAAAAGTCGAGTTTTTGCTTGACAAAAAACGTTTAGTTGAAAAAGCAATTCCTTAATTCCACGAATGATAAAGTGACGAAAATCTACGATCATCTTCACACTAAAAAAGAAGGCAATAAGTCAATTTAAATATATTTTATTTAATGTTTAAGTAGAATTTCGTTTAAAAAATGTAAAAATTTTGGACAATTATTTGAAAAAATTCGACTCTTGATTTTTTTTTTTTTGCAAAAAAGACGTTTAGTCGCAATACTTAATCCCTAATTCCATGGAGGATAAAGTGACAAAAAGGGAAGGCACTAAAGCCAATTTAACTTTATTTATTTCCTTAGTATGAGAAATTAACATTCAAAATATGGAAACCTTGTAGCATTGCCTATTTCACTGATCTAATTTCACAATATAAAAACAATGCAGCATGAGAGGAAGCGGATGACACTGAATCTGGCTCAACTTAAAACAGAGATAGGTAACATGCCAGCCCTATTTCAGCAGGATTGTAAGGGAGAGAGGCAGTACCAACTGCTTACAAAACAACCGAATCAGCGCTAATTTTTGTGAGCGATATCCCGATTTAGAGCAGCTTCTACACTCAAAAAAAAGTTTACTTGGATCCAAAGTTTTTGACCTTCCCTTAAGGATTTTGGTATTGATTCCGAGCCAACGATGCGGCTTCTTTATAATAAAGAAATTTTGTTAGTGACCTATCTGTTTTTAAATCTACGGTCAATAAAATTAAAATTAGGATACAAATCTCATTTATTAAATTTTCATTCTTTTTCATTTCTTTCGCGGTGTATTAATAAAGGTACTCACAAATGGCAGTTTAAAAATCCAAATTATAACGGATACTTCAAAGTAAAAAATGTTTTCTTAATTCCAAAAAAAAAAACTTTAAACCAAAGACGCTAAATCCTCTAATTAAGTATTAGCCTATATTTAAAGCGTTTTTATCTTAAGTCTAAAGTTTCAATATGTCAGATAATTTAAGGACAATTTCTTTAAATCAAAAATGTGTTTCTTTACTTTAAGGAAAACTAGTCTTAGTTCAAAGACATGGGTCCTTAACGGAGGGACGCAAATTTACAAAATTTGTGTCCTAAATTTAATTAAAAACATTTTTGAAGTAAAGATTATAAACTTTGTTTTAATTAAAATGTCATTATTTTAAAGAAATTTGTCCTTAATATTTTGTAAATTTCTTATCCTAAAATTTAGGTTGCGTAGTACATAGCGCTGATATAATTGCTCATTTTAATAGAAAGAAAACGTGAAGGAAAACAGCACTACCTCTCATGCATCTATGCTGCATGAATTGGTTGCAATAATAACGTAAACGAATGATCATAAACTAGTTTGATTACTCGTTTATGTTATTGCCACCGATTCATGCATTGAGGATGCACTGCCTACTTTACTGTATACCAAAAAGCGCAACTAAACTCTTATTGCTGAAGTATTTTTTGCTGGCATATTGAAGAATTCATTAACACTATAAATATTGTTTGCTTTGAAGAGAATTCGATAAATGGAATATTTGTCATAATTTAAATTCGTAGATCCTAGACTTAAAGTTAGATAGCACACACAAAAATTTTTTTTTTCTGATTCAATCACGAAATTTATTGATCCAATTAATTTTTTAATTGAAATGTCTTCAATCACGAAAATGATAGTATCAATCACAGTTTTAATTGGGCATAGAAAAAATTCTTGATTAAAAAATTAATTGATTTCATTACCAAATTTCAATTAATTTTTTAATTGATTCAATTGAAAATTTAATTGATGTTGATTGCAAAACTCAATTATTTTAGTAATTAAAAAAGGTAACTATTTTCAATAACATTCTGAATTGGCTTATAACTTTTATTTGGACTAACAATTGATTGTTTGAAAAAAAAAATTAATTAAAAATTAAAAAAAAATGTTCATCACTTTTTTAACTGACTTAGTCTTCCAAATTTGATTAAAAGTTAATTGTATCAATTAACTTTTTAATTAAAAATTTTAAAAATTTCAATAATTTACTAAATTAACTTAATATTTCTATCTTGATTAAAAAGTTAATTGTACCAATTAATTTATTAATTAAAAAAAATCAACTTCAATTAACTTTTTAATTGGAAATATTTTGGTGATATTTTTTTCTGTGCACCCTTAAAAACGTCTTTAGTTGAAAGAAGCAGTGTTTTTCCTATCTTTGTCTTAAGGAAGCTAAAAACCTTTGAATACAGGTAAACATTTTTTTTTTTTTTAATTTGGGAATACAAAAAAAATTTTTTTCATCGATTTTTGTTTTTTATTAAAATCTTAATAAATTGTCAAAAACTTTCAATTAAAACGTTAAAATGTTGTGTGTTTGTTTTTATATATAATTTTTTAAATCTTTCAATATCCTTTAGAAGCCTACATTTGCCTATTAACTATATCAGCACAATTTTAGGAATATTCTTTGCCTCTTAGAATTTTGATTTGTTTAATGGGCTGAAAGTTCAAAGATTTATTTTATACAAATACCAACTAACAAGACTAATCACAAACGACTAAAAAAAAGTAATTTATTTTAAGTATTTCCCAAGCGCCACTTTGGGTTATAAATCATTTCGTTGATTCTAGGCATGTTTTTTTTTTTGTGTCGGTTTGTTAGTCTCTATGCAAATACATAATAACTTTATCATTTTCCTTGAACAACAACGAAAAACCAAAATCCAAGACAAAGGCACTGCAATGACACAACACAACAACCAGAAGGACGGACAATCTTTTGTATGCAAAAATCCCAGAATAAGAAGACAGAAAATAAAACAAATACAATACAACACCCATCCTCTTTACATGGAGAATTACATGGAGTCATCCATCCATCCATGTAACAATTGCTAAATGTACGAGTATTTTAAACAGAAAATATTTTTGCAAATATTTACCAAAAGCCATAGTTACTTACCTTAATGGCCTAACAACGCCTTCCGAACGTCAAACTAAACGGAGCTAACTACGAAAACAAGACAAGAAAAAAAAACAACAAACGGAAAAATCCCAAAAGCCTTTATCAGCTATGCCTTTGTGGTGTGATGTATTTTTGCCATTCAAACACTATGGCCTATGTATATTTTGGCTTTTTTCTACATTTGTTGTTGCTATTGTTATTGTCTAGCAAACAAATGGTAAAATAGTTTTCTTCCACATTGCAATTTTCCAAAGTTGTTAATAAATTTATGGTCTAAACGTATGGGCCATCAGCAAACAAAACAAAAAACAAAAGCAAAGAACCGCGTGCGAAGTGAACAACATTTCCTCTCCATCAACTGCTTAATAAGCTCCGTAGAAAAGGAAACTCAACCATACCAAGGAATATCCATGGAGCAGACCCCCCCCCCGTTATGGAGACCTTAGAGGGTTAAGGTAGAAAGAAAATCCCTATAGCAATTTCTCAAGCTGGCTTCTTCAAAGTGAATTTCTCAAGTTCGGAATTTGAGTCTTTTTTTTTTGCCCTCTTCTAAAATCATTCGTTAACGAAGCTCTGGAATATTACGATCCCTGCCTTCACCACCCCTCCGGATACTTTTGTAAAAATACAAACGATCACCGCTAACGCTATCAAGCTATTTACAGTCTGTGGTAGCAGGCAGGTCTTCGTCTTCCCTGTTAACCACCACAAACTTTTCATTCATAAATTCTTTGTGGCTTCAACATGACGAGCCAACCATCCAGCCAGTTAGCCAGCCAGCCAGCAGTTCAGCCATTCGCTTAACAAAACAACGATGAAGAGCAGCGGCAAAAGTAAACAAAAATATTTGTAAAAATTTTTAACATTTTGCACTGGTATTTTGTACATTTTTACCAATGCCTGAAGAAAATATTAAAAGAAACCGAATAAACATCGACAAATGTACTGAGGATCCCTTAGCTTTGGTGAATATGTACATACATATGTGTGTGTATGTGTGTGTGAGTGAATGTTCATAAATTCATTCTTGTTATAATTTAAACAATAGCAATTGTTTAACAACATTGCCAACAATACCGACCGAGAGGCCCCCATCAAGCTGAAAACATATAACAACATTTTTATTATTATTATTATTTTTTTGTATGGAAAACAATTAAAAGAAATGCACAAATAAAACTTCAAAAAATTTACTTTCTTAGGCACGCAATAAAATCCAAATTCTTTAGGCACGATATATACAAACTTTTTTCGTGTAATAAATACTAAAGGAATTTAATTCAGCACACCAGAAATAGAGAAGTAAGAAATCCCTTTCTTATAATATGTTTCTTAGATAAGTTTTTTTGCAATTCAGCTAGTAAAAATATATTCAGCAAGTCGATATGTATATTTCAATAATATTATAAATAAAGTTCAATTTTCTTAAGAATTATGCTATTCAGCAAAGATTCTTAAGAGAGGCAAATGTATATTTCGTTTTTCCCTGATGATATTCATATATTCCATTACAATTCAGCCAGAAAAATGTATTAATCAGCAGATTGAAATATGGTAACAAACCTTATTCTTTATTCATTTGATATTCGTTTTTCCAAATTCAGCTGAGAAAAAAGTTTATTCAGCATACCTGTGTTGCTATATAATGCTATATGTCTGTTTTACAATTCAGCTAATAAAAAATATATTCAGCAAGTCGATATGTATATTTCAATAATATTATAAATAAAGATCAATTTTCTTAAGAATTATGCTATTCAGCAAAGATTCTTAAGAGAGGCAAATGTATATTTCGTTTTTCCCTGATGATATTCATATATTCCATTACAATTCAGCCAGAAAAATGTATTAATCAGCAGATTGAAATATGGTAACAAACCTTATTCTTTATTCATTTGATATTCGTTTTTCCAAATTCAGCTGAGAAAAAAGTTTATTCAGCATACATATGTTTCTATATAATGCTATATGTCTGTTTTGCAATTTAGCTAATAAAAAATATATTCAGCAAGTCGATATGTATATTTCTATAGTATTATAAATAAAGTTCAATTTACTTAAGAATTATGCTACTCAGCAAAGATTTTTAAGAGAGGCAAATATATGTTTCGTTTTTCCCTGATGATATTCATATATTCCATTACAATTCAGCTAGGGAAATTTTTATTTACCAGATTG
This sequence comes from Haematobia irritans, assembly GCF_050003625.1. Lineage (NCBI taxonomy): Eukaryota > Metazoa > Arthropoda > Insecta > Diptera > Muscidae > Haematobia > Haematobia irritans. The sequence continues at coordinate 93,464,897 of NC_134401.1, read as the reverse complement.
AAATAAAGTAATAATCTTAATTCTTTATTCATTTCATATTCAATTTCTTTTTATACCCTCCACCATAATAGGATGGGGGGGTATATTAACTTTGTCATTCCATTTGTAACACATTAAAATATTGCTCTAAGACCCCATAAAGTATATATATTCTGGGTCGTGATGAAATTCTGAGTCGATCTGATCATGTCCGTCCGTCCGTCTATTGAAATTACGCTAACTTCCGAACGAAACAAGGTATCCACTTGAAACTTGGCACAAGTAGTTGTTATTGATGTAGGTCGGATGGTATTGCAAATGGGTCATATCGGTCCACTTTTACGTATAGCCCCCATATAAACGGACCCCCAAATTTGGCTTGCGAGTCCTCTAAGAGAAGCAAATTTCATCCGATCCGGCTGAAATTTAGTACATGGTGTTAGTATATAGTCTCTAACAACCATGCAAAAATTGGTCCACATCGGTCAATAATTATATATAGCCCCCATATAAACCGATCCCCCGATTTGGCTTGCGGAGCCTCTAAGAGAAGTAAATTTCATACGATTCGGCTATAATTTGGTACATGGTGTAAATATATGGTCTTTAACAACCATGCAAAAATTGGTCGAAATCGGTCCATAATTATATATAGCCCCCATATAAACCGATCACCAGATTTTACCTCCGGAGCCTCATGGAAGACAAAAATTCATCCGATTCGGCTGAAATTTGGCACATGCTGTTAGTATATTGTCTCTAACAACCATGCAAAAATTGGTCTACATCGGTCCATATTTATATATAGCCCCCATATAAACCGATCCCAGCTTTGACCTCCGGAACCTCAAGGATGAGCAAAATTCATCCGATTCGGTTGAAATTTGGTACGTGGTATTAGTATATAGTCTCCAACAACCATGAAGGAATTGGTCCATATCGGTCCATAATTATATGTAGCCCCCATATAAACCGATCCCCAGCTTTGACCTCCGGGGCTCTTGGAGGAGCAAAATTCATCCGATCCGGTTGAAATTTGGTACGTGGTAAAATTTGATACATTGCGCTAGTATATGGCCGATAACAACCATGCCAAAATTCGTCCATATCCGTCTATAGTTTTATATAGCCGATCCCCAAAAATAAACTACTAAAATTTTATTTCTATAGAAAGTTTTGTCAAAATTTTATTTCTATAGTAAATTTTGTCAACATTTAATTGCTATAGAAAATTTTGTCAAGATATTACTTCTATAGAAAATTTTGTCAAAATTTTATTTCTATAGAAAATTTTGTCAAAATTTAATTGCTATAGAAAATTTTGTCAAAATTTTATTTCTATAGACATTTTTGTTACAATCTTATTTCTATAGAAAATTTTGTCAAAATTTAATTTCTATAAAAAATTCTGTCAAAATTTTTTTCTATAAAAAATTCTGTCAAAAATTAATTTCTATAGAAAATTTTGTCAAAATTTTATTTCTAAAGAAAATTTTGTCAAAATTTTAGTTCTACAGAGAATTTTGTCAAAATGTTTTTTCTATAGAAAATTTTGTCAAAATTTTATTTCTATAAAAAAAAAATTCTGTCAAAATTTTGTTTCTATAGAAAATTTTGTCAAAATTTTATTTCTATAGAAACTTTGTCAAAATTTTATTTCTAAAGAAATTTTTGGTCAAAATTTTATTTATATAGAAAATGTTTTCAAAATTTTATATCTATAGAAATTTTTGTCAAAATTTTATTGCTACAGAAAATTTTGCCAAAATTTTATTTCTATAGAAAATTTTGTCACAATCTTATTTCTATAGAAAATTTTGTCAAAATGTTATTTCTATAGAAAAGTTTGTCACAATCTTATTTCTATAGAAAATTTTGTCAAAATTTTATTTCTATTGAAAATTTGGTCAAAATTTTATTTCTAAAGAAAATTTTGTCAAAATTTTATTTCTACAGAGAATTTTGTCAAAATTTTATTTCTATAGAAAATTTTGTGAAAATTTTATTTCTAAAGAAATTTTTGTCAAAATTTTATTTCTAAAGAAAATTTTGTCAAAATTTAATTGCTATAGTAAATCTTGCTAAAATTTTATTTCTATAGAAAATTTTGTTACAATCTTATTTCTATAGAAAATTTTGTCAAAATCTAATTTCTATAAAAAATTCTGTCCAAATTTTTTTCTATAAAAAATTCTGTCAAAAATTAATTTCTATAGAAAATTTTGTCAAAATTTTATTTCTAAAGAAAATTTTGTCAAAATTTTATTTCTACAGAGAATTTTGTCAAAATTTTTTTCTATAGAAAATTTTGTCAAAATTTTATTTCTATAAAAAAAATTCTGTCAAAATTTTGTTTCTATAGAAAATTTTGTCAAAATTTTATTTCTATAGAAACTTTGTCAAAATTTTATTTCTAAAGAAATTTTTGTCAACATTTTTTTTATGTAGAAAATTTTTTCAAAATTTTATATCTATAGAAATTTTTGTCAAAATTTTATTGCTACAGAAAATTTTGCCAACATTTTATTTCTATAGAAAATTTTGTCACAATCTTATTTCTATAGAAAATTTTGCCACAATCTTATTTCTATAGAAAATTTTGTCAAAATTTTATTTCTATAGAAAATTTTGTCAAAATTTTATTTCTATGTAGAATATTTTGTCACACTGAATTATATACTTATTTAATCGGCTTTTTTTTGTTTAATATATACCCCGTATGGACTAACTTAAAATTGAGAAGACGGTGTTAAGAAGTTGTAAGATACCTTGCCATCGGCAAGTGTTACCTCAACCGAAGTAATTCGATTGTGGATGACAGTCTTTAGTACAAGTTTCTAAGGGTACAAGTTTCTGGAGGGTACATAAGATTCGGCCTGGCCGAACTTAAGGCTTATTTTCCCAATTTTTCTGGAGAAATGTAAAGAAAGTGTTTTGTCTTTATATACTTGATTTTTATATAGCACCGAAATTTGGTATTTATAATAGAAAAATAATTTGTCATTAATTTTTCCATTTAGTTGAGAAAAAGTTCCTTCAAAAAATTTTACTAATCAGAAAAACTCGATAAAATTAATGTACAGAAATAGGATAAGGAATAGATAAATTTATTTAATTTGAGAAATAAACTATGCAAATTGTATTCAGCTAAACAGTAAAATTTTAAATTCCGTTTTTATTTAGCTAAGAAATTTTATATTCAGCACACCGAAATTTGGTATTTATAACAAAAAAAATAATTTTCATTAATTTTTGCCATTTAGTTGAGAAAAAGTTCCTTCAAAAAATGTTACTAATCAGAAAAACTCGATAAAAATTGCGAAAAGCCTGTTCTTTATAAAAAAAACCCTTAATTCCAAAGGCAAAAATTTTATTTATTTCTTAAATAATCGTGATAAATTTATGTTCAGCCAAATGTAAATAAAAGAGACTAGAGCCTTTATCTAAATAAATGGAAACTTATTTGTCCCAATTCAGCTATAGAAATATGCCGCAAATACTATGTATAGAAATTTGTATAGAAATTTCAATAGAAGTATAATTTGTCATTGTGATGAATTTTTCTAATTCAGCTGTGAAAAAAAGTTTCAATCTTTTTTTTCAACAAAAATGATATCGACATGTTATTAAATCTTTGCTTAATATATTTTTGAATAGTTTGTTACCTTTATAATTTGTCCTAAGATTATGAGTCTTAGCTTTTCACATCTTTTGGAAACATATGGAAATGCTTGCTTCACATTTCACACAATTCAGCTGTAACTGCATTTCCCATATTCTCCAACTACTATGTGATTGTCACAATATAGTTTTACACAATTCAGCAATAGCTGAATTCATTGAACCAAAACAATTGTACTTGGCCATGCTAGAAAATTCAAATCAATTGTTTGTGGTTACCGAGAAGATTAATTACACTAGCAATACAATGTGAAAAAACAACACTGTTTTCCATCAAAGGAATTTGAATAGGAAAAAAAACATAAGCAAAAAAGCTTCATGGGAAAATTTTGGTTGTCAACCGCAAATAGCGGAATTTGATTTTTTTGTGTAAAATTTTCATATGCAAAAAACTCGTGCGTTCGCTGAGGCGGAGAAAACACCATCAGAGTCAATGAAGCTTCAAATTTTCCAATGATCCACAAAGATTCCCTACCGGCGAATGGGAGTGATTGCAAATCGAAGTTCATTGTCAATGTTGAGGCTTTGTTGTCTATTTGTGAGTTTTTTTTTCGTATATCTTGTTTTAATTATATTTTTAATGCTTGGTCGTTTGTTGGATTTTTTTTTGTTTTACTTAAAAAAAAAAACATTAAACTTTGCTGTAAATTTCAATGCCTTTTAGTTGTTGGGAATTTTATTTGTTCACGGTAAATGATGGTGGCTTTGTGTTTTATTATTGCTGGATTTTCATTATTTTCCATTGGCTTTTGTTACGCAAGAGTTGTCATGTGGAAAATTCATTTTCAATGCCGCCGCTGATCTGAATCACAAATCTGAAACTGCTAGATCTGATTTTCTGTTTTTTCATTTGGGGTTGTCGTGAGGCTTAAGCTTAGTAGTTTTTACGCAAACGATTGCTACAACAGACTTTGTTTGGCTTTTTTGAAATAGCGCAAAAAAAAATCACAAACATTTTTCATAGCGATACCAATCTCTTACAAAGTTTGCGGCTATTAAAACAACTTCGTTGAAACGCGTTTTCAGGAGTTTCAGCAAAAATTGTTAATGTATTTCAAAACTGTTGGTTTTGTTGATTTTTTTGCTCGTTTTTTTTTTTGTTTTAGCTTGAATTGCGTTGAAACACGTGCTACTTTTTCTTTTCTGAGTTTTATGAATGATCACTTTTGGCATTTCGATCGATGGCGTAGCTTGATTTTCTTCTTGTGAATCAACCAAACAAAACGCAGGCTGTCGAACGTGCCTATCTTTAAGTCTGACACCACTTGTCCATCCGAAACGATTTGTGATACAGAGAATTTGACAAAGTCTGTAGAAACAAAAATCCAAAAACGGGCTTTACAGCTTTAAAGCACCTGCCCCCCTCTCAAACTATGACTAGTGGCTATTACTACGCCTGTCATATAACCTCCACCACCAACACTGATGATCTTGAAGTGTTGTTTTTCCATTGCTGCTGCCGATGCTGATGAACAACTTCAAACGACAAGATCATAAATCAAATTTTTCCTATATTCTTATAAAACCGGCATAAAATTAAAAATAACAAAAAATAACCTCACCGTCTAGCCCACCCCCTTTGTGGTATGCCTTAAACAAAAAAGGCGATACTGCATTTTGATAAGCTGACAATGAACAACTTTCCTCAATAGCTTCCAAGCTGATGGTTTTGATTCTCTTTGGTTACGGGAGGATGCTGACCACTTTGGTCAGCTTAAGCCGGGGGCCAAAATTTGTTACATAGCAAGTGTCCGTCCTTCAGCACGTTTGATGTTGTTTAGTGCCTGGTATTTAATTTTACTTAAATATTTTGACTACCCGTGTTAAGCATTCACTCCATTGCCATTGTCCCTACTTTGTGATGCCATGTCTAGCGACAAAATATTATGGGCTATAACATCGTAGTATCAGACCCATATATCAAAATGAAAACCAAGAAAACGAGGCAGCAAAAACAAAATACAAGTAAACTGTGTTAATGAAAGTGGTTTGTGCCGTCCATCATTGCTCATCCGGTGGAGAAAAATGAATTAACATACATATGCTTTAGAGGCATGCGCATAAAATTATTTAGAATTTTAAAAAATCTGAATTTAAGAGAAAAATTAAATAAATAGAAGAATATAGAAAGCGATAAAAAAAAATAAAAGTAAATTTAAATAAAAATACAATTTTTCACATTCCTCCTTATCCCGTAAAAGGTGTAGCAAATTCTAATATTCATTTTAAATTGAAAAATGAGAGCTATTTAATACACAGATGGAAAAGCTTTTGTAATATTATCAAAATTTGTTACTAAAATTGGGAAATATTTGTAAATATATTAAATTCTTCGTTATTTAATAGATTGTCCATTAAATAACGAAGAATTTATAATATTTACAAAATATTTCGTAGTCCCAATTTTAGTAACAAATTTCGATAATATTACGAAACTTTTTCCATTTGTGTATTAATAAGCTCTCACTATAAATTAATATTTCCATTGTCCTAATGAAAAGTTTTTAGAATTTTTTTTTTACCCATGAGGGCCAAGGAATCCAGACCGATTCTACACAGAAAAAAATATCACCAAAATATTTCCAATTAAAAAGTTAATTGAAGTTGAAAATTTTTTCAATTAATAAATTAATTGATACAATTAACTTTTTAATCATGATAGAAACATTAAGTTAATTAAGTCAATGATTGAAAATTTTTAATTAAAAAATTAATTGATACAATTAACTTTTTAATCAAATTCGGAAGACTAATTCAGTCAAAAAAAGTGCTGATTTTTTTTTAATTTTTAATTAAAAATGTATTTCAAACAATCATTTGTTAATCCAAATAAAAACTCTAAGCCAATTCAGAAAGTAATTAAAAATAGTTACCTTTTTTAATTAATAAATTAATTGAGTTTTGCAATCAACATCAATTAAATTTTTAACTGAATCAAATAAAAAATTAATTGAAATTTACTGAAAAAATCAATTAATTTTTTAATCAAGAATTTTTTCTATGGGCAATTAAAACGGTGATTGATACTATCATTTTCGTGATTGAAGACATTTCAATTAAAAAATTAATTGGATCAATTAACTTGGTGATTGAATCAGAAAAAAAATTTTTGTGTGTAGTTTCAATTTAATATTAAGCGTCCCTCTGCCCCTCTAAATTAATTTTTAATAAAAAAATTATTAAATTTGGACAAAATTTTCTATAGAAATAACATTTTGACAAAATTTTCTATAGGAATAAAATTTCGACAAAATTTTCTATAGAAATAAAATTTTGACAAAATTTTCTATAGAAATAAAATATTGACAAATAGAAAAAAACGAAGAACTTTCGCTTTTCGTTTTTTCTATAGAAATAACATTTTGACAAAATTTTCTACAAAAATAAAATTTTTACAAAATTTTCGAAAGATTTAAAATTTTGACAACATTCTCTATAGAGTTAAAGTTTTGACAACAAAATTTTGTCAAAATAAAATTTGACAAAATTTTCTATAGAAATAAAATTTTGACAAAATTTTCTATAGAAATAAAATTTTGACAAAATTTTCTATAGAAATAAAATTTTGCTATATTATTTTTGCTCGAGTAGCAAGCATGATTATGAACCGATATGGACAAATTTTTGTGTGATTGGGGATCGGCTATATATAACTATAGACCGATATGGACCAATTTTGGCATGGTTATTAGCGGCCATATATTAACACCACGTTGCAAATTTCAACCGGATCGGATGAATTTTGCTCGTCCAAGTGGCTCCGGAGTTCGGTTTATATAGGGGCTATATATAATTATGGACTGATATGGACCAATTTTTGAATGGTTTTTAGAGACTATATATTAACACCATGTACCAAATTTCAGCCGGATCGGATAAAATTTGCTTCTCTTAGAGGATCCGCAAACCAAATCTGGGAATCGCTTTATATAATTATGGACCGATATGGACCAATTTTTGCATGGTTGTTAGAGACTATATACTAACACCACGTACCAAATTTCAACCTGATCGGATGAATTTTGGTCCTCCAAGAGGCTTCGGAGTTCAAATCTGGGGATCGGTTTATATGGGTGCTATATAAAATCATGGACCGATATGGACCAATTTTTGCATGGTTGTTAGAGGCCATATACTAATCGGATGAAATTTTCTTCTCTTTGAGGATCCGCAAGCCAAATCTGGGGATTGGTTTATAAGGGGGCTATATATAATTATGGACCGATGTGGACCAATTTTTGCATGGTTGTTAGAGACCATATACTAACACCATGTACCAAATTTCAGCCGGATCGGATGAAATGTACTTTTCTTAGAGCAATCGCAAGCCAAATTTGGGGGTCCGTTTATATGGGGGCTATACGTAAAAGTGGACCGATATGGACCAATTTTTGCATGGTTGTTAGAGACCATATACTAACGTATCCAGGTATCAAATTTCAGCCTGATCGGATGAAATTTTCTTCTTTTGGAGCAATCGCAAGCCAAATTTGGGGGTCCGTTTATATGGGGGCTATACGTACAATACCATCTGACCTACATCAATAACAACTACTTGTGCCAAGTTTCAAGTCGATAGCTTGTTTCGTTCGGAACTTAGCGTGATTTCAACAGACGGACGGACGGACATGCTCAGATCGACTCAGAATTTCACCACGACCCAGAATATATATACTTTATGGGATCTTAGAGCAATATTTCGATGTGTTACAAACGGAATGACAAAGTTAATATACCCCCATCCTATGGTGGAGGGTATAAAAACCTCTTTAAAATAAAGTTTTGAAAAACATGTCCTATTTGTGAACGATTTTTTGCTCTGTAGTCAAGGTGCAAAAAGACAACAAATTTAAAGACAATTTTATTAATTTTAAAGAATTTTTCTGAATTATTAAAGTCAAGTTGACCTTAGCCCAAAAATTTGTTTCTTTCATGTTTTGATACTCATTTTTAAATGAAATCACTTAATTATAAGGACAATACGACTTCATTGAAAAGTTGATCGACTTTTGGACAAGGAAAACAAAAACTTCATATTAGAGAAATGCGTCTTCTATGCTAAGCAAAATGTGCATTCGTATTTTAAAGACATGAAATCTTTGACTTCACGATAATATTTTTTTCAGTGTAAGTATTGAATTTATTCCTGCGGATATTAAAATTTATACCTACATGGACGAAAAAGACTGTTTTTCATATGTTTGGGTGTAAAAAAATTATATGTTTGAATTTTAAATTTTTTAACACAATATTTTTAAGTGCAAGCATATAATGTTCATAAACTAGCATAATGTCATTGAGCTTAACATGGAATCGGGCAGCACTCAGTGATCAATGTGGTATCACAATGGACTGAATAGTCTAAGTGAGCCTGATACATCGGGCTGCCACCTAACCTAACCTAACCTAACCTAACCTAACCTAACCTAAACTAGCATAACATGTTTGGGACATATATGTTAATATGTTAGAACATATTATGTTTGGGAAATAAAATGTTTGTAAATATAATATGCTTAGATGCAAACATATATTAATTTGGAAATAGCTTATAAACATATATGTGTTTAGAAAGAGAGGCCTACACACAAACATTTTTTTTCTGATTCAATCACGAAATTAATTGTTCCAATTAATTTTTTTATTGAAATGTCTTCAATCACAGAAATGATAGTATCAATTAAAACATTAATTGACAGTCAATTAAAAAATTAATTGATCCAATTAAATATTTAATTGATACTATTAATTTGTGTGATTGATTTTTATTTCAATTAAAAAATTTGTTGAATCAATTAAATGTTTAATTGAATATTTTTTAAAACTCAATTAAGATTTTAATTGGAAAAATTTTCGAGGCATTTTTTTCTGTGTACAGAGTATGCTGCAAGTAAAATAATGGAAGTAACCAATTGGCGCCTTAAAAATATATCCACACAAAGAAAATTGCATTAAAATTTTTTTACTACCAGTGTATGCCCTAACACACAAAAAATTTTTTTTCTGAATCAATCACGAAATTAATTGATCCAATTAATTTTTTAATTGAAAAGTCTTCAATCACAGAAATGATAGTATCAATTAAAAAATTAATTGAAAGTCAATTAAAAAATTAATTGATCCAATTAAAAAATTAATTGATACTATTAATTTGTGTGATTGATTTTTATTTCAATTAAAAATTTTGTTGATTCAATTAAATTTTCAATTGAATATTTTTTAAAACTCAATTAAGATTTTAATTGGAAAAATTTTCTTGAAATTTTTTTCTGTGAAGGTGAAACATAATATGTTTGAACAATATAAACAATATTTTGTTTGCACCAATCCTGAAAATATATAGGCTTGAAGCAAAATGTGTTTGGGGTATATATTACAAAAGTGATTTTTTTTATGAGGTTGTACGTTTATTTAATAATATTTTTGAGGCATACTTGAAATTGAAAAATTCCATTGGTCTGGGAAAAATTTCTTAGATAAACTTTAAAAATTATTTAAATAAAATAAATTATACAAACGTAAGCTAACTTTAAACTTTGTTTTTATAATGGACTTTTCCTGTACATATTTTAGTAAAAATATTACTTTCGTTTTGTTGTTTGAGAACATACTATTACCATTTCTTTTTTTGTATTTATTTCTATATAGCCCAAGAAATTCAAAGAAATACATATAAAATTTCGTTGAAAAAAATCCACCAAACAAAACAAAAAAAGGAAACCCTCTTCAACTAAACCCCAAACAACACCCCCTTTGGAAAAAACTAAAACTAAAGAAAAATAAAATATTCAACCAAATACAAAGAATTTCCAAATAAAAACGTTAAAGGCAGTTTAAGTTAACGCCCTCACGCCCCTATTTAAAATATTGAAGAGAACACGGACTAAAGTTAAATAAAAACACAAAAAAACCGAAAAACCCTTAAAGGCTTCAAGGCCAAAACAAAGACACAAGACATGGTTGCAGCACAAGACCAAAAGCAAAACGAAACTCTTAAAAAAAAACTCCAAGTCAAACTAAACCAGATAGCTACAATAAAATATATTGAATGGCTGACAGACAGATCTTTAGCAGCTTATACCAAGAGATCTCTTTAGTTTTATTTTGCTTACTCGATAAGTAGAATATGCCTTTTTACGTAGATGGGATTCTTCTTTGCCTTTTTAGCCAACAAATCAAGTCAATAAATGCATAATGACTTATCACTTTTGGCTTAAAACATAAACAGTCTGAACTAAAGAAAAATTGAATTTAACATTGAATGAATAATGGTTTTCGCCTCTTCTTAAACATTTTGGAAAGAGGGGGGTCACTTTCCTCGTCGCAAGCGATAAACACATTTACGCTTTGTAAGACAAGTGTGCTGAGAGTGCACGCATGCGCCGTGTTTTTTTTTTTTTTTTTGTATTGAAGTAAACGAAAAAATAGGCGTTAAATATTCCATTTATAAGTGACTATGGATCTCTGGTAAAGGCAGATGTCTTATGGCCATATGGAAATCTATTAAACCGAAACTCATCATCATTCATCCTTTAGCATTGTAAGCATATGTATCCAATTCATTGCCGAGATGAACTACATGTATTACTGGCCAAGTTGGTAGGCAGTTGGGAAAGGTGATAAACGTGTGCTCTAAACATAGAGCCAAATCAGTTGTAGTCTTTCAATTGAACTATGTATGCCATCAGGTCTACAACATCTTAACCAGTGAATATCAGCTGAAGCCAGTGCAATAACAAAGCCTCGAAAAAAAAGGTTAACTACATCTCATGGTTATAGGGATAGGCCAACCTAAATCATGCCAATCCATGCGTTTGCTTGGTACTAGACCCGACCTCATGTAATGGTGTTACAAAAATCGTATTTGTTGCCTTATTATTAGTACGATTGTAGCTAGCTGTGGCACAAAGTTTCATCATAAAATGTAATTTATTGTACGCACGCGTTCATGTCTTTAGCTACCATTAAATGATAGCATTTAAACGTGTTTATGACTATTTATTGTGCTCCGCCGTTTGGCCTCAGTGAATATGAGCCGGTATAAGCATCTCAATTTAAAGCTTCATTGAAAATGAGATGATGATAAAATTGTTAAAAAACAAGTATATACAGCACTAAGTTCGGCCGGGCCGAATCTTAAATACCCACCACCATGAGGGTTTCCTTTGAAATTTCAGGAGGGCTTGAGGACACTTCCCGAAGATAAATTTAAAGATTTCACCTATGAGGATTCTGGATTTATAAGAACCATTTTTGTTTTAGAGGAATCATTAACATCTCTTGTAAATGTGCAAGAAAATTATAAAATAACGTCTTGATTTGAAATCTTAAATCTGTAGAAGCAAAATCTGGAAATTTTTCATTGAGTTTCAAGCAATTTTCATGATCAGTGCGCCTTCTACACCCTCAAGAAGTGAAGTCGGTCTCTATGAAGGCATTACCAAATGGACCGATAAAAACTTAATCCGATACACGTTTTTGTGAGCCTAAAATACCACAATATTTACAATTTCAGGCAAATCAGATAAAAACTACGGTTTCTATAAGCCCAAGACCCCAAATCGGGAGGTTGTTTTATATGGGGACCATTGGCGGAGCTAGAAATTTTCTCTGGGGGGGGCTATGCCCCCCCAGACATCCTTCGAAATTTTGTCGAAATTTCCGAAGCGATAAATTACCCCTATTGATAAAACTATACATCCTCAATTTTATTGCGGTGTTAAAGGCAATATGCAGCAAAATCAATCAAAAACAAAAAAAACTCAATCACAAAAATTAGTTGTATCAATTAATTTTTTAATTGGCTTTGATGATTGATACTATCATTTTTTTTTTTTTGATTGAATACATTTCAATTAAAAACAAGTAAGTAAAGTCGGGCGGAGCCGACTATATTATACCCTTCACCACTATGTAGACAAACATTTGTGTTACCATCTCAACTACTTAAAATTTGCTGGGAGCTATATAAAGGTTTGCATTTCCAGATACAAATACTTTTAATGGAAACAATTTTTTGTACTTCTACAAAAACTCTAGAATTAAAATTTAAAAATTAAACGCCCTGGGATGATACACAATGTTAGTAAAAAATATGGGAAATATGAAGCGAGAGAAATTTTAATGCAATAGTACAAAAGAGATTTTTAATTTTTCAGGCGATACATATGTATTCGAGATATAGGACAATTAGAGTAATATTTACAATTTTTGCTACTCAGCAATGGCGATTTTACAAGGATATTGGTTAGATCTCGCCATGATATGTGTAGGGCGACTTGGAGCCTTATTTAAAACTCATCCGTTCTGTGGAAATTTTGGCATTGCAGTGTGTAGGATATAGGGAAATCATCACAGAATTTTGTGTAAACTGTGAGAATTTTGGCCATATTTGTATTCTCTGTGGAAACTACCCAGTCAATTGGAGGAAAATCCCATTGAAAATGGGTCTAAAATATGAAACAGTCGACCATATTTCCCCAACTCTGGTGTACGTATATATGGGAGCTATATACAATCTGAACCGATTTTGAATAAATTTGACATGTATAGTTAGAATAATAATTCTGCTATCTATGCGAAATTTCACGTAAATGGGAGTATAACTTTGGCCCCCCTGGTCATATGAGTGCAAATCGGACGGAAGATATATATGGGAGCCACATCTAAATCTGAACCGATTGAAACCAAATTTGGCACAATTACCGATACTACTAAACGTACTCCTTGTGCGAATTTGAAGCAAATCACGGCAAAACCCTGGATTTTGAGGCCATATAAGTTAAAATCGGACGAAAGATATATATGGGAGCTATATCTAAATCTGAATCGATTTTGACCATATTTGGCACATACAATAGTATCGTTAAAAGTACCGCTTGTGCAAAATTTGAAGTAAGTCAGGGCAAAACTCTGGCTTTTGAGACCATATAAGTCCAAATCGGGCGAAAGATATATATGGGAGCCATATCTAAATCTGAACCGATTTCAACCAAATTTGGCACAATTACCTATACTACTAAACGTACCCCTTGTGCAAAATTTGAAGCAAATCACGGCAAATCTCTGGCTTTTGTGGCCATATAAGTTCAAATCGGACGAAAGATATATATGGGAGCTTTATCTAAATTTGAACCGATTTCAATCAAGTGTACCAAGCATTGGTAGAATGCCAATTCTACCCTCTGTGCAAAATTTCATGAAGATCGGTAGTAAATTTTGGGCTCTGTGGTCATATGAGTCTAAATCGGACGAAAGATATATATGGGAGCTATATCTAAACCTGAACCGATTTGGCTGATATTTTGCAAGATTTGCGAGATTCATTAAATATTTGGATGTACGGTATTTCAAGAAAATTGGTTGATAAACACGCTAACTATGACCACATCGTAGATAATTATATATGGCAGCTATATCTAAATCTGAACCGATTTTTTCCAAAACCAATAGCAATTGTCTCTGTCTCAAGAAACGGCCCTATGCCAAATTTGAGAACGATCGGACTTAAATTGCGAGCTGTACTTTGTGCACAAAATTACATATACAGACAGACGGACAGACAGACAGACGGACATCGCTAAATCGACTCAGATTTTAATTCTTACCCGATCGGTATACTAAAAGATGGGTCTATGACCACTATTTCTTGGCGTTATATACAAATGCACAAACTTATTATACCCTGTACCACAGTAGTGGTGAAGGGTATAATTAATTAGATCAATTAATTTCATGGTTGAAGACAAAAAATATTTTATTGTGTGTGGGAGCCGGTTCCACGACACCGCTATAAATAATCAAATAGCAACTTACCGTTATTTAATATAACAAAAAATAAAAGCATTGCTTTAAGTATGTGTTTGAAAAATATTGTTTGTTATTTATTTTTAATTCAAGACAACAAACATATGATTTTTAAATTTTATTTAAAATGTGTGTTTTAAAACAGGACTAGAAATCATAAAGCAAAACATAAACTTAATATATTCATCGTGTATAAAAAATACTAAGAATAAAAAATTAAATAAAAGGCAAAAAATAAATTGAATATTATAAAACGTCTATCTTCGATTAGTTTTTAAAAATTCTCTGCGAACAGAATACAACGAAGCAACTGTCGAGAGCAGCGGTGCCAACTCTGTGGATTTTTCGTGATGTTGACGATTTTAGATGGTAAATTGGGCATGTGACGATTTATGATTTTATTCAACGTAGTTATAAATTGACTATTTTTGAAAATGTGCGTCTCAAGTTTCCTTTTAGTGTTTTTATTACGTGTTTTTAGTTGTAATGTAAATATCAATACTAAAAAATATGCTTAACATACTCTCTCTGCCACAATCTTAATTGGATTAAACACATCGCAAAGCTTGAATTAAAATATAAAACAACTGTAGCTTTGATTATTCTGGGGGGGCAAGAACTATTCTGGGGGGGGCATAGCCCCCCCCAGCACCCCCCTAGCTACGCCAATGATGGGGACCATACCAAAACATGGGCCGATACTCACAATTTTTGGCACACGTATTTATGGTCCTACAATACCTCTAGATTTCAAATTTCAGGTAAATTGAATAAAAACTGCGGTTTCTATAAGCCCAAGAAGTAAAATCGGGAAATCGGTCTATATGGGGGCTATACGAAAATATGGACCGATACTCACAATTTTTGGCACACGTATTTGTGATCCTACAATACCTCTAGATTTCCAATTGCAGGTAAATTGAATAAAAATTGCGGTTTTTATAAGCCCAAGAAGTGAAATCGGGAGATCGGTCTATATGGGGGCTATACCAAAACATGGGCCGATACTCACAATTTTTGGCACACGTATTTATGGTCCTACAATACCTCTAGATTTCCAATTTCAGGTAAATTGAATAAAAACTGCGGTTTCTATAAGCCCAAGAAGTAAAATCGGGAAATCGGTCTATATGGGGGCTATACCAAAATATGGACCGATACTCACCATTTTCGGCACACCTCTTTATGGTCCTAAAATACCTCTAGATTTCCAATTTCAGACAAATTGGATAAAAACTACGGTTTCTATAAGCCCAATACCCCAAATCGGGAGGTCGTTTTATATGGGGACCATACCAAAACATGGACCGATACTCACAATTTTTGGCACACGTATTTGTGGTCCTACAATACCTCTAGATTTCCAATTTCAGGTAAATTGAATAAAAACTAAAATCGGGAGATCGGTCTATATGGGGGCTATACCAAAATATGGACCGATACTCCCAATATTTGGCACACGTATTTGTGGTCCTACAATACCTATAGACTTCAAATTTCAGGTAAATTGAATAAAAATTGCGGTTTCTATAAGCCCAAGAAGTAAAATCGGGAGATCGGTCTATATGGGGGCTATACCAAAATATGGACCGATACTCACCATTTTTGGCACACCTCTTTATGGTCATAAAATACCCCTAGATTTCAAATTTCAGGCAAATTGGATAAAACTACGATTTCTGTAAGCCCAAGAAGTAAAATCGGGAGATCGGTCTATATGGGGGCGATACCAAAACATGGACCGATACTCACCATTTTTGGCACACCTCTTTATGATCATAAAATACCTCTAGATTTCAAATTTCAGGCAAATTGGATAAAAACTACGATTTCTATAAGCCCAAGACCCCAAATCGGGAGGTCGGTTTATATGGGGACTATATCAAAACCTGGACCGATATAGTCCATCTTCGAACTTGACCTGCCTGCAGACAAAAGACGAGTTGTGCAAAACTTCAGCACGATTGCTTTATTATTGAAGACTGTAGCGTGATTACAACAGACAGACAGACGGACAGACGGACATCGTTATATCGTCTTAGAATTTCTCCCTGATCAAGAATATATATACTTTATATTTTATATAGTCGGAAATCGATATTTCGCTGTGTTACAAACGGAATGACAAACTTATTATACCCCCGTCACCATTCTATGGTGGTGGGTATAAAAAGAATAAAAATAATGTTGATTTTTTTAATGGCACATAAACCAACAAAATCCTCAAAAAAGGATTGATGTGACCCAAATTGTATTTCGTTTCAATTAAATTGAATTAATTTAATCTACACTAAAAAAAATATTGTCGTGGGGTCAAAGATTTCATGTCCTTAAAATACGTATCCAAATACTGCTTAGCATAGAAGATGCATTTCTCTAAAATAAAGTTTTTTTCCTTGTCTAAAAGTCGATACATTTTTCAACGAAGTCGTATTGTCCTTATAATTAAGTGATTTGACTTAAAAATGTGCTAAGGTCAACTTGACTTTAATAATTCAGAAAAAATCCTTAAAAATTAATGAAATTGTCTTTAAATTTGTTGACTTTTTGCATCTTGACTACAAAGCAAAAAATCGTTCAAATATAGGACATGTTTTTCAACACTTGATTTTAACCCTTATACTACGTTGGGTATTAGTTCGTATTTTTCATCACCGAATTTTTTACTGTTGGATTAAAATTAAAAGTTCTTACAACTCAGCATGAATTCAGCATATGTCACCAATTCATGCACTGAGTGAAAGAATTTTTTAATTAAATTCGAACAGTAAGAAATGCGGTGATGAAAAATATGACACGGGTCATCAAATGACCCCAATGTAGTATAAGGGTTAAAGACGTTTTTTACTTGAAACATAGCATAATTTCTACTGGAAGTCGAATCTGTATTTGGAAAATAAATTTGTCGTTATTTTCCTCGTTTTTAAAGGACTTTGATAGCATATGATGAAAAAAAAGCCGAAAAATTAAAATTTGCTCCTTAGAAGCAAGTACACCAAACCCAAATTTAAAAGAGAATTGTGTCTTAAAAGTATCCTTACTTGTATTCTCCGCTTCTTTGGCTCGGAATCAATACCAACATTTTTAAAGTAGAGACAAAATCTTTGAAACCAGACATGCCTTTTTCAGTGTATTTTCAATACTTTTTAATTTGAAAATATGATAAACTGAGTTTGTCTCTTTCCCATTTCTTAGTCATCATCAAAACAAATTCATAATAATAGTTGATAGTCGCTAAAAAAAATTCCTCTAAACACATGTTAGTCCATTTTAAAATTCCCTTAAGGAATTTTTATTTTTACTATAAAAAAAATCATAACATGTGCTTAGTTGTGTTTAACGCTCACAGGGGTATTATTATTTGTACTTTATTAAAACTTGCACAACAAGAACATGAAATTCTTATAATTATAGTACAAGTGAAACACCATGTGGATTGAGTATACAAACGTAAGACTAACAACAATAAACATTTGAGAGAAAAAGTGATTTATAGGAACTTAAATCTTAAAATAAAAATAAAATATATTATAAAAAAGGGGACGACAAAAAATATATATAAAAAAAGAAAATATTAAATAAAATGAAATAAGACAAGAGAAATATAATAAAAGTAGAAAAATTTTCAGAAATTATATGTTCTATTGCTCCTTAAAATATTCAAAAAGTTTAGTCTTAAAAGTTTGCGCGTTACTGACAGTTTGTATCTCGTGAGGTAAAAAATTCCAGAGACGTACGACATATATAAAGAATTGCCATTCGGAAATCAGGCTTCGATGAACTAGAGGTATCAACTTCTTACCCCTGTTCGATCTAGCAAATTGTAATTTCTGAAATAAGTATGGTGGTATTTGTTTATAAACAATTTTATGTAAAAATGTCAACGATCTGATTTTCATTAGATCAAAAAAAGTTACACCATAAAGAGATTTCATGTGTGGTACAGTGGAATCACGTCGTCTCAGACCGTAAACGTATCGGGTTACGTTGCTGAAAAAAGAATCCAATTTGCGTCTGCTGGCAGAGTCACAATTTGCAAAAAGTTCAGAACCATACAGCACCCCTGGGATGATGTAGGTTTTAGCCAAAAGGGATCGAACATGAAGAGGCGTGAATTGCTGGGATGCCCAGAGAGAGCGCAGTTTAGAGTATCCTTGACCAACAACCATATTTATATGATTCGTCCAAGAAAGATTATCATTGAGAATTAATCCCAAATTCTTGGCGTGGTGTACAATATCCAACCTTTCATCATCTATCAAAATATCAATATCACACGAATACCGTAATGTCCGTTTCTTCATTACAAGGCATTTAGATTTAAGTGGATTCAAGCATAGTCCATTTGCTTTAGCCCATTTGTATACATTCGAGAGATCATTATTCAACAGCCTTACATTCTCGTTAATGCTGTGTATTGAGCTATTAATGTACACCTGGACGTCATCTGCATATATATGTGCCTTACAAGCTGACAACTGCAGTGGCAAGTCATTGCTATACAGAGAGAACAAGAGAGGACCAAGAATTGAACCCTGAGGTACCCCTTTGTTAACAGGTAAAGGTCTTGAGACTGAATAGTGTGAGCAGACGGACTGTATACGGTTAGAAAGATACGATAAAATTAGCCGTACGGACATGGAAGAAAAATTGAAGAAATTGCGTAGTTTAGCTCCTATCATGTTGTGATCCACCGTGTCGAATGCCTTGGAGTGATCAAGAAGAACCAGGAAAGTAATATCGCCATTGTCTATGTTGGTTCTAATGTTCTCAGTAACCTCGATCAATGCACTTACACAGCTATAATTCGACCTGAAACCAGACTGTTTCTCGTAAAGCAAATCAGTGTCATTTATATACGTGGAAATTTGTCTGTGAACTATCTTCTCAAAAACTTTCGAGATATAACAAAGAATAGAAATGGGACGGAATTCCTTCGCATTTTTTAGTACCGGGATGATTTTGGCATATTTCCAAGCATTTGGAAAAATACTGGTGGTAAGTATGGTATTAAAAAGGTAGGTGATGTGGGGAAGAATAGTGGGTAGCAAGATTTTTATGAATCTGGGATCAATCCCATCTAAACCAACAGCATTCGATTTTACCATGGAAATGGCATATAGAACATCCTCGTGATTAATACCAGAAAAACTAAAACCAGCATCATTTGCATCGGTAATCGATTGGTCGAAATCGTAGAAATCCATATCTATTGGGTTTGTAGTAATATTGGTGAAGCTCTCGTTAAGATTGTCAACATCAACTGCTACAGAACAGCCATTACTAACTCTATTGATGCCTATATCTCTAATCACTTTCCATGTCTTCTTCGAACCAGCCGCAGAAGAGAAACGCCTATGATAGTAATTGATCTTCGCTGACCTAATCAACCTATTGACCTGACTCCTGCAATTTCGATATACATCACGTAAATCCTGAGTTCTGAAACGTTTCCATCTGTGGTAGGCCAGGTTCCGGCATTCAATCGCATCACGTATTGCACGAGAAAACCATGACTTGTTCCTAGGGGATACTCTACGTGTAATTGTGGGAGCAAAAACATCCTGCAATGCGCAAATTTCACTTGAAAATTGAGTTAAATCAAAACAGTTGCTATTCCTTGCATTATCAATAATTCATAAGCATTGTAAAACTTTTATTTTTATTTTACTCTATTGGCTGGTCAGAACTTTACGACGAATCTTATGAAAGGCAAATACATTGAATATTTCACTCATGAAATTTTAGAGAATTCCTAGAATATGATACAAGAAATCGTAAAGAATATGATTAAAATTTGAAATAATAGCAAATGAAAATTTTTCCACAAGGCAATACGTGTTTCTGATGAAAAACAAAAAAAAAAGCCGCACCTGCTTCGATAGTTGCTGTGAAAAATTCTATTCGATACAACGGAAATAATATTTCATATAAGACCGTGTATAACACATATGAGATAATATACAATAGAATTCGCATGAAACAACACACAAAAAAATTTTTCTCTGATTCAATCACCAAATTAATTGATCCAATTAATTTTTTAATTGAAATGTCTTCAATCACGAAAATGATAGTATCAATCACAGTTTTAATTGGGCATAGAAAAAATTCTTGATTAAAAAATTAATTGATTTTTTCAGCAAAATTCAATTAATTTTTTAATTGATTCAATTAAAAATTTAATTAATGTTCATTGCAAAACGCAATTAATTTATTAATTAAAAAAGGTAACTATTTTTAATTACTTAGTTAGATTGGCTTAGAGTTTTTATTTGGATTAACAAATGATTGTTTGAAATACATTTTTAATTAAAAAAGTAAAAAAAATCAGCACTTTTTTAACTGAATTAGTGTTCCGAATTTGATTAAAAAGTTAATTGTATCAATTAATTTTTTAATTAAACATTTTAAAAATTTCAATCATTAACTTAATTAACTTAATGTTTCTATCATGATTAAAAAGTTAATTGTATCAATTAATTTATTAATTGAAAAAATTTTCAACTTCAATTAACTTTTTAATTGGAAATATTTTGGTGATATTTTTTTCTGTGAAGTGATATATGAGACATTTCATAGCAAGTGGTAAAAATCAATGTATTTATATACCCAGCAAAAATTTGAAAATCTTTTCAAGTCATTACTTTGAGTTCACATTGAAGAATATTTTTCTAGAGATGCTTTAACTTTTCACTTTAAAAGAAGTTATTTTGTGGTGGTATATAAAAACCATTTTCTGAATTCAATTAAGTCAAAATTATTTAAATTAGGAGAAATATAAAATGTTGAAAAAAATACTGCCTTAGACTTTGTAAAAATATTTGGATTTAAATCTTAATATTAATAGTGATATTTAAACGAATATAATTAAGATGAACTAAACCAAATAAAATGTTTTTTATTTATCATCATTTAACTTATCATTTTAACTTAAAAAAAAAATGCAATAAATAAATATAATTAAACTAAATTAAACTAAACTAATTAAACAAAAATAATATAACAAGTAAATACATTTATTGTATTAAAAAATTAAACTAAACCAAGCTATATTAATTTAATAAAAGCAATTTAAGTAATTAATTATTAGTTTGTAGGGTGTGCATATTAAATTTAACCTAATTCAATAAATCTGAATTGAAAAAATATTTTAAAAAAATATATATTTTCTGTACAAATATATCGAATTAAAACCATGATAAATAGTGATATTTTTTTTATAGTAATTAAAAAATTAAAGGACATTAATGCATTAATAACTTAAAACAAATTGATTTAAAATCAAAAAAAAAAAAAAAAATAAATTAACATAGTTTTAATCCTCATTATAGAACAAACAATACAATTAATGCAATATATAAAACATAAACTAATTTCAAATAAAAGTATTATTTGTTATATATATATAGGAACCCTAAATGAACGGGTATAAAATAATAATTTAATCTAAAAAGACATACCTAAAAAAAATTAAAATCAAATCAAATGGATTTAAAATCAAAAAAAAAAAAAAACATACGTTTTAGTGCTCATCGTAAATAAAATAAACGTATTTAAAAAATGTTAATTTTTTTAATTGAAAATAAAATAAAATTTACTAAAAATGCAAAAAAAAATATTTAATATAGCTCATATAAGTTTTTTTTATAAAAAATTTTAATTTAATTTAAATAAAATTGTTAAAAATTGAAAGAATATAATTTAAATTAGAAAAAAAAAAACTATAAAAAAATCATAATATAAAAAAATGTTACTTTATATTTTTATTTATTTAGAGGACGCCTACACTCAAAAAAAAGTGAACCCTATATTTCACTAAAGCTGATTTAATTTAATCTAAGTTCATGGAATTTTTATATTTTAAGAAAGTTTCCATGACGTTAATAATTTTTTGCGTACGTTAGTTAAAATAACTAAAATAAAGGAAAAACATTATACACAAATGAAGCATAAAGATTAACTATATTCGGGTCTCCAACAAAATAGTTCAGAATTTCTTAAAATTTGTAAATTTTACCAGTAATGAGCCCATCATGAACTTCGTATGGTACTAAAGACGTTTTTGCAATTTTTTACTCCAATTTTTTCCTTCAAATTTCGAAATTTTCTTTAACAAGTGAAAAAAATGAATTATGTCCAATAAATTTTCTTGAATTTATCGAAAATTATTTACTTAGTTTTGTGAAATCGGTGTGACATCTACGTTTCTAATACAGTTTAGTTAAAATTTTCTAAAATTAATATATTTTTTTCTAAAACTAACTAAAATTTTCTTTCCTGGTGGGTTCACTGTTTTTTCAGTGTAGATGAGTGTTTATTTAATTGTCCTTTCCGACTGTTGCGTATAAAATGTTTATTTAATTAAAAAAAAATTGATTTAAACTCGAAAAAAAATTTAAATAACATAAGTAAAATATTAAAAAAAAAAATTAAAAACATGTTAATTTAATTTAAAATAAAATATATTGAAAGGAGTGTTTAATAAGTTAATGCGTATCTATTGTTTTTTTTTTTTTTTTTTTTTAATTTAACACCCAGAGAAGACATATGAACAGCTCAAACATATTTCTACACCAAATGTAATTGAAGGGAGAACTTGTAACATATTTATCACAACCATAATATTTTCACGGTAATTATGTATCAGAGTTTAGCAAGCATATATATGTTTAGTGGGCAAACAATATTTGTAACATGTTTAAAATGATCATATTCCTTCTCCGGGTGTATATGGAATGACTCTAAAAAGCTAAAATATCTACATACAGAGCAAAAGTATGCAATTTGTTAATTCACAACAATGTAAATCCCAACAACAATGTATACTAAAAAAAATATCATAGAACAATACAAAAAAAAACAAATACTAACAGTTTGTCGGTCAGGTAGCCACCATCTACAATTAATGCAGAACTAAAATCACAAAACTATTTGATGGAG
This sequence comes from Haematobia irritans, assembly GCF_050003625.1. NCBI lineage: Eukaryota > Metazoa > Arthropoda > Insecta > Diptera > Muscidae > Haematobia > Haematobia irritans. The sequence continues at coordinate 93,441,488 of NC_134401.1, read as the reverse complement.
AGATAAACTGAATTTGTAAATCTAAAAAAAAAAGAAGAAAAAAAACGACAAACTGTAATGAACTACGCAACAGGTGTTATCTGTTTCGAATTTATTAAAATTCCAAATATTCAAGTGGAATTTTTCTTTGACTGTACTATGTTTTGGCTTAGAGAATATCTATCTCTAAGTGAATTCTAACCTTGACAATTGTTGTGATCAAATGAAACCGACAAATGAATTGTTCTTTAGCCTCTGACTTGGTTGTTTTGCCTTGGTTGGACTTTGCTTAAAGCTTGATTTTTGTTTGTTTTTATTTGACTTAATGCATTGTTTAAAAAAAGTTAAATTTTTTGCACTTTTTTTTTGAGAAATTCATGACTCACTTTAGATTAACTACATATTTACATACATTTCGTATTATATTTGAACAAAAACAAAACTAAACCAAAATTCATTGGGTTGTTTCAGTGATTTAGAAATGCCAAAAAAAATATACTCTCGACTATACAAGTGAATCTATAGTCACCAGATTGCATGTTAACATGTCTAAGCTAAAATCTAGCCATTAGTTTTTTTTTTTTTTTTTTGGTTTCGATAAATGAATTTCCATGTAGACTCAAAACAAATGGTGTTCGTTTCTATTTTCCTACGTAAGTATGATGAATTGTTGATAAAAATCTTTCAAAGGTTAAAACATGGGAACAGTTTCCGGATTTTCGATGTGCTTGCTGGCTGGCTATAACAAAACATACAACCAATGAACGACAATAGTAAGAATAAAAAATTCAATGTTCTATACAATATCAACGAAAACAAACTAAATATTTTATTTTAACATTAGTTTTTTTTTTCTTTTTGTAAATCTTAGGAGAATAAGAAAAAAAAATGCAAACAAAAAATTAATAGCAAAATAGAAACAGAAATTCATGACGCCATGCCTTGCATATACCCATATATCGGTCGCCCAGTATTTTTTTTTTCTTATAACCATTCAGCCACATCACAACTACAACGGATGTACGTCAACAACATCCGCTCCAACATACCAATATAGTACCAATGCATTTATCGATAATTTTGCTATAAGTTATCTTCGACGCATGATTCAGTTGTTTAAAGGCATTTGAATCAATTGAATTTCGGTATTTTGTCCATATTTTAATTTCAAGGATTTTGCAATATTAAATACACAAAAAGTTCAAGGAGATTCTATATTTAAAGAAAATCTATTAAAACTACAAGGATATGATAGACATCTACACAGAAAAAAAATCCGTAATTTAACTAACGCTAAATTAAACTTATTTTTATTGAAAATAATTTATTAGCTTGTATTTGAATTTTATTATTTTTATCGAAATTTTCCACAGCTTAATGAAATTTTACTTTTTTTATGTATGTCTCAAAAATTTTATGAACTAAACGTGAGTATAAAGTTCAATGACCGTACACATAAGTTCAATATGAAGAAGATTTTCGTACGATTCACAAAAATAGTAAGAATGAACTACTTTATGGTTAAAATGGTCATGATTTGGCGCCAATGATTTTCTTCTTTTTTGCTTTTAGTTAATTTTTTCTTCTATGAGATGATGTAATTTCGTGAACTGCAGTTAAAAAGTACAACAGGGCATTAAAATTTCCTGGTTTTAACAACGCTTTGTAGAAATCTCAAAATGTCGAGTAAAATTTAGTTCAATTTTTGTGCGAGGTAGTTCATTCTTCCTATAGAACAGTTAATTTTTTTTTTTTCGGTGTAGTGAAGCAATTACTTTGAGAAAATATCTGCTTGTTATCAGAAGCCAAATTCATCACTTAAACAGCTACAGCAGTTGAGAAATGTGAAACTAACTTGGATACAAAGATTTTCACATCCGCTCAAGGATTTTTGTATAGATTCCGAGCCAAAGATGCGGTTCTTTTAAAATAAAGACATTTTTCAGGGACCTATAAATAAAATGAAATTTACACTGAAAAAAATCAGTGGTTAAACTAAAGATAAATTTAACTTATTTTTATTGCAAAAAATGCTTTGTTTGTTGCCAAATTTTATTATTTTTTTCGAAATTTTCAACAGACTATTTTATGAACTAAACGTGGATATAAAGTTCAATGACCGTTCGCATAAGTACAATGTGAACTAAAGCAGAAGAAATATTTCGTACGATTACCAAAAATAGTTAGAATGAACTGATGTATGGTTAAAGTGGTAATAATTGGCGTCGATGATTTTATTTTATTATTTTTTTTTTCACTTTTTCTTCTATGAGAGGATGCAATTTCCTTAAGTTCAGTTCAAGAGTACAACAGGGCATTAAATGTTACTATTTTCGGTATAGGGGACATATCTCATTTATATTTCTCTTTTTCGGATATATTAACAACCAAATTACAGTTTAAAAATTCAAATTATAAATGATCCTTCAAAGAAAAAATTGTTTCTTAATTAAAAAAAAAAAACTTTACAACAAAGATGCAAAACCCTCTAATTAATTTTTAGACTATATTTGAAGCGTTTTTATCATAAAACTTCAATATATCAGTTAATTTAAAGCATAATTCTTCTGAAGCAGTGATTATAAATTTTTTAATTAAAATTTCATTACTTTAAAGAAATGTGCTGTAGTAGATCAATATTTTTTCTGTCTAATTATAATTTACATTTCTATATATAAATAAAAGAAAACCTATATTCAAGGAGATCTTTCTTGATTTAACTTCTCTTAAAGATTTTGGTATTGATTCCGAGCCATAAATGCCTATTGAACCTAGCTTTAAATCTAAGGTCTTGCTTTAAATCTAGGCTCTAAAAAAATTTAAATTATGTTTAATTTATTTTTTAATAAATAAGTTTTAAATTTAATTGTTAAAATTAATTAAATAATTAAATTAAATATTTTTATACTCTATACACATGTATGGTGAATACACAAAAAAAAAATTCTGATTCAATCACGAAATTAATTGATCCAATTAATTTTTAATTGAAATGTCTTCAATCACAGAATTCAATTAAATATTTTTATACTCTTCACCATACACACAAAAAAAATTTTCTGATTCAATCACGAAATTAATTGATCCAATTAATTTTTAATTGAAATGTCTTCAATCACAGAAATTATGGTATCAATTAAAAAATTAATTGATTCAATTAAAACATTAATTGATACTATTAATTTTCGTGATTGATTTTTGTTTCAATTAAAAAATTTCAATTTAAAACTCAATTAAAATTTTAATTGGAAAATTGTTCGTGAAATCTTTTTCTGTGTAGGATGTTACCCCCCATTAACTTTATCATTCCGTTTGTAACGCATCGAAATATTCCTCTAAGACCCCATAAAGTATATATATTCTGGGACGTGGTGATATTCTGAGTCTATCTAAGCAAATCCGTCCGTCTGTTGAAATCACGCTAACTTCCGAACGAAACAAGCTATCGACTTGAAACTTGACACAAATAGTTCTTATTGATGTAGGTCGGATGGTATTGCAAATGGGCCATATCGGTCCACTTTTACGTATAGCCACCATACACACAAAAAAAAATTTTTCTGATTCAATCACGAAATTAAATGATCCAATTAATTTTTAATTGAAATGTTTTCAATCACAGAAATGATAGTATCAATTAAAAAATTAACTGAAGGTCAATTAAAAAGTTAATTGATTCAATTAAAAAATTAATTGATGCTATTATTTTTGTGACTGATTCAATTAAAAAATTTCTTGAATCAATTAAATTTGTAATTGAATATTTTTTAAAACTCAATTAAAATTTTAATTGGAAAAATGTTCGTGAAATTTTTTTGTGTGTATAAATCGATCCCCAGATTTGGCTTGCGGAGCCTCTAAGAGAAGCAAACTTCATCCGATCCGTTTGAAATTTGGTACATGGAGTTGGTGTATGGTATCTAACAACCATGTAAAAATTGGTCCACATCGGTCTATAATTATATATAGCCCCCATATAAACCGATCCCCAGATTTGACCTCCGGAGCCTCGTGAAAGGACAAAATTCATGCGATTCGGTTGAAATTTGGTACGTCGTGTTTGTATATTGTCTCTAGCTACCATGCAGGAATTGGTCAATATCGGTCTATAATTATATGAAGCCACCATATACACCGATCCCCAGATTTAACCTCCGGAGCCCCTTGGAAGAGCAAAATCCATCCGATTGGGTTGAAATTTGGTACGTGATGTTATTATATGGTCTCTAACAACCATGCAGGAATTGGTCCATATCGGTCTATAATTATGTATAGTCCCCATATAAACCGATCCCCAGATTTGGCCTCAGGTGTCTTTTGGAGAAGCAAAATTCATCCGATCTGATTGAAATGTAGTACGTGGTGTTAGTATATTGTCTCTAACAACCATGCAGGTATTGGTCCATATAATTCCATAATTATATATATCCCCCATATAAACCGATCCCGACATTTGAATTTGGAGCCTCTTGGAGGAGCAAATTTCACCCGAGTGAGTTGAAATTTGGTACATTGTGCTAGTATATGGCCGTTAACAACCATACCTAACTAGGTCCATATCGGTCTATAGTTATATATAGCCCTCAGATAAATCGATCCCCAATCAAACAAAAATTGATCCATATCAAGTTCATAATTGTATATAGCCCCCATATAAGCGACCCCATATTTCACACTGTGGTATCACAATGGAGTGAATGGTTTAAGTGAGCCTGATACATCGGGCTGCCACATAACCTAACCTAACATAGCCTATCTCTTTAAAATTATTTCATTTACTGTATTTTTTTACAATATTTTTTAAAATTTTATTTTAAATTTTTTTTTTTTGATTTTATAATTTTACAATTTTTTAAGAAATAATTTTTTTTTAAATTTAAATTTTTTTCTATAAAAATTTTATCATCGTTTCCTTTTTTAACATGCTATTGAACTCATATCACTTCTGCTATATCTTTCATCCACCACCACCCAAGTGTTAAATTGCATTTGGTAAAATGCTCTTGGGAAAATAATCGTGCTTTCAATTGAATATGTTTAACCAGCTATACAAAAGAATTTCCAGAAAATGGAAAAAAAACTAAACAATTGTAATTAAATCACTTTCATACTGAAATGTATGCGTTCTTCATCCCAAATTGAGCTCAACTTTAGTGGCAAGCAAAAACAAATGAATTTACTGCCTCTGGGATTGTTGATGGTATAAAAAATAATGTTCTCTCGCAACCAGATCTTCAAACAGTAGTTGATTTTTATAGGTATTTTGCACATTTATAGAGTTATAAATAAAGATATTGATCTTGTTTATTATTGTGCACATCCCCATTAATTTTATTTCTTGATCTTGGTTTGTAGTGCGGTTTGGAATGCCCGAGTCTCTTGTGGGATGATGGGAGATGTGATCGAGTTTCTTTGGTTTTTTTTTTTACAAGATGAGTTTGGCCAATGTGATTGCTTAATCGTAAGTGGTTGCCTATGTAGATAGAAGGCATACACATGAAAAAAAATATTCTACGAAGAGGCTCAAATTTAAAAGACGAATATTTTAAATTTCACGGAAACAATGTTTCAAGCGAAGATAATACTTTATGTCTTCATTTCAAAGAAATTGTTTGTTAATATTAGATTGCATAGTCTGCTAAACAATGTTGCAATGTATATTCTCCAATCTCCCAATTTTATTTCAAGCCCAAAACAATGGGAAATTTTAATAAAGCTTTGGTTCTTAATTGCATTCAAAACAAATTTTACTTGGATCCAAAGGTTTTGACCATCCCTTAAGGATTTTTTTACAAATTAAAAATATTTTTATGGAACAACTTTTTTTTTGCTACATAATATGATGAAAACAAAATAAAAACCAAATATTGTAGTGGCTATAAAATTACTAATAACTTTTTTTGCGGTGTATTTCTTTGCTACCAAAACTTGTAGAATCTTAGCTGACCATACTTGTCTATTGAAGTCGTTTCAAAAAGTGCTGGTGTTTAAAATGCGTTTTCCGCCAACGCCACATATAGCTAGGCCACGTTCCGCATCGTATGGGTAATCATGATGATCGGATCGCAATACTCTAGTGTGACTGACTGCATGCACTGGTAGCTATCAGAGATATTTTATAATGGTAACTTTGATTACCTTTTATAGGATTGAGGATAGATATACATACATATGCATATGTATATCTATGATCAACGTTTTTTGTTTTGAAAAAATTATTGCCGCTTGAGAAACCATCTATCTGCTATATTAGAATTTGTTTTTGTACGAGTAGCTATTGTTCTGGTATTATGTATTTAATATAATATGAAATATAAAAAAATGTATCCCATTCAAAAATATTTTTGTTTTATAAAACTTTTGTAAATTAAAAAATATTTTCTAAACTATATCCTTATTTTACAAAGAGTTTTTTAAAATAAATAAATGTTTGTAAATTAAAAAATATTTTCTAAAATATATTTTTATTTTACAAAAATTTTATAAAATAAATAAATTTTTGTAAATTAAAAAATATTTTCTAAGCTATATTCTTATTTTACAAAGAGTTTTTTAAAATAAATAAATGTTTGTAAATTAAAAAATATTTTCTAGAATATATTTTTATTTTACAAAAATTTTATAAAATAAATAAATTTTTGTAAATTAAAAAACATTTTCTAAGCTATATTCTTATTTTACAAAAATTTTATAAAATAAATAAATTTTTGTAAAATAAAAATATTTTCTAAACTTATTTTACAAAAATTTTATAAAATAAAAATACATTTTTTATATTTTTCTAATTTCCCCAATACTGGTCTTACTAATTCATGTAAAATGAAATGAAAAAAAATCAATCAGAAATATACATTAAATAATGACACCATACACGTGTTGTATTAATTTTAATATTCATTTATGGCTTAATATATTCATAGACTTAGTAAATGAAATATAAATAATCGTGAAACAATAGAAAATTCTTAAAGGTTAAATGAGTTAAACTTATGAATATTTCGACAAACAATACCAAGAAAATATTGCCAATATCAGTACTGATATGAAGTATTAAATGACAAATAGAAAACTTTAGAAAAAAACAACAATTATAGTATATTTAAAAAAACACTAACATATACACATGATATTAAAAGTAAAATTGAAATTAAATTAATTTATAGTTTTTGTACTCACTTCTTGACAAAACTCATGAAGTCTTATATATAGCTCACTTTTATAGTCTTACCTAAAAGAAAAGAAACACAAAATTAATAATAAATGTTGAATATTAAATATTAAATATTAAAATCCCAAAAATAATAATTAAATATAATTGATTTTTAATTTTTATTTAATAGCATAAATTATATAATATTTAAGATAAATTAGTAATAAACAAGTATATATGGCCGTAAGTTTGGCCGAATCTTATGTACCCTCCACCATGGATTGCTTAGAAACTTGTACTAAGACTGTCATCCACAATCGAATTACTTGGGTTGCGGTAACACTTGCCGATGGAAAGGTATCTTACCATTTCTTAACACCGTCTTCTCAATTGTAAGTAGTCCATACGGCATATATATTAAACAAATAAAGATCGATTAAATAAGCATATAATTCAGTTTGACAAAATTTTCTATAGAAATAAGTTTTCGACAATATTTTCTATAGAAATAAGATTTTGACAAAATTTTCTATAGAAATTAGATTTTGACAATATTTCCTATAGAAATAAGATTTTGACAAAATTTGCCATAGAAATAAAATTGTGACAAAATTTTCTATAGTAATAAAATTTTGACAAAATTTTCTATAGAAATAAAATTTTGACAAAATTTTCTATAGAAATAAAATTTTGACAAAATTTTCTATAGTAATAAAATTTTGAAAAAATTTTCTATAGAAATAAAATTTTGACAAAATTTTCTATAGGAATAAAGCTTTCTTGACAAAATTTTGTATAGTAATAAAATTTTAAAAAAATTTTCTATAGAAATAAAATTTTGACAAAATTTTCTATAGAAATTAGATTTTGACAATATTTCCTATAAAAATAAGATTTTGACAAAATTTGCCATAGAAATAAAATTGTGACAAAATTTTCTATAGTAATAAAATTTTGACAAAATTTTCTATAGAAATAAAATTTTGACAAAATTTTCTATAGGAATAAAGCTTTCTTGACAAAATTTTGTATAGTAATAAAATTTTGAAAAAATTTTCTATAGAAATAAAATTTTGACAAAATTTTATATAGAAAAAAGATTTTGACAATATTTTCTATAGAAATAAGATTTTGACAAAATTTTCTATAGAAATAAATTTTTCACCAAGTTTTCTATAGCAATAAAATTTTGACAAAGTTTTCTATGGAAATAAAATTTTGACAAAGTTTTCGATAGAAGTAAAATTTTGACAACATTTTCTATAGAAATAAAATTTTGACAAATTTTCTATAGAAATAAAATTTTGACAAAATTTTCTATAGAATTAAAATTCGAGGTCAAATCGGTGGATCGGTTTTAATGGGGTATATATATATATATATAATTAAGACCGGTATGGACCAATTTTTGCATGGTTGCTAGATACCATATACTAACACCACGTACCAAATTGCAACCGGATCGGGTGAATATTGTTCTTCCAAGGGGATCCGGATGTCAAATCTGGGTATCGGTTTATATAAGGAATATATATAATTATGGACCGATATGGACCAATTTTTGCATGGTTGTTAGAGACCATATACTTACACCACGTACTAAGTTTCAAGCGCATCGGATGGATTTTTCTCCTCTAAGAGGCTCCGGAGATCAAATCTGGGATCGGTTTATATGGGGGCTATATATAATTATGGACCGATATGGATCAATTCATGCATGGTTGTTAAGCACCATATACTAACACCATGTACCAAATTTCAGCCGGATCGGATGAAATTTGCTACTCTTAGAGGCAAGCCAAGTCTGGGGATCGGTATATATGAGGGCTATATATAATTATGGACCGATATGGACCAATTTTGGCATGGTTGTTAGAGACCATATACTAACACCATGTACCAAATTTCAACCGGATCGGAAGAATTTTGCTCCTCCAAGAGGCTCCGCAAGCCAAATCTGAGCGTCGGTTTATATGGGGGCTATACGTAAAAGTAGTCCGATATGACCCATTTCCAACACCATCCGACCTACATCAATAGCAACCACTTGTGCCAAGTTTCAAGTCAATAGCTTTTTTCGTTCGGAAGTTAGCGTGATTTCAACAGACGAACCGGACGGATGGACATGCTTAGATCGACTCAGAATTGCACCACGACCCAGAATATATATACTTTATGGGGTCATAGAGCAATATTTCGGAACTACAAAGTTAATAAACACCCCATCCTATGGTGGAGGGTATAAAAATAGGCCATTTCGCCCCTTTTGTTTTGTTTTCGTGTTCAGAATTCCATCGAAAATCGCTTTTTTTGTTTTTCAAAAAAATTTTTTTCCAGACTTTATTTTAAAGACTTTTTACTTGAAATAAATTATTATTTCTACTTGAAATCGAGCCTGAATTTGGAAATTTAACTTGTCGTTAAACCATTTGAAACGGACTCTGGTAGCACACGAAGAAAAAAGCATCACCAACCAATTATGTCAAATGAATCGATTCCAAAAAACTCAAATTTAAAAGAGAATTGTTTCCCAAAGGTATCTTTGCCGCTATTCGTCGCTACGTTAGCTCGGAGTCAATACCAAAATCTTTAGAGTAAAGGCGAAACCTTTGAAACGGGGCATGTATTTTTTTCAGCGTATAAAACACAAAATTTGCGACAAAATATTCGTTGTTATCAAAACGTCGTATGAAGAGCTAATAGTCGAAAACAAATTAAAAAAAATATATTTTTCCTTAGTTTTTAAAAGAAATCCGAAACATCTGAAAAAACTCATGCGAAGGCAATATAGGAGATCTTGGAGTGGAGTACGCCTCGGTTTAATTAACCATACGATTACAAGATAAAATTTACAAGATAATATTTTATTATATATCCTTCAAAACATCGCTAAGCTCTGTAAAAAAATCACTGTTTATTTTTCTAAAAAATTTTCTTCATTTAACTTGATATGGGAAAAAGACCTAGAATCAATGGAACATTTTAAACATACATGGTCAAACCCATAAACAATGACAAAAGTTTCTCACAAATTTATAAAAAACAAGTATATAAAGCACTAAGTTCGGCCGGGCCGAATCTTAAATACCCACCACCATGAACCAAATATTAGGGTTTCCTTTGAAATTTCAGGAGGGCTTGAGGACTTGAGGACACTTCCCGAAGATAAATTTAAAGATTTCACCTATGAGGACTATATCAGATTCTGGATTTATAAGAACCATTTTTGTTTGAGTTTTAGAGGAATCATTAACATCTCTTGTAAGTGTGCAAGAAAATTATAAAATAACGTCTTAATTTGAAATCTTAAATCTGTGGAAGTAAAATCTGGAAATTTTACATTGAGTTTCAAGCAATTTTCATGATCAGTGCGCCTTCTACACCGTCAAGAAGTGAAGTCGGTCTATATGGAGGCATTATCAAATGGACCGATAAAAACTTAATCCGATACACGTTTTTGTGAGCCTAAAATATCAGAATATTTACAAATTCAGGCAAATCAGATAAAAACTACGGTTTCTAGCAACCCAAGGAGTTCAATCGGGAGATCGTTCTTATGGGGGCTATACTAAAATATGGACCGATACTCACCGTTTTCGACACACGTATTTGTGGTCCTACAATACCTCTAGATTTCCAGGTAAATTGAATAAAAACTGCGGTTTCTATAAGCCAAAGAAGTAAAATCGGGAGATAGGTCTATATGGGGGCTATACCAAAATATGGACCGATACTCACAATTTTTGGCACACCTCTTTATGGTCATAAAATACCTCTAGATTTCAAATTTCAGGCAAATTGGATAGAAACTACGATTTCTATAAGCCCAAGACCCCAAATCGGGAGGTCGTTTTATATGGGGACCATACCAAAACATGGACCGATACTCACAATTTTTGGCACACGTATTTGTGGTCCTACAATACCTCTAGATTTCCAATTTCAAGTAAATTGAATAAAAACTGCGGTTTCTATAAGCCCAAGAATTAAAATCGGGAGATCGGTCTATATGGGGGCTATATCAAAACATGGACCGATACTCACCATTTTTGGCACACCTCTTTATGGTCATAAAATACCTCTAGATTTCAAATTTCAGGCAAATTGGATAAAAACTACGATTTCTATAAGCCCAAGACCCCAAATCGGGAGGTCGGTTTATATGGGGACTATATAAAAACCTGGACCGATATAGCCCATCTTCGAACTTGACCTGCCTGCAGACAAAATACGAGTTTGTGCAAAATTTCAGCACGATTGCTTCATTATTGAAGACTGTAGCGTGATTACAACAGACAGACAGACAGACAGACAGACAGACAGACAGACGGACAGACGGACATCGTTATATCGTCTTAGAATTTCTCCCTGATCAAGAATATATATACTTTATATAGTCGGAAATCGATATTTCGATGTGTTACAAACGGAATGACAAACTTATTATACCCCCATCACCATTCTATGGTGGTGGGTATAAAAATAATTATTTTTAGTTAGCTATTGAATTTTATTCCTCATTTCTTGTTTTACTAACTTGATGTCACCGAGACACGCACATTGAGATGACAAGAAGAAAACCAAAAAAAAATTGAAAAATTAAATGGGAAAATATCCATTCACTTTATTTTCCATTAGCCAGTCCCCATCTGACTATTGGGGTATGCAACAACTTCAGGTAACGTCATTTGTAGTTACTTCTTGTCTCTTGACTTGACTTCTACGAGTAGTGGTGCTGTTGGATTTTTTTTGATTGCCATGGTTGACGGATTGCGTAATTTTTTTCAATTCTTTGTTTTTCTTTATCAGCTATTGTAAAAGTCATAGCTTTCTTACTTGGGTTCCACTCAAAATAAAATAACAATTCAACAACAACAAGAACAAAAAGCCATATTTTCTTTTAAGAAAATTTTAAAACACGCAATTGTTTTGGAAACAACAAAATCTAGTAAGAAATGCTAGTCGTTGTGAAGAAGAAAAGACACAAACAAATACCCATAATACCATGTAAAGGCTTTTACAATTACATTTGAGCTAAACTAAAAAAAAAAAAACTCAGCAGCAGCAACTTCTGTAATGGCTGAAACAAGAGACCAAGAAGTTTTATATAGAGGCCGAGACTGCTATATATAAAAAAAAACACTGGCCATGCTTCAATCTTTTATTCAAAGCAGCAAAACATCTGTGGAAAATTTTTACCACTAGCAACCATGAAATGCAGTTAGGTCTTACCATTTATTTTATTTATACTGAAATATGTACAAAAAAAAACTTACAGTACATTGTTTAAGTTACAATATATATAAATATTGTGTCTTTACAAAATTTTTATTCGAAATGCTGTAGCTCAGAGTGTCAGTTCAGTTCAGCTCAGTAACAATGGCCTATCGTGGTAAAATGTAATTGTTTCAAGTTTCAATTTGAATACATTTTTGTTTACCATGTTTTATTTTATTTTGTATATTGTTTTTTTTTTTTTTTTTTTTTTGTCTGTTGTTGATATTGTTACTACAATGCCTTGGTTAAGAAGAATGTACGATGTTTTTTTCACGATTAGCATAAATTTGAAAAATGGGAAAATAAAACCTTCATCAGTATCGAGACAAATTTTATGTGAGAAAAAAAAACTGTGGTTAGCATTGATGTGAAATTAAAAATTTCATATTCAAATTTTCTTAGATTTACTGTAATATGGGAAGTTGGGGAAATTTCCACAAATTATAAATATATTTTTAGAAATTTTGCACTTTGGTTTATTTATACATCTATAGAAAACGATAGGGTCATTTAAAATGTTCACATGTAGTTAACAGTTTTTAGAGAAGGAGCATTCCATAACTATTATCCAAAGGTCAGAAAAATTTTGCATATTGATTGTAAAAACCATAAGGAAATGGAAAATTTAATTTTAGTCAAATTTCTTTAAAAAAAAAAACTTTTTAATTAAATTATACAAAATTTTTGAATATGATCATAAATATATTTTCCCCAAATTTAATATACTAGCCTTTGAAATTTGCATAATTCTACCAAAATTTTATGTTGTACAAGTAAAATGTCCTTTGTAAAAACGAAATCATTATTAATATAAAAAAAATTAAATTAAACCTTTATTAACGGCTAACAAAGAAATTTCAAAAAATTAAATGTGTATCTTAATTTCAATTTTATAAATCCTCCAAACTTTTATATTTCCATCTTTGACTGAGAATCCATAATAAAACCTTTAAATGGAGATCAAAATTTTTGATCATTCTTTTGCGCGTGCTTTTATTGGATGCTAAGAAACCCAGCAAAAAAAGCGTCGCCAAAAAAGTAGTGAAAATATTTTTTTTTGGATGGTGCAAAATTGGCGCAGAAGCGATGAGTTTAACATGGGCTTGTCATAGGATGGATGTCCACCATTTCAACAGCTGTTGCACTGAATTTGCATCACTTCTTGAGGTGTGATCCGAATTCAGTGTTTTGGATGAGGTTTGGAAAATATTGTGATATTTTTCCAAATAAATAATTTTTTTAATATTTTATGATTTTTAATGCATTTTAACGCTTGTCTGAAACGTTTGACCTCAAATATTTTCAAAAATTCGCAATTTTTATGGAATGGACTTAGCATTTTTATCGACAAAATTTGCATAATTTGTTCTATTTTATTAAAAAAAATGAAAATTACCCATTAAAAATATGAAAAAAACGAGTTATAAAAATGGAATTAAAATAACTTCCTGTGTAGTTAAAATAAAGTACACCTTTGGGAGGACATTTTTGGAAGTGCTTTTAAAGTTGTGCCTTTAAAAGAAGTTCCAATTTTTTTTTGCTGGGAAACACAATCCCACATGGAGCAGAAAACAAGGTTCTTCACCATAATAATGTACAAAAACCGACTATAAAATTATGACCTATAAATCTTAATCTCAGGCGTTGTGAATATTGGTCCCAATTTTTTGAAAGTTCTTGACCATAATATAACCACGGTTACACACAGTTGATAGAAATCTATAGAAATGAAATTTTGAAAAAAAATCAAAAGAAATAAAATTTCGAGAAAATCTTCTATAGAATAAAATTTTGAGAAAATTTTCTAATGAAATAAAATTTTGAAAAAAAAATCTATAGAAATAAAATTTCGAAAAAAGTTGGTATAGAAATAAAATTTAAAAAAATTGAAAATTTTCTATAGAAATAAAATTTTGAGAAAATTTTCTATAGAAATAAAATTTTGAGAAAATTTTCTATAGAAATAAAATTTTGAGAAAATTTTCTAGTGGAATAAAATTTTGAAAACAAATTTCTATAAAAATAAAATTTTGAGAAAAGATGGTATAGAAATAAAATTTTGAGATAATTTTCAATATAAAGAAAATTAACAAAAAAAATGATAGATTCATTCATTTTTTAAAATTTGCTTTATATTGAAAATTTTCTCAAAACTTTATTTCTATAGATTTGAAGCAAATTTTGTATAGAAACAACATTTTGAGAAAATGTTTTATATTGATACATTTTTACGAAAATTTTCTATGGAAATAAAATTTTGAGAAAATTTTGTAGTGGAATAAAATTTTGAAAACAAATTTCTATAAAAATAAAATTTTGAAAAAAAATCTAAAGAAATAAAATTTTGAGAAAAGTTTCAATATAAAGAAAATTAACAAAAGAAAAATGATTGATTCATTCATTTTTTAAAATTTTCTTTATATTGAAAATTTTCTCAAAATTTTCTTTCTATAGATTTTAAGAATATTTTCTATAGAAACAACATTTTGAGAAAATGTTCTATATTGATACAATTTCAAGAAAATTTTCTATGGAAATAAAATTTTGAGAAAATTGTCTATAAGAAAATTTAAGAAAATTGTCTATAAGAAAATTTAAGAAAATTTTCTATAAGAAAATTTAAGAAAATTTTCTACAGAAATAAAATTTTGAGAAAACTTGCTATAGAAATAAAAATTTAAAATAATGTTCTATATAAATACAATTTCAAGAAAATTTTCTAGAGAAACAAAATTTTGAGAAAATGTTCTATATTGATACAATTTTAAGAAAATTTTCTATAGAAAAAAATTATAAGGAAATTTTCTATAGAAATAAAATTTTGAGAAAATTTTCCATAGAAACAATATTTTGAGGAAATTTTCCAGAAATATAAAATTTTGAGAAAATTTTCTATAGGAATTTAATTTCATACTACCAAAGTCCAGTGCGAGTAAATTATCCCTTTTTGTAGAAGTAGCAATTTAAAAATCGTTAAAATATACACCCAAAAAAGAAGAAAACAATTTTTTTTCATACTAATTTGATCAAAAACTTCAAAATAATATTTTTTGAATTTGGTGGATTGTGGTAAAATTTTTTCCAAAATTTGGTAGATTATTTTTGGCACGAATGGCAACCGTGAATAGGATCCCAAAAATAGGATATGCAAAAGAACAACCCCACATTTTTATTATTATTATTATTTTTTTTTTTTTTTGTTTTTTGGATTAGTAACTTTATTTTATTTTTGGGGCCCGTTTTTCTTCAACTTTCGGTTTTGGATTGTGCTTCGCTTTCAAATGGTGCTTATTTTCGCATCGGGGGCAACATACAAACTTTTTTGTTCCGAATAGTATTTTGTTGCATTAGATTTGGTCGGGATTTAAGTCTTCCTCCTATGGACATAGTCCAGAAGAGTCCAAACGTAATTCCTACGAGATTTGTACGCACACATATTTATATCAGTTAGGGTTCATGATCACATGTCTTTCAAATCAAAAGTGAAATTTTATGGTGGGGTCGATTTTCATGCTACAATTACAGTTTTTGGGATTCTTATTCATTATGAATTATTAATTATGAATTACTCATTATGAATCATTATGAATTGCTCCACATTTATGGCCTTTTTCATTTGGATTGCTGGGTCCCATATTCATACCGCCATAATCTCATGACTCGATTTTCTTTCCCAACAAATATAGATCGAATGCGAAGATCTCCGCCACCATGAAATGCTACTTTACAGACCTCAGTAAACGCATCAGACTATTTAGAAAAAGTGTTTAAAGAGTCCATTTTCTAAAAATTGTGTCACGCCATAGAATATTGCACACACACTAATGTAAAAATGGCACAAAAAGAGGAATACTTGGTAAAAGAAAAAAAAAACAGATTTTTTACGAAATTTTTAAGTCCAGTTCTTTTCTTTAAAATTATATCTAAATTAACCTAACAATAATTTCATCTGAGAAAATTTTTTTTCATATTTTCAGATTTCTGCTTGATAACCGTACATTATAAGGATGAAAAATTGCTAAAAATTGTGGTAATGGAAACATTATTTTGATTATATATTAAGGCACCAATCAGAAGATTTCCGAGATCAATATTTACAAAAACTGTTGAAATAAAAGTAAATTAATTAAAAGGTGGCACAAAGTAGTAAAAAGGTGGCACAAAAAAGTAAAACGTATTAAAAAAAGTGACACATACATCTCAATGCTTAAAAAAAGTAGTAAATTTGCTACTAAAGTGAAATACTCCGGAACGAAATTTTTTTACAAAGGATGTGTTTTCTGTTAGAGCATTTATATCAGAATTTATGAAAAGGCAAGCAACGATCGTCTCTAATATTTTATTTTTTCTTTTTTTTAAGATTTTTTTTTTATCGTTAAATGAAACTTAGTTTGTCTGGTATTTAAGTTACCCCTCAATATTAGATTTGGAAATAGTTTTCTTCCAAAAATTCCAGAAATTGTTGCCCATAAATGTAACCATTGCTCTACGTTTACTAACTGTTCTATCGGACTTATTGGACCATCCTTATAATTATTTCTCTTCAAGATAAGTTTTTGGAAATTGTTTCTCCTAAGCCTAAGCAGAAATTCTTTTCCTATGAAGACAACCAGTACCCCCACCTCTACTAATATTTCCTTCTATGAAAATTTTGTAATAACCACTTCTGGTTTTTTTTTCTTCCAAGCCCCATAGATCCACATAGCTTGTCTTCTCTCACACATTTTCCCTTTTCATGTTGAAGATAAAAATCAAAATATGTACATAATTTATAGAGAGAAAGACACATATAAGCTTCCTCATTTGAGGATGTCGTTCAGTTCAGGGAGCATGCAGGAAGCCAACATCGAACATTGTACAAATTACCTGCCAATGTTCATTCGTTCTTCCATTCAGATATCAGATATGTATCTATGATTAATTTACACCCATAAATGTTCATTAGCCATAAACATAGTTTTACGCAAATCTTTAAATGGCTATTTAAGGCAAATATAACCAAATTCTTGGGATAGATCAATGATACGCATAACAACTTTAGGTGATATCGCAGCAGTGCAATGCAAGAAGCACTGTCACTGACAAGTGTTGTGGAATAGATATTCTTGTGATTGATATAAAATCTATGAGAATGGTGGGTCTACGTTTGCATCATCGTCAGCACCATTTGCAAAGGAATGTTGAAAAGAATCTAACACTTGATTAACTATGGTAAAAGGATTTATTAGAGGAATTTTAATGAAATTCACAAAATTTGTTGTACATTTTTGATATAGTTTGATGTATGTTAATGGATTCCAATAGGTTATTAGAATAGAATTTGATACGGAAGATAGATGGCAGAATGAGGCAAATAATTTTTTAATTAAATGGAATTCTTTCTTTTGGGGAAATATATTATATTTAATTTACAGATTATCTACACAGTCCTAAGATATTTTCCTTAAGCAACTCAAAAATATGGATTGCTTTAATTTGTTTAATCATAATAATTTTTTAATAAAAAAAAACTTTTTAAGGTTGAAAATCTTAACCCTTAAACGGGCATTGTATCTTTTAAGATACAACAAGAAAAAAATTCTTACATCTTAAACTTTTGACCGAATTTTATTAAATCAAATTTAATGCATTTAAAACGTCATAACGCTAATTCTAAAAATATGTTTTTAGGAAAATGTGTAGTACCTCTGGGTAATGTGCCAATGTTGAAAAATGTCAAAATTGGAAAATCAAATTTTGACCAACAATTTAAAAAACTACAACACTCCTTTCAAATATTTACTACATTTGAAAGTAGTGTTGGTAAAAAAGACTGTGTAGTGCAAAAATATCTCTATTCTCTACATAAATCAAATTGTTTATTTGTATCTAAAAACTTTTTTTAAGGTGCAACAACTATTTCTTAAAAAAAAACAACACATACAATTTAAAAAAAATGTGGCATGCAGATGTTCTTTTTTACCAGTTTGCATATTATATATTTTTTCGGAGGAATCGGTGTGCATTTAAGGGTTTAAAAAATTTTGTTATTATTAATTTTGGAAGGCTTTGATATTTACCAAAAGCATTGCATATTTGTAGGGGTATGATTTTATTGTAGAAAACAAATGAAACTCATATTAAAATCAATTTAAAATGCCAAAGCAGACCACTCGACTATTTCATGCCACCAAGTAAACAGCTAAGCATTGGATCACAGGTATTTCACAGCAAAAAAAGAATTGAAAGTTGTTCTAAAGCCACAACTTTCCATTTTTATAACTCCCAATTTTTTCATATTTTTAAGTTTAGTTTCAAATAGCTAATTTCTTTTAATTTTATTTAAAACAAATGCTAAATCCATTATAGAAAAATTGCGAATTTTTGAATATATTTGAGATCAATCGTTTCAGACAAGCTTTAGAATACATTAAAAATTATAAAAACTTAAAAAAAAGTATATACGGCCGTAAGTTCGGCCTGGCCGAATCTTATGTACCATCCACCATGGATTGCGTAGAAACTTCTACTAAAGACTGTCATCCACAATCGAATAACACTTGCCGATGGCAAGGAATCTTAAAACTACTTAACACCGTCTTCTACATTGTAAGTTAGTCCATGCGGGGCATATATTAAACAAAAAAAGGCCGGTTAAATATGTATATAATTCAGTTTGACAAAATTTTCTATAGAAATAAAATTTTGACAAAATTTTCTATAGATAAAATTTTGATAAAATTTCTAAATAAAATTTTGGCAAAATTTTTTATAGAAATAAAATTTTGACAAAATTTTCTATAGAAATAAAATTTTAACAAAATTTTCTATAGAAATAAAAATTTGACAACATTTTCTATAGAAATAAAATGTTGACAAAATTTTCTATAGAAATAAAATTTTGCCAAATTTTCTATCGAAATAAAATTTTGACAAAATTTTCTATAGAAATAAAATTTTGACAAAAATTTTCTATAGAAATAACATTTTGACACAATTTTCTATAGAAATAAAATTTTGACAAAATTTTCTATAGAAATAAAATTTTAACAAAATTTTCTATAGAAAAACAATTTTGATAAATTTCCTATAGAAATAAAATTTTGATAAAATTTTCTATAAAAATAAAATTTTGACAAAATTTTCTATAAAAATAAAATTTTGACAAAATTTTCTATAGAAATACAAATTTGACAAAATTTTCTATAGAAATAAAATTTTAACAAAATTTTTCCATAGAAATAAAATTTTGCCAAATTTTCTATAGAAATAAAATTTTGACAAAATTTTCTATAGAAATAAAATTTTGACAACATTTTCTACACAAATAAAATTTTGACTAAATTGCCTATAGAAATAAAATTTTGGTACATTATTTTTGGCGATATGGACCAATTTTTGTATGATTGGCCATCGGCTATATATAACTATAGACCGATATGGACCAATTTTTGTATGGCTGTTAGAGGCCATATACTAGTGCAGTGTACCAACTTTGAACTGAATCAGATGAATTTTCCTCCTTCAAGAGGTGCCGGACGTCAAATCTGGGGATCGGTTTATATGGGGGCTATATATAATTATGGACCGATATGGACCAATTTTTGCGTGGTTGATAGAGACCATATACAAATACCACGTACCAAGTTTCAACCGGATCAGATGAAATTTGCTTCTCTAAGAGGCTCCGCAAGCCAAATCTGGGGGTAGGTTTTTATGGAGGCTATACGTAAAATGATCCGATATAGCCCATTGGCAATACCATCCGACCTACATCAATAACAACTACACGGATGAAAAAGACTGTTTTTCATATGTTTGGCTATAAACATTATATGTTTGGAACACAAATTTTTAAACACAATATTTTTGAGTGCAAGCATATAATGTTCATAAACTAGCATAACATGTTTGGGACATATATGTTAATATGTTAGAACATATTATGTTTGGGACATAAAATGTTTGTAAATATAATATGCTTGGATGCAAACATATACTAATTTAGAAATAGCCTATAAACAAATATGTGTTTAGTAGCTTGGAGCGCTATTTAACAGGGAGCGATATTGAATTAAGTTGGTGGTTGTTGCGTGTTATTACAAAATTAACATTTTATTTTTCCTTGGGCAATTGATCAGCTACTTCTTTGATCCTTACAAACTGTGTGGTCCGCTGTTCGAATCCCCGTCCGGCAAAAGGTAAAATTAAAATAAAAAAATCATACAATTGAATAATTTCTTCTACAATGTTTGTATTACAGAAAAAGGTGCTAAGAACTAAAAAATCTCGTGGAAGTGAGAGAGATGTGGGGGAATATACAATTGGGCAGAAACAAAATTTTGAGCATTCAGGTCGAAAACCGATGTTGTTAGCACCTATATTACCTGTTTATTTTCATAATTCATTATGATTGTAAATATATAAATAAATAAATAAAATTTTGAGCACAATATTGTTTGGGAGAATTTTTTTTAAGCATATAATATTTTTGGGTGCAAAATACTTCCAAACATATTATATGTTCACATACTAACATATTGTTTTTTGGAAGACAACATTATTGAATTTGGATGCAAAAATACAAGATGTTTGGAACTTAGACTACCCAAACATATATTGTTTAGACCAATATGCTTTCAAACATATTATATATTGGAAGAGATCAAACATATAAATGTTTGGGCAATACCCAAAAATATATATGCTTGAAGCAAAATATGTTTGGGAGTATATGTTACAGAAGCGATTTTTTGTGAGCGTGTACTTATGCCAAGTTTCACGTCCATAGCTTGTTTCGTTCCGAAGTTAGCGTGATTTCAACGGACGGACGGACATCGCTATATCGACTCAGAATTTCACCACGACCCAGAATATATATACTTTATGGGGTCTTAGATCAATATTTCGATGTGTTACAAACGGAATAACAAAGTTAATATACCCCCATCCTATGGTGGAGGAAATAAAAAAATAATTATTTGGCAAAATATTACAAATTTTTTAATCCAAATACAAAACACTGAAATCGATTCATACCTAAAGAGGTGATGCAAATTCAGTGCAATGGCTGTTGAAATGGTGGAAATTCGTCCTATTACAAGCCTATGTTAAATCCATACGGGCTAAAATTTCCGGGGTCAAAAATAACATTTTCACTACTATGGTGGCGACGCGTTTTTGCTGGGTTGCTAGTACTTGAAATTTTGGTGGAATAAAATATGTCTGCCTGCATATTTTTAGGTGATTTCATTCCTAAACATTTCCTTATCAAGCTTTCTCTTGCTATTCTTTAAATTTTTAAAATTTTTAAAATTTTTGTTTTTTTTTTAAATTTTCTTGAGAATATTATCAGGTATTCGATTAGTAGAAATATCATTGCATACATTTAGGTTGTTTTAATTCCTCACCAAGCTTTACTATATTCTATTTGTCATCAATTCTTACATTCCCAGGAAGTTTTTTTTTTATTATATTATAATAAGACCCTTTTTCTAATCGTTTAACTATTCATAATGGTTTGGAAGTTTTTGTCTTTTCATTGCATACAATTTATAAAACAATAAATTCGATGACAAAATTTCAGTGTAATTGTTTGTTGTTTATCATTCAGATAGTTTTTTTTTCCTTCTTGAACTTTTTTTCTGATGCAGTGGTTGCGGTTGAATCATAGAAAAAAAAAACAAAATTTCATGGTTTACTGACTTTAAACAATTTAAACTTTTTTATTTGTTATTATTGTTATTATGACTACAGTAAAAATCAACAGACGATGTCTCTGGCTTCTGTTATGGTAAAACAGCAGCAACACAATGGTATGGAACCGAGAAATCACTAAAGTGTAACCATTGCGATGAACAATGTCACGTGAGAAGACCTTAATAAAAACAAAAACCAAAACTCAAGCTATTCATAAAAAAAAAAAAACAAAACAAAACAATAATCCCCCAAAAATAAAGTTTCTGAGTAAAAATTGTGGTTAAATTCATTTCATTATTTTAACAAAATGCACTTTTTAAACAACGAAAAAAACGGAGGAAGAAAAATATAGAAAAATTATTTCCCCTCTTTGAAAATCATCTATTACAAGGGTTGCAAAAGTTAGGGAATCCCATCAACCTCACCTTAATTGGCATCAAATTATAGAATAGACAATCGCTTGGCAATCATGCTCAATGTGTAGTTGATTTTATTTCATATAACCGGGGGAGTTACTTCACATTACTCAAATTGCTAAAGTAGTCAGGCAATTTGGAATCCTTTTGGCTAACAACCAACATTGGCTTGAGCCAATGCGTTTATTTTCCAATAGGAATTGGCAAAGACTACAGACGAAATTAGAGCATGTTAGAATTTCTTAATATGATATCGGTTTTGTAGCCAATTAGCATTTGACTTAAACTTGAATGGAATGCAGTAAAATGAGATATTTAATAGATAATAAAGAATGTAGCAAATGGTGTCCAATGAACAATGGATTATTCACCAATGCCAACAAGAAAGGAACACTAAGTAATTCTATTAGGGAAAATGGGCTTTACATATTGATGATGAATGGTGAATTTAAATGATCATGTTAAACTAATTCAAGATTTATTGGATTTTTATATAATTTTTTTAATAAAAATGAAAGCATACTTTCAGGAACAACCAATGCCAACTTAAAAGAAACAGGAAGCAATTCTACTAAGGAAAATGATTAAATGATTTTGTTAAACTAATTCAAGATTTATTGGATTTATGATTTCATAAATTTATGGATTCATAAATAAAATCGCTAAAGTGAAAACTAAATCAGTAAGTAAAAGGCATAAAATTATACATATTTGTTGCAAATTTTTTTATAACTGATAGGGAAAAGCACAAAGCAAATTTTCCAAAGTTTGTATTCCTTAAAATAGATTATTAAAGAAAAGTAATCATGAAAAAATGACGATTTTAGCGGCTAAATTCGAAGAAAAAATTAAAAAATATATTTAAAAATTAAAGCATACTTTCGGGAACTATATAAAGTGCACAAATTAACAATTTCTTTAACCCTCTATTGTCCCAATTTTTTTTGCCAACAGATTTTTTAATATTTGTAATTAATAAATTAAAATACAATGTTAAATATGGACTGTTAAGCCCCTAATTAACAAAAATAATTATAAATTTTGGCAAAAAAAAAAAAAAAACATTGTACCTTTTGCTGAGATTAATAGTCCTAGATCTTAGAATATTAATTTAAAAATGTAATTTTGGAACAAAAATTACATTTTACCCTTTTAGTAATTTTAGTAGCCCGGGATCCTCATGGGATAATTTAAAAATTTTATTTTGTTATTAGTATTTTTTTCCTGATTTATTATAATTAAAATTACAACAAATAAATAGAAAAAATTGAGCTCCAGCAACGAAAGCTATCGCGGCTTAATTTATTGAAAATTGTGAATAATTAATAAAATTATTGAAAAAAAGTTATTGAATAATTAAAAAAAAATGTTTCAGAGTTTAAAAATCCTAAAATCTACAACCAGAACCACAAGATCATAGTTCTTGTTACCATAACAGTCCTAGCAAGAATGAATCATTTTATGGTTTCTTTGCATTCGTGTATTTGATTTAAATTTTCTGATATTTTTTGCTCTCGGTCGCAGACATGCGGCCTACTTGACACAATGAACAAAAAACATGAAAACTCCTCTATGAAAACTCCTCTTTTTGCTAAATGCCAGACCAACTTGCGCCCACCTTAAGGAAACAGGCTGCAAACCAACTCATCGATTAAAAATCCATCATATGCCATGACAATGCTATGGCATTGAGGGCAACTAGTAAAGGCAAGAATAACGACTTTCCTCCTTCCTTAAGATAAAGGAGTTACCTTCTTCTTATCCCTGCAACAGAAAAATATCTCTCTTACCTTAAAGGGCCTCAAGTGATCTCAAGTTTTTGTGGTAGACCAAAAAGCATCACCGTGTGCCAAACAAAACAAAACAAAAAAAAAATGCCAAGAAGCGTGTTCTTGCCACACATTTCTTTACACAAGGGTATTGATATCTTTTACGTGGTAGTTGGCTGTAGGCTTTCGAGTATTTTTCTGTTTTTTTTTCGGTTTCTTCCTACAATGAATTTATTAAAAAGTTTACTCTTTTAATAAAAACAAAATATAATTATTATTATTATCGCGTAACAGAAATCACATAAATAGGCTGTAAAAAAAAATAAAATAATAACCCAAAAGCAAAGAAAATGTATACACTTTAAGAAAAACGATTAAAATATTTAGGCGTCGATTTAAGAATGTTTATGAAATGAAAATATAGCAGTAGGCATATGCACTGATGGCTTAACATTATTAATTTGTTAACCATTAGTAAGCCGTTAACCATATCTTCAATTGCATTTTATGACCATGGGATACCCCTACTTTGGTAAATAAATTATTTTATTATAAATTTTTAGAGAAATCATACAATATTTCTCATTGGTTTATTATTTAAAAAATTGTTTTAAAAATTGAATAAAAAATAAAAATTATAAAGATAGAGACAATATTATCTAACCGTTAAATTTATTTTCCATTTTATATTATTACCATGGGAAACCACTATTTTTGTTGTTTTTCGTTTATTTTCTGTGAAAAAAGACAAAAGGAATAATAATAATTTGGAGAGCTAATCTTCACTTCGCAATATTGAAATTTAAAATTGTAAAATGGGGCATACTTTAAGGCTGTCTAAAATCCTTAAAGATAATTTTTATTTCATAAAATATTTTTGTTTAATAAACAGTTTCAAAAATTAAAAAAATGAAATTGAATGGAAAATATTGTCTAGCCGACAAGATTTTTTTCCAATAGTTCTTAAAGACCATTAGAAATCCCAACTTTGGTAATGATGAAGAAAAATTATAATTTGTTCCAAAAATGGGGCATACTTTAAGACTGGCTAAAATTCTTATATAAAATTGTCATTTCAAAAAAAAAAATATATTTTTTTAAATTAAAAATATTTAAAATATTTGTTTTAAAATTAAAAAAAAAATTAAAATAAAAGTTAAAAAAATATTATCTAGCCATTAACACCCTTTTCAACTAAACTTTATGACCAGGGAGCCACCGTGGTGCAATGGTTAGCATACCCTCCTTGCATACACAAGGTCGTGGGTTCGATTCCTGCTTCTACCGAACACCAAAAAGTTTTTCAGCGGTGGATTATCCCACCTCAGTAATGCTGGTGACATTTCTGAGGGTTTCAAAGCTTCTCTAAGTGGTTTCACTGGAATGTGGAACGCCGTTTGGACTCGGCTATAAAAAGGAGGTCCCTTGTCATTGAGCTTAACATGGAATCGGGCAGCACTCAGTGATAAGAGAGAAGTTCACCAATGTGGTATCACAATGGACTGAATAGTCTAAGTCTATCAGGCTCGATACATCGGGCTGCCACCTAACCTAACCTAAACTTTATGACCAGTACAATACCTCCACCCTAGGTTAGGTTAGGTTAGGTTAAAGTGGCAGCCCGATTAAGTTCCAGGCTCACTTACACTATTCAGTCCATTGTGATACCTCATTTAACTGAAAGTACCTATTACATATGGGCACTTCTATTATTTTCTTTTGTTGAACCAACCAGATTGTTCCAAAGACATTAATATACCTCCCCCTACCCTTCGTAATATTTTTTGTTTATTTTCTGCGACGAATAATCAGAGTTTGTAGAAAACAACAAAGGAGGTGGAGTAATTATTTCAAATACTTTTTATAACTTTTATTAAAATTTCTATTTTGTTTTTAATTTTGTCAGTCTCGTAGGTCATAGCCATCTCTTAACATTTTGTTGCACTGATTCCATGAGATAGCTTTCAAGTCATTATCATAAATACGATTATGATAAATCGTTAACTTTCCCAAATATTCACTTTATCACTTGATCTTATAAAAACTTAAAATATTTAGGAGAACATATGGGTCATCCGCAAATCTGATACGTTGACCAAAATACTCATTGGGTTTCCATAAAGAGCGTTCGACTTATCATAAAAACTGTGGTATTAATTTCATGAAGATCTTAGAAGCTATTGTAATTTTATTTTTTTTTTAAGAAAATTGAAATCACACTTTTTTGCCTAACATGACTTAAATTTAAATTGTCTCTTTGATAACGAAGCATAAAAAACTGGATTGTTTCCGATGAGATATTCTGTTGAATATCTCATATAAAAGTTCATCATGCATCCATCCATCCATATCATTATGGAGAGTTGCACCTACAATGTATGCACTTATTCATGGTGAATGAGTAACCATGATTTAAATCTAAATTGTCTTGCAATAAAACGTGAGTGTTGCTATATCCTGAAAAAAAATGTCAATCATTTTTTGTTGTTATCTTTAATGGAAAATCTATATGAAATCATTAGATACAAAACAAACATGTGAAAAAAACTGTAGGATATTATCGGGGCTATGGTACACATAAAATAAATGTTAGGAATAATTAATAATATTATTTTTCTGAATTGTTAAAGAAAAACATTACTTATCTAACATTTCCAAAAAAAAAAAATACTTTGTTGAAGAAAACACAGTTGTAGTTTACGATTATAGCATAGCAAATACACGTTTGAGAAAAAAAATTAATATACGTTAACGCCGTTAATTTAATTATCTTAAATATTTAATAAAATTAAAGCATACTTTTAGGAATCAATAAGAATTATATATGGTGTAGAGAAATAGGTTTTCTATTATATTCTTAAATGTTATTGTTATAGCTTTTTTAAGGATGAAATATACTTTAGTAGAAGTATATGAACAAAACATGAGATTTAATTTTTAGTCGGTAAAAATTGGAGTGCATACTCTTAGGACTATAAAAGAAGAGGAGTATTCGTAAATATTGAATTTTAAAATTTTAAAGCATAATTTTCGGCGCGGTTACGGTTTGAGAAAAAATGTAATATCTGTTAATCGCCGCTTATTTAATTATCTTAAATATTCAATAGAATTAAAGCATACTTTTAGGAATCACTAAGAATTATATATAGAGTAGAGTATTTGATAAATAGAATGTAAATATTCTCAAATGTTATTGTTATTGTTTTTTTTATACCCTCCACCATAAGATGGGGGTATATTAAATTTGTCATTCCGTTTGTAACACATCGAAATATTGCTCTAAGACCCCATAAAGTATATATTCTGGGTCGTGGTGAAATTCTGAGTCGATCTGAGCATGTCCGTCCGTCAATCCGTCCGTCCGTCCGTCCGTCTGTTGAAATCACGCTAACTTCCGAACGAAACAAGCTATCGACTTGAAACTTGGCACAAGTAGTTGTTATTGATGTAGGTCGGATGGTATTGCAAATGGGCCATATCGGTCCACTTTTACGTATAGCCCCCATATAAACTGACCCCCAAATTTGGCTTGCGATTGCTCTAAGAGAAGCAAATTTCATCCGATCCGGCTGAAATTTGGTACATGGTGTTAGTATATGGTCTCTAACAACCATGCAAAAATTGGTCCACATCGGTCCATAATTATATATAGCACCCATATAAACCGATCCCCCGATTTGGCTTGCGGAGCCTCTAAGAGAAGCACATTTCATCCGATCCGGCTGAAATTTGGTACATGGTGTTGGTATATATTCTTTAATGACCATGCAAAAATTGGTCCACATCGGCTCATAATTATATATAAACCGATCCCCAGATTTGACCTCCGGAGCCTTTTAGAGGAGCAAAAGTCATCCGATCCGCTTGAAATTTGGTACGTGGTGTTAGTATATTGTGTTTAACAACCATGCAAAAATTGGCCCACATCGGTCCATAATTATATATAGCACCCATATAAACCGATCCCCCGATTTGGCTTGCGGAGCCTCTAAGAGAAGCACATTTCATCCGATCCGGCTGAAATTTGGTACATGGTGTTGGTATATATTCTTTAATGACCATGCAAAAATTGGTCCACATCGGCTCATAATTATATATAAACCGATCCCCAGATTTGACCTCCGGAGCCTCTTAGAGGAGCAAAAGTCATCCGATCCGCTTGAAATTTGGTACGTGGTGTTAGTATATTGTGTTTAACAACCATGCCAAAATTGGTCCATATCGGTCCATAATTATATATAGCCCCCATATAAGTCGATCCCCAGATTTGTCCTCCGGAGCCTCCTGGAGAAGCAAAATTCATCCGATCCGGTTGAAATTTGGAACATGGTGTTAAAATGTGGTCTCTAAGAAACACGCAAGAATTGGTCCATATCGGTCCATAATTACATATAGCCCCCATATAAACCGTTCCCCAGATTTGATCTCCGGAGCCTCTTGGAGGAGCACAATTCATCCGATCCTGTTGAAATTTGCAACGTGGTGTTAGTATAAGTCCGCTAAAAACCATACCAAAATTGGTCCGTATCGGTCTATAGTTATATATAGCCGATCTCCAATCACACAAAAATTGGTCATTATCGGTTCATAATCATGGTTGCCACTCGAGCCAAAAATAATCTACCAAAATTTTATTTTTATAGAAAACATTGTCAAAATGTTATTTCTATAAAAAATTTTGTTTCTAAAAAAAATTTGTCAAAATTTTATTTCTATAGAAATTTTTTTCTAAATTTTATTTCTATAGAAAATTTTTTCCAAATTTTATTTCTATAGAAAAATTTTTCAAATTTTACTTCTATAGAAAATGTTGTCAAAATTTTATTTCTATAGAAACTTTAAACTTAATTATATACGTATTTAAAGCTTGATTGGGAAATTGGGAAATGTAAGTAAATAGTAAACCTTTCTATATATTCGTTCTTATTCTAAATGATGATCTAAAAATCGAACTTTGAATTTTGATAAGTGTAGAACATTAAATTACTATAAACTCCTCTACGGGAAATTGGTGCAAATTGCCAGTGACGGACATATCACAGTACTGGTACCGGTGCTCCAGTTTGTCGCAATTTTTAAATAGTCATAATTTATCTCACGTTTAGTGAAATACGATTATCAGAATAACCTATTGTTCAACATAGTTCGGTTCCCTCCATACGTTTTGATCAGAACTGGGACTGGTCCATACACACCAGGGACTAGTCCTATGCAAGTCCTGTGGATGATCCATTTCATGTAAGGTCTGTATAAAACTAAGTTTTTTTACTACAGATTAAAAATCTGTCATATGTATTAAAATCAAACAATTTTGAAAGAAAAAAGAAAAACAACAACAAAAATCCCTCCACCTATAAATAGCAGATCCTAATTGAATAATTACAAGGTTTTAAGCAAACAAGAAAATAATATAGTTCATAACAGGGCTCTCACACTTCATTAAAACTGCATTTAAAACCTACTGGGCTTAGTCTGGATTGAAAACCAAAAACAAAAACTCTACA
The DNA here is from genome assembly GCF_050003625.1 of Haematobia irritans. Classification (NCBI taxonomy): domain Eukaryota; kingdom Metazoa; phylum Arthropoda; class Insecta; order Diptera; family Muscidae; genus Haematobia; species Haematobia irritans. The sequence goes on along the minus strand of NC_134401.1, from coordinate 93,411,715 downwards.
AATTTGCAAACATAGGCTCACATATAAAACAGGACAGGACTCAGCTGTAAAAGGTAAACCAAGATGTTGATGCCAAAGAGGCAGCGTGTGAACTTTTCAACAAGTCTCATGTTAAGTTCTGATCTTGAAACTGTTCCTCTGATTGTTTTGGGTGTTTTAAAAATCATTTGATGATGAAGGTAAAATAATGATGACGATGAAACTGCGTGTTCATGGATGGTTTCTCGATATCGGCATATTTTGATCTCCCCAAAGAAATATTGGAGGTACTATGCTAAAGGTGAAGGTGGATGAAAAAGGAGATGGTAACCGCTTTGTTCCTAAAGTCATGATATTAATGTAAAGATAAAATTGCTCCTTTATAGACTGCATGGAATATCTTCTCTTTTTTTTATAAAATTTTGAGCTGGTAAACAAGTTTAAGATGAACTGCCAAATAAAACAAACGGCGCTTCGCAATAATAAAATAACCATAAAGTTCATAGTATCCCAAAAGAAAAAACTATACAAAACCAATGCTAAAAGAAGTTATTTTTTTTTTTGTTTTGAGAGGGTGCAACAAAAGCATGACGGCTAAGGTATTTTTTTTATTCATTGCAGACGCATCATCGCCCACGGTGAACACCCATCGAAAACAAAAGGTAAAAATACTGCGAAGAAAAAACATCCAACATATTCAAAAAACCGTAAACTCCAAACACCTTTGCAGTAGAATTCATAAGAAATTTATAAAAAAAGTGTAAGATTTTAATAATGAAACTTAAGTATTTCACCCAATAAATGATAAATTCAAAGGAAGAATTAATTTTAAATTAATTACTAAGGAAATTTTTATTTAAAAAAATTTAAAAAATACGAATTTTTATTCTAATTTTACTATAGAGAATTTTTTTATTGTTATTGTACAGCAAATACACAAAGAGTATAGCATACCTTCAGGCTAAACATCGTTAACATTTGATCTAGAAAGAGTTCAGATAATATATAAAATGTTATTTTTTTTTCAAGCGCACTGATAGTCCGTGATCAATGGCCATCTCTGAAAAAATGCCAAATAAAATATTTTTAATTGGGCTGGCAGCAAAACAACAATTGTGTAGCATACCTTCAGGCAAAAAAATCGCATAAATTTGATCTAAAAAATGTTTAAGTTATTTAAAGCTTTTTCAAGCCCACTGATGCTATGACAAAATACCAAAATATTTTTCTAAGTTGGTTGAAATGGCGACATTTCAAATTACTTCAAAGCTAGAAAACGTATTATTATGTGGCATGCAATTCAGACTGGGTTCTAAATCAGTGCATTCAGCATTGATTTTAAACTTGGTCCATAACTAGCATCGCTTAGTAATTTAAGAACTAGTTGTAAGAATAACATATTTGAGGCATGCTCTCATAATATGGAAGTGTCGGGAGCAAACACGAAAGCACATAGGATAAACCTTTTTTAGCTTAAACCTTTTTTTAGAAAAAAATGCGCCTAACAATATGCTTGTGCAGTTTTTATCCTTCTCTTCGAAACTCACCATCTGTACGTCATATGCATAGTTCAACAAAGACAACTACACCCTGAAAATAACTGCCATAACAACCGATCAACGTCAAAAAACGTCATTTACATATGTCCATTGCAACAACAAAAAAAAAATACAATATGACATTGCTATGGATCACATGGTAGACATTCAAGAGCCTTAGTTTAGTTCCATATGTCATTCCATATAAAAAGAGAATAGAAAAATAAATTCAAAAATCTCGTGTACCCCATGAAAAGTAGCATAAGCTGCAAGATCCCCCTATACAATAATAATTAAACTGGTGGATTGTTGATATTGTAACTTATCTAGCAGTTATGGAGCATTATCATGACCATCATAACAATAATAAATGTCATCAATGCGAGCTTACATATATTCTTTAAAATGCAAATACAAATACACCATTTCCCATATTATAAACCAAGTGATGTTTTTTTTTTTAATGATTTTGAGTACTCAAGCGAGTACAATGGCAGAGAATGGGTTAAACAAATCCTTTCGTGAGTAGCTAGATACAAATATATTCCCTTTATGTTCTCTAAGGCATTGACATAGTATACTTTAAGGCTTATATAAAGACTGTCTGCCAAAAATCTTGCCTACTTTTAGGATTTCAGCAAGATTCTTCAATTTCATATTTTTTTGCGAAATTCGCATAGTTTAGTTACACATAAATAAAATGAGGAGTCAGAAACAAAATATATTGTCTTTATTAATGATATTAGAAATCAAAGTATACTTTAAGTCTATTACAAAAATTACCTTCAAAAATCTGTGCTTACATTTAAGATTTAGAAATATATCCTTGACCTTGATATTTACGAAATTCGCCCATTTCATTTAATCAAAAACGAAATGAGGAGTTATATACACAAACTATTAGCTTAGTGTTAACTATAATTTTGACGTTGCATACCACAAGGCTTATAAAAAATCTCCTTGAAAAAACATAGCATACTTTTTCCCTGAAATTAGATATTTTTGCGGAATTCGGTAATATTTTTTGGTTACTCAAAAATGAAATGCGGAATTAAGAACAAAACACAACTTTTATAATAAAAGGAAATTAAAGCATACTTTCGAGCTATTATACAAACTTCCGTATAAAATCCTTGCCTACATTTAGGATTTATTACTTTTTACTTTAACCATGATGAAACTTGTAACTTTTCATTTACCCATAATAGTGTATAAGCCCTGTATTTTTTATACCCATAGAATGCGGGGTTTATTAACTTTGTCATTCAGTTGTAACACATCAAAATATTGCTCTAAGACTCCATAAAGTATATATATTGTGGGTCGTGGTGAAATTCTTAGTCGATCTAAGCATGCCTGTCCGTCCGTTTGTTGAAATCACGCTAACTTCCGAAGGAAACAAGCTATCGACTTAGTTAGTATATGGTCTCTAACCACGATGCAAAAATTGGTCGATATCGGTCTATAATTATATGTAGCCTCCATATAAACCGATCCCCAGATATGACCTCCGGAGCCTCTTGGATGAGAAAAATTCATCCGATCCTATTGAAATTTGGTACGTGGTGTTAGTATAAGTTCACCACTGTGGTATCACAATGGACTGAATAGTTCAAGTGAGCCTGATACATCGGGCTGCCACATAACCTAACCTAACCTAGTATATGGTCTCTAACAACCATGCAAAAATTTGTCCATATCGGTCCATAATTATATATAGCCCCATATAAACCGATCCCCATATTTGACCTCCGGAGCCTCTTAGAGGAGCAAAATTCATCCGATCCGATTAAAATTTGGTACGTGGTGTTAGTGTATTGTCTCTAACAACCATGCCAAAATTGGTCCATATCGGTCCATAATTATATAGACCCCATATAAACCGTTCCTCAGATTTTACCTCCGGAGCCTCTTGGATGAGAAAAATTCATCCGATCCTGTTGAAATTTGGTACTTGGTGTTAGTATATGGTCTCTAACAACCATGCAAAAATTGGTCCATATCGGTCCATAATTATATATAGCCCCCATATAAACCGACCCCTAGATTTGGCTTGCGGAGCCTCTTGGAGGAGCAAAATTCATTCGATACGGTTGCAATTTGGCACGTGGTGTTAGAATATGGTATCTAACCACCATGCAAAAATTGGTCGATAGTGGTCCATAATTATATATAGACCCCATATAAACCGTTCCTCAGATTTTACCTCCGGAGCCTCTTAGAGGAGCAAAATTCATCCAATCCGTTTGAATTTTGGTACGTGGTGTTAGTATATGGTCTGTAACAACCATGTAAAAATTGGTCCATATCGGTCTATAATTGTATATAGCCCCCATATAAACCGATCCCCAGATTTTAACTCCGAAGCCTCTTGTATGAGAAAAATTCATCCGATTCTGTTGAAATTTGGTACGTGGTGTTAGTATATGTTCTCTAACAACCATGCAAAAATTGGTCCATATCGGTCTATAATTATATATAGCCCCCATATAAGCCGATCCCCAGATTTGACCTCCGGCACCTCTTGGAAGAGCGAATTCTATCCAATCCGGTTGAAATTTGGTACGTGGTGTTAGTATATGGTTTCTAACAAACATGCAAAAATTGGTCCATATCGGTCCATAATTATCCCTAGATTTGACCTCTTGGAGGAGCAAAATTCATAACAATCGGTTGAAATTTGGTGCATTGCGTTAGTATATTACCGCTAACAGCCGTGCAAATATTGGTCCATATAGGTCTATAGTTATATAAAGCCGATCGCCAATCACACAAAGTATTTCTCATTTTATTTCTATAGAAAATATTGTCAAATTTTTATTTCTATAGAAAATTTTGTCAAAATTTTCTATAGAAAATTTTGTCAAAATTTTATTTCTGTAGAAAATTTTGTCAAAATTTTATTTCTATAGAAAATTTTGTCAAAATTTTATTTCAATAAAAAAATTTGTCAAATTTTTATTTCTATAGAAAATTTTGTCAAAATTTTATTTCTATACAAAAATTTTATTTCAATAGAAAATTTTGTCAAATTTTTATTTCTATAGAAAATTTTGTCAAAATTTTCTTTCTATAGAAAATTTTGTCAAAATTTTATTTCTATAGAAAATTTTGTCAAAATTGTATTTTTATAGAAAATTTTGTCAAAATTTTATTTCTATAGAAAATTTTGTAAAATTTTTATTTAAAAAAAAAATTTGTCAAAATTTTATTTCAATAGAAAAATTTGTCAAATTTTTATTTCTATAGAAAATTTTGTCGAAATTTTATTTCTATAGAAAATTTTGTCAAAATTTTATTTCAATAGAAAAATTTGTCAAATTTTTATTTCTATAGAAAATTTTGTCAAAATTTTATTTCAATAGAAAATTTTGTAAAGTTTTTATTTCTATAGAAAATTTTGTCAACATTTTATTTCTATAGAAAATGTTGTAAAATTTTTATTTCTAAAGAAAATTTTGTAAAATTTTTATTTCTATAAAAAATTTTGTAAGCTTAATTATATATGCCTTTTTTTTGTTTAGTTTAGAAGACGGTGTTAAGAAGTTTTAAAATACCTTGCCATCGGCAAGTGTTACCGCAACCCAAGTAATTCGATTATGGATGACAGTCTTTAGTAGAAGTTTCTACACAATCCATGGTGGAGGGTACATAAAATTCGGCCTGGCCGAACTTACTGCCGTATATACTTGTTTTGTTTTGCATTTCAACGCATCTCTTTGCAAGCTACTATTTCTCATTTAAAGCGATTACAACGATTTATTTGTTTATTTTTTTTCTTGATTTTTAGAATCACGTACAATTAAATAAACCCTCATTTTTTGTTTTGTTTTGCTACTGAACACTTCATAGTCCTCTTCACTGTCTGGCGGTTATTTCTATACATACGGGATGAATGTGATATAGTTTACGACTTTCGTTTTAGTGAGGATAGTTCCACATGTCATAGTAGTTCAGAGTATGGTATATTTGAACAAGTACTTGCGTACTGGTAATGCTACCGTGGATACCTCAACTACTGCTGGTTGCCAGCCACCATATAACAATGTCAATTAAATTATGGGTCATGTGGTAATCATCATCATCATCATCATAGTCGTCGTCAACAGCCCCAACATGATCATAGTTAAAATCGACAATAAGATCAGTAAGGCTATACAACGATACATTCATAGCAGCAATGGATTACTATTGCTTGCCGTTTGACCATATAATTGTTGGAAACCTAAAGATGGACGGACAGACAGACAAACTCACCGACCATCGGATAGACGGACAGACATTTATCTATTTATCTGTACATAATTCACACATATATATATATATATATATACAACTAAGTCAGTGATAGTAAGTTTTAATACTGGCTATGCATTATATAGTCTATATTACTCGAGAGATCAAGTTGGACAAGATTATTAGTCGTAGTAGTTGTACAATAGCTAGAGTGTACTCTAGACAAACAAAACTGAAGAAAAAACAAAACGACTAGCAAAATTCATAAAACTAACACTTTGCTATATAACAATATCAAGAGCTCTTCAAAAACATTGAGTCACGTACAGTAGAGCTATTCCCTCGTTGTGGAATACTTGCCTTCATCTGTAGCATCAACTGAATGGATTCGTAGTAGTATAGCCTCATTTATTGAAATGCGCACCGAAGGATGAAAGTGTTGGAGAAAAAAAAAACGATAGAAATTTCCTATTCAATGACTATATGAGAAAGTTCGATGGTTAAGGAGAGTTATACAAAGTTATTGAGGCAATGCTGTCACAGCATCGATAAAGTTATTAATCTCATAAAGGCATAAAAAAAGTTAATGATACTGAAAATCTATGGCAAAACATTGGAATGAAATATGAAGATGAATGCATTGCTAATTGCATTCCAGCCAACAATGTGTACAAGGATAAAGCCAGATTTACAACAGAACCAAGAGTCTATGATAAAGTTGTTCACAAGAGTGGCTAACAAAAAAAAAAATAGGCAAGAACATGTGAAATAAAATGCAGTTTCTTCTAGTTTATAATAACAACTTTATATGTTTACTTTTAAAAGATCGAAAAGTAATGTCAAAAATATTGTTCTGTACTCAATTTTTGTTGGTATATTAAGAAAATTTTGGGGACAAACAAGTTTTGATAACACACAAGTTTGGGGACAAGCAAGATGGAATTATAATTTTGGGGACAAGCAAAATGAAGTTCATTAGTTTGGGGACAAGCTATAATGCTAATTATGGGGACCGTTTATTACTTGAATCTAAAATAGATGCAATTATCTTCAAACAGAAGCATTATCATATTATTAAAATCTTAGTACAGTGACTAATAATTCTCTAAAAATTTACTTTAAAGTCTTAAAGGAAATTAACCTTTTGATCTGTCTATTTTGAAGGGAGCAGTAATGTTGAGTACACTTGTAACAGTAGAGGAAGTTTGGATATATGTTTTAAAAGATTCAAAATCACCGCCAAAAAATACTATGCTCAATTTCTGTTGGTATAGTTCAATAGTTTTTCTTGTACAACAACAAGAGCATATTTGGACACAAGCAAGATGGAGTCATAAGTTTGGGGACAAGGTAAGCTCTAAGAGCAATTTTAGGGACCGAGTAATACTTCAATCTAAATTGGATGCAATTATACACAAGAAAAGCATTATCACAATTTTTAATCGTACACACAAAATAATATTATAATTTTTGAGCTAACAATAAATTGTAGTTACAGACAATTTTTTCTTGATATAACAAAATGTTTGTTGATGTAACAAAATGTTTGTTGATGTAACAAAATTGGTTTGCTAAAGTGACTAAAATCGTAATAGTATTGTATTAACAATCAAATTAATTGATATTTTTTTGTGTGTAGTACTGTGAATAATAATTCTCACAAAAATTATTTTTTAAGTCTTAACGTGGTTTCGTCACAAGTTTGAGTACAAACAAAATAGTATCATCTGGACAAGCAAGAGAAAATCTATGATTTTGGCTTTTTGCAAAAAAATTGGGTGTGTATGTTATCTTGAAAAATTTTAGGACCATACAAAAATATGGCAAATTTTAAATTAAATAAATTCTAATTAAATAATAATACTAGTTTACAAAACAATTTTTTTTTTCATGTACACTTGACGAGAGGCAACTTTTCTTATGTATTTTGATCTGCTGAATTCGAAAAAATTATATTTTTTAAGGAATAGTTTTATGGATCACGCGAACTTACCTAGAGGCAAATTTCACTTTTTAGAATTCTCGATAAAATAATAGAAAAAATTCAAAATTTTTTTCTACAAACAAAATTATATTTTTGGATTCAATCACGAAATTAATTGATCCAATTAATTTTTAATTGTAATTTATTCAATCACAGAAATGCTAGTATCGCCACCAAAGTCAATTCAAAAATGAATTGATATTATTAATTCTTGTAATTGATTTTTGTTTTAATTAAAATATTGTTTTAATCAATTAAATTTTTAAAAATGCAATTAAAATTTTAATTGGAAATATTTTGGTAAAATTTTTTTCTGTTTACCTTGTGTTTTTTTTACATTTTTATATTAAAACTCGTAACGGTAAATAGAAAATTTTCTAAAACTAAATTTTAGTATGATGTTTCTCCTCAAAAAAAAAAATTGAATGGTTAGTTTAGATGACACATTTCTAAGTTTCAAATTTTTTTTCTACACACAAAATTAAATTTTTGGATTCAAGCACGAAATTAATTGATCCAATTAATTTTTAATTGAAATTTCTTCAATCACAGAAATGCTAGTATCGTCACCAAGAAATGCTAGTATCGTCAGTCAATTCAAAAATGAATTGATATTATTAATTCTTGTAATTGATTTTTGTTTCAATTAAAATTTTTTTTTAATCAATTAAATTTTTAAAAATGTAATTAAAAATTTTATTGGAAATATTTTGGTAAAAAATGTTTCTGTTTATGTTTTCTTTCTTAGATTTTTATATTAAAACTCGCAACGGTAAATAAAAAATTTTCTAAAACTAAATTTTAGGATGATGTTTCTTCTCAAAAAAAAATTGAATGGTTGGTTTAGATGACACATTTCTTAGTTTCAAATCCAAAAATTGTATACAAAAAATATTGTCATTGTGCTCCTATTTCTTTAATATTGCTTTTTTTGTTCTAAATCGCATTGGAAGATTTATGAGCACTGGGGCAGTCATTGAAAGCTGCAAAGTCACGATGATTTAATAAATTTTAATCAGAACAATAGAAAAAAGCAAACTAGAAACAAACGCGGGTAAAATCCCCAAAGTAGCAGTAGCTGTTGTACGTTGACGTTGGTTATTCAAATACCCGATTGTCTAAGTACATTGTCATATTTACTTCGAAACCTACAGCATAATAAAAAAAAATAAACCTCAAACAAAAAATACAGAAGCAATAAAAAACAATTGAATGTAGGAAAGCTTTTTTTTTTCTACGAAGCAAGTGCATTAAACAAAAAATTTAGCTTAAAACAATAAACATAGCGAAATACTAAGATACACTCGAGGAAACTATTTGGATCAAGCAATAAGAAAGTTAATATTTGTTGCCAAGAAAATATTTGGGGAAAATGATAAATTATTGCATCTTAATTATTAAGCTAAAGCATACTTTTAGGCTTTCGTGCCAAAAGGATCTACACCTGAGAAAACCTCTGTTTTTTCAATGAATTATAAAAGCTCGCCTTAATTAAGCATAAATAACTTATTTAAAAATACGATTCCCATCCTTAAACTCAAATATTAGTTTAAATAATTAAATATTAAAATGATCCAAAATTATAAGAAAAACTTCTTTTAGTAAAAATTCTTCTAAAATATCTCAGAAGTGAATAGTCACGGTAGCCCAAATTTTGTCCACATTTGGGATGTTACTTTTGAATTTAACATGTATCACAAAAATTATATTGTTCCACATAATAATGTTAGGAACGTTGAATAAATAAAACTTGAAGCATATTTTTAGGCGACCAATGTTAGAAAACTCTTTATTGACCCAATTTTTCTTCAAATATTTTTTTCGTCTAGCCTTTTTTCCTTTTCTTTTTAATTAATTGAAGATCTCTGTTTTACATTTAAGTTGAGTGTTGCTCTACATTGCCTCCAGCTAATGTAGCTGATGACAAATCATCCAGCTAACCAAGCAATTGTTTGCGCAAATGCCTCGTGAATTCTCACAACGTTGGCGGTAAAAATAGCTTTAACAAAATTGCCATAATTAAATTTGTATTAATTAAAACAAAGGCAAGTGCAAAGAAAGAAAAAAAAAGTGAAAAGCTTAATCTTTATTTTGACTAATTACCCACCGAAAACAAAAACGTTGGTCTTCTGACATCCCATAATAAGAATATTCTCAGCTGGATGAGTGGGGTAAGCAATTTATTGCTGAAGCCGCTTATAGTAGAAAGACAACAAAAAATATAGCAGTATTTAGTCATAACTGACAAACTAACTGACAATATGACGAATGTTCGGTAATAATTTTAATGCAAAATAAAAATAACAGCAAACTCATTGAGCTGTTTTGGCTACAGCCAGAAGCCAGTCAGAGCATTATGAATAACAGCAACAAATTATACAATACATTACATGCAACTTTATTTTATTTTGCATTTTACTACATACTGCTCTGCTCTGTTGGATTCTGTTTGCTGGTCAGATAGGTTGTTTTTTATTTAGTATGAGCTAAATAACAAAAAATGAATATTTTTTTTTTGTTTTTTTTTTTTTTTTTTTAACAGCTGAAAATGCTTTTAGAGTAGAACATAAAAAACTAAAAAAAAATAAATTCAAGTAGCCCATCATTTAGTAGGTTCATCAGTCAGTTAGTCTGTTCAAAAGTCCATCCGCCTGTCTGTCCATGCATTGCCATCCAAACATCCATCCATCCATTCGCTTGTCAACTTCATCACTTTACTGTGCTTAGTTGTTTTTTTCATGCATTTTCGTTGTTGTGTGTTTATAAAGTTTATAAATAATCATAAAAAATACATGATTTGTGAATAAAATTAAAATTATGGCCATGAATGATGTTTTACCGCCATCACCTATATGGTGGTTTTCTGGACCATTTGATCAAGAATTTAAGAGAAAAAATATAAAAATATTTTTGTTTTTTTTAATTAAAAAAATTCTTTGATAAAAGCCCACATATAAAAAGCATATCAATTTAAAAATGTTGCAATATCCCTAACTAATAAAGTAATTTATTTTATGAACGCCTAAAAGTATGCTTCCCTAAAAAGAGAATTTCTTCAATATTTTCACTCATTTTTCCTTAAAAAATATGACACGAATTGAAAAGAGAAAATATATAAAAATCTATCTATCTATCTATCTGAGCGAACGAAAAATTTTTTATAAATATAAAGAACTTGTTCATTATTGTTATTATTTTTCTGTGGAATAATGAAACTTTTCATTCCAAAAATGAAAATGTTCATTATCCTAAAGAATGTTCGTTGTCTCAATGTAAATGTGTGGTGGAAAATGTTTAATATGAGTTTTTATGAAATATTTTAAAAGATAAAATTTTTATGAAGGAATATTAAGAGCATAAGGCAAATATTTATAGTGCCGCCCGATCCTAAAACAGAAGTTGAAATCTGTGAGATCTGTGAGGCCCTAATAAACAACAATACATAGGAAACTAGTGAAAGTGATTTGTTTTTTTTTTTTTTTTTTTTGTTTTTTTAATAATTAATTTATCTCTCTGGCGCCCGATCCAAAAGCGAGATCCCTATCCTATTCCTATAAGCCTAAAAGAGAAATTAAAATCTGTAAGGCATTGATCAACCCCTTACAAACAACAATACATATTTTTTTATTAATAATTAATTTATATTTTTTTATTAATAATTAATTTATCTTACTGGCACCCGATTCTAGAGCGAGATTTCTATCCTATTCCTATAATTCTAAAACAGAAATGAAATCTATAAGGCATTATACAAGCATTAAGGCATTAAACAACAATATATAGGAAACTATTTTTTTTATTATTCATTTCTATTACTGGCGCCCGATCCTATAACAGAAGTTTAAATCTATGAGATCTGTGAGCCCCTAATAAACAATAATACATAGGAAACTATAAGAAAATGTTTTTTTTTTTTTAATATTTAATTTATCTTTCTGGCGCCCGATCCAAAAGCGAGATTCCTATTCTATTCCTATAAGCCTAAAACAGAAATTGAAATCTGTAAGGCATTGATCAACCCCTTATAAATAACAATACATAGGAAAGTATTTTTTTATTAATAATTAATTTATCTTACTGGCGCCCGATTCTACAGCGAGATTTTTATCATATTCCTATAATTCTAAAACAGAAATGAAATCTGTAAGGCATTATACAAGCCCCTTATAAACAACAATATATAGGAAACTATAGGCAAGTATTTTTATACCATCCACCATAGGATGGGGGTATATTAACATTGTCATTCCGTTTGTAACACATCGAAATATTGCTCTAAGACCCCATAAACTATATATATTCTGGGTCGTGGTGAAAACTTGAGGCGATCTAAGTATGTCCGTCCGTCTGTTGAAATCACGCTAACTTCCGAACGAAACAAGCTATCGACTTGAAACTTGGTACAAGTTTGGTATTGCAACTGGGCCATATTGGACCACTTTTACATATATCCCCCATATAAACCGACCACCAGATTTGAGTTGCGGAGCCTCTTATGGTATCAAATTTCATCAGATCCGGTTGAAATTTGGTACGTGGTGTTAGTATATGGTCTCTAACAACCATGCAAAAATTTGTCCATATTGGTCCATAATTATATATAGCCCCCATATAAACCGATCCCCAGATTCCACTTCCGGAGCCTCTTGGAGGAGCAAAATTCATTCGATACGGTTGAAATTTGGTACATTAAGCTAGTATATGGCCGCTAACAACCATGCCAAAATTGGTCTATATCGGTCTATAGTTATATATAGCCGATCCCCAATCACACAAAAATTGGTCCATATAGCCAAAAATAAATTACCAACATTTTTTTTTTCTATAGTAAATTTTGTCAAATTTTTATTACGATACAAAATTTTGTCAATATTTTATTTCTGTAGAAAATTTTATTAAAATTTTATTTTTATTGAAAATTTTATCAAAATTTTATTTCTATAGAAAATTTTGTCAAAATTTTATTACGATACAATATTTTATCAAGATTTTATTTCTGTAGAAAATTTTGTTAAAATTTTATTTTTATAGAAAATTTTATGAAAATTTTATTTGTATAGAAAATTTTGTAAACATTTTATTTCTATAGAAATTTTTGTTAAAATTTTATTCGGTTCATAATCAAATTTTCATCATTGTCAAAATTTTATTTCTATAGAAAATTTTATTTCTATAGCATATTTTGTTCAAATTTTATTCGGTTCATAATCATGGTTGCCACTCGAGCCAAAAATAATCTAACAAGATTTTATTTCGTTGATTTTATTTATTTTTATTTCTATAGAAATTTTTGTCAAAATTTTCTTTCTATAGAAAATGTTGTCAAAATTTTTATTTCTATAGAAAATTTTGTGAAAATTTTATTTCTATAGAAAATGTTGTTAAAATTTTATTTCAGTAGAAAATTTTGTAAAAATTTTATGTCTATTTTGTCAAACTGAATTACATACGTATTTGATCGATCTTTTTTGATTTAATATATACCACGTATGGACTTACATACAATTTAGAAAATGGTGTTAGGAGGTTGTAAGATACCTTGCCATCGGCAAGCGTTACCGCAACTTAAGTAATTCGATTGTGGATGGCAATGTTTAGAAGAAGTTTCTACGCAACCCATGGAGGAGGGTACATAAGCTTCGGCCTGGCCGAACTTGCGGCCGTATATACTTGTTTTTTTTTTTTATTTTTTTTATTTTTGTATAATTGCTTTATCTTACTGGCGCCCGATCCTAGAATTAGTTTTGAAATCTGCAAAGGCATACAAGCATACACAACATCAAATAGAAAGTTATAGGGACGTAGAATAAGCACTTCTCTTACTGACGCCCGATCCGATTATTTTGTGAGTGTTGAAGCAATTCAAATAAATGGAAAATGACCTCCTTTTCAATTTTAAAATGTTTTTGTTTTCATCTCGACTTTACATGGTTTTCTACATTAGAATTTAGTTTAGTTTATAATTTATAAGTTTAATGTGAATATTATCTATTCTACCTTAATGCTCTTGTTAAGTTTGATCAGCGAGAGTAATCAGGTTTTCGATTTCAGTTACAGATTATAAATTCTTATGTAGTCTGTTTGTTTTTAGCAAAGACATAAGGTGTTGAATGATAAAGTTTTAGAGTGGCATATGAATTGAAAACAAGCTCATACAACAATTGCTTGTTACATCCGCTGTCTGTCCAACTAAATGTCTTGCAATCAAAATATTCACAGGCTCATAGAATAACATCACGGTGATACACTGTGAAATTTGGTAGGAAAATTGTGCTAATGTTTTCTCAAAACGTTTATCAATCAGTTATCAATGTTTCGGTTAAGTTTATATTTCATTTTATTGATATGAAAAAGAAAATGTTCTTAGTTTTCATGAAATCCCATATTTGTCTCAGTGTTATGAGGTTTGATAACAAATTGCAATATCACATGGGTGAGGTATAAGAAAGAGGTTAACTGCAAAGGCCGTCGTAGTATATCTCTCGCTCGAACTCCATGTAAATGAATATGTATGAAGCAATATCAAAAGCTTGATATGTTGCCTTTGCTAATATCCATTCATTGATAAATAGTGTAAATACAACATAATATTCGAACAACAACAAAAAAACAGAGTCAGTTTAGCAACCAACCATTCAAGCAACACCACCGCGAAGTTATCGCGCTCATATCTCATAGCTATGATCCAAGTTTAGCGCGCTTTTCATTCTATTTTCAGTTTTTTTTTGCGTGATACGCCGGTGGTATAGTGTGGTGATATGAATATCCCCAAAACCTCCCGCCATCATCTCCAACAATTTTCCATGCTAGAATTCTCAGTATATTTTGGGCAAACGAGCCAAATGTTGTTCATGGTGTTTGACTGTTAAGACGTTAATGTGACATGCAATTGCAAAAAAAAATAAAAAATCAAACACACATACAAAATCGGCTTGTTTTCTTCACATACCTAGACCATCGTCTTTTCTAACCTAGTTGGTTCAAAACTTCAACTTCTATGAGAGCATATATATCATTCGCATGCCACAACTCAGAACCACTGACAGTACGGGTGTGACATTGACAGCAACATTTATGAGAGTTAAAACAATCCGACATCGTTTTTCTTGCCATGGCGTATTATCATTTTTTAATTCCATACACTGAACGCTGTAGTTGATGGTATCTCTTTAGTGTTTTTTTTTTTTGGGAGGGGGGGCTATGATGAAATATTTTTGAAAATCAAGTTTGCAAGAGATATTTTTTTGCCTTCGTTTACTTTGAGAGCCAGGCGAAAGACAAATGTCAATTTTAATCATAGATTATGGTCTAAATGGAAAAAATTCTCATGATTATGTATGATTTTGTTTTTTTTTTTGCTACATCGATTTAATGTAAACTGGGTTGCTGTGCATTATTTTGTACCCGAGGTAAAGTAAAGTCATAATAAAATTAAAGATTCTTTTGAATTGATTAAGTGACACAAGAGCAATTTATTTTGATAAAGTTTAAGTTTTAACCCCTTTCCCTAGCATATTAAATCTAATGCTAAAAATTTCGGATCGAAACGTTACGATAGTGTTACACTTTTTGTGAACAAAATATTTGGTATCCCGTTTAACAAATACGTTCAATTCAGAACTCTGATATTTCTCCAAAAAATTGTACACACAAAGGAACCATCATACCTTTAAGAACGATAAACATTCGCTAGATCCAACCTTGGTGACAATTTGATACAGACTCGACATAGAAGTCAGTTATCTGAGCGGCAGTTATATATATGCGACACGTCTCTGGAATCAGTTACCCAATCAACTTCAACTTATATACAACACAGCGCAGTTCACGATGAATCTAACAAAATATCTAATTCAGGGCAATTAAATAAAAAACAAGTATATACGGCCGTAAGTTCGGACCGGCCGAAGCTTATGTACCCTCCACCATGGATTGCGTAGAAACTTCTACTGAAGCCGATGGCAAGGTATTTTAAAACTTCCTAACACCGTAATATATACCACATAGTCCATACGTGGTGTATATTAAATTAAAAAAGGCCGATTAAATACGTATATAATTAAGTTTAAAGTTGCTATAGAAATAAAATTTTGATAAAATAAAATTTTGACAACATTTTCTATAGAAATAAAATTCTGACAAAATTTTCTAAAGAAATAAAATTTTGACAAAATTTTCTATAGAAATAAAATTTTGACAAAATGTTCTATAGAAATAAAATTTTGACAACATTTTCTATAAAAATAAAATTTTGACAAAATTTTCTATAGAAATAACATTTTGACAATGTTTTCTATAAAAATAAAATTTTGGTAGATTATTTTTGGCTCGAGTGTCAACCATGATTATGAACCGATAACGACCAATTTTTGTGTGATTGGGGATCGCCTATATATAACTATAGACCAATATGGACCAATTTTGGCATGGTTATTAGCGGCCTTATACTAACACCACATTCCAAATTTCAACCGGATCGAATGAATTTTGCTCCTCCAAGAGGCTCCGGAGGACAAATCTGGGGATCGATTTATATGGGGGCTATATATAATTATGGACCGATATGGACCAATTCTTGCATGGTTGTTAGAGACCATATACTAACATCACGTACCCAATTTCAATCAGATCGGATGAATTTTGCTATTCTAAGAGGCTCCGGAGGTCAAATCTGGGGATCGGATTATATGGGGGCCATATATAATTATGGACCGATATGGACCACTTTTGGCATGGTTGTTAGAGACAATATACTAACACCACGTACCAAATTTCAACCGGATCGGATGAATTTTACTCCTCTAAGAGGCTCCAGATGTGGACCAATTTTTGTATGGTCATTAGCAACACCATGTACCAAATTTCAGCCGGATCGGATGAAAGTTGGTTCTCTTAGAGGCTCCGCAAGCCAAATCGGGGGATCGGTTTATATGGGGGCTATATGTAATTATGGACCGATATGGACCAATTTTTGCATGGTTATTAGAGACCATATACTAACACCATGTACCAAATTTCAGCCGGATCGGATGAAATTTGCTTCTCTTAGAGCAATCGCAAGCCAAATTTGGGGGCCCGTTTATATGGGGGCTATACGTAAAAGTGGACCGATATGGACCAATTTTTGCATGGTTGTTAGAGACCATGTACTAACACCATGTACCAAATTTCAGCCGGATCGGATGAATCGCAAGAACAATCGCAAGCCAAATTTGGGGGTCTGTTTATATGGGGGCTATACGTAAAAGTGGACCGATATGGCCCATTTGCAATACCATCCGACCTACATAAATGCGATTATTACATTTCCATAAGAATCTGGAATATAAGACCTAAAATAATTCGTCTCTCTAAGGCAAATCTATACTGTAGACTATGGAAATTTGAATTGTATGGATTGGTATTTTCTCTTCAATCTTTATGCCTAATAAGCTCGTATGAAAATCATAAAAAAAGAATAACTTTGTCTCTTCTTTTCTTTTAATCTATTCTAATTCGTTCCCAATTCCTCATGACTTATTTATCTCTCATCCCTTTCTTTTATGAAATACAAAGAATGTATAAACATATATCAAAGTTGTTATTTTTTTTTTGTTTAATTTTACTTTTGCACGGACGTAGAATTAAAACGCGGACCACCTTCCGACACACTATCCACTTGGCAAAGTAGCTCTTATATACACACAGAAAACAGATTGGTTGTACTAACGAAAATTCTACATTCAGAGTTATATATCAGTTCTGACAATCTATTTACTTGGATCACAAGCAGTTTTTTGTCCTTAATACCATTTGGCTATAATTTCAATAGATTCTCAGTTGTAATTGAAAATAAATTATTGTAGCAACTAAATGTGTCTCTTTTGAAACATTTTATTTGAATTCGATTGATATGACCTACCTTAAATAAATTTCGTAACTCTCATTTAGTAGTCCTTACTGATATATGGTAGTCTCAGCCGAATGCCTTTTGATGAATTTCTCAAATGTCATTTCTATTTGAACAAATTATTTATTATTCAAATAAGACATTTTTATTTGTTTCAAATTAAAACTAATTTATGCTACATCGTAGCATAAAACAAAAAGCATATACATAGTATATAGGATGACAATATAGACTGTGGATTTTAACTGTTCATGGCGCCTCCCGTTTTGTATCAGGCAATCCAAGATATGATACATGTGTGGATATGTTCTGAAATTAGTTTTATTAACTCCAACATGGATACATGTACCCCAGCACTTTCTAATTTTATTTGTTAATATCCATATAATAGTGGCCTATTTTTAAGGTATGTAACATTATGTACTCTGGACACAACTTTGTGCAGAGCAATCAGCTCGGAGCAACCAGTGATTTAGTTCTGCCGTTTAAGAAGCTACATTTCAGAGACGAATGCAGTTGGATGTGGAAAATCTTACTAAATCTGAACGATTTTATCAATGTGTTCACACCACGAATGTTCAATTACTGATATCCATAAAAATTACAAAATATCTTTGATGCTGCTGAAATCAGGTACATAATGACCGGGAAAATAACAGGGTTGCAGCAACCATGTTACAAGTTCACCGTCAAAAAAAATTTTTTGCTCTAAGAATCTGGGTGTGGATACATTTTGATGCAATAAATAGAGATTCTGGACAAAAATTGTTATCTACTAATTACATACATTTAGCGTGTTTAGAATTATTTGTACCACTATAAATATATGTAAATAAAATAAAATATAATATTTAACGGTGAAGTAATTGATTTTTAAATATATTTTTAATTCGGTCATGAGTATTATTTAGGTTGGGCAACACAACCGAATGATAAAGGTAGTCACAACCAATATCGTCGGCACACCCAACCAACACCATATGTGGTATTAGTTGTGTTGACCGAATCATTCGGATGACACAACTGCCAACTGATAGTAGCTGCAACTGCCAAAAGGAGGTTGGCAATAAATTCGGTTGTCACAACCAATCTGTATTCTCTGTGTATCATCAATGTCCATAGTAATCAGCATATAAGCGTCGCTTAAGTTTTATGTTGGGCGCCAGTTATACTATTTAAGTTAGATAATGAGGCACTAAAGAAAAATAAGCAAAATAACAGTATATTGTTAATACAATTGGCGCCCAAAGCAATCAATTGGCTTCGGAGATTTTTTTTTTTTAAATTATGAGAAAACTTAGTCCAATGAGCAAAGTATTGACCGAAAATGGAATCGACCTGAACTCATTGATGAGTTCGTTTCCTTTGATCCAGCCTGGTAGCCTAGCAGATGCTAAGCGGTGGCGCCCGAGCACAGCGGAGACATTTCAACACTATGAGGCCTATGCATATACAACAAATAATTTTATCTTAAATTTTATTTTAAAAAATTATTTAATATTTTAACCTTTTTAAGACTTATCTGCCACTTGATAGAAAATAAGTTGCAAATGTCTTTTTTCCGGTTAACATAAACTGAAAATTTTTCAGCAATTAGGTGCCTTATAGACGTATGGAATATATAGGCAAGACGTCAATAGAACGGTTTAAAAAAACGTCAACCAACGTAATGCTTCATGAAAATGGGAGAAAAAACTATATAAAAAACTATCATCCAAATTTTCAAGGGAATATATTTTTGGCAATAATACTAGGTCACCTTTTATCACGAGCCATGTAAGCATAAACAATGAACAAAATATTTTCACTTTTACAGATAAATAAATTTTGCGGATTTCTCTTGCTCCAGTGCCCCTATATCAAATTAATTAAATAATTTACATAAAAATTTGTTATACCAACACCAAAACAACTACGGCAAGCACCACATCCAACATGGTTTAACGTCATCAATTTCATCAAGAAATTTTAAATGCAACACCCACATGTGAAGACTTGAAGCGCATTACAAAAATGCAAAACAAGTTTTCTACAGTTTTTTGAAAACTTAAAGCAAAACTGAAAACTTGTTCCTCAAGTTCTGAAAACAAACGAATACCCCCCGAGAGGGTGGGCTAAAGGATAGAAATCCACGCAG
Organism: Haematobia irritans; assembly: GCF_050003625.1. NCBI lineage: Eukaryota > Metazoa > Arthropoda > Insecta > Diptera > Muscidae > Haematobia > Haematobia irritans. The sequence continues at coordinate 93,391,952 of NC_134401.1, read as the reverse complement.
AAAAAAAAAAATTAAAATTCGATGCAAAACCTTTACGAGCTGTAAATTTGTTTTTGTTTGTTCTCTTCATTCATCGTTCTATGATAGTTTAGAATTTTTTTTGTTTGTTTCGAGCTTGTTGGCAGCATGTGTTATTCTGGAAGGCCTTAAAAAACCCCTTTAGCTTGCGGTTTAGCAAACAACCACAACAGACCTATAGAGCTAATTCAATTAGGATATACACGCCCACTATCAATAAATTTATCAAAATGGTTGCAAAAAAAAAACGCAAGCATTTACTCACTCACTCATACACAAATGTTGGAATCTATACAACGAAATGAAAGCTAAACTCTCGCTCAGCCGCTTGAGTGCCATATGAGGGTGATCCAGTCATTCATTAAACGGTGGCATTGTAACTAAATAATAGTTGCCAAGTTTAAGTAAATTATTATGTTAAGCCAAAGGAATAAAGTTGAGCATAATTGAAGTGTGGGAAAATCAGTGTTGGTGAGTAAGGGAACCATAAAGGCAATATGGCGCCCGAGCTTAAATCTTTGTTACTCGATATCTTTTTTTTTAATTTATAAAATTTTCCTAACATTATAAAATGTTACCTACTGAGGAATAAAGACAGTGTATTCCTAAGGAACATTAGCTACCGAGGAATAAAGACAGTTTATTTATACTTTTTATCCTTGGCGCCCGAGCATACACATGAAACACTTTATTAGATACTGCCTTTTTATATACTGATCCGAACGACTCAGAATGAGCGCCTTTCAGAGTAGGTGAGTTGGGGATTCATAATAGGAATGGCGCCCGAGCATAAATCTTTTTTTTTTTAAGATATCGTTTTTGATTAGTCAAATCTTAACAAGACATATGTCTACAGAAAGGAACATTAGTTAGCGAGGGATAATGACAGTTTAGTCCTAACTTTTTTTATATTTGGCGCCCGAGCATACAGATTCAATATGATAAGGATAATGTTGTGTTATGTCTAAAAATTTAAGCCTTTTAACAACGCTTTTGGCGTTAATCTCTATATCATATTGTGATGGGTTACAACTATTTCACATTGTATGCTACTTTTGCCTTCTCTGGATTTCAACCTTTTTGAAAAAAAAACTTAAAGCCAATTTCTTCTTTTTCCATTCTTTAGAGTGTCTCTTGAGGATTCTAGAAAGTTTTATTCAACATAAATAACACCAACATGAAAAACAATCAATAAACAACTTCCGGTTTTGGTTTCCGTTTCTTAAGTTTCCATAGTTCATTGTTTAGGAGTGAATGTTAAGCGAAAGGGCGGTTTTAATTAGTGGCCAAAGTAAACTGAAACTGCACACAAGCCAACAACCAACAAGAAAAATATATTGGCAAGGACGAACGCCTGCAACAGAAACTGACCCCTTTTTTTTCGCTCTCGTGACATAGCCTTTGCCAACAGGACAGTGGAGTGAAGCACATGGCGATTGTGCAAACAAAAATTGCCTCAAGCGTATGCTCAAAAAACAAGGAGACAAGACAAAAAGCAAAACTTTTATGACCATATAACAACGACATGCGGCTAATATTACATTAACCTCCTTATTTTGAGACTATATTGTCCAAGAGTACAGGCCAAGTGTTGTTTATAACTAACTTCAGAGATGTTGTCGTCTGATATCCTAGTCTTGACTTGAGTGAAGTGGTCTCTTGATGCATTGTGCTGGTATAGCCTTTTCTGCAAGCTTTGAAAGTCGATAACAGTTAAAATGTAAACTAACAGTTACACCCCAAAAACGCATTCTGAAGGCCATAAATTAATTTTCGTTTTCCTTTTTTTGGGAGTTTCCCCCGGTTTTTTGTTAGGTTTCTTCCTTGGGTCTCAATGTGCAAAGTTCATTAACTTGTTTAATTAACACTATTTTAGTCTTAACGCCCGACAGTTATTTGTCTTGTTTGCTCGAGTGTAGTCTTATATGACACTAGGATGATGGGACAACCCTTCCATCACTCTAAACTATAGCACGAAAGTTAATATATTTTTTTTTAATTTATTATTTATTAAAATTGGGTGTATTTCCTGTTATGGAAAAATGTGAGAGAGCAACATTTTTTTTGCTTGGAAATTTATGGCTCAATTTGGGAGAAGAGAAAATAACTACACTGGGAAAGAAATACCAAATATTTTTGTAAAAACAATAACAATAAGCTATTTCATTTAAATTTACTTTTAATTAATTGAGTTTAATTCAACCTAATTTAAATTATATTAATTTCATTCACTTCAGTTTAGTTTAATTTAAAATAATCAAATTTAATTTTATTTATTTTAATTGAAGTTAGTCTAATTAACATAATGTTAATTTATGCTAAAGTAAACTAAACTTATTTATTTTGTAAATATATTATTTTGATTTAATACACATACGTTTTATTTATTTTTTTTTTTTTGTAAATGCTTGAAAGGTAAATTAAGATATCAAGACAGATAGTGGCTATGCAAATAAATTTAATTAAAAACTAAAAAAAAAATAATTTAGTAAAATTAATTAAATTATTTTTTTTCAAATTTATCTAATTTAAAGAAATTAATTAATATAATTTAATTTATTTGAATTTAATTATTATATTTTTTTTAGTTTTATTCAAATTTATTTAATACTGATAACGGCTATGCAGACAGAGAATGATTGGTGGGAAATCCCCTGTTGAAACCTGTATATCTATCTTCAAATACAGATGGCGCCCAAGCATTTACTTTTTTTAACATAATAACAAATAATATTTTAAGTATTAAATTACATTAAGGAAAAATAAATTTAATGGTATATAAAATAAATTTTAATGGTATATTTTGAGGCACAACAACAAACATAATTAAATTGAATTAAAACAAAATATTAATTTTTAAAAAAGTTATATTAAATTATTTTTAATTTTAATAATAATAATTTGATTAATTTATATGGATTTTTTTAATTTTATTAAGAAATAGAAATAAAAATTTAACATGCTTCAATATGAAAATTAATTTAATTAAAAAAAAAATAAATTTAATTTTATTTTATTTTATCCTTATTTAATTTGGTTTATTTTATATAATTTAGTTAAGTTAAATTAGTTTCATTTAACAGGCTTCACTTTTACTTATATTTGGGTCGAAAACCTTTGTAGTTAGTACCCTACATTCTGTCATTATTTATATTCATAATGTATTATGGTTATAAATATTATATAAAAATAAATAAATTTTATTTATATTATTTATTTAATTTAATTAATATAATATTTTTATTTAAATTAAAATTTTTAATTTTTTTTAATTTTATTCAAATTTACTTAGTTTATTATTTTATTTATTTAGTACTGATAAAGATAATAAAAAGTCAGTGTTGATCCCTTTATATCTATCCTCAAATACAGATGGCGCTCGAGTATATATATTGTATAACATAATAACAAATAATTTTTTAATTATTAAAATACATTAAGAAAAATAAATTAAAACAAATTGATGGTATATTTGAAAGTTCATTCAAAAAAATAATAATAATAACAATTAAATTAAATTACCATGAAACAAAATATTAAGTTTATTGAATTACTTTTCATTTAATTAATATTTTTCATTTTATATTAATTTAATTTAATTTATTTAAAAAAAATTCATTAATTCATTATGATTGTAAATATATAAATAAATAAATTAATTTATTTTAGTACTGTAGTAAGTTTAATTACATTAATTTAATTTAATATAAAAATGATTATCTTTAATTACATTATATTTAATTAAAAAAACAATAATATAATTGATTTTATTATATTTTTTATAGTAGTTACATAATTTATTTTAGTATGGAAATTAATTTAATTAAAAAAATAAATTTTATTTTATTCTTGTTTAATTTGGTTTACTTTTATATAATTTAGTTTAGTTAAATTAGTTTCATTTAACAGGTTTTACTTTTATTTATATCAATTATTTAATTTAATTAATATAACATTTGTATTTGAATTATTATTTTTTTTTTTTAATTTTATTCAAATTTATTTAGTACACAGAAAAAAATATCACGAAAATATTTCCAATTAAAAAGTTAATTGAAGTTGAACATTTTTTCAATTAACAAATTAATTGATACAATTAACTTTTTAATCATGATAGAAACATTAAGTTAATTAAGTCAATGATTGAAAATTTTTTAATTTTTAATTAAAAAATTAATTGATACAATTAACTTTTTAATCAAATTCGGAAGACTAATTCAGTTAAAAACAAGTATATACGGCCGTAAGTTCGGCCAGGCCGAAGCTTATGTACCCTCCATCATGGATTGCGTAGAAACTTCTTCTAAACACTGCCATCCACAATCGAATTACTTAAGTTGCGGTAACGCTTACCGATGGCAAGGCATCTTAAAACCTCCTAACACCATCTTCTCAATTGTATGACAAAATTTTCTATAGAAAGAAAATTTTAACAAAATTTTTTATAGAAATAAACTTTTGACAAAATTTTCTATAGAAATAAAATCTTGGTAGATTATTTTTGGCTCGAGTGGCAACCATGATTATGAACCGAATAAAATTTGAACAAAATTTTCTATAGAAATAAAATTTTGACAAAATTTTCTATAGAAATAAAATTTTGACAATGATGAAAATTTTATTATGAACCGAATAATATTTTAACAAAATTTTCTCTAGAAATAAAATTTTGACAAAATTTTCTATAGAAATAAAATTTTGACAAAATTTTCTATAGAAAAAAATTTTGGTAGATTATTTTTGGCTCTAGTGGCAACCATGATTATGGACCGATATGGACCAATTTTTGTGTGATTGGACCAATTTTGGTATGGTTGTTAGCGACCATATACTAACACCACGTTCCTAATTTGAACCGGATCGGATGAATTTTGCTCCTCCAAGAAGCTCCGGAGGTCAAATCTGGAGAACGCTTTATATGGGGGCTATATATAATTATGGACCGATATGGACCAATTCTGGCACGGTTGTTAAAGATCATATACTAACACCATGTTCCAAATTACAACCGGATTGGATGAAATTTTCTTCTCTTAGAGGCTCCGCAAGCCAAATCTGTGGATGGGTTTATATGGGAGCTATATATAATTATGGACCGATGCGGACCAATTTTTGCATAATTGTTAGAGACCATATGCTAACACCATGTACCAAATTTCAGCCGGATCGGATGAAATTTGCTTCTCTTTGAGGCTCCGCAACCCAAATCTGGGGATCGGTTTATATGGGCGCTTTATATAATTATATAATTATGGACCGATGTATTTTTGTATGGTTGTTAGCGACCATATACCAATACCATGTACCAAATTTCAGCCGGATCGGATGCAATTTGCTTCTCTTTGAGGCTTTGCAAGCCAAATCTGGAGATCGGTTTATATGGGGGCTATATATAATTATGTACCGATATGGACCAATTTTTGCATGGTTATTAGATACCATATACCAACATCATGTACCAAATTTCAGCCGGATCGGATGAAATTTGCTTCTTTTTCGGCTCCGCAAGCCAAATCTGGGGATCGGTTTATATGGGGGCTATATATAATTATGGACCGATGTGGACCAATTTTTGCATGATTGGTAGAGACCATATACTAACCGCATGTACCAAATTTCAGCCGGATCGGATGAAATTTGCTTCTCTTAGAGCAATCGCAAGCCAAATTTGGGGGTCCGTTTATATGGGGGCTATACGTAAAAGTGGACCGATATGGACCAATTTTCGCACGGTATTTAGAGACCATATACCAACAACATGTACCAAATTTCAGCCTGATCGGATGAAATTTGCTTCTTTTAGAGCAATCGCAAGCCAAATTTGGGGGTCCGTTAATATGGGGGCTATACGTAAAAGTGGACCGATATGGACCAATTTTTGCATGGTTGTTAGAGACCATATACCAACATAATATACCAAATTTCAGCCGGATTGGATGAAATATGCTTCTGTTAGAGGCTCTACAAGCCAAATCTGAGGGTCCCTTTATATGGGGGCTATACGTAAAAGTGGACCGATATGGCCCATTTTTAATACCATCCGACCTACATCGATAACAACTACTTGTGCCAAGTTTCAAGTCGATAGCTTGTTTCGTTCGGAAGTTAGCGTGATTTCAACAGACGGACGGACGGACGGACGGACATGCTTAGATCGACTCAGAATTTCACCACGACCCAGAATATATATACTTTATGGGGTCTTAGAGCAATATTTCGATGTGTTACAAACGGAATGACAAAGTTAATATACCCCCATCCTATGATGGAGGGTATAAAAATGCTAATATGTTTTTTAATTTTTAATTAAAAATGTATTTCAAACAACCATTTTTTAATCCAAATAAAAACTCTAAGCCAATTCAGAAAGTAATTAAAAATAGTTACCTTTTTTAATTAATAATAAATTAAATTAAATTAACTAAATAAATTAATTGAGTTTTGCAATCAACATCAATTACATTTTTAATTGAATCAATTAAAAATTTAATTGAAATTAATTTGAAAATCAATTAATTTTTTAATCAAGAATTTTTTCTATGCCCAATTAAAACTGTGATTGATACTATCATTTTCGTGATTGAAGACATTTCAATTAAAAAATTAATTGGATCACTTAATTTGGTGATTGAATCAGAATTTTTTTTTTTTTTTTGTGTGTACTGAGACAGATTATAAAAAGTCAGTGTTGAAGCCTGTATATCTATCCTCAAATACTGATGACACCCGAGCATATATATTGTATATATATTATATATTGTTATTATGTTAACAAATAATTTTTTAATTATTAAAATACATTAAGAAAAATAAATTCAAATATATTGATGGCATATTTTAAAGTTCATTAAAAAAAAAATAATTAAATTAACATGAAACAATATATTATGTTTATTGAATTACTTTTCATTTAATTAATATTTTCTAGTATTGTAGCAATTTTAACTACATTAATCTAATTTAATATAAAAGACATTACCTTTATTTACATTACATTTAATTAAAAAAAAAAACTTAATTGATTTTATTATATTTTTTATAGTAGTTACATAATTTAGTAGTTAAAACATTTCTTTAAAATAATAATTTAATTACTTTTGTTACATTTTTATTTTATTTTATAATAATTTAATTTAATTTAATTTAATTTAAAATTCGTTGTCATTGAAGGAACAGATTATTTTTAATTTGTTCGATAGAATAACAGCCTGTTTCTGTATGTCGAACGAGCTCTATCGATCGACTGAAATGGAGACAAACAGCTGAATTTATAACCAAAAATCAGCTGTTTCTGTGCATTTCAGTCGATCGATAGAGCTCGTTCGTCATACAGAAACAGGCTGTTAATATTTGAATCAACCAAGTCCTTTTTCTGTGTGTGTATTAAGCTGAAGAATTTAAACGATATTAAGTTGAACTATTTCTTTTATTTTCCTTTTTATATTCTTGTTTGAGGAATAAAGGTTTATTGATTTCCTCACTTTATTGTAAGGCATTGTCGTTTTTATTTTTCCTTTTAAAGTTAAGCTGTCTAATAAAGTAACACAAAACCGAGGGGGCGTGTCAAAAAATAAACAGCAAAAAAAAAACAACTGGTTAAGCATTAAAAAATATTGACTAACAAAGCCACCACGATATGACTTTGCTTTTAGAGTTACAAAAAAAATAGCTAAGTTTGCATGTCTTTGGGTTTGTTGTGGTATTTGTACTTTAACTCTCCTTTGTTTATTGTTATCGCCTGTAGTTTTCTAGGGAAAAATTCTAAACAAAAAATATCAACAAATTTACAACAGCAAAATAAAAAGACTGCCTCATGCCATTTTTGGCCACAAAGTTGTCTGGTCTTGTTAGCTTGATAAAATATATATATAGCTAAAACCTAAGGTGAGATATTAGAATTTTAAATACACTTAGAGAAATTTCAAATTCATAACAGCAAAATAAAAAGACTGGCTCATGCCATTTGTGGCCACAAAATTGTCTGGTCTTAAAACCATATGAGATATTAGAATTTTAAATACACTTGGAGAAATTTGAAATAATTTTCTTTGCTTTTAATTTTTTTACTTTAATACAAAATATATCTTTATTTTATTTTAAAGTAAAAAACTTAAAATTATTATTTTTTTTTTATTTTTTTTTTAATTGTTTCTATTTACTAAAATTTTATTTCAAGTTGTTTTCCTTTCATGCAATAGATTGACAGCTGTCTAGTAGATATCAATCGGTTGTTGTTGTTTTTTTTCTTATTAAACCAAAAAAATGCAGGTTTCGTTGTTTATTTTATTATTTAAATATATGCATGAAATGTGTATATGTTTATATTAAGACAATCTCCTTTTTTAATATGTTTTTTTTGTTTGTTAAGTATTTAACGCCTTAGGCGTTAAGTGAAGCATGCAAATATTGTTTCGGCCAATATGTTTGTTAGTTGTCGATGCAGGTTTTTTAAATGCTAAAAGGTGGCTTTTGGTTAAGTTAAGAAACTCGTAAAACATTCTATTTTGAGAAGAATTTAAAATATCGCTGTGTTGAGCTGCACCGAAACACATATACCCTTCAAAATAGATTTGTATTATTATAATCGTACTAATTTAAAAAGCATAATCAAAAATGTAAATACACTCAAAAAAAACTTTACTTGGATTCAAAGATTTTGACCTTCCTTTAAGGATATTGGTATTGATTCCGAGCCAAATATGCGGCTTGTTTAAAATAAAGAAATTTTTTACGGAATACACTCAAAAAAACTTTACTTGGATTCAAAGATTTTGACCTTCCTTTAAGGATATTGGTATTGATTCCGAGCCAAATATGGGGCTTCTTTAAAATAAAAAAATTTTTTACGGACCTCTCTGGCTTTAAATCTAGGATCGATAAAATTAAAATTGGATGCAGATCTCATTCTTCGAATTTTTATTCTCTGTTTGAAGTAAGGATTATAAACTTTCTTTTAATTAGAATGTAATTATTTTAAAGAATTTTGTCCTTAGCATTCCATATTAGGTCAATATTTTTTTCAGTGTACACCATTCCATATTCCAACTTCAGCTAGGAAAAATTCTGAACATACGATATTAAACCGCGATTCAGTGTTGCCAGTATTGGGGATTTTCCCCTAAATCTGGGATATTTATAGGAGAACTTTTTGATTTGGAACTCTCAGTTTTAGTTCTCGAGCATTTAGAATGCAAGTCCAAGTCCAAGATAAATATTTGATGACTTTATATCCAAAATTCATGCTAATGAGGGCTTGTACCGGATGATATTTTGAACACCCGTCTTCGGTAACTCGTAAACTGGCTTAACAAAAATTTCATATTTTTTCAAATTTTTAGATTTTAACGGATTTTCTACAGCAGAGTCTATTCCTTTTTTCCCAAAACTTGACAAAAATTTATTGGGGATTTTGGGGGACAAAAGCCAGGGAAATAATGGTAATAGTGCCTCGATTTACTATAAAAAAATTAGATTCCTATCTCAACTATAATTTCTATAATTTTAAGATGTAAAATCAGGAGACGGGTATATTTTGGTACTGTACCCAACTACAAAGTTAAGAACAGGGCTGTTTTCTTTTAGCACTGGATACCCTAAAAGTACTCGCTTATCCAGGACATCTTCAAAAATATGCAACACTGTCATCAGCTGTTTAAAAACAATCATAGAATAGAAGTGCAATCTTGAATTTTTAATGTATGAAATGCTCCAATTAGTAATAAATATGCTGCGATTATTTATGGCACTGCACCACTTTGAATTTCATGTTTTTCAATAAATTAGTCACAATAAATTGCTGTTGTGAATCGATGAAGCGTCACTTTATCAAAATACAATCTGGCAATATCGATGCGACTTGCATTGATGAGATATTCCGCATAGAACACCAGTGCAACGATGTTCTGGATAGTCCATACAAATGTTGCATCCAGTGCAAAAAGAAAACAGTCCTAATAAAAGATCTAAAAAATAAATTGACCATTCAAGGTCATCAATCAAAAAGTTACACCCGTTAAGTTTTAAATATCTTAAGACTATTGAGGTATTTGTATTAATTTTAATTAATTTTGCATTTATTTTATTTTTCCAAATTTCTAACATTTTACACAAAATCAATCAATTATTCAATATTCATTCAAGACCCTTATGAATAAACATGAAATAAAATTAATTTGCAATCATTGTAAAAGAATTGTAAATTCTAATTTATATAAAAAAAAAAAAACTATCTCATTAAAAAATTAACTACTTTAATTGCCATCATACTAATCCATATTCATATCGATTCATATTAAAAATTCAATGAACTAAATTCACTTTTTATTCTCCTCGCAATCGATTAAATTGACAAAAACATTTATATGACCATAAACAATTGGCATATAACAATTTTATCTTGACATTAGAAACTATAACAAAAGGGTTTACTAACAATAACGTATCGATCTTTCGATTTCCGTTGTGATTGGAAATTTCTCGATTAGATTCCATATGAAAGGTCAGATGGACAAGAGAAAAATGCAAAAAAAATAGAAATGAAACTAACCTGTGTTTGAGTCAGACCCAGACTCGCCGCTAATTCTGCACGTTCTGGTAAGGCCAAGTACTGTGTACGCTGGAAACGACGATTTAATTGCTGCAATTGCAGTGAACTGTATATGGTGCGGGGTTTGCGCATTTTCTTGCCTTTACCATTAACACGTAGGCCGGAATCTTCGCATTTGTCCGATATGGAAAAATCTGAGAAATCTAAAAAGGGAGAAGAAGGTAAAAAATTTGGAAATTAAGGCATCATAGAAAAACTATAAAAATATTGGTGTAAATTTTAGTTAAATATTTTTGGTTTAAGTAAATATAATTTAATTTAATGTTTACATAATCTAATTTGTTTAACTTAATTTAGTTTTATAAATTTAACTTAATTTAAGAATATTCCGTTTTTATTATTTACTCTCATCAAGTTGATTTAATGCAAATTTCTGTTAATTTTAAATTCATTTGAAGTGTTATCAATTTACCTTATGAAATCGTTAAAACAGAAAAATATAAAAATGCTAAATATACCCTAAAAACTATTTGTGTTTGTATTTTTTTCTAAATTTAATTTAATTTAATGCTATTTAGTTTAATTTAATTTAAACTAAATTATGAAATTTCATTAATTTTTTACTTAATTTTATTTAATTAAATTCAATTTAGTTTTGCTTTTATTTTTAATTAATTTATTCATTTAATTTAATTCAATTAGATTTTATTAATCTAATTATTTATTTAACTCTAATTAATTGAATACTTAGTTAATTTAATTTTTATGTAATTTTAAAATAATTTAGCCTAATTTAAATGTGTTTAATTTATATTATATTCTAATTTAATTTAATTTAATGCTATTTGGTTTAATTTAATTTAAACTAAATTATGAAATTTCATAAAATTTTTATTTAATTTTATTTAATTAAACTCAATATAGTTTTGCTTTTATTTTTACTTAATTTATTCATTTAATTTAATTCAATTAGATTTTACTACTCTAATTATTTATTTAACTCTAATTAATTGAATATTTAGTTAATTTAATTTTTATGTAATTTTAAAATAATTTAGCCTAATTTAAATGTGTTTAATTTATATTATATTCTTTAATCTCTTTTTTTATTTAAATTTCCATTAATTTAAATTTAATTTGATTTTATTTAATTAATTAATTTAATTATTTTTTAGTTTAATCGAATTTCATTTTTCTTTATTAGATACAATTGAATTAAGATTTTTATTTGATATATTTTTTTATTCAGTTTATTATTTTTTTTCAAATTTAAATTGTTTTAGTTAAATAAAAGCATAAACTGGTATACCATATTTTTCTTGTTTCTATTTCATAGTATGTTTTATCTGTAATGCACTCAGCGACCATGCTTTGTATAAAGTGGATACGCGATGTGTATCCATTTTTGTTTGATTGTGTTTTTTCAATTTTTATAAATTTAGTCTAATTTTTGATTTTTTTGTTTAATTACTTAATTTATTTCATATTATTTATTTATTTTTTTTTTGCTTGAAACTGATAACGTAGTCTAAATGATACAATTAAATTTTTAATCAAATTAAATAAAAAATAAAGCCAGTTGAGAAAATTATTGAAAATTATTGAATGTTTACGTTTTAATTAAAATATTAATTATCACAAATAATATTTTATATAAATTATAATATATTCCCAATTAAAAATATAATTGAAAACTTGGAAAATAATTAAATTCTATAAATTGATTGAAACCATATAAGACAATGCTCTAATAAAATTACAAGAAAATTTTTAACTAAATATTTAATTGTCACACATAATATTTTAATTAAATAATAATATATTCCCAATTAAAAATATAATTGAAAACTAGGAAAATAATTAAATTCTGTAAATTGATTGAAAACACATAAGAAATGCTCTAATAAAATTACAAGAAAATTTTTAACTAAATATTTTTTAATTAAAACAATTAAAATTTAAATAAATAATTGGTAGCCTCAATTAAATAATTTATTAATAATTAGTTAAATAATTAATTAAATTAAATAAAAAATAAAGCCTGTTGAGAAAATTATTGAAAATTATTGAATGTTTATGTTTTAATTAAAATATTAATTATCACAAATAATATTTTATATAAATTATAATATATTCCCAATTAAAAATATAATTGAAAACTTGGAAAATAATTAAATTCTATAAATTGATTGAAAACATATAAGAAAATGCTCTAATAAAATTACTAGAAAATTTTTAACTAAATATTTTTTAATTAAAACAATTAAAAGTTAAATAAATAATTGGTACACACAAAAAATTTTTTTCTGATTCAATCACGAAATTAATTGATCCAATTAATTTTTTAATTGAAATGTCTTCAATCACGAAAATGATAGTATCAATCACAGTTTTAATTGGGCATAGAAAAAATTCTTGATTAAAAAATTAATTGATTTCATTACCAAATTTCAATTAAGTTTTTAATTGATTCAATTAAAAACTTAATTGATGTTGATTGCAAAACTATTTTCAATTACATTCTGAATTGGCTTAGAATTTTTAGTTGGATTAACAATTGATTGTTTGAAAAAAAAATTAATCAAAAATTTAATCACTTTTATAACTGACTTAGTCTTCCGAATTTGATTAAAAGTTAATTGTATCAATTAACTTTTTAATTAAAAATTTTAAAATTTTCAATCATTGACTAAATTAACTTAATGTTTCTATCTTGATTAAAAAGTTAATTGTACCAATTAATTTATTAATTGAAAAAATTTTCAACTTCAATTAACTTTTTAATTGGAAATATTTTGGTGATATTTTTTTCTGTGTAGCCTCAATTAACTAATTTATTAAAATTAAAAAAAATTAAAATTAATTATTTTATAACTGAATCTATAAAAAAAAATTAAAAATGTCTTATTAATTCTGTGATTGATGTTAGCATCTTTGTGGCAATTAAAAAATTAAATTGGAACAATTATTTTGTAATTAAAAATTTTTTTTTTGTATTTAAATTTAAATGGAATATTATAACTTTATTTATATCATTATCGATCATCTTCAGTATATCTTAGTTTACTTTATATATATAAATGTATATTCTATATATTTATAAATTTATGTTCTATTTTCATCTATATTTCTCTGGATTAAAATTTTTTTAAATAAAATTTTTAATATCATTAAAATTTTTAATGAAAGCTATTAGTTTTCTCTTTTATCAAGAAAATGTCTTTATAATGTTCCTCATTCGTCATAGTCGCACTTCATAATGATTCTCTTCATGTTGTTTTTTTTTTATCAAATTAAGTTGTTCGAAGATATAACTCCACAAACTACTAACACCAGTAATGGTTAGTTAGTGCAATACTGCATATACTTTCGTGTATTTGTAAAATATAAGCCGGCTTCAAAATTTATTATCTGTAGTCATAATTCCATATCAAGGTTGGCCATCATTAGCCATCAGAGCTTCAAAACATGTGTAAATGTTATTACTAATGGACAATTAAAACTCCAGGATGGAGCAGTGAGTGTATGTTAGTTATCAAGTATTCAATAATGAAAATGAAAAGATCGCTCTACTGCCATGGAATGAATATAAGCGTGTAAAGGCATACATTTGTCTATATCTATGCAATACATAAGAATACATATATTGCATATATTATCATTATTTAAGACCTCTAAAATAAAATATACTTGCAAATTGAAAACATTAAACCTAAAATAAAAGCACAAAATTCAATGGACGTATACAGAGACCACTGATCCAGACCACTAGACAGATAGACAAACATACAGACAGACAGACAGACACTGAAAAGAATGGTCTGTAATTAATTACAACGCCAAATGAAAACTTAATTACAGCAATTACAATTACCTAGCAGACACTTGAACTATACTCACACACAATCAGAGATACGCAGACACGCACATTTACCAACAAAGTATGGCACAATCCGTACATACATGTAAATGCATATGTGAACTGCTTTTCTATAATATTTGCACACATTTATTGTAATCCAATATTATATATTTAATACTATAATATTAATTTATTTTAATAGTATATTATTTTTTGGTACTATGTTTATCATATAAATTCTAATAATTGTAAATAAAGTAAAATTTAATTTATATGTATATATGTTATGTACGTCCGTAATTTCGGCCAGGCCGAATCTTATGTACCCCCTCCACCATGGATTGCATAGAAACTTCTACTAAAGACGGTCATCCACAATTAAATTACTTCTTAACATAATCTTCTAAATTGTAAGTTAGTCCATGCGGGATATATAGTAGACAAAAGAAAGGTCGATTAGATACGTATATATTCAGTTCTTGACCGATATATATATATATATAGGGAAGAAATAATTACGAACCGTTATGAACTTTTGTGCTGTAATTATAGAGCCAGATTTGAAATATGGGGGTCGCTTTATATGGGGGCTATATATAATTACCCAGCAAAAAATGGAGCACTATTTCAGCAGGATTCTAAGGGAGAGAGGCAGTACCAACTGCTTACAAAACAACCGAATAATCGCTGATTTTTGTGGGCGATGTCCCGATTTAGAGCAGCTTCTACATAGCGCTGATATAATTGCTCATTTTAATAGAAATATTGCCCAGAAGTGATATATAATCTTGCGTATAGCATTGTTGGCGTGAACAGCACAACCTTTCATGCATCTATACTACACGAATTGGATGCAGTAACGTAAACGAATGATCATAAACTAGTTCGATTACTCATTTACGTTATTGCCACCGATTCATGCAGTGTGGATGCACTGCCTACTTTATTGTATACCAAAAAGCGCAACTAAACTCTTACTGCTGAAGTATTCTTTGCTGGGTATGAACCCGAGTCTACAAAAAATGTCAGATTTTTTATTGTTTGGTAGATTGGTAGAATTCTTGTTAATTTGGAAGATTTTGCAAAATATTCCTCTCCAACTATGAAATGCTTCATAAATTTTCTATAGAAATAACATTTTGACAAAATTTTCTACAGAAATCAAATTCTGACAAAATTTTCTATAGAAATAAAATTTTGACAAAATTTTCTATAGAAATATAAAATTTTGACAAAATTTTCTATGGCAATAAAATTTTGGTAGAATATTTTTGGCTCGAGTGGCAATCGTGATTTTCTGTGATTGGGGATCGGTTTATTTGGAGGCCACATATAATATACATCGATACGGAGCAAATTTGGCATGGTTGTTATCGGCCATACACTAGCGAAATGTACCAAATTTCTACCGGATCGGATGAATTTTGCTCCTTCAGGAGGCTCCGGAGGTTAAATCTGGGGATCGGCTTATATGGAGCTATATATAATTATTGTCCGATATGGACCAATTCTGGCATGGTTGTTAGAGACCATATACATGCAAAAAAATAATTCTTTCCTCCCAAACGAAATTTTAGACAAAAACAAAGTTCGTTTCTCATTTGCTTTTCGCTGTAAGGAAGTGTATTTGGGAGAAAAGTATATACTTTTTGTGATAAACGTTTATTCTTTTCCAGGATGTAAAAACACAACAATTTCATAAGGATAAACTCAAAAAAAAAAAAAACATTGTTTTCCTGCTAATTGCATTTTCTCTCACATCTTTCTGACATCCACGATGTTTTTTTGTTCTTAACACCTTTTCCTGTAATACCAACAATGTAGAAGAAATTATACGAATTTATAAATTTTTAAACTTTTTTTACCTTTCGCCTGGACGGAGAATCGAACCGCGGACCATGCACTTTGTAAGCCAACACACTAACCACTGAGCTATGTACCTGTTATGGTCATCAATAGATAAATATCCATATAAGTTATATTTATATAGCATAGCTTGCGGCGCCCACGAACCGAATAAACAAAGTTTATTTAACAGAAACAAACATTTAGTGTGGCACCGTGGTGCAGTTCTTGCTACGTCCGACTTGCATTCCAAGGGTCGTGGGTTCGATCCCTGCTTCGACCAAAGTTTTTTTTTTTGGTTTTTTTTTTGTACATATATTCCAGATATGTTCGGAAGATTCCGAAAAAATGTTCAACATTACATTGTGGTACATTAAATTTTGAACTGTAAAATGTGTCTTATTAAAGACCTAAAGTCAGAAATGGACTGTGTTGTTGTTTCAAAAATAACTTTTTTTATTGAAAAAATAAAAATTTTGTAACAAGCGATTTTTTTTGGTGATAAAAGTTTAAAATTTTCGAAGCAATTCAAAAAATTCTAACAAAAGAAAAACGTTTTCGGTACACGTTTTCCGAACGTTTTTTTTTTCTTTGCGTGTACTTACACCGCGTACTAAGTTTCAACCGCATCGGATGAATTTTGCTCCTCTAAGAAGCTCCGGAAGTCAAATCTGGGATAGGTTTATATGGGGACTATATAAATTTATTGTCCGATATGGACCAATTCTGGCATGGTTGTTAGAGACCATATAGTAACACCACGTACCAAATTTCAGCCGGATCGGATGAAATTTGCTTCTCTTAGGGGATCCGCAAGCCAAATCTGGGGATCGGCTTATATGGGGGCTATATATAATTATTGTCCGATATGGACCAATTCTGGCATTGTTGTTAGAGACCATATACTAACACCATGTACCAAATTTCAGCCAGTTCGGATGAAATATGCTACACTTAGGGGCTCTGCAAGGTAAATCTGGGGGTCCGTTTATATGGGGGCTATACGTAAAAGTTGACCGATATGGCCCATTTTCGATACGATCTGACCTACATCAATAACAACTACTTGTGCCAAATTTCAAGTCGATAGCTTGTTTCGTTCGGAAGTTAGCGTGAATTCAACAGACGGACGGACGGACATGCTAAGATCGACTCAGAATTTCACCACGTCCCAGAATATATATACTTTATTGGGTCTTAGAGCAATATTTCGATGTGTTACAAACGGAATGACAAAGTCCTATGGTGGAGGGTGTAATGAAACTACTTTGCCGGAATTTCCAACAGTGTAACTGCGCCTACTGTACAATACCTGTTCTTTATTTCATGGTATCGAAAGCATTTCAGATATAGGTTAGATTAGGTTAGGTGGCAGCCCGATGTATCAGGCTCACTTAGACTATTCAGTCCATTGTGATACCACATTGGTGAACTTCTCTCTTATCACTGAGTGCTGCCCGATTCCATGGTAATCTCAATGACACGGGACCTCCTTTTTATAGCCGAGTCCGAACGGCATTCCACATTGCAGTAAAACCACTTAGAGAAGTTTTGAAACCCTCAGAAATGTCACCAGTATTACTGAGGTAGGATAATCCACCGCTGAAATACTTTTTGGTGTTCGGTCGAAGCAGGAATCGAACTCACGACCTTGTGTATGCAAGGCGGGCATGCTAACCATTGCACCACGGTGGCCCAGACATATCGATTTGAATCAAAAATAAAATAATATCACTATGTCAGAATATCCAGTATCAGATCTATGTATATGTAAATTAATAATTTAATTAATAAATAATTAAAATTGTGCTACGAATTTAGTTGTATTAAAATGAATTGATATAATTATTATCAATTGGTTTTAGTCAAGCATTAAAGCATCTTTGTGATAAAACGATTACTAGGATTATTTTAAGGGATTCTCTCAGTATAACCTCAATAGATTTTGTTTGCTCTTTTTTTTAAATTTCGCTTTTAACTTGAATTAAGTTTCATTGCTTGTTTTTTTGAAATTTTTATCTATCACTTCAATCATCCGATGACATAATTAAACGTTTCAAATAGTGACTGTAACTGCGTTTTGACAAACAGAAACAAAACAGACACACACACACACACATTCTAAATTTATTGTCTATGTTTCCGCATGAGCGAATTCAGATGGGACACATCTTCATAAATGGCAATGTGAAGCCCCCTTCGGATACAATTGTTCAAAAATTCACAACAGAAAAAAATAAAAAACAAAAACGTTTAACCTTGAGCAATTCAAAAAAAGTAGAAATTATTTGTACTATTTTTTTATCACTAATAAAAAAAATGTCCATTCTATTGACAATATTTGAACTGATTTCACAGTATTTAAAGTTTGAATGAGACGTTGGATAATTGTCACAATATGTGAAAATGAAAGAGACATTTACATTTGAAGTTTAGAGAATATTGACATACATTTGTCCTTTTATTATAAAAGAATTCGTAATAAGTCAAATAGGTTAGTTTATGTGGCAGCCCGATGTATCAGGTTCACTTAGACTCTTCAGTCCATTGTGATACCACATTGGTGAACTTCTCTCTTCAATAAATCAACTAGATGTGGGTGGTAAAGTAAATAAATTTAACTAATCACATTTTTTAAAATTTTTTATGAACAAACATCTCGTGATAACAATAAGCTACTTTGCAAACTATACAAAATACAAATAAACTTCAGATATAAAAATAATATAATATATTAGCCAGTAGCAATTCATAAACGATAATATTTCTGTTCTGTAAAAGTCAATATGGATTTGTAGCTTTGTATACAGAAAAGGGTTGACGTATCACCACCAATCCATTGAACTACGAACCTTGACACAGCAGGGAGTTGTCATCATCAACAATAATCAGTGTTTGCTTAACAATCTACCCCTGCTGTTAAATGAAATGACCAATTATAAGACCATAGTATTTTCAAATTAAAAGATCAATGAATGAATGAATCGATGGGCTTTCATATGCCTTGTTGTTGTTGTTGTTGAAGTCATTCGAAAGTAATAAAACAAAATACCGAAAACAAAAAGTCCTCTTATGTAGGTTTTTATGGTGTCGTTGTTTTTATTTTTGGTTCAACACCATGAGGAAGCATCTTTTTTTGTATTCACCATTTAAAGTCTAGCCTTTATTCAAAATATACCTTAAAAATTTCCAAAGACATCGTTTTGATTCATCTCTTCATCATCATCGTCATCAGTAGAAGCAGCAGCATCAGCATCCTCATTTCTGTGGGTTATTTCTGTTGTGGTCTTGTGTTAAAGTGCCATTGATAATTTTTCATTATAAGAGCTCTAGACAAGTGTGAATTTTGCCACAATCATACAGACATAAAACATTGATGATGACTGCAACAACAACAATGAGAACATGAAGAGGACAAAATAACCACTATACTTCATAATAAATCACACTTCAAATTAACAATAACCACAAACAAACAAACCTCAGTAACAGGAACAAAAAATTTGCTAATGTGTATAAGAAGTGTTTGTCAATAGGTTCTATCCAAAACGAATGCTGGAATTGAAGAACATTTGCCATGAAAATAAAATTGAGAAAATTTTGCTGAAAATGCTGATATCGCACCTAAATAGCGGACTCAACGATAAAAGTTCTGCAGCTCTTGTAATATCTGAAAGATGCTGCATTCATCGTCTAACTTAAGCTATTCTCCAATTCCCAACTATTTGCAGTAAATACCACTGTCACAATTTTTAATCCAGATGTTCAGACCTCCGAAATCGTGTTCTCGTCCCTGTCCTCTATGTTTGCGACAATCCAATATAGATTATGCTCATAAACATGTCGGGACGTCATATAGTCAGTTCTTATATGTTGTCAACTGACAGAAAGATACTGCATTCGTCATCCATCTTAAAGGACCCTCCAATTCCCAACTCCTGTGCTCTCGGCCATTTTCTATCTATTCGTAGAAATGTTTAGATCTCCGAAATGTATCTGGTCCTCGTTCCAGACCTCTAGGCTTCGGACTAGAGAATTTAGATTATCCTAATAAACATATCGAGACGCCATATGTTGTCCAATTGAAGAAAACAAAGATTGCAGTACGTCGGTATTTTGCGTTGTCTGACGCATTCAGGCCTTTCAGTCGAATGATATCATGCCAGGAAGGCATGATATTTATTCCATACGGTGGCTCCTATTTGATTGATTTGAGCTTGCAAAAAGGTTCGGCAATAGACTTCCTGTTGTTGGTTCTAAACAAAGTTTAGATGGAATAATTAATTGAATCAGTGAATTATATAAATTATATAAGTCTTCAAATTAAATTTTTCTTTTGTTTATTTTATCTTTTTCCAATTTGAAAGCAACTTGCCTTTATCAAATCCCTATCATTCCATTTGTATACCCTTTAACGTTGAATCATTTGAATATCTTAAATCAAATAAAAAAAAACACTTGATGTTTTGTATCTCTATTGTGATTTCCTTCTGTATAACTTTTGAAAATGTTTGCTTGAATAAGCTGAAAAAGTTTTCAAAACGCATTATCCGTATAATTCCCTTAGAGAAATATTCTCAAACGAAATACCCCACATCTATTGTTCTCAAATTTGGTTGGAGCTGAAAGATCTTCTGAAACCAGCATCAACACCTTTGACTTTCGATGACGAAGTATTATGACCACAATGCTGTTTAGTTGAATAAAGACGCACATGCTGAAAATGACGATGATGCTAACGCTGACACTGTTGATGAAACTGACATAGACTGTATGATTTTGGAGGGATCTTAAGTGGTTTCATGTTGATTTGTGATCAGCTCAAGTGTAGTAGGAGCTGTTGTTTTCGTTTTTAATGGACTGCTAAATTTTACTTGGTGTCAACGATGAAGATCATTGAGTTTTTTTCTTTGAGTGTAATGCAAATTCACAAGCAGTCTAGAGATCACAGGGTTTATGGCAGAGGGAATCGCAAAGATCATACAAACCACTTTCATTGAAGACAATAAGGCAGCATGAAGCAACAACAACAACGATGTAAAATTAAGATGATATATGTTATCAAGAGATTTATTAGGGATGCCAATATAAAGATGTTGATTTAGAAATACTGAAAATTTTATAATTTATTATAGTGGAAGAAAATTAAATTTAAAAAACAATTACAATTAATTCCAATATTTTTTTGTAAATTCCAAATTTCACCTTAACAATCTCTTGATGGGCATCCCTGTTTATCCCAACAATGAGATCTAGTATATCATCAATCTCAGTTCTTCAAGTAACTACAAATATGAGGGTGATGTGAATGTATTATGATCAAAAAGAACCACGAAAAGTTTATGTCGACATGTAAGAGACAAAATAAGATCTTTCACAACAAAGAAAGAAATTTACAAAGCATTTTCTCAAAACGAAAACTAAGAGAAAACTTGGAATTTCACAAAAAAATACACATGTTTAAAAAAAAACAAATGCATTATATATGAAACCCCCCCATATCTTGTTAATATTTTTGAAATATAATAAAAAAAACAACAAACACAAAAATAAAATGTCATATCTTCCATAGTAATCAATCACTTTTTTTGCTCAAGAGTGGCTATTCCATTTGAAGTGCTTAGCCATGTATTAATGTCATATAAATGTCCTTTTTCCTCAATTCCATGATAATAATCTTAGGTTTTTGGCTCATAAAACAAGCGTCTACTATGTCTGCTATAGGCCAGACTAAATCTATTGAGCAGTAAGGCTAAACCATCATTCAGACTGAATGGTCAGCAGTTGTACACTGGATGTATTAGCTACGTTTTTTTATATATATGATACAAAAAAACTGTCAAATTCATAATAAGTATTGATAAATCACCATGCAAAGACAAGGCAATAACAGGAAACCCATACCAAAAAGTGATCAACTACAAAGTAGACAAGAGTTTAGATAAAAAAAAAACGAAAACGTTAATGACTACATTTTTCTGGTAAGTTGAATAAAAATTAACCATAATATTATATATAGTGTTATAATGATGTTTATGTTTGTTATAGCGATTTGTTTTTGCGAATGAAATTAAAAAAAATGCAATGAACTATTAATCAAAAAAAAATCTTAAACTATAGTATAGAATTTTATATTTAGTTGAACTTCTTTGAACTAAAAGAGAAACATTTGTCTAGAGCTTCTTTAACCTGCATAGAATTTTTGACCCTTTACTTTTATTTTTTGCTTAAATTATTAACACTCACCATCCTTTGGTGGACTATTGCAGGGCGGCGCATAGCTTCCTAGGTGATAGCCTGAATATGAATTTTGATGCATGGGCGGGAATGGATAACCTAAAGCACTACGTGGACTGGGAAAACCGGAATCTTGACCACCTTGTGGTGCAAAATGTTGATAACCGCCACGAATGCCACCGTAACTAGAAAGAGAAAAATTAAATCGTTATATTAAGAAAATATTATAGCAAATAAGGGTATAGAAATGTAAATTCAATATTTTAACAAAAAAATTTCTATATTATAAATATGATATATTATTTATTGTATTATATGGAGCACCATAGTGATGCAATACGAGTTCAATCTCAGTTTTGGATGGTGACATTTCTGAGTGTTTTATTCATTGATAAGAGATTATTTCGTAATTGCTAAAATAAAAGGCTACCACTATAATTTGGCATAATCGAATGACACCAAATTATAATTATATTAACCAAGTCGTAGATTATTTGTAAAACTTTTAAAATAATATAAGAATATTTCCTTTTACTTAGGTTTGCTACGAATTTATCTGTAAGGTCGTTGGATTTTATATTTACGTTTAGTTCGAGGAATTTTTGAGACAGGCTTGCGATAAGGAAAATTTCATTGGGCTGGGAATTTTTTTTTTTTTTGAAAATTTTTTAAAATAATTTCTTAATTTTAAAAATTATAATAAAAATTAGACTAAATTATTTATTCCAAAAAAAAAGTATTGGCTCATTTTAATAGAAATATTGCTCAGAAGTGATATATAATCTTGAGTATAGCATTGTTGGCGTGCAGGAAAACAGCACTACCTTTCATGCATCTATACTGCATGAACTGGTTGCAATAACGTAAACGAATGATCATAAACTACACTGAAAAAAATATTGTCGTGAGGTCAAAGATTTCATGTCATTAAAATACGAATGCAAATTTGGCTTAGCATAGAAGACGCATTTCTCTAGTATAAAGTGTTTTTCCTTGACCAAAGGTCGATAAACTTTTCAATGAAGTCGTATTGTCCTTATAATTAAGTGATTTGATTTAAAAATGGATATCATAACATGAAAGAAAAAAATGTTTGGGCTAAGGTCAACTTGACTTTAATAATTTAGAAAAAATCTTTAAATTTAATGAAATTGTCTTAAAATTTGTTGTCTTTTTGCATCTTGACTACAAAGCAAATATAGGACATGTTTTTCAACACTTTATTTTAAAGACGTTTTATACTTGAAACACAGCATAATTTCTACTAGAAGTCGAGTCTTAATTTGAAAAATAAAGTCGTCGTTAACTTGTTTTTAAAGGACTTTGATAGCATATGAAGAAAAAAAGCTAAAAAAGCGAAAAATTAAAATTTGCTTCCTAGAAGCAAGTACATAAAACCCGATTTTAAAAGAGAATTGTGTCTTAAAAGTATCCTTAGTTGTATTATCCGCTTCTTTGGCTCGGAATCAATACCAAATTTTATAAAGTAAAGACAAAATCTTTGGAACCGGGTATGCTTTTTTTCAGTGCAGTTAGATTACTCGTTTACGTTATTGCCACCGATTCATGAAGTGTGGATGCACTGCCTACTTTATTGTATACCAAAAAGCGCAACTAAACTCTTACTGCTGGGATGTTTGTCGAAACCCTGTTCTTTTCTCGGAAATTGTGTATCTGATTTCGGAAAGCATGTTATGTTTGACGCTGTGAAAAAGTAACATGGTGCTCTTGAAACATGTTTGAGGTGATCATATTCCTTCTCTGGGTGTAAGTTAATTCTTAACTAGAGTTTCTAAGGTTTGTGAATAATATTTCTCCCCATTTTAGTGCATTTAATTAGCGTACAAAACAAACAAATTATTAAAGTCAAGGACATTTTCCTTTTTGAGAAATTTTAGCTAAAACATAATAGTCCCACCAAAAACAAAATTGGAAGTTGTTCTAAAGGCACAACATTAAAAGCACTTCCAAAAATTCCCTACAAAAGATGTTCTTTATTTTACCTACAGGAAGTTCTTTTAATTTTATTTTTTATAACTTTCATGTTTCGTATTTAATGGTTAATTTTTACTTGTTTTTTTTTTTTTTTTTTTTTTTGTTTTTTGTTTCAAGACAAGCCCATGTTAATGTCATCGCTCCTGGGCCAATTTTGCACCACTTCCGGATCGAAAAAGAACATCTTCACTACTTTTTCGACAGGGATGTCCATGAAGTAAAACAAAATACAATTGGTTTTAGTACCCAGTTGGGTCGAAATCGTGTACCGAAAATGTTTATATTTTGTTAGAGTTTTTTGAATTTCTACGAAAATGTTAAACTTTTATCACCAAAAAAATGTTTGTTACAAATTTTTATTTTTTCAATAAAAAAATATTTTTGAACCAACAACACAGTCCATTTCGTTTATATCAAGCACTGTTCGTTTCTGACTTTAAGTTCATAGTAAAAATTTAATATAGTATGTAATGTTGAACATCTTTTCGGAATCTTCCGAACATATCTGGTATATATGTAAAAAAAAAAATTTTTGGTGTTCGGTCGAAGCTGGGATCGAACCCATGACTTTTGACATGCAAGGGGGACTTAGCAACCACTGCTTCACGGTGCCCACCTAAATGTATGTTTCTGTTAGATAAAGTTTGTTTAATCGGCTCGTGGGCGCCGCAAGCTATGCTATATAAATATTACTTATATGATAATTGTCTATTGATAACAATGACAGCTACATAGCCCAGTGGATAGTGTGTTGGCTTACAAATTGCATGATCCGCGGTTCGATTCTCCGTCCAGGCGAAAGGCAAAATTTAAAAAATTTATAAAACCGAATAATTTCTTCTACATTGTTGGTATTACAGAAAAAGATGCTAAGAACTAAAAAAAAAAAAATATTAACTTTGTCATTCCGTTTGTAACACATCGAAATATTGCTCTAAGACCCCATAAAGTATATATATTCTGGGTCGTGGTGAAATTCTGAGTCGATCTAAGCATGTCCGTCCGTCCGTCCGTCCGTCCGTCTGTCCGTCTGTCCGGCTGTCCGTCCGTCTGTGGAAATCACGCTAACTTCCGAACGAAACAAGCTATCGACTTGAAACTTGGCACAAGTAGTTGTTATTGATGTAGGTCGGATGGTATTGAAAATGGGCCATATCGGACCACGTTGACGTATAGCCCCCATATAAACCGATCCCCAAATTTGGCTTGGGGAGCCTCCCGGAGCAGCAAAATTCACCCGATCCGGTTGAAATTTGGTACGTGGTCTTAGTATACGGTCTCTAACAACCATGCAAAAATTGGTCCATATCGGTCCATAATTATATATAGCCCCCATATAAACCGATCGCCAAGATTTGACCTCCGGAGCCTCTTGGAGGGGAAAAATTCATCCGATCCGGTTGAAATGTGGTACCTGATGTTAGTATACGGTCTCTAACAACCATGCAAAAATTGGTCCATATCGGTCCATAATTATATATAGCCCCCATATAAACCGATCCCCAGATTTGACCTCCGGAGCCTCTTGGAGGGGCAAAAATCATCCGATCCTGTTGAAATTTGGTACCTGATGTTAGTATACGGCCTCTAACAACCATGCAAAAATTGGTCCATATCGGTTCATAATTATATATAGCTCCCATATAAACCGATCCCCAGATTTGACCTCAGGAGCCTCTTGGAGGAGCGAAATTCATCCGATCCAGTTGAAATTTGGTACATGGTGTTAGTATATGGTATCTAACAACCATGCAAAAATTGGTCCATATCGGTCCATGATTATATATAGCAAAAGTCATCCGATGCGGTTGAAATTTGGTACATTTTGTCAATATATGGCCTCTAACAGCCATGTAAAAATTGGTCAATATCGGTCTTTAGTTATATATAGCCGATGACTTATTACACAAAAATTGGTCCATATCGCCAAAAATAATCTACCAAAACTTTATTTCCATAGAAAATTTTGTCAAATTTTATTACTATAGAAAGTTGTGTCAAAATTTCATTTCTATAGAAAGTTTTGTCAAACGTTTATTTCTATAGAAATGTTTGTCAAAATTTTATTTCCATAGAAAGTTTTGTCAAAATTTTATTTTTATAGAAAATTTTGTAAAAAATTTATTTCTGTAGAAAATTTTGTCAACATTTTATTTCTATACAAAATTTTGTCAACATTTTACTTCCATAGAAAATTTTGTCAACATTTTATTTCTATAGAAAATTTTGTCAAATTTTTATTTCTATAGAAAATTTTGTCAAATTTTTATTTCTATAGAAAATTTTGTCAAGTTTTCATTTCTATAGAAAATTTTGTCAAACTATATTATATACGTATTTAATCGGCCTTTTTTGTTTAATATATACCCCGTATGGGCTAACTTACAATTTAGAAGACAGTGTTAAAAAGTTTTACGATACCTTGCCATCGGCAAGTGTTATCGCAACCCAAGTAATTCGATTGTGGATGACAGCCTTTAGTAGAAGTTCCTACGCAATCCATGGTGGAGGGTACATAAGATTCGGCCTGGCCGAACTTACGGCCGTATATACGTGTTGTTATTGTTATTGATTTTTATTTTAATTAAAAAATATATTTGAAACAATTTTTGTTAATTGAAAATTTAAAAAAAAAAAACTTAAATTGATTAAGATCGGATAAAAATGCGACCTATACACAAACCTTCATATGCAAAAAACTAAAGAAAACTTCTAGCCTACTTTTACAAAAGAAAATTATAAAGTAATGAAAATGATCCTTGATGTTAGGAAACACTTTTATATTCGTTAAGTTTACAAAAACCTTTCGCTGACTAACCAAAATAATAAATGAAAAGTTAAATGTTTTATGGGAATATCGTGAAAAAAATTAAATAAATTATATTCAATTTTTTCCATAATGCGTTGTTAAAATAAATTTATTGAAATTTTGCTTTTGCTTTTGAATTTGGACATTTAAGTTTTCGTTAACATGTTTTTAAAGGACTTTAATAGCAAATAAAGAAAAAAGCTGACAAAAACGAATGAATTAAAATTTGTTTCCTACAATCAAATATACGAAATTCAAATTTAAAAGAGAATTCTGTCTTAAAAGTATCCTTGCTTCAATTATCCTCTTCTTTGGATCGGAATCAATAACAAAATCATTCATGTATAGACAAAATCGTTGGAACCGGTCTTGCTTTTTCCAGTGCATTCGAAAGAAACTCAGTCACTCAAATTCGAAACAATTTGGCTTCTCCTCCTTTCTAAAGATCGTTTCATTTGTTTGAGAATTTTAATAATTTTTTTTTATTTTTTCCTTGACAGCCAAATATGAAGTGACTTGCCTTTCGAAATAGATTAATCAAAATCAATTTTCTTTGGTTTGGAATACAAAAGAAAGCTTTGGTTCGATATACAGAAACAGGACATTATAGCCGATCTGCATATCAAATAAAATATGTCATATAAAATATTTGTATATAAAAGAAATTTGTCCTTAATATGGTATAATTTTTACCCTAAACTGTAGATAACATATCCTGGCTTTTAAATCAATAATTTATTCTACACCTTTGATTCCACAGTTATATTTTAAAAGACCCCGATAAAACCCCTCATTTCATTTTATTTATCAAAAACTAATATCACTTTAAATGAATTCAAAAGTTACCACCTACCGGCGCATTGATAAAAAAAGCTTTCAAAAAAATCCTTAAGGGATTCAATCAGTTTTCCATCGGTACTCAAATAAACATTTAACGTAATACAATTATATAGTGAGTGTTATAGAAATATTATGTTAACACAAGGGAAAAAATTACACGAAAAAATATTTGTGTTTTTTTTTTTAAACAAAAAAAAAAAAAAATACGTTTGCTTGAAATTTTCATTGAATTTTAACCACAACCATCATTACCCTCCCTTGGGAGATATTCAGTTATGAAGAACTAACTTTATAAATAAATAAAACTGGGAATAAAACTATATGTACTGTCTGACAGTCAGACCGCCAGGCTAATGCCGTATGTATTGATAACAATTCAAAGTTCATTTGACCGCAACGCAGTGTCTGTGCGTTATGTTATTTTGCGTGGTTTCCCTCTTAGATCTATGGGTCATGTGTTTACATAGCTGTTTATGTGCGTGTGTGTGTGTTTTCATGTGTATAGTTAAACACGGAAACGGAAGTGGTAGCACACACACACATACGCCTGCTTATATAGTATGAATATTTGCGTGCAGGAATATTTTTAAAAGCAAACACACATCCCAACATTTATAAAATATAACTATAAAAATATTTTTTTTTTTTTTGAAAATATGTACATATTTCAATTGCAAACAAAAAACTGAAAAGAAAACGATCACAAAATCGACAGTTAAACATTATGATATGCTTTGTATCGTGTTTTATCGCCTATATGTATTTCCAATTTATATACATGGCATAGAATTTTTCTTAAACCACATATAGGTTCACCATATGTTTGGTGTTTTTGGTAAACCACAATGGCGTGCGTATGGTCAAGTGTGTATTTTGCGTGCAAAAATTCACATTGAATTTCATTTTTAAAAAATTAAAAAAGTTGTGTTGTTTTTTTTTTGTTTTTTTTTTATATAAACAAAAATATTTGTTAAAGCTTTGTGAAAACGATGATACCTATTCACATTGAAAATATTATAAAAAACAAATAAATAAATAAACAATTAAGTAAAGTAGATAGTCGGGCGGGGCCGACTATACATACCCTAAACCACCATTACAGAATTAGTAATCACAAGCATTTGTGGGGTAACATATAGGTCTGGGAGATAAACCACAGTTGCATATTGAAGAAAATTAAGGAGTACATGTCTATGGGTGCTCTGTGTCAATCTGACTATAGCTCATAGTCAATGTTCGGTTTACCCTACAAGGACAAAAAAAGTTCCCTACTTTCCCATACATTCCCAAACAATTTTCCCTACTAAATGTTTCGTTAAATTAAAAAAAAATTATTTTATTATATTTTATTATTATTTTTTTATTTTATTTTAATATTACTTTATTATCTTAAAACATGAATATGCAACGTATATAACTTAGAAGATAAATTTGTATTACCACCACGGTTGCCACAGTTGGAAGAATACTACCCAAATTAGTAATCTTTTTGTTAAATCTCTATAAAAATAAAATTGTGGAAAAAGTTTCTATAGACAATTTTTTGTGAGAAATTTTTCTATAGAAATAAAATGTTGACAATAAATTCTATAGAAATAAAATTTTGAGAAAAAATTCCATAGAAATAAAATTTTGAGAAAATATTTTATAGAAATAATATTTTGAAAAAAAAAAATTCTATAGAAATACAATTTTGACAAAATGTTCTATAGAAATAAAATATTGACAAAATTTTCTACAGGAATAAAGTCTACCACACATTGTTAAAGATCAAGCCTTGCCGGCTTCTAATTTCCTCCTCTAGAGCCACCAAAATGTAAAAAATTTTTACAAATTGTGTTGAGTGAAAATGTCCTACATTGTGGCCCTACGTCCCTGCAAGACGCTAAATATTAGAAAAACCCTACATATAGGCAATTTCCCCTACTTCTAGCAACACTGGCTGTGTTGGTATTGCGCCTACGGAGTTAGTATGCCACTAATATTGAGCCCATTATTAAAAAAAGAGAAAATCGTTAAATTAGTGTGGGTAATAAATACTAATTTGTAAAAATCGAGCAATATTCTTATGTAAGAGCTACAAGTACGTATAAGTACGATCGGCTAGTATAGTAAAATTTGAAATTTGAGTAACATTGGTTAATAAATAAGAGTACTATGGCCAAATATGGGAAAATCGAGCGATGCATATATATGAAAGCTATATCTAAATCTAAACCAATTTGCATAATATTTTGCGGGTTTGATTAATACCACAAAAGGTTACCTTGTGCAAGATTTGAGTAAGATCAGTTAAGAAATGAGGCCTGTATGGTCAAAAATAAGGTTATTAGGGGCGAATTTTTCAAAATCGGGTGATACATATACGGGAGCTACATCTACATCTGAACCGATTTCGATGAAATTTTGCACATATAGTTAGTACTATAGAGGACTGGATCAAGCCAACTTTTAGTAAGATCGGTTAATAAATAAGGGTTCTATGGCCAAATTTGGGAAAATCGGGATATACATATATGGGAGGACTGGATCAAGCCAACTTTTAGTAAGATCGGTTAATAAATAAGGGTTCTATGACCAAATTTGGGAAAATCGGGATATACATATATATGGGAGCTATATCTAAATCTGAACCGATTTCGATGATTTTTTGCACATATAGTTAGTGCTATAGAAGACTACATTTAGCCAAATTTGGGTAAGATCGGTTGATAAATAAGGGTTTTATGGCCAAATTTAGAAAAATCGGGCGGTACATATATATGGGAGCTATAGCTAAATCTGAACCGATTTCGATGATTTTTTGCACAAATAGTTAGTGCTATAGAAGATTACATTTAGCCAACTTTGAGTAAGATCGGTTGATAAATAAAGTTTTTGTGGCCAAATTTAGGAAAATCGGGCGATACATATATATGAGAGCTATATCTAAATCTGAACCGATTTGGATGAAATTTTGCAGACTTGAAGGGCGATGAAAAGTATTACCCTTTGCCAAATTTGGTGATGATCCGTTTGAAAAAACGTGCAACGCGACCCCATTTGTCGAAATCGGGCGATACATATATATGGGAGCTATATCTAAATTTGATCCGATTTCTTCCAAATTCAATAGCGTTCGTCCTTGTGCCCAAAAAAACTCCCTGTACCAAATTTCATCAAAATCGGTTAATAATTGCGACCGGAATCCTGTGAACAACAAATACATGGACAGACCGACGGACGGACACCAAGCGCTAGATCGACTCAGGAGGTGATTCTGAGTCGATCGGTATATATTTTATGGGGTCTAAAATCAATATTTCTGGTAGGCACATTTTTTGGCCGATCAAACTTATTATACCCTGACCACTATGTGGTTTAGGGTATAAAAATTAAAGTGTCAATCGTTACATTGCATGTCACAAATTTGAAAAATATTTTATAATAAAGGTCAATTTCGATTTAGTTTTTCTTTGGCTATACTTGTCATAAGTAAAAAATTCGATGATATTTTTGTACATTTGATGATCAGTTAAAAATCAGAAAATATCATAATAGATTACTTTGTGCCAAATTTACATATTATGGATTTGGAAGGTCATATTGTTGAGAGCACTGGAAATTCGTGTCCTAACTTTCATACAGAATATTTCTATTTAAATCGATATTTTTTTCATTTAGTATGAAATATTGTTTTATTTATTTATTTTTTTTTGTGACCATATTAGAGGCATAAAATTTTAGTGTACTAAGCAAAAAGTCCATCGTAAACTGATACTCAATTTAACATATTTTTATTGCCAGAAAATATTTGAAATTATTTTTTTCGATTTTTTTCAAAGCTCTATTTTGCTTATCCCAGAATCGCAGAAGAATCATTTCATATGATTTTCAAATATGGTAAGAATGCACTATAACACTTGTCATGATTTGGTGCCTTGCTTTTTGATAAATTTCTCTTTAATGACAAGGTGTCATTACGTAAATGGCCAAAGGAAAAGAAAAGAAAGAAAATTTTAGTTAATTTTTGAAAAAATAAATAATCTATATTTTTGGAAAATTTGAAGATGTCACACCGATTTCACAAAAATAAGTAAATAATTTTCGACAAATTCAAAAAAAAAATATATATATAGACAAAATTTATAGTTTTCACTTATTAAAAAAATTTCGTAGTTTTAAAGAATAAAATTTAGTTCAAAATTGCAAAAATTATTGGTAAAATTTACAAATCTTGTGAGAGACACGAGATAGTTAATCGTTATGCTTCATTTGTGTATAATTGTTTCCTCTGTTTTAGTTAATTTAACTAATGTACGCAAAAATATATTAAAGTCATGGAAATTTTCTTACAACGTAATAATTCAATGAACTAAAATAGAATTAAAAGGGCTCTAGTGAAAAATAGGCTTCACTTTTTTTTTTTTTGGAGTGCAAGTCATAAAATTTTCTTTATTTTAACATCGCATTTTGGAAATCTGAAAAAATGGAGTACAAACTAGTTCCTATTTTCGCACAAAGTAGTTTAGGGAAAAATATAAGAGTCTATTTTTTTCTGTATATGCTTGTGGTGAAAATATGTGCAATTATAATGTTTTGCTCTTTGCCAAACCCCTCTGTTTTAATCGGAATTCTGGATGCCAATTTTAGCTCAATATCAAATATAATTATAATTATAGAGGTTTTCTGAGAAAAATTTAGAATAATTTCCATTATTAAGTCCAAATGCTCTCTTTTCAAAAATTTTTTCTTTAGGTATTTCAGGTCAGGTTGTTATATATAAAAAAAAATGAGACGAATGAACCTTAACAATTTCTTTATATATTATATACCTAAATGACAATAAAAAAATTCCCCCCCATTTCTTCCCATCAATAGTTGTATGCGCTTGTTTAAATTTTTTTTCTTTGGAACTTTTAGTTTCTTCTGCAAAAAAAAAAAAAAAAAAAAAAAACAATTGTTGTTATTCTATTGTTGTTGTCGTAGTCATTTTGACTGTGGGTTGTTTATTTCCCTTCAGTATCATGGTATACAATAAAATAAATAAAATAAAAACAAGGCATTAAAACACGCAAACTGTTGTAAGCATTTTATTTGCTGGAAATATATTTTTTTTTATTTATTGCGATTTGACTTTTTTGCATGCAGAACTATGGCTAATCTGTTTTTTTATTTTTTTATCTTAGTTACTTTAAAAATAAAATATCATGATACAAGAGAAATTGATATAGAAGGCCCTTCTGGGAATACGGTATCATATATCCTTGTAACACATTTCTAGGAAATGGATTGATATGTTTCTTAATGTAATCACATATTCTTAATGGTCTGGACGATTTCCATGTCATTTCAGCAGCTATGCAGCAAAAAAAAAATTTTACATCTAAAACTGTTTCTTGCAGACATACGATTTATTTTCACTTCATAAGAAGATCTTTTAAAATAATATTTATATATATTTTTTTTTGCGCCGATTTTGCAAAAAAAAAAGTTATGGAAGATGAAATTTCCCAAAATATTTTGAAAATTAATTTTTTTTAATTTTAATTGTTTTTTTTTCTTATTTTTTAAATGAAATACGAAATACTGAAATAGCATCACTAATGCAAAATCAATGCTGCGGATTCTTATAAAGATGACTTCCGCACTATTAGCAAGCCTATGTAAAATTCATTACTTCTGATCGAAAACGAATACTTTTTTTTAGTTTTTAAAAATAATATTTTGTTGGATATTCATGAAAAAATATCAAATAAATATTGAAATATTATTAAAAATTAAAATTCCACAAAAAATGCAACATGCTACTGCAAATGCATTAAAAGTTTTGGAAAATTTTGCTATTATATAGATACCATGCATTACAAAAATTTTATTGTGTTAATGTTAAAAAAATATTTACTAAAAACCTTTTGATTATATCCCCATAAAGATTTCTGAAAAAACAATAGAAAAAGGATCATAATTAGATTTAATTTTAAATGGAAGAATAACACAAAAATAAAAATATATTTACAAATTATTTTTGTTTTATTTAAGAACTAAAGATGGAGAAGAATTAAAAATCTACATGAGAAATAAAAGAGAAAAACAAAATATATCTATTTTTAAAACAAATTAACAACAAGGAGAACAATTTTTGACTGATTTTTGACTAAAGGAAGTTGACGGAATAAAACAAAACATCCAACAAAATTCGATTATAGGCCATCTACACTTGCACCTTGCTATGATCGACTTTAATATTGAATAATTTTACAATATTTCAATATCTATATTCGTTTGAATACTAGCTTAATTAAAAGAAAACCATTTTTGATTTATATACATTATCGTTAAATTACCTGATATATTAAATCTTTGGAGTAAAAATAAAAAAATAGGCTCAGACTTATTTTGAGGATTTTGCATCTATGGTTTAAAGTGTTTTCTATTTAATTAAGAAAAAAATTTATTTTCCCCAATTTTACATAAAAGTCGGATTTTTAACACACATTTTTTGTACATGAATATATTTGCAAGAATGTCACAAAAAATGAAAATTTGGTAAAAGAGGTGTGTATCCTAATTTTCATTTTCAGGTTAGGCAGATAGCTCCCTAAAAAAATGTCTTTATTTTAAAGAAGCCAAATCTTTGGCTCGGAATCAATATCAAAATCCTTAAGGAAATTCTTCGAATTCAAGTAAAATTTTTTTTAGTGTAAGTAAATATTTTTCGTCAAATTGATGAAACTTTATTAGACATTATTAATTTGTTTCACTTGTTAACGAAAATTGTGTGGTTTGAAGGAAAACATAGAAGTTCAAAATTTCAAAATGTATTTAGCGCAATATAAAGATCAAGATACACTTGTGGTAAAATTAAAAAATTTTAAGAAATTCTGAACTATTTTTTGAGAAATAATACACAGAAAAAAATTTCACGAAAATTTTTCAAATTAAAATCTTAATTGAGTTTTAAAAAATATTCAATTAAAAATTTAATTGAGTCAACAAATTTTTTAATTGAAATAAAAAACAATCACACAAATTAATAGTATCAATTAATTTTTTAATTGACTGTCAATTAATTTTTTAATTGACTGTCAATTAATCTTTTAATTAATACTATCATTTCGGTGATTGAAGACATTTCAATTAAAAAATTAATTGGATCAATTAATTTCGTGATTGATTCAGAAAAAATTTATTGTGTGTAAATAATAATAGAATTTAGTAAATCTTTATACTTCATTTGCGTATAACTCGATCGCCTTTTTCCATATAAATCGAAACAAAAATGAAAATCACAAAATTGCCTGAATGGATTATATTCGGCACATCGATCTGAGGGTGTAATCTTGGGATTTATGGAAAGAGGGTAGAAGCCCATCAAAACAAAACAAAATTTTCGATAGAAATAACATTTTGACAAAATTTTCTATAAAAATAAAAGTTGGACAAAATTTTCTATAGAAAAAATTTTGAAGAAATTTTCTATAGAAATAAAATTTGGACAAAAGTTTCTATAGAAATAAAATTTTGACAAAACTCTCTGTAAAAATAAAATTTTGACAAAATTTTCTATAGAAATAAAATTTGGACAAAAGTTTCTATAGAAATAAAAATTTGATAAAATATTCTATAGAAATAAAATTTTTACAAAATTTTCTATAGAAATAAAATTTTTACAAAATTTTCTATAGAAATAACATTTTGAAATAATTTTCTATAGATATAAAATTTGGATAAAATTTTCTATAGAAATAAAATTTGGACAAAATTTTCTATAGAAATAAAAATTTGACAAAATGTTCTATAGAAATAAAATTTTGACCAAATTGTCTATAGAAATAAAACTTGGACAAAATTTCCTATAGAAATAAAATTTTGACAAATTTTACCATAGAAATAAAATTTGGACAAATTTTTCTAAGAAATACAATTTTGACAAAATTTTCTGTAGAAATAAAATTTTGACAAAATTTTCTATAGAAATAAAATTTTGACAAATTTTTCTATAGAAATAAAATTTTGACAAAATTGTCTATTGAAATAAAATTTGGACAAATTTTTCTATAGAAATAACATCTTGCAAAAATTTTCTATATAAATAAAATTTTGACAAAATTTTCTATATAAATAAAATTAGACAAAATTTTCTATATAAATAAAATTTTGACAAAATTTTCTATATAAATAAAATTTTGACAAAATTTTCTATAGCATTTTGACAAAATTGTCTATAGAAATAAAATTTGGATAAATTTTTCTATAGAAATACAATTTTGAATAAAATTTTCTATAGAAATACCATTTTGATTAAAAGTTTCTATAGAAATAAAATTTTGAAAAAATTTTCTATAGAAATAAAATTTTTACCAAATTGTCTATAGAAATAAAATATGGACAAAATTTTCTACAGAAATAAAATTTTTGACAAAATTCTCTATAGAAATAAAATGTGGACAAAATTTTCCATAGAAATAAATTTTTGACAAAATTTTCTATAGAAATAAAATTTGGACAAAATTTTCTATAGAAATAAAATTTTGATAAAATTTTCTACAGAAATAAAATTTGGCAAAATTTTCTATAGAAATAAAATTTGAACAAAATTTTCTATAGAAATAAAATTTTGGCAGAATTTTCTATAGAAATTAAATTTGGACAAAATTTTCTATAGAAATAAAATTTGAACAAAATTTTCTACAGAAATATAATTTTGACAAAATTTGCTATAGAACGAAAATTTGAACAAAATTTTCTATAGAAATAGAATTTTGACAACATTTTCTATAGAAATAAAATTTTGACAAAATTTTCTATAGAAATAAAATTTGGACAAAATTTTCTATAGAAATAAAATTTGGACAAAATTTTCTATAGAAACAAAACTTGGACAAAATTTGCTATAGAAATAAAATTTGGACAAAATTTTCTATAGAAATAAAATTTGGACAAAATTTTCTGTAAAAATAAAATTTGGACAAAATTTTCTATAGAAATAAAATTTTGACAAAATTTTCTATAGAAATAACATTTTGACAGAAATAAAATCTTGACAAACTTTTGCATAGAAATAAAATTTGGACAAAATTGTCTATAGAAATAAAATTTGGACAAAATTTTCTATAGAAATAAAATTTGGACATAATTTTCCATAGAAACAAAATTTGGACAAAATTTTCTATAGAAATAAAATTTGGACAAAATTTTCTATAGAAATAAAATTTTGACAAAATTTTCTGTAAAAATAAAATTTGGACAAAATTTGCTATAGAAATAAAATTTTGACAAAATTTTCTATAGAAATAAAATTTTGACAAAATTTTCTATAGAAATAAAATTTTGACAAAATTTTCTATAGAAATAAAATTTTGACAAAATTTTCTATAGAAATAAAATTTGAACAAAATTATCTATAGAAATATAATTTGGACAAAATTTTCTATAGAAATAAAATTTTGACAAAATTTTCTATAGAAATTAAATTTGTACAAAATTTTCTATAGAAATAAAATTTTAACAAAACTTTCTATAGAAATAAAATGTTGACAAAATTTTCTATCGAAATAAAATTTTGACAAAATTTTCTGAAAAAATAAAATTTACACAACATTTTTTCTAAACGAGATTTCAAGATCTCAAACGAAAACTTTATTTCATATTTACTTCCGATTCTTTAATGATTTTCAGAGTTCCCGAGAGCAAAATGTTATTTTTGACAGTGAACATGTAACAAGTTTGTAATAACTATGTTATTTATGTATCTGATTTTGACAAGATTGAAATATTTCGTAAAATAAATATTTTGTAAAAAGCGAAGGCAAAGTAACACCACGACTTATATATTCTTAAATATTCTATATCAAAATTCAGGTTTTAATTTAAGCCACTGGACCACTGAAGTTTTCATACTCCAGAACTGTCAAACTAATCAGGAATTAATTGTCTATTTATGAAATCAATCCAATACGGTCGGTCCAATGGAATTCTTAAATATCAAGTCTTTTTTTTCTCAGCATTACCTTCATCTGTTTTTTCCTTGCTCATTGTTATAGTTTTTTATTTTCTATTTCAGTGCTTTTTTTACATTGTAATTTCTGTCTTGGCGGTAGTTTTTACTTCAGTTAACCATATATTTCATAGTGTCATTTGTAGTGTGATAATTTTTTAATATGTCTGTCAAATGAGATGACAGTTTCCAACTTCTTCTGTGATGACTGTTGCACCACGAACATTATTGCCATAATGGTTCTGTAAACTTTTACTTGCTAAATAAAGCAAATAAAAAGAAAAAACGTCACACTACATTGGCTATGGGCACAAAATTGTCAAATCATTTATGAAATGATATTTCATAGTTGCTAAATGTCAAACTAAAAATGGATGAAAAGGATTAGCAAAACAAGAAAAAGTATTATAGTTTTTTTTTTTTATTTTGCAACAGTTTTTTTATAATATAAGGAGTTTGGGAAGTCAGAAAGTTGTTTTTGATATAAAAGAAAAATTTAAATGGATGCAATGTATGGTTTTATATATTTATGGTTGCTGTAAAATTTTTTTAGTTACAAAAATTCAAGAAAAAAAATAATATTTGAAGTTAGTACAATTTTATTGAGAAACAATTCTCGGTTCAACAAAGTCAAATTCTGTTTCTAAGTTAGAAGTAAAAAATTTAATCATACGAATTTGATACACTGCTTTACACCTAGGCTTGATAAAATTGATTTTTTACCGCAAATGCGAAAATGTGTTTTGATATTTAATATCTTATGGCGATTTCGATTTAGAAAAAAGGTGCAACATTCTCGAAATTGATTGCCAAATATAAAGGACACTGTCATAGATTTTGGATCCTGTATCCCTCACAATATTATGAATGAACAATAGCTTTGGAATGACACTATTATTTGAGCGAAAATACAATGAGGGAAAAAGTAGTGTAACACCAGGGATACATATTTTTTGTGAAACGAAAACGCCCTTAGATAAGAAAAAATCTACAAATATTTCTTGGTGACACAAAATGCTTGTTCCGTCTTTGAAATCAAGGTTTCCCATCAATAAAACATGAACACGAATATTATTTTTCAGTTTCTTCTGCATCTTTCTTCTAAAATCTTTTGATTTCTCAAAAATCAATCAACAATTTCCGCAATATTTAAATAAAGGTTAGGTTAGGTTAGGTGGCAACCCGAGGTATCAGGCTCACTTACTGGTGAATAAAACAAATATTTAAATATTTAGT
Organism: Haematobia irritans; assembly: GCF_050003625.1. Classification (NCBI taxonomy): domain Eukaryota; kingdom Metazoa; phylum Arthropoda; class Insecta; order Diptera; family Muscidae; genus Haematobia; species Haematobia irritans. The sequence goes on along the minus strand of NC_134401.1, from coordinate 93,352,585 downwards.
CAAAGATATTGGTAAACATTAAAAAGATTTTACCAGCCCATATGTCTCTATAGGTTGTTGAATAAAATCACTAAATTAATTTACACCCGCATTTTTTACTAACAACAAACTATAATGGATAACTAAAATACTCACAAAAAAGACCAGATAAAAGTTTTGCCGTTTAATAAGAATAGTGGTCATATGGAAATTGTTATTAAATCCTAAATACAAAAATTTAAAACAAACAAAATCATTTTCACGCTAATAGCTAATGGGTTCAAGCGGACAATGTTGTAAAAAAATCCCTTTGAAAAATTATAATGTCCATAAAGATATAAATGGCCACGCGAAACAAAATATTAAATTGGTACACTTTCGATTGTATCTAAAACACCATCAGCATTTGAAAACAAACATTATGATATTTATGTCCCAGAAAATTTAAAACCATTGATGGACAAAAAAATAAAATTTTGCTCTCGTTTGCGAAACGGTGACATTTTCATTCACATTAAACTTTTAGAAATCACTTTGTATTGGAGAGTTATTCATGTTAAAAATGCCAGAAACAGAATTATTGCAAAATTTTACAGGTTATATTAAAACAGTTTTGGATTGAGGCGAGCATATATATGTATTCCATAAACGAAGGTTATTATGTGGACATATTCGACATAAATAAAATAAAATTGTGCGGGAATATATTCATCCAAAAAATATTTTTTGTTTGCTTACCCGAGTAAAAATTGAGAGATCTAATTTGATACGATTACATATGAGAATTAGATCTGAGCAAATCTCAATACTGGTCTAGACCCAATGTCTTAGACATCATTATGTATCACAATGGATTGAATAGTCTATGTGAGCCTGATACATCGGGCTGCCACATAACCTAACATAACCTAGACATCATTATACCTACCCCTATATATAGGTGGATCTGATTTTAGATCTAGTCATATATGGGATTATATCGATGTCTACATTCCAAAGTCTAAAAAGTCTAAAAAGTGAATTTACAGGAAACAAGTTCAACGTTTTGTTTTTTGAAATTTCTCAAAACCCGTTTAAGATAGAAATTCACTTATTTTCGGTCTTAAGATCATATTTTTTATAATTTTTTTTAGCATGTATGAACTTAAAATAGTGATAATAGACGACTTTAGACCGAACAAAGCTTTTTGCCCTTTTTGGATTGCATATTTTTTAAAACTTTAATCACAGGCTAAGTACAATATTAACCATAACTTTTGATAGAAGGGTCAAATAAATTCCAAATTTTGATAGGATGCAATTCACATCTATCCGAATAAAAAACAGCGAACTCCATTAAAACATGCTAAGTCCACTTAGCGTTCTCTGGAATGAGGCCATCGATATGTAATTTTATCTAATTCTGTCTCATTATATCTGGTTAAATCTGCTGTGATCCAAAGGGCCAATTTTGAGATGTAATTATATGTAATTAGATCCACTAATTTTTACACTGGTACTTATATTTTTATTTTACAATTGTAATTATATCCTAAACTATTATGTGGCCAGGATAGAGTAAATTTTATATACGTGAAAATATCCACAACAAATATTTTATTTATCACAATACAGTAAGCCCTAAACGTCCGTCCAGTTGAACAAACGGATGAAAACGATTTAACCCTAGCTGACCGTCCGTCTGGCGATATACGGACGGATGGACGGACGGATGGACGGGCGGATGGACGGACGGATGGACGGGCGGATGGACGGACGGATGGACGGACGGATGGACGGGTAGCAACAATTTTTATCGATCCTCGTAGAATTTCGGTATACATTTCGCCTAAGGCAATATTAAATGTAGGCTCTATAATATTGAAATTAGGATAAATATATTATTTATCAAGCCGATAGCCTTTGTAGCTAGTACTTTAATGTTTATTATAGTTTTTAGAATTGTAATAAATAAATAAATAATATTATTTCTCGATTTCAAATTCGAAATTTAAAATGTCTACGAAACAAAAAATTTCGTATTTCGTTCGAATACAACATTTTCAAAATAAATCATAGGCCATTATTTAAGTATTTTATTTTAACAACAAAAGTTCAATACCTTAGACAATTTAAAGATTGTCCATATACAAAAAAGTAAACAATAAACCTGTTTTTCTTTGATATAAGCTATTTAAAAATTGTTTGGAAAATGGGCATATATATTTAAGTTAACAATGTTTACTTTAATATTAAGGAAAATTTGCTAGTTGTATGTCTTTTAAGATACAACTTTTACGGAAGTACTCAAAGGCGAGTATTTTGAATTTAATAAAAAAAACACATTAAATACAAGAACAATAAAAAATGTTTCATTTTAAAAGACTTATTAACTCATACTTTTACGCCTGCCTATTTAGTTTAGTTTTCACTTGTTTTCTTATTTGCTTTTCTAACTTCAAGCTAAAGCTGTTTATACCTGCAGCTTTTCGAAAAAGGGGTCCATTTTTTTTCAATAATCGCTAAAGTCTAAATTTCGAAATATCAAAAAACTATATTTTTTTAATTTTGGAAAAATTTTTAATTTTCATCTTCAAAATTTAGAAGATGAAAAAAAATATTTAAAATTTTTTAATCCGGTATTTTCAATATCTTTGAAAAACTTTGAAGAGTCGGCCTTCGGCTGTTACCGGAGACAACTATTTCACATTTTGGTTTTGATTACAATGTCTTATACAACTTGTATATTTCCAATATATTTAGAGTCCTTATCGTCATATGCGTTATATTTCCTTTTTTAATTAACCACATATTTTTTTTTTTGATTTTCAAGTCCGTCCATCATATCCGTAGTTTATGACTTCAAAACGCTTTTGGTTTTGCTTCGTTTATATTTGCAAAATCATAGCAATTTTTCCAAATTTAAAACTATCCCAATGGGGATCTTTTAAAAACCAAAAATTCTGAAGGCCGTTTTTTGCAAATGTTTATTTTTCCTTAGGGGTCCGATTATAATACCAGCGTTTCCATAATTGCTAAAGGTGACATTTTGATATATCAAAAATTTATACATTTTTCCTCAATTTTCAAGTCAACTTTTTAAAATTTCAAAAAGTCAAAAAACCTGCAAAGCCGATATTTTAAACTGTAAAGTAACCGAATATTAGACAGCCTAAATTTTGATTTGGATTAATTTTTAAAATAAGTTGAAAACTATCAAAGAAGAATAAATATTTTTATAGACTTAAAAAAAACAGTATTTTCAATTTCTTAAAAAGTTAAAATGCCGGCCTTTGCGTTTTTTGCGGAAAAAGAATATTTTACGTTTTGGTTCTGATTAAAATGCCTTAGCTAAATAACTTTTGGAGGATTTGCAAAATCAAAGCATTTTTCCAAATTTGAAGCTATCGAAAACCCAAAAAATCCTACAAACCATTTTATTCAAAAATGTAAATTATCGAATAGTTGCCTTAATGGTTCCGATTTAATATCTGCGTTTCAATAAACGCTAATGTCGAACGGTGACATTTTGATATATCAAAAAATTACCAAATTTTTAGTAATCGAAAAGTATTTTTAGGTATCTATAATTTTCCTCAATTTTCAGATAAACTTTCCAGAAAGTCGCAAGGCTGGACTTAGCCAAAATTGCCAAATCCGTTGTTATTCACTGTGAAATAACCGAATATTGATTAAGTTACACAGTCTAAATTTTGAATTTTTTAGGTTTATCATATTTAGAGTTTTTATCGTCATATGCACTGAAAAAAAGCATGCCCGGTTCCAAAGATTTTGTCTTTACTTTAACAATTTTGGAATTGATTCCGAGCCAAAGAAGTGGAGAATACAAGTAAGGATACTTTTAATACACAATTCTCTTTTAAATTTGGGTTTTATGTACTTGCTTCAAGGAAGCAGATTTTAATTTTTCATTTTTCTCAGCTTTTTTTCTTCATATGCTATCAAAGTCCTTTAAAAGCGAGTTAACGGCAACTTTATTTTCCAAATTAAGACTCGACTTGCAGTAGAAATTATACTATGTTTCAGGTAAAAAACATTTTTAAAATAAAGAGCGGAAAAACATGTCATATTTTTGAACGATTTTTTGCTTTGTAGTCAAGATGCAAAAAGACAACAAATTTAAAGACAATTTCATTAATTTTAAAGAATTTTTCTGAATTATTAAAGTCAAGTTGACCTTTGCCCAAAATTTTTTTTTTCATGTTATGATGCCCATTTTTAAGTCAAATCATTTAATTATAAGGACAGTACGACTTCATTGAAAAGTTTATCGACTTTTGGACAAGGAAAAAAACTTTATATTAGAGAAATGTGTCTTCTATGCCAAGCTAAATTTGCATTTGTATTTTAAGGACATGAAATCTTTGGCCTCACTATATTTTTTTCAATCTGAGCTATGTTTCGTTTTTTGATCTTTTGAGTGGTTTTCGATTATTTGTGTAACATTGTTGACATTTTAACCATCAAAGAATTTTGTTTGAACACAGCCAACTGCATTCGAATTGAAGATTTAAAAAAAATTGTGAAATGTTTCTACGAGTTGATGAAAGTAAGTTCTATTATTAAAATATTTTTCGACAAATTTGAAGACAAGTATAGTAAAATTGATTCGAAGCCACAGTCCTGATCATGACCCCATCGTAGTTTAGGATATAATTAATATTGCAACTAATAAAAAAAAATTAAGAAAATATATTTTAGACGAAAATATTCCTAATTCCTATATGTCTACCAAATAACTTTCATTTATAGACTAAGATCGTCTAACCTTCTTTAGGTCTAAAGGATTATTCCCTAGTCTGTTTAACATATATATTTTTCCTTTGCTGGCTAAGCTAGTTTAGTAGACATATTCCAACATGTTAGCAATTTTTTTTCTTTAAATTGGAAAATTTTAAAAGTTTGCTTTTGTGGTTTCGATTACAACCCTTGACACAAATTCTGATATTAATTCAGTGAAACCTATCTAAATTGGAACTCCGAAAAATGGATACCTCTCAAAATTGGACAATTTTGTTTAATCTCTCACTAGTGGTTACCTCCTAAATATGGACAAGATTTGAGTGACCGTGAGTCTCCACTTTTGAAAAAAAAAAACAAAAAAATAAAAAAATTTTACTTTAAAAATAAACAAAAAATTTATCGTAAATTTCTCACTGATTTTGGGAATCGTATGAAAATTTCTATTTTAGTTTACATTGAATTTATCCGTGTGGTCATTGATTATTATAATAGCGTTAAGTTCTTAACACTTTTAAGACATTTTTGGCATAAGAAAAGTTGCATTGGTTGTGGAAAATTTTGAAAGACAAAAATTAAACCACATAATTTTTTTGCAATATAAATAATTTAACATTTTGCATTTTTTCTCTTTGCCACATGAAAATGTCCCCCCAAATTGAAAACTGAACCTCTAGTTTCTAATAAAAATTCTTATTTGAAATTTTTAAATATATGTTTTGTTATTTGATCCATATTTCCTTTCTATTGGCTTACATGTCGCTGTATTTTCCCGTCTTTCCGTCACATACGTTGAAGTAAACAACTTTTATAACATTTTATTAGACATTTATTAAAATTCTTCTTCTTCTTCCTATCTCCTATTAGAAAAATTCATATTAAAGAAAAAACAAAAAGAAATTATGCAACTTACCCAGCGGCAGCATGCTGTTGCAATTCAACAAAGGCAGATTTTCCTGGTATATTGGCACCGGTGGGTACCACAGAGGGGCCACCAGGGCCGCCAGGAACTCCACCGCCTCCACCACCACCGCCTCCGCCAGAACCGGCACCGGGTGTTATACTGGCCGTTGAACCACCATCCATATATTTTGGTGTGTGGGGGGCATCGGGAGCATCCATACCGGATTGAGGTGTGCTGGGAGGCCCCTCGTAGGGGCTCCCTAAATCAGTGAAATTAAGCGTGTTGGCGCCTATTGAGGCCACTTTATCTAAAATTTTGAAGGCTTTTTAAGGTACACGCGCACAACACTAAATCAACAGAGTGATGGGAAGGGCTGGTGATAATTATTTTCCAAAAATTTTATATATTTTTTATTATTTTTTGGTAAATTCAATATTTCTCACAAAATCTTTTTTTTTCTTAATGTAATATTTTACAAGCACGTGTTTTTCTTTTTCTTTATTGGGTTATTTAATTTTTATTTTTATTACTCTTCACCAGAAAAAAAACGAACATATAAACAAACTTTCAATTTTTTTTTGTTTTAATTACAGTTCTCCTTATTTTGGATTTTTGTAAAGCCACAGAGAATTCTCTTTATTGTTGTTTTACGTATCAAATATGTCTGTGTCTAGGCTAGCACCACATTAAATGAGTGTAATTAAAATTGATGACACTTATTAAAAAAAATAAAACTAACTGCCGCACAACCAATAACAAATCCATAGACAACACTCACACAAAGACAAAACCGCTTAAAAAAAATGACAACAAATCGAAGCAAGTTATGGCGAATGGGGAAGAAATATGCGTGGGTTTATGTGGTGGATTTTGAGTCACCTTTTTCGGGGGTTGCGGAGATTTTCTTATTGATCAAATAACTGTTGCTTATGCCTCCAGAGTTTAATTATATTCATTAAAATATTGTTTTAGATTTGGTTTTGGCAAGATAAAAAACAATGTCACACATAGACACTTCTAAGGATTACAACATTTGTAACCTTTTTTTGTTATTTAATATTTTTTTTTTATATTTTTTTAAGTGATTTGGATTTTATTATCACAATGTATTTTTTCTCTCAGTTGTATTTAGAATGCTGTTATTTACGTTCTATTAGGGAGTAATTTTATTTTCTATTTATTTTTGTAAACACTTATTTTTTTTTTTTTCAATTGGTACTTATTATTATTTTTATTATACTGCTGCTACCATTATTACCATTATTATTATTATTATTAACCACTTTTGCATTTAATTTTAATCTCAAATTAAGTTTGAGGGATAATTTCACGCGACGAAATTATGGTGTGCGGTCGCGACGCGCTTTTTCAGTTTTGAAGGAATCTTGAACGATTATTTTTAAATGTTGGTTACTTGATTGCCCCCATAAAATAAATTTGGAAAACAATTTAAGAATATAGAATAGTAGTAGAGTGTGATAGAGGATGATGTATAATGATCGTCGTTGGTGTAGAACACGGCAAAAATGCGTTGTTGTCGATGACAAAAGAATCTCGGTTAGACAGGGGCCAATAAACGTGACGTATTCGCACTGTGTATTATTATTATGATTATTTGGCAGAGAACGAACGAACGAACGGCGGCGACGACAACACAAAACACAACATTACCGCTGTAAAAAACATCAACAACTAACCATTAAAGACCATAATCAAAAATTTGCGACGGTGACGGTGATTATTTTTCCCAACACACAATGGTAGCTCATACACAAACACATCAACACACACACAGTCATTTAGCCCAAAGCCACTCTCAGATGCAATAGGGGCTTTGCTTATTCTCATTGTCTCTCTCTCTGTCTGAGAGCAAGAGAGAATCCAGTCGTAGTAGATTTTCTTAGTTGTAGCTTACGAAACGACACAGCGGAAATCCTCAAACATTGGGTGTTCGTTCATATGCACACACATATACGTCTGAGGGAAAACTACAAAAACGTGGTGTTTGTAGCATACACAATAACGTCTGCGCAACCAACCACGAACAAAGTGCGTTAACGACTAGGTACTAGGTGATTATAACAACAGCAGTTGTGAGCAGTTTTGTGGTTGCAAAGAGTATAGCACTCACATACTGGTGTGGCTGTGGGCAACAAAAACAAAGATTTGCAATAGCCTAACACTCGTACTCACACACACACACACCCGCTTATACACTATACTCAAAACAATAACCAGTTTACCCTAGGCACAATGAGAAAGAGAGTAAATTTTAACATTTGTAGTTTTAGTTTGTAGTACACGATGTGGTTGTAGTGTAGGAAAGAGAATTTTAAACATTTCTTTCCATAACCAAGAGTTAGAAAGAAACAACAAAATAACAAGGGTGGTAAAAACTTGTTTTTGATGGTGGAAAAACTAAAGAGCGTAGTATAGAAAATTAAATCATACCCACTTACTCTTTCTTTCTCAAGTAAAATGTAAAGGCCTTTGATACATTGTGTCTCGCTCACACTTGTTCTCTTTTATATATATATTGGGACCTCTTGTGATTGGTTGTCAATAATAAAAGCAAAGAAAAACACTCCCAAAGAAACTAAAGAGTGAAATACTCATTATACTAGCGTAATATATTCTCCTCTTACTCTCACAAAATGTAAGAGGAATACTAAATGTGAACAACCAACAACAAAACTCACCATACTCACACACAACACCACCCATGTGTAGTCGAAGGTAACCATTGGACTTCCATTTTTTCTTTCGTTAACAAAGAACCTGTTAGCCCCCACGAAGTGTTGCTACTCTCAACTGAAGGTTTTTTCTTTGTTGTTGAAGTTGTTTTTTTTTTTATTGTTTTTGTTGGCATGTATGGCATATACAATAGTCGTTGTTGTTTCTGTTTTGTATGAACTGAAAAAGAGAATGACAAAAAAAATACAACCTCACACTTGAGCGCCCTCCAACCAACCAACTCCACCCCATATTCACAATAACCTGGCTAAATTTATTTCGTCGTTTTGACCTAACTTTTCTCTACACTTTGCCGGAGTTTTACCAGAGTCTTGTTTTTTATACACTTGTTTTTTTTTTTGTTTTTATGCTTTTATTTATTTCCATATACCTCCCACAGTATTGGAGACCATTTGTTTTTTTGTTTTCGTTGTATATGCTTGTTGCATTGCTTTCATTGTAAATCCTCCCAAAAATTCTTTTTACATCATAAATTTTCAATTTTTCGTTAAGGTATTTTTTTTTGCAAGAATTGTTATGGATGTTTCGTGTAAATCATAATTCCCTTGTACTGAATGGAGCACAGTGTTTACCGATGGAAGGGGATAGCATATTACATATATCAGATATTTAAAAAGGAAATTCCGACCACGGTTGCCACAGTTGGTAGATTAGTAGAATTCTTGATTTTTCAAAATCCACGAAGAGAAATAAAATTTTGCAGACAATATGTCTGTTCTATTGAAATAAAATGTTCTATTGAAATAATTTTTTGACAAACATTTCTATAGAAATAAAATTTGAACAAAATTTCTTATAGCAATACAATTTTGACAAAATTTTCAACAGAAATAAAATTTTGACAACAATTTCTTTAGGAATAAAATTTTGACAAAATTTTCTATAGAAATATAATTTTGACAAAATTTTCTATAGAAATAACGTTTTGACAAAATTTCCTATAACAATAAAATTTTGACAAAATTTGCTACAGAAATAAAATTTTGACAAACATTTCTGTAGAAATAAAATTTTGACATTTTTTTTAAATAAAATTTTGACAAAATTTTCTATAGAAATATAATTTAGACAAAAGTTTGCTACAGAAATAAAATCTTGACAAAAATTTATATAGAAACAACATTTTCACAAAATTTCCTATAAAAAATAAAATTTTGGCAAAAATTTTCTATAGCAATAAAATTTTGACAACAATTTCTATAGGAATAAAATTTTGACAAAATTTTCTATAGAAATAAAATTTTGACAAAATTTTCTATAGAAATAACGTTTTGACAAAATTTCCTATAACAATAAAATTTTGACAAAATTTGCTACAGAAATAAAATTTTGACAAACATTTCTGTAGAAATAAAATTTTGACAACATTTTTTTTAAATAAAATTTTGACAAAGTTTTCTATAGAAATATAATTTAGACAAAAGTTTGCTACAGAAATAAAATTTTGACAAAAATTTCTATAGAAATAACATTTTCACAAAATTTCCTATAAAAAATAAATAAAAATAAAATGTTGGCAAACATTTTCTATACCAATAAAATTTTGACAAAATTTTCTATAGAAATAAAATGTTGACACAATTTTCTACAGAAATAAAATTTTGACAAAATGTTCTATAGAAATAACATTTTCACAAAATTTCCTATAACAATAAAATTTTGACAAAATTTGCTACAGAAATAAAATTTTGACAAACATTTCTGTAGAAATAAAATTTTGAAAAAATTTCCTATAGCAATAAAATTTTGAAAAAAATTTCTATAGCAATAAAATTTTGAAAAAAATTTCTATAGCAATAAAATTTTGACACAATTTTCTATAGAAATAAAATGTTGACAAAATTTTCTACAAAAATAAAATTTTGACAAAATGTTCTATAGAAATAAAATTTTAGCAAAATTTTCTATAACAATAAAATTTTGACAAAATTTGTTACAGAAATAAACTTTTGACAAACATTTCTGTTGAAATAAAATTGTGACAAAATTTCCTATAGCAATAAAATTTTGACAAAATTTTCTAAAGAAATAAAATTTTGACAAAACTTTCTATAGAAATAAAATTTTGACAAAATTTTCTGTCGCAATAAAATTTTGACAATTTTTTTTTTAATAAAATTTTGACAACATTTTCTATAGAAATATAATTTAGACAAAACTTTCTTTAGATATAAAATTTTGACTAAATTTTCTATAGAAATAAAATATTGACTAAATTTTCTATATAAATAAAATTGTGGGAAAATTTGTTATAGAAATAAAATTTTTACAAAATGTTCTATAGAAATAAAATTGTGGGAAAATTTGTTATAGAAATAAAATGTTGACAAAATGTTCTAAAGAAATAAAATTTTGACAAAAATTTCTATAGAAATAAAATTTTGACAAAATTTCCTATAACAATAAAATTTTGACAAAATTTGCTACAGAAATAAAATTTTGACAAACATTTCTGTAGAAATAAAATTTTGACAACATTTTTTTTTTTTTAAATAAAATTTTGACAAAATTTTCTATAGAAATATAATTTAGACAAAACTTTCTTTAGATATAAAATTTTGACAAAATTTTCTATAGAAATAAAATATTGAGTAAATTTTCAATAGAAATAAAATTGTGGGAAAATTTGTTATAGAAATAAAATTTCGACAAAACTTCCTATAGAAATAAAATTTTGAAAAAATTTTCTATAGGAATAAAATTTTGAGAAAATTTTCTATAGAAATAAAATTTTGACAAAATTTTCTTTAAAAATAACATTTTGACAAAATTTTCTATATAAATAAAATTTTGCAAAATAATTTTATACAATTATGCCGACGCCAATTTTATCGTAAATTTACTTCAAAATGAAATTATGATTAACAGTCAGATTGATCAACATATTTCAAAAAGCGAATTTCTATAATTGTTAATCCATTGAATGTAATATAATAATTATTTACATAATTAAAGGGTGATACGGTCAAAATTTGGTCAAGGGAAAACGCGTGTAAATCGGTGAAATCGTTTATTTAAAAAATCAAATTAAATTTCTTTTTCAAATTCAATTAGTATAAAATTCAGGACAAATATTCAGTTAGGCTTTCGCTTTTCCAAATCCGAATTGCCGGGCCTCACGCTTGACACCTGCCATCAGATTTTACAGCCACCTTGTACAGCCAGTTTGCCTTGAACTGCTGCTCGTCCTTAGCAGTTTTTTTGGTCTTCTTTAGGTTTCGCTTGACAATAGCCCGGTATTTCTCAATTGGGCGGAGCTCTGTCGTGTTGGGAGGGTTCTTGTCCTTGGGAACCACCTGCACGTTGTTGGCGGCGTACCACTCCATGGCCTTTTTACCGTAATGGCAAGATGCCAAATCCGGCCAAAACAGTACGGAACAACCGTGTTTCTTCAGGAAAGGCAGCAGACGTTTATTCAAACACTCTTTCACGTAAATTTCTTGGTTGACAGTCCCGGAAGCTATGAAAATGCTGTTTTTCAAGCCACAGGTACAGATGGCTTGCCAAACCAGATATTTCTTTGCGAACTTTGAGAGTTTTATGTGCTTGAAAATATCTGCTACCTTTCCCCTCCCTTTTGCCGAATAAAACTCCTGTCCCGGAAGCTGCTTGTAGTCGGCTTTGACGTAGGTTTCGTCGTCCATTACCACGCAGTCAAACTTCGTCAGCATCGTCGTGTACAGCCTCCGGGATCGCGCTTTGGCCGTCGTATTTTGTTTATCATTGCGATTTGGAGTCACTACCTTCTTGTAAGTCGATAGTCCGGCTCGTTTTTTTGGCTCGATGCACGGTTGTAGACGATACACCCAGCTTATTTGCGGTATCTCGGAGAGAGAGGTTAGGGTTTCGCTTGAAACTACCGGCAACTCTCTTTGTCGTCTCAGCGGCTTCCGGTTGTCGATTTCCCCCCGATCCAGACTTCCTGGCTGTCCCCAAACACTTTAATTACATTTGTAACGGTTGATTTGGCAACCTTTAGCGATTTTGCCAGCTTTGCGTGCGAGTAGCTCGGATTTTCGCGATGCGCGAGCAAAATTTTGATACGCTGCTCTTCTTGCTTGGACGGCATTTTGACAACTGAAGAGTGAATTCCAAAATCAAAATAGGAGCAACATTCTACACACACACACCTTCAAAATGAGAGGTGTTCAGGTTTTTTAAATGCAAAATTGAAAGAAATACGTGAAGTTTATATTGACCAAATTTTGACCGTATCACCCTTTAGAGTTAATTTAATGGAATAATATAATTTATTTATTTATATTTTTGGTATTCATAATATAATTTTTCAAAAGTGGACACCCACGGTCGCCTACATTTGGGATGTGTCCACTTATGTAGAGAGTTTAGTTTAATGCGATAATATAGCCAACGTCTGTCGAAAGTTGCCCACTTTTCTTTGAAAGGTTTCACTTTAGTTATGTATTGATGTATCTTCATCGGAAATTTCAACAAGTAACCCAGCAAACCAAGGGCATGCAAAAAAATAGTTTGGATATATAAATTGGGATCCGGAAGAAGGGAAAAGTTGGATGATCTCCAATGAATTTTACTTGGGCTTGTCATTGAATAAAACTACTCAGTTTCATTTGTATTGCTTTAGAAGTTCATCTAAATGAAGAAATTAAAAATACCAAAAAAAAATTTTAACAATTCCACTTTTTATTTTATAACTTTTTTTTTCTTAATATCTAATTTTTAAAATTTGAAAAACTTCTTAGCTCCGACGGGCGTTTAAACCTGGAATTGATTATACAATAATAGAACCCTTTAGCACCAGAGATGGTCTGCATCAAGAAAATTTTTTTAAAATAAAGTGTTGAAAAAAATGTCCTATTTTTAAAAGCTTCTTTGCTTTATAGTTAAGATGCAAAAAGTCAACAAATTTAAATACTATAGTCCCACAAAATTTTCTTTAATTTTAGGATACGCAAATAAGGACAAAATGACTTCATTGAAACATTTTTTGGACAACGAAAAAAAATTGATATCAGAGAAATGCGTTTTTATGCTAGGCAAAATTTGGACTCGTATTATAAGAACATGAAATCTTTGGCCTTACAACAATATTTTTTTCAGTGTATGTGAGCTATATCTAAATCATAGCCCATTTGAACTTAATTTGAGACAATGTGCTAAACTATTAATTCTACCCTCAGTGCAAAATTTCAACTAAATCGTAGTGAAACTTTGCCCTCAGGTGGTCATAAAAATCAAAATCGGGCGAATGATATATACCGGAGCTATATCTAAATCTGAACCGATTTCAACCAACTTTGACATACATTAATAGAATGTTAAATCTACTCTCTATGCAAAGTAAATTGGGGTAAAACTTTGAGAAATATGAAACTCTGCCCTTTGGGGCCATATAAATACATATAGAGCGAAAGATATATATGAGAGCTATATCTAACTCTGAACTGATTTGACTGATACTTTACAAGATTTACGAGACTTACAAAATACACCTAGACCTCGCTTTGCGTCGTATCGTTTTGCGTTGTTCCGAAGTTGCGTCGCTACTGAATTAGTACTAGTTTTCACTTTGCGTCGTTAGATTTTCGAAGATGCTTTGTTATCGTTTTTATCTGTCTCCAATTTTTGCATGGTTTGCCATAGAAACTCATAATTCACTTTGCGTCTTGTTTTTTTGGAACGTATCTGCGACGCAAAGCGAGGTCTAGGTGTATGTGAATATACGAAATTTGACTATATTAGGTTCTGGATTTACAAGAACCATTTTTCTTATAGTTTTACAGGAATCCACGCAAAAAAATAATTCTTTCCTCCCAAACGAAATTTTAGACAAACAAAGTTCGTTTCTCATTTGCTTTTCGCTGTAAGGAAGTGTATTTGGGAGAAAAGTATATACTTTTTGTGATAAACGTTTATTCTTTTCCAGGATGTAAAAACCACCAAAACATGCACTACCGACCTAAAACTTGGCACAAGTAGTTGCTAATGATGTAGGTCAGATGGTGTTGCAAATGGGCCATATCGGACTACCTTTAACTATAGCCCCATATATACCGACCCCCAGACTTGGCTTGCGGAGCCTCTTAGAGAAGCAAATTTCATCTGATCCGGTTGAAATTTGGTACGTGGTGTAATTACATGGTCTCTAACAACTACGCCCAAATTAGTTTATATCGGTCCATAATTAAATATAGCCCCCATATAAACCGATCCCCAGATTTGACCTCTGGAGCTTCTTGGAGGAGCAAAATTCATCCGATCCGGTTGAAATTTGGTACGTGGTGTAAGTATATGGTCTCTAACAACCTTACATTTGTCCATATCGGTCCATAATTATATATAGCCCCCATATAAACTGATCGCCCGATTTGACCTCTGGAGCCGAATCATCCGAATCGGTTGAAATTTGGTACGTGGTGTAAGTAGATGGTCGCTAACATCCATTCCAAACTTGGTCGATATCAGTCTATAGTTGTATATAGCCCCCTGAAAAATCGATTCCCAATCACACAAAAATTGGTCCGTATCGGTTGATAATTGTATATAGCCCCCATATATACGACCCCCATATTTCAATTCTGGCTCTCTACGTACCGTGCAAAAGTTCATATCGGTTCGTAGTTATATGTAGACCTCCCTATATATACCGTTCAAGAACTGAATTATATAAGTATTTAATCTGCCTTTTTTGTTTAATATGTTATATACCACGTATGGACTAACTTACAATTTCGAAGACAATGTTACGAAGTTTTAATATACCTTGCCATTGGCAAGACCTACCACAACCCAAGTAATTCGATTGTGGATGGCAGTCTCTTGTAGAAGTTAGTACACAATCCATGGTGGAGGGTACATAAGATTCGGCCTGGCCGAACTTACCACCGTTAAAGTCGTATGCCTTTGAATCAAGGCAAATTGACCTTAATGTAAAGAAAGACTTTTTTGGTTTAACGATCCTCCTTAAATTAACTGAATATTGAATTTTTAGATTTAAGATGTAAACGCTTCAAATATAGGCTACGACTTATTTTGAGGTTTTTGTATCTTTGGTTTAACGTTTTTTGCAATTAATAGCATATTTTTAATTTGAATTAGGGAGCCACCGTGGTGCAATGGTTAGCATGTCCGCCTTGCATACACAGGGGCGTGGGTTCAAACCCAGTTCCGACAAAACACCAAAAAGTTTTTCAGCGGTGGATTATCCCACCTCAGTAATGCTGGTGACATTTCTGAAGGTTTCAAAGCTTCTCTAAGTGGTTTCACTGCAATGTGGAACGCCGTTCGGACTTGGCTGTAAAAAGGAGGTCCCTTGTCATTGCGCTTAACATAGAATCGGGCAGCACTCAGTGATAAGAGAGAGAGCCTGAAATATCGGGCTGCCACTATACCTAAATACTTTCGATTATCTGTTAAAATTTCGATTTTTAAACTGACATTTGTTTGTAAGTGAATTCCTCTGTTAATATATCCCAAACAAAGAACTATAATTCCACATATGAGATCCGTATGCCAATTTTATTGATTCCAGATATAATGATAAATAGTTCCTAAAAATATCTTTATTTTAAAGAACCCACATCTTTGGGTCGGAATCAATACCAAAATCCTTAATAGAAGGTCAAAATCTTTGGATCCCATTAAGCTTGTTTTTTAGTGCAAATCTTAAATGAACGACTGTGAACTATCTTTGAATTGATTTTTTTTATCTTAAAGAAATTTCATCATAAAATCTCAGAAGTGGACACTCACAGTCGCCTAGATTTTGTTCACATTTGGGAGGTGTCCTGCTATGAGAGAAATTCTACACTGAAAAAAAGCATGCCCAGTTCCAAAGATTTTACCTTTACTTTAAAAATTTTGGTATTGATTCCGAGCCAAAGAAGCGGAGTATACAAATAAGGATACTTTAAAGACACAATTGTCTTTTAAATTTGGGGTTTGTGTACTCGCTTCTAGGAAGCAAATTTTAATTTTTCGTTTTTTCAGCTTGTTTTCTTCATATGCTATCAAAGTCCTTTTAAAACGAGTTAACAAAAATTTTTTTTTTTGAAATTCAGACTCAACTTCCAGTAGAAATTCGAATTTTCAAGTAAAAAGCATCTTTAAAATAAAGTGTTGAAAACCATGTCCTATATTTGAACGATTTTTTGCTTTGTAGTCAAGATGCAAAAAGACAACAAATTTAAAGACAATTTCATTAATTTTAAAGAATTTTTCTGAATTATTAAAGTCAAGTTGACCTTACCCCAAAAAAAATTTCTTTCATGTTATGATACCCATTTTTAAGTGAAATCACTTAATTATAAGGACAATACGACTACATTGAAAAGTTTATCGACTTTTGAACAAGGAAAAAAACTTTATATTAGAGAATTGCGTCTTCTATGCTAAACAAAATTTGTATTCGTATTTTAAGGACATGAAATCTTTGGCCTCACGACAATATTTTTTTCAGTGTAAGGATATAATATGTCCCTCTGTCTGTCTATTGTAATCACGCCATCAATAATGGCACTATCGTCCTGAAATTTGCCACAGATTCGTGGAAGGCCCAGCTATATCGATCCAGGTTTTACATATTTCCCATACAAACCGATCTCCCGATTTGCGGTCTTGGGTTTCAATAACCGCAGTTGTTATCCATTTTTCCTGAAATTGGAAATCTTCAGATATTTTAAGGGTACACATATATCGTACATACATTATACATTTTATAAATTATTTTCTATTTGTATAAAATAAAGCATCAAAACAAACACATTTAATCAAAATTAATTAGTTTTTAATTAGTTTTATATATTTTTGGTTACAAAAGCCTTTAAATTAATAGAAACGAAAAATAAAATATAACTTAAATAAGTAATAAATTTAAGTAAAATTTTAGTTATTTTATATTTTATGGGAAACAACCATATATACACGCAAAAAAATAATTCTTTCCTCCCAAACGAAATTTTAGACAAACAAATTTCGTTTCTCATTTGCTTTTCGTTGAAAAGAAGTGTATTTGGAAAAAAAGTATATACTTTTTTGTGATAAACGTTTATTCTTTTCCAGGATGTAAAAACAATTTCATAAAGACTAAGGGCGTTTTCGTTTCGCAAAAAATATGTTGCCCTGGTGTTACACTACTTCTTCCCTCGTTGTATTTTCGCTCAAATGATAGTGTCATTCCAAAGTTATTGTTAATTCATAATATTGTGAGAGATACAGGATCGAAAATCTATGCCAGTGTCCTTCATAGTTTGCAATCAATTAGGAGAATGTTGCACCTTTTTTCCCAATCGAAATCGCCATAACTCAAAAATTTTTTTTCTGGCTAATTGCATTTTCCCTCACATCTTTCTCACTTCCACGAAGTTTTTGAGTTCTTAGCACCTTTTTCTGTAATACGAACAATGAAGAAGAACTTATACGATTTTATAAATTTTTAAAATTTTGTTTACCTTTCGCCTGGACGGAGAATCGAACCGCGGACCATGCAATTTGTAAGCCAACACACTATCCACTGAGCTATGTAGCCGTTATTGTCATCAATAGACAATTACCCATATAAGTTATATTTATATAGCATAGCTTGCGGCGCCCACGAGCCGATTAAACATAGTTTATTTAACAGAAAAATACATTTAGTTGGGCACCGTGGAGCAGTGGATGCTACGACTTGCATGCCAAGGGTCGTGGGTTCGATCCCTGCTTCGACCACAGTGTTTGTTTTTTACATATATTCCAGATATGGTCGGCAGATTCCGAAATAATGTTCAACATTACAGTCTACTATATTAAATTTTTACTATGAACTGTAAATTGTGTCTTATTAAAAACCTAAAGTCAGAAAAGAACAGTGTTTGATATAAACGAAATGGACTGTGTTGCTGGTTCAAAAATAACGTTTTTATCGAAAAAATAAAAATTTTGTAATAAACGTATTTTTTTTTTTTGGTGATAAAAGTGTATACTTTTCGAAGCAATTCAAAAAACTCTAACAAAAGAAAAACGTTTTCGGTACACGTTTTCCAAACGTTTTTTTTCTTTGCGTGTACTGTATCATTTTGCTCTTTAATGCGTGTGTTGTGATAGACTTCTATATATATGCGCAAATTATCCACATTGTGCCTGTGTTTGACAAGTAGGTGCAAATATTTTGACATATTGATAATCATAATGGGTTGAAAATATTCAAATTAATGTTGTTGCATTTCTACGGTGCTTGGATAATTTTCTTGGATCATTCTCTTAGGTAAAGAGATATTATTTTGCACTTGTTGGTATTGTTGTAATTTGTCAACTTTCTTTTGGCCCCCTCTATAATGACATGTCGTTTTAATTTATTTTAGTAATGTCGCTTATTTTCCCTCACTTGTTTTGTTCCTTTCGTCTTCTTTTCCGTTGGTATTCTTCCCTCCAATCCGTCCATATTATTATCGCATTTGACTTTCAAAGAAGTAACCAAGCGCAAAAGTTTTTTTTTGTTTCTTGTGTGCGTATTCCCATAAAATTAAAACACTTTTATTTTTATTCATTTACTCTATTCGTTTTCTCCATTTCATTTATTTGAATTCTTTTAATCTTAAAATAAAATTAATTTTGGCTCTTTGCCATTCATTCTCACTGTTTCTAGTTTTGTTGTAATTATCTGTATGGCTTTATTGCCATTGTTTGTTGAGCCCGGCGATTATTATTAGGCGGGCGGACGACGGCAGCAGGCCATCTAATAAACTAACTGTCATGTCGACCCAGCCAGTTTGTCTGTCGTTTTTGTTAATTGTTATTAATTAAAATAATCGTATATGACAATATTTTCTTGTGTTATTAATGATTTGTTGTGATTTTCATATGCGTGGATGTGCCATGGAGAGGAGTGGCCATTATTTGTTTCGATTATCACCTCTTTACACGCAGAGAAGAAACATGATTGCCACAATCATATTCGAAGAGCAAAATAATATGATAGCAGCTATTTTTGCGGCGACCATGTAACATTTTAACCTGCAACCATGTTGGCTCAGTGAACATGGTTCTAAGAAAAATACAATTGTCCTCATCTAAAATGTTATTATATTGATAAAAAGAATTTTGTTTCCATTAAAAGACAATGGTCACGATCTAAAATGTTATGTTATTCGTCAAAAATGTTTTTCTTCTAGTTAAAAGAACATGGTCACAACCTAAAATGTTTTGATTTTTATGAAAAAACTTTTTTCGTCGTCGAAAAAAGGACGCCACTTGAGAAAAGAAAACACAAAATCAACTTTATTTATTTGTTTTTATTTATTTATAAACTAATTCATTGTTTATTTGTATTTATAATGTCGTGCAAGCAAACTTCACATATTTTTACACACTCTAGTTTGGTTCAATTTCAACAATAAGTAATCATTCCATATTTACTTCGTGCCCATCAAATGTACAAACGCAGACATCATGTAACTGCAAATAAAAATAAATTATACCATATATCAAAAATGCAGAACAAAAACCAGGTATATTTTTTTCAATTACACTTTCCTTTTTGGTATTCACATAAAACCACGTGCCATTTCTGAATAAATAAATTAACACAAAACACAATAATTCCGTATTCTCCGTCCATTCCAAGAAACAATCAACACACGACTGACGCGCAAAATGAAAATCGTGTGTACCTGCTCAATGTTTTTATAAAATTCTTGTCGCTGCAAAAAAATTAAAAAATTAAATGGTCACGAAAACAATGTACATGGTCTTTATGGCCATGTAATGGTTGTAGACATGTCTATACGTAAACTATAAAAATATTTTTTTCTCTGCAAAAAAGTAAAAAAATTGGATGGTCAGATACATGATTTTCCTGACCATATAATGGTCTCAAATTCTATCATTTAAATAATAGAACATGTTTGCGGCATTTGAGAACCATTTAAATGTTTATTGCCAACATATATTTTTCTCCGCTCGAAAATTATTTTTACAAAGACAAAATACATGGTTTTCGCGACAATTACATACTCTAAATAAGCATTAAATGGATGCGGCAACCATGTCCAAGCATGTTTTTTCTGTGCGTGTATAGTCGCTAGTTAGGGATAATAATGATGTGTTTGGAGTTTTTTTCTTTTTTTAATTTTGTACAAATTTTATTTGTTTTTAGATTTTTAGTAGATTTCTAGATAGGTTTGTATTAATTAAAATAATAATGGATTTAAAAATTTTAAAAAATATTTGCGGTTATTTTAGTAAAATATTTTCTTTAAAATCATATAATATACGGTTTACGACGATTTCGACGAATGGTAAAATACGTCGTGAATGTATGTCAAATAACTTACAGTTTGTGACAAACCATCTCTGAGGAGGACCCTATTCATTGAGCTAAACATAGAAACAGGTAGTACTCAGAAGTTTGCCAATTGTGATTGCACAAATATAATTTATCCTAAAATAATCCAGCAAAATAAGTATCGTAAAGTTGTGAAAATGTTACTTTTGTATCTGGAAGTAAAGCGAAATTGGCGCAGAATTGATGAATTTAACATGGGCTTGTCATAGGACCGATGTCCAACATTTCACCAGCCGTTGCGGTGATGTTGCATCATCACCTTTTTAAACCCTCCACCATAGGATGAGGGGTATATTAACTTTGTCATTCGTTTGTCGTTTGTAACACATCAAAATATTGCTCTAAGACCCCATAAAGTACAAACAAAAAAATAATTCATTTGTTTTATGAATAGTGTTCACAAAATTTTTCCAAACACGGGATTCATAAATTATATGAAAACAATTCATAAAATAAAAATACAGGTTTTCATTGACTACGAATGTATACATAATATGAAAGGAATTTTCAATATTATAAATGAAGTATACATATTTTTGTCATTGAAAAATATGAACTTTTACATAATATATAATAAAAACGTCATGCATTACATGTGACTTTGCACTTAGATTTCTGATTCTTAATGCCTGAATAATTCGTCAAAATGTATGAACCCATTTATTAAAATCCGCATTAAAGTCCAGCCAGCAAAAAACATAATTATATACCCAGCAAAAAAAAAATTGGAAGTTGTTCCACAAACATTTCTTTTAAAGCCCATCCCAGAATCCCCCATCGAGTTTTTTCAACTTCCGATGCAGTCCTTTTGGACAAGTCCACAAACATTTCTTCTAAAGCGCATCGTGGGATCCCCCAATAATTGTTTTCCACTTCCGATGCAGTCCTTTTGGACAAGTGCACAAACATTTCTTCTAAAGCGCGTCTTGGAATCCCCCAATGATTTTTTCTACTTCCGATGCAGTCCTTGTGGACAAGTATTAGAAAGAACGCAATCAGGCTATTTTAAGTGCAAATTTTGTACAATTAAATTTTACAAAAAAATAGAAAACTAATAAAAAAACTAAAAAAATAGAAATTAATAAAAAAGTACAAAAAAAAATAAATTTCATCCGCGCTGGGATTTGAACCTGTGCCGATTGACTTTTTCGCTTCCATGGAAGTTCTTTTGAGAAGGTTTTGCAAATTACGAGAATTTTTAATTTTTTTGTTGATTTTTAATGGAAAAAATATATTTATACAAAAACATATGCCGAAAATAAAAAATAAAAACGATGCATGACATAAAAAAATATTTTTTTAGATAAAAAAATTGCCGCTGGTGAGATTTGAAGCTGCGTTTCTTATTTTTTCGTTCATACTAATAAAGAACATCTTGAGAAGCAATTAAAATGTTATTCCTTGGTGTCGTATTACGATCATATCATAAACATTTGAATTGACCTTTCGACGCTTTATGTTCAATGGCGTTTGTGGCTGAGTGTGCTAAGGCGTTCTGTTATGGTGCCAGCAAACCCAGGTTCAACCCCCGTCGGTGCGAAAAAGTTTTTCAAATTGTAAGAATTAGATAATAGGAAAATAATTGTGTAATAAAACATATGGATGAAAAAAAAGTGAAATTGGTTGAAAAAAAATGTCCGCTTTTTAAATTTCTTCATTCAAATTAACTTCCAGGACACAACTTCTAAAGCAATGCACAGGATCCAAAAAGGGAGTACTTCCGTCCTATGACAAGCCCATGTAAAATTCAATGGAGATGATCCAAGTTTGCACTACTTCCGGATCACAGATTGGGGATCCAAACTACTTTTTTGGAAGCTCTTTTTTTGTTGGGTAATTAATAATTATAATATTTTATATTATTTATAAACATAAGCACCAACGCTTCCAGTTAATATTGTTTATTCGTCAATTTTTTTACAGCAATAAATAATCTTCGAATCGCGACGGAGTCTCATACTGTACTGAAAAACTCAAACACACGTGTTGCCTTCAAACGTTATGTTTCGTTTTTTTTTGTCTCGTATTATATGCTTGCCTTGTATACACATGAGAGTAACTCTATGTTGTGGCTCTCTCACGCTAAGAGAAAACCAGTATTTTTGATATATTAAGTAAAGTTTCATTAATTTTATGAAGCCGTCCCTATACATTATTAAAAAATTCATAATTTCATAACAAGTATTTACGAAAACAATATATTATGTAGGTGTACACATTTTTTATGAAAAAGTCCATAAATTTATAAAAATGTACAAATTTATGTGCAAATTCATATTTAATTTTTTTGTGTGTATATAACATATATTCTGGGTCGTGGTGAAATTCTGAGTCGATCTGAGCATGTCCGTCCGTCTGTTGAAATCACGCTAACTTCCGAACGAAGCAAGCTATCGACTTGAAACTTGGCACAAGTAGTTGTTATTGATGTAGGTCGGATGGTATTGCAAGTGGGTCATATCGGTCCACTTTTACGTATAGTCCCCATATAAACGGACCCCCAGATTTGGTTTGCGGAGCCTATAAGAGAAGCATATTTCATCCGATTTGGCTGAAATTTGGTACATAGTGTACGTATATAGTCTCTAAGAACCATACAAAAATTTGTCTATACACACAAAAAAATTTTTTTCTGATTCAATCACGAAATTAATTGATCCAATTAATTTTTTAATTGAAATGTCTTCAATCTAAGAATTGATAGTATCAATTAAAAAATTAATTGACAGTCAATTAAAAAATTAATTGATCCAATTAAATATTTAATTGATACTATTAATTTGTGTGATTGATTTTTATTTCAATTAAAAAATTTTTTGAATCAATTAAATTTTTAATTGAATATTTTTTAAAACTCAATTAAGATTTTAATTGGAAAAGTTTTCGTGAAATTTTTTTCTGTGTATCGGTCCATAATTATATATAGCCCCTATATAAACCGATCCCCACATTTGGTTTGCGTATCCTCTAAGAGAAGCAAATTTCATCCGAAATTTGGTACATGGTGTTAGTATGCGGTCTTTAACAACCATGCAAAAATTGGTCCATATCGGTCCATAATTACATATAAACCGATCCCCAGATTTGAACTCCGGAGCCTCTTATAGGAGCAAAATTCATACGATCCGGTTGAAATTTCATACGGGGCGTTAGTATATGGTCTCTAACAACCATGCAAAAATTAGTCTATATCGGTCTATAATTCTATATAGCCCCTATATAAACCGATCCCCAAATTTGGTTTCCGGATCCTCTAAGAGAAGCAAATTTCATCCGATCCGGCTGAAATTTGGTTGAAATTTGAAATTTGCAACGCGGTGTTAGTATATGGCCGCTAATAATCATGCCAAAATTGGTCCACATCGGTCTATAGTTATATATAGCCGATCCCCAATAACACAAAAATTGGTCCATATCGGTTCATAATCATGGTTGCCACTCGAGCCAAAAATAATCTAGCAAAATTTTATTTTTTAAAAAAATATATTCATATAATCGCATGTGTAGAAAATTTTATTTATGCATAGGTATGTATACAATATTTTTATAATATTAAATTGAGCCGACGGGCTTTTTGGGCAGCAAATAAATCAATGACTTCTTCAGTCGGCACATTTATTCGGCGATGAACCGACATTAATGCCAATCCTTTGAGTCTACTCTCGCTAGTCGAATTTCTAAGATACGTCTTTAATCTCTTCATTGTTGAAAATGAACGTTCGGAGGAGCACGTAGTAACTGCAGGGATGGAAAATGCAGTACTATAGTACTTTTTTCAAAACGTTTTCATCCCGGTCAGTACCGTAGTACCCCCGCGAATGATTTAGTACCTTTTGTGTATACATTTTTGAGTCGATATCAGATTTATGGTACAATAGCTTTGACAAAATATTTTAATATTTTGAGAAAGTCTTTATCAACCTTATTTGCTAATAGTCTTTTACAAATATGGCAAAACAGACATGTTCATGTGGGAAGAAAATCTTGATTTTGTAAAAGACATAGTCAATCGATTTTTTATTTCGGTAGAAAATGTCAAAATTTTATTTCTATATAGAATATTGGCAAAATTTTATTTTTATAGAAAATGTTGTCAAAATTTTATTTCAATTGAAAATTTTGTAAAAATTTTATTTCTATAGGAAATGTTTGCAAAATTTTATTTCTATAGAAAAAATTTTGCAAAATTTTATATATATAGAAAATTTTGTCAAAATTTTATTTTCTTTAAAATTCAGTCTCTTGACAATAATTTTCCAGTGAAATTTTTGTTGAAATTTAGTAAAATGTACCTTTCCGCTCAAAAAATACCATTTTTTCTTTCTTAAAAATTGTATTTTCCATCCCTGAGTAACTGGCAAAGTGACCAAAATTTTTAAAAGAATGTGCACGTTTGGAAATATCTCTTTATTGCTTCCATCGCTGAATTATGCAGGTTCTTTTCGCAGGTTTTGCGCCATTTCATTTACACATGTGTGTTTGGCTGTTTCGACAAACACACATAAAAAGCAGAAATGCATTTTCAAAAATGAAATTTGTGGTGCGAGAACAAAAACAAGTTGTTTTTTTTCGACCGTCGTTTGACGGGCTTTTCAACTAATATTCTATGATTTGTGCAAGTTTTATAGGTAAGCGTTTTTCAAAATAAAACCTCCAGCTTTTCTTCAACATCTTCGATAAGATTTTTCTATGCAGCTAAAAATATATATTTATTTATATAAAAATATTCATTCATTTCGGGGAGGATTTGATCACCCTCACCCCCCCCCCCCCTGAATACGGCCTTGATTTTATTTCCATTTCTGTGAGACTGTAAGAAAATCTAAGTAATATTAGCTCTGTTTGCGTACTCGATACATTTTGATTACTATCACAAATTTTTACTGGAAATCCTTCATTTACAGCCTGTTTCTGTATGTCGAACGAGCTCTATCGATCGACTGAAATGGAAACAAACAGCAGAATTTATAACCAAAAATCAGCTGTTTCTATGCATTTTGCAATTATCAGCTGGTTAATCATCAACAAGTCCAATGTCACATAGAACTGCATTAGAAAATATCAATATATTTCGTTTTAACTGAATTAATGATAAATTTGTGAACGTGTCCGTGTTGGGGGCTATATATAAAGGTTTGTCCCAAATACATACATTTAAATATCACTCGATCTGGACAGAATTTTATAGACTTCTAAAAAATCTGTATGCTCAAAATTTAAGTCGGATAATGCGCTAGGATGGAACACAATGTTCTTAAAAAACAAGTAAGGAAAGTCTAAAGTCGGGCGGGGCCGACTATATTATACCCTGCACCACTTTGTAGATCCAAATTTTCGATACCATATCACATCCGTCAAATGTGTTGGGGGCTGTATATAAAAGTTTGTCCCAAATACATACATTTAAATATCACTCGATCTGGATAGAATTTGATAGACTTCTACAAAATCTACAGACTCAAAATTTAAGTCGGCTAATGCACTAGGGTGGAACACAATGTTAGTAAAAAAATATGGGAAACATTTAAATGTGAAGCAATTTTAAGGAAACTTCGCAAAAGTTTATTTATGATTTATCGCTCGATATACATGTATTAGAAGTTTAGGAAAATTAGAGTCATTTTTACAAATTTTCGACTAAACAGTGGCGATTTTACAAGGAAAATGTTGGTATTTTGACCATTTTTGTCGAAATCAGAAAAACATATATATGGGAGCTATATCTAAATCTGAACCGATTTCAATAAAATTTTGCACACTTGACTACACTGCTAATTCTACTCCCTGTGCAAGATTTCAACTTAATTGGGGTAAAACTCTGGCTTCTGGGACCGTATTAGTGCATATCGGGCGAAAGATATATACGGGAGCTATATCTAAATCTGAACCGATTTCAATGAAATTTGGCACACTTGACTATAGTACTAATTGTTCTTCTTGTGAAAAATTTTAAGCCAATCAAGGTAAAACTCTGGCTTCTGGGGCCATATAAGTCCATATCGGGCGAAATATATATATGGGAGCTATATCTAAATCTGAACAAATTTCTTCCAAAATCAATAGGGATCTATTCTGAGCCAAGACACATACTTGTGCCAAATTTGAAGTCGATTGGACTAAAACTGCGACCTAGACTTTGATTACAAAATGTGTTCACGGACAGACGGACATGGCTATATCGACTCAGGAGCCTACCCTGACCATTTTTGCCAAAGACACCATGTGTCTATCTCGTCTCCTTCTGGGTGTTGCAAACATATGCACTAACTTATAATACCCTGTTACACAGTGTGGAGCAGGGTATAAATATGGGAAACATTTAAATCTGAAGCAATTTTAAGGAAACTTCGCAAAAGTTTATTTATGATTTATCGCTCGATATATATGTATTAGAAGTTTAGGAAAATTAGAGTCATTTTTTCAACTTTTCGACTAAGCAGTGGCGATTTTACAAGGAAAATGTTGGTATTTTGACCATTTTTGTCGAAATCAGAAATCAGAGCTATATCTGAATCTGAACCGATTCCAACCAAATGTGGCACGCATAGTTATAATGCTAATTCTACTCCCTGTGGAAAATTTCAACTAAATCGGAGCAAAAAAATTGGCCTCTGTGGTCATATGAGTTTAAATCGTGCGAAAGCTATATATGGGAGCTATATCTAAATCTGAACCGATTTCAATAAAATTTGGCTCACTTAACTACACTATTTATTATACTTCTAGTGCAAAATTTCAACCAAATTGGGGTAAAACTCTGGCTTCTGGGACCATGAGTCTATCTCGTCTCCTTCTGGGTGTTGCAAACATATGCACTAACTTATAATACCCTGTTCCACAGTGTGGCGCAGGGTATAAACATTGGTTCCTAAGCTAGCAAAATCGGGCGATATATATATGGAAGCTATATCTAAATCTGAGCCGATTTCGATTAAATTTGGCACATTTAAAGGGTGGTAAGTAAGGGTGAATTTGGAAAAAGGGTGGGTTTTTCCCAAATCTAAGTGGGCCCGGAGGTCAAATCTGGGGATCGGTTTATATGGGGGCTATATATAATTATGGACCGATATGGACCAATTTTTGCATGATTGTTAGAAACTATATACTAACACCACGTACCAAATTTTAACCGGATCGGATGAAATTTGCTTCTACAAGAGGCTCCGGAGGTCAAATCTGGGCATCGGTTTATATGGGGGCTGTATATAATTATAAGCCGATATGGACCAATATTTGCATAATTGTTAGATTATATATGCTAACACCACGTACCAAATTTCAACCCGATCGAATGAAATTTGGTTCTCTAATAGGTTCCGCAAGCCAAATCTGGGGGTCGGTTTATATGGGGCCCACATCAATAACAACTACTTGTGCCAAGTTTCAACTCGATAGTTTATTTCGGTCGGAAGTTAACGTGATTTCAACAGATGGATGGACGTACGGACGGCTAGATTGTCTCAGAATTTCACCACGACCCAGAATATATATACTTTATGGAGTCATAAAAAATGAGATGGTTAACATTTTTTCGGCACCTGAAGAAGCGTTTGGTGCGTTCAGAATTCATGTTTTGGAGATACCTCAATCAGAGTGACAAAAGTGCTTCGACAAAAGTGGTTCAAACGCATGTAAAATTGTGTAGATTTTAATGTGGAATATTTTGAATAATAATAGAGCAATTTTCGATGATTAATATTTGTTTTTAGTCTCTAATCCCGAAATATAAAACGCCACCCTCGTATGCATTTGTTTATATTAGAAATACAAAATTTACATATTTGTGATAATTGACATTTCTTTTGGATATGGTAAAGTCGACCCACCTGACTTTGCTTGTTCGTCACTTCACTTTTAATTCCTTAGTACATATGAGTTTCATATAATAGAAGGAATGCATCAATCAGTTGGGATTTTTTTTTTGCAACCAATAGCGTAATAATTTCTTTATGGTATTCAATCTTAATAACTCACGACGCCTAGTCACAATTAAATTTTTTAGACGGAAACTCTAATTATTTTGTGGATATTTTTTCCACAGAAATCATATAACAAAAAACAAACTAAAAATGCAAACAGACATATTGAAACATTCGAATCGAATAAGACATTGTGGAGATAAAAAAATTATATTAATAAAGTTAGCAAAGAGAAAAAAATTGTTAGTTATTAAATCCCAACAACAAGTTATTATTACCAGTTTTTATACCCTTCGCTACAGGATGGAGGTATTTAGAATTCCGGTGGTTGTACATATAAAGATAATAGATTCACGATTTGGGTGTAATTCTGAGATAGCCTATCGAAGTAAGTTCGAAGAACTGTTGTAATCACAGGGCAATATTCGATAATGGAACTGTTTTGGTAAAATTTGGCCCTAAATGATTTATTGTTTGAAGATAGGTCATAGGCTCGAGAGCAGGACATAGAAAGTCCTAACGATGGCATAGGACTTGGCAAGACCCCATCGCCGGAATATGAACACGCACTGAAAAAAATATTGTCGTGAGGTCAAAGATTTCATGTCTTTAAAATACGAATACAAATTTTGCTTAGCATAGAAGACGCATTTCTCTAAAAAAAAGTTATTTTCCTTGTCCAAAAGTCGATAAACTTTTCAATGAAGTCGTATTGTCCTTATAATTAAGTGATTTGACTTAAAAATGGGTATCATAACATGAAAGAAAAAAATTATAGGCTAAGGTCAACTTGACTTTAATAATTCAGAAAAATTCTTTAAATTTAATGAAATTGTCTTTAAATTTGTTGTCTTTTTGCATCTTGACTACAAAGCAAAAAATCGTTCAAATATAGGACATGTTTTTCAAAACTTTATTTTAAAGAAGTTTTTTACTTCAAACATAGCATAATTTCTACTGGAAGTCGAGTCCTAATTTGGAAAATAAAGTTGCCGTTAACTCGTTTTTAAAGGTCTTTGATAGCATATGAAGAAAAAAAGCTGAGAAAGCGAAAAATTGAAATTTGTTTCCTAGAAGCAACTACACAAAACCTAAATTTAAAAGAGAATTGTGCCTTAAAAGTATCCTTACTTGTATTCTCCGCTTCTTTGGCTCGGAATCAATACCAAATTTTTTAAAGTAACGACAAAATCTTTGGAACCGAGTATGCTTTTTTCAGTGCGGGAAAAATTGAACTATGCCTGTTCAGCAGGAAGTCTAAGGTAGCCAAATATATCGACCCGAGATTTGTTTTTTGGCAACATGACGCTAATTTCTGTTAAAGCTAAGTACTTAGGAGTACCCTAGGTTAGGTTAGGTTAGGTTAGGTTATGTGGCAGCCCGATGTATCAGGCTCACTTAGACTATTCAGTCCATTGTGATACCACATTGGTGAACTTCTCTCTTCTTGGAGTGAACTGCGACCTCGGTGGAATTCACTATATCATCCATTCTTGACGGAGTTTCATCATTATTGAATTAATCCAAACTCTGCAGTCGAACTTTAAGGACATGAAATCTTTGGCCTAACGACAATATTTTTTTATACCCTCCACCATAGGATGGGGGCATATTAACTTTGTCATTCCAAAATATTGCTCTAAGATCCCATAGTGTATATATATTCTGGGTCGTGGTGAAATTCTGAGTCGATCTAAGCATGTCCGTCCGTCCGTCTGCTGAAATCACGCTAACTTCCGAACGAAACAAGCCATCGGCTTGAATCTTGCCATAAGTAGTTATTATTGATGTAGGTCACACGATATTGCAAATGGGCCATATCGGACCACTTTTACGTATATACCCCATATATACCGACCCCCAGATTTGGCTTGCGGATTCTCTTAGATAACCAAATTTCATCCGATCCGGTTGAAATTTGGCACGTGGTGTTATTAATGGTATCTAACAACCATGCAAAAACTGTTCCTTATCGGTCCATAATTATATATAGCCCCCATATAAACCTATCCCAAGATTTGAACTCCGGAGCCTATTGGAAGAGCAAAATTCCACCGATCCGGTTGGAATGAGGTACGTCGTGTTAGTATATAGTCTCTAATAACCATGCAAAAATTGGTCCATATCGATCCATACTTATACAAAGCACCCATAAAACCGATCCCCAGATTTGACCTCCGGAGCATCTTGGAGGAGAAAAATTCACCCGATCCGTCCATATCGTCAAAAATAATTTTAAATTTAAAATTGTATTTCTATAAAAAATTTTGTCCCAATTTTATTACAAAAAAAAATTTTGTCAAGATATTATTTCTAAACAAAATTTTGTCAAAATTTTATTTCTATAGAAAATTTTGTCAAATTTGTGCATCCATGAGATGGTGGTTTGCGATAACAACCCAGGAGATACTGCTTTGACAACATGTAGTTGTGTCTTCGTACAGGGATGATCTTTGTCTTTGATCTTTGTTTTGTTATTGTTGGTTTTGTTCTCTAATCATTGTTGTTGTTTTTTTTTATTTCAGCATAAAACCATGCATTGACTAAACTACAAGTGTAGCTTAACCAACAGAGGAAAAGAATGTTTGTCAAATTTATTTGGGCAAAGCCCTATAGAGTGCAAGATGGTGGGATGGACGCACGTTTCGGAATTACCACATTCCTCAACAGCATCCTCTACTTGCAGCAAAACTATCAACCAATTATCAGAATAAATTCAGGCAGTTCATTAAACCCAACAATGAACCAAACTTGAACCTTCCGAAAAAAAGGTTTAACATGATTTTATTTCCATGCAAAATTTGGTCAACAATTTTTTGTTTATAGAAAATTTCGTGAAAATTTTATTTTTATAGAAAATTTTCTCAAAATTTTATTTCTATAGATGTTTTTTTTTAATTTCATTTCTATAAGAAATTTTGTCAAAATTTTTTTCTATGGAAAATTTTGTAAAAATTGTATTTCTATAGAAAATTTTGTCAAAATTTTATTTCTATAGAAAATGCATAAAATTTCTAGTCAAAATTTGATTTCTATAAAAAATTTTGTGAAATATAATATATAGCCGATATGGACTAACTTACAATTTAGAAGACGGTATTAAGAACTTTTAAGATACCTTGCCATCGGCATGTGTTAATGCAACCCAAGTAATTCGATTGTCGATGACAGTCTTTAGTAGATGTTTTTATGCAATCCATGGTAGGGAGTACATGAGAATCGGCCTGACTGCACTTACGCACGTATTTACTTGTTTCAGTCTATGGAACTCGTGCGTATCACTCTAATAACTTATAATTTATTTATTAATATATAATGTGTTTAAAATAACCAATACAATAGGAATATTCATAGTATTTCATTCATTTGTATGATTAGGCTATATTTAGGCATTCGTAATACAAATATGCAATTACAATTGGCTATAAACTTTAAAGAGCAAAATACAATATCAAGACAAAGATTATGACCACAACGGATGACTCTGTCATATACTGTCTATGTACTCTTTGTATTTTATTGCAATGGATCACACGATATGCCGGGCGGACATATCTCAGTAGAGATGGTTATCGAAACAGTTAATCAACATTTATTTCAACACCCAATAAATCTTAAATATCTCGCCAAATAAATGGTGTAAGTAAGCCAGACTATGGTATGCAATGTCATGCTACCTAACATCATCCATGGCAGCAGGAGGGTACCTAACCATCCATCCATCCATCCATTTATTTATTCATTCAGACAATGGCTGTGAACATAGTCAACCAGAGTGATGATGATGATGACATAACAATTGTAAATGATAATAAATTAAAACGACAACTACATTACAATGAATGAGGAGACAACAACAAATACAACAATGTTTTGAAAATTTCGATTTGAATGGGCGAGTGTTAAAATATTTAAAATTATTATAATTGTAATACCATTAGCGCCATCTAGTGATATGGAAATGATGTGAGCAATCTACACACACGCTTAACATTTATGTGAAGCCAAAACACTTGATTGCATTGAAAAGAAAAACAACAACAACAAGAACAAAACGAATATAATGAATAATGACCAGGGGAAAAAGGCGCCAAAACAGCAATGAGCATACACACACACGCATATGCCTTGAAACCTATGAACCGAACACCTGCACTACACTACACTCTTTGGCTTATGCAGTAGCAACAAAAAGCACCCAAAACAAAGGGGGTGGCCTTTGTTCCAAAATCCCGCCCACCTATTGGAATTTAAAGTTGTTTCGCATCACTATTTCCAATGTTCATGCGCGAAAACAAGTTTTCAATGGAAACTCTCAAACACACAGCATATGGAAGCCATGGAAATCCATTGGAAAAAAGGCTATAAACACATAAACAAATCTTATTGGAATTGCTGAACACTACTCTGCTTATGTTTAAAACACACCCAATTTAATACTGAACACACACACACATACATACAGCAGCAGCAGCAGAGATCTTTTAAAAGACTCTCTCGCTCTTGTTTTTGTTTAACACTCTTGCCTCACTCATCCAATATGAATGTGGGAATCAAAAATGGCGCTTGGATGGATTACACTTGAATATCTCAACAACAGAGAACAACAACTAAACACTCTTCATGTTTGTTGGTGAGCACCCTTTTGGCTTGACTTACAATGTAAGTCTTACATGCATGACAAAGAGATATTAAAGCATAGTGGTGCCATATTCTACATGAAATACTCGAAGGGATGCAAACGAATGAAGAGGATACTAAAGAGAAATACAACCTAAATATGTGCCACTACACTATATCAGAGAATAAAGAGGTAGCTAGAAATCGTCATTAACATTGTCATAACGCAAAAATATATGTTTTTATACCCTCCACCTATGTATATTAACTTTGTCATTCCGTTTGTAACACATCGAAATATTGATCTCAGACCCCATAAAGTATATATATTCTGAGTCTGGGTCCGTCAGTCTGTTCGGTTTTTGATTTGAATTTTACTTGGTTATTTTATTAAAATGATATATTGTTTTTCGGAATTGGGCACCCCTACACTGAAAAAATATGTACATGATTACGTAACCTAAGTTTTAGGATGTGCAATTTACAAATTATTAAGGACAAACTTCTTTGGCCACCGTAGTGCATGATAGAACATGTGAATTTGTCAATCGCCCAAAAAGCCAATGCAGCCTGGTCGAAAGAAATGTCCCAAAAATACGATACAGTATGACATCGTGAGAGGGGATGAATCGTGGACATCGGTTGATTTAGGGGCTATATATAATTATGGACCGATATGAACCAATTTTTGTACGGTTGTAAGAGGCATATACTAACATTCCGTACCAAATTTCTACCGGATTCCATAAAATATGCTTCTCCAAAGGTCTGTGCAAGCCAGATCTGCTGGTCGGTTTATCAACCCGGCAAAAAAAGCGTCGCCAAAAAAGTAGTGAAAATGTTCTTTTTGGATCCGGAAGTGGTGCAAAATTGACGCAGAAGCGATGAATTTAACATGGGCTTGTCATAGGACGGAAGTCCTCCATTTCAACAGCCGTTGCACTGAATTTGCATCACTTCTTTAGGTGTGATCGGAATTCAATGCTTTGGATGTAAATTAACAAAATCTGTGATATTTTGTCAAATAAATAATTTTTATAATTTTTTATAATTTTTAATGGATTCTAACGCTTGTCAGAAACGTTTGACCTCAAATATTTTCAAAAATTCACAATTTTCTCAGATTGCATTTATCATTTTTGTCGACAAAATTTAAATGATTTGTACCATTTTATGAATTCTTGCTCTGTTTTTACCCTATTTGAAATAAAAAAGTTAAAATTATCCATTAAAAGTATGAAAGAACCAAGTTATAAAAAAATTGAATTAAAAGAACTTCCTGGGTAGTTAAAATAAAGAACATCATTGGGAGTGCATCTTCTGGAAGTGCTTTTAGAGTTGTGCCTTTGGAAGAACTTCCAAATTTTTTTGCTGGGAAAGAGCTTGCTGATTTGAAATTTAATTAAGACACATGCCAATTAATGATATGGCCCAAAAAAAATTATTTGCTGGATAAGTTTTTCTCATTTGCCATTTAAATATAATTTCGGGCATTTGACCACCACGAATCTTTTGCACAATGTTCATTCTGGAGGTCCAATTTTCGACCAACTTTTTAAGCACTTGAGGGGTGTTTAAGCAATAACACGTTGAATATTGGTTTTCAATGCGTCAATCTTTGCTGGTTTATCTAGGTATCCATAAAAAAAATAAACGAGTGGCGTCAAACCACACGAACGCGGAGACCAATTAATAATGTTGTCGTTGAAATGAAATTTGCACGCACAGAAAAAACATGTTTGGACATGGTTGCCGCATCCATTTATTGCTTATCTAGAGCATGTATTTGTCGCGAAAACCATGTATTTTGTCTTTGTAAAAATATTTTTCGAGCGGAGAAAAATGTAGGGTGGCAATAAGCAATTGAATGGTTCTCAAATACCGCAAACATGTTCTATCATTTAAATGATAGAATTTGAGACCATTAAATGGCCGGGAAAATCATGTACCTGACCATTCAATTTTTTTTACTTTTTTACAGGGAAAAAATTATTTTTATAGGTTAAATATATACATGTCTAGAACCATTACATGGCCATAAAGACCATTTACATTTGTTTCGTGACCATTTAATTTTTTAACTTTTTTGCAGCGAAAAGAATTTTATAAAAACATTGAGCAGGTACATACGATTTTCATTTTGCGCGTCAGTCGTGTGTTGATTGTTTCTTGGAATGGACGGAGAATACGGATTTACTGTGTTTTGTGTTAATTTATTTATTCAGAAGTGACACGTGGTTTTATGTTTATGGATCATTTATTTTTATTTGCAGTTACATGATGTCTGCGTTTGTACATTTGATGGCCACGATGTAAATATAATTACTTATTGTTGAAATTGAAAAAAAGAGTGTGTAAAAATATATGATGTTTGCTTGAACGGCATTATAAATACAAATAAACAATGAATTAGTTTATAAACAAATAGCAACAAACAAATAAATTTAATTTTGTGTTTTCTTTTCTTAAGTGGCGTCCTTTTTTCGACGATGAACAGAGTTTTTTCATAAAGATCAAAAAAACATTTTAGGTTGTAACCATGTTCTTTTAACTAGGAGAAAAACATTTTTAATGAATACAATAACATTTTAAATCGTGACCATTGTTTTTTCATTCAAACAAAATTCTTTTTATCAATATAATAACATTTTAGATGCGGACAATTATATTTTTCTTAGAACCATGTTCACTGAGCCAACATGGTTGCAGGTTAAAATGTTAAATGGTCGCCGCAAAAATAGCTCCTATCATATTATTTTGCTCTTCCAATATGATTGTGACAATCACGTTTCTTCTCTGCGTGTGGAAACTAAAATTTATTGATCATGATTCTGTATCGATTTCCAATTACGGTAAGGCGTCTACGTTCCTCATGTTTAAAGAAATAACGACCGATGATTCCACCAGCCCATAGACCGCACCAAACAGCACATTTATCGGGATGCACGGGGATTATCTTTGCCCCAAGTACGGCAATTTTGCTTCAAAATTTGGTAATTATGTTCTTTATGGTGGCCTCAGACGTAAAATTGGTTTTGAAAATTAATTTCCACGATTTAGAAGCGTTGTAATGAAGTTAATCTATTCATGATGATTTGCCAAACAATACTGAGCAGAAACGTCACTTTAAACTGTCAAAACAGGTTGATTGATATTAAAAACAGTCTCATACGAACAAACACCCTTTATGCAATTTTGACTTAAAAATAATAATTTCCATAATCGAAAATAAAGTTAAAGTGGCTTTGATCACCCACTTTTTGAGTGCATTTGTGCAGTGTATAAAAATGGGAATTTTTTAAAATTATTTAAAGCCGTATGATGTAGGGTATATATTGTTTGACTTTGTTATGTTACTTAACAGTTGCCCTCTCTCTCTTTCCCTCTCTTTATCATTTCATACATTTTGACTTCATACACTTGCTTTAGGCAACATAAGGAATTGTATGCGAGCAGAAGGATACAGGAAATAGGATTGTTGATGGTGTGTGTGTGAATTGAAGGGTATATTTCCAGTCATATACGAGAAGTAAATGATAACAGCAGGTATAACAAATGTAAGACAACATTTGATTTTAAACAAGCCAACTGTTGCCCAAAAACATCTCGCGGTCTAAAATATTTAACACGAATTTATTTGAGAAACAGTCCAAGTCAATCAAGTAGGACGGAAAAATTACATGTTCCAAAACTAATCAACACTAAGAAGCCTTTGCAAGAAATGGATTAAAAACAAAAATTTGTTTTTATAAGTACTATTATATTTCGTATATTTTTAACATTAATAAATCTTAATTTTTCAGTGAGGTCGGAGCAATAGTTTTCCTTAAAAATTAACTTACAAATAGGACACAATTTGGCACAAAGAGTAAACTGCTCTATTAGGAAATTAAGTAATTCGTCCGAAAATTTAAATGCACTCTACGTTTTGACATTTAAACAATTCGTTGATGGTCGTATAAATTTGTTTACAATGAATTATCTCGTATTTCGATATAAATATACTGTGAAAATTATTGTCGTAAACACAAAGATGTTATGTCCTTAAAACACGAATGTCATTTTTGCGTGTGTTGCGCTTTTCTGTGATATATAGGTTTTTTACTTGACCCCAAGTGGATAAACTTTTAATTTAATCATGAAGGATTCTTATGAAAAATAAAAGGAAATTCCATTGGACTGGAAACAGACAGAAGGACCAATAAATTAAAATGTGTGTTCTTGTATCAAGAACGGGAGCCACCCGGATTCATGGATTCAATCCTAGCTTCGACCGAACAACCCGAAGTTTTTCATAGGTGGTTTATCCCCTCTAAATAATGCTGGTGACATTTCTGTATGTATTAAAAGCTTCTGTAAGTGCACTCAAAAGAAGTTTACTTGGATCCAATGATATTGTCCTTCCCTTAAGGGTTTTGGTGATTGATTCCTACCCAAAGATTTTCTATAGAAATGAAATTTTGACAAAATAGTCTATAGAAAAAATTTTGTATAGAAAAAAAAAATTGGACAAAACGAAAAAAAATATTGGACGGACGAAAAAGACTGTTTTTCATATGTTTGGGTGTAAAAATTATATGCTTGGAACTTTTTTAACATAATATTTTAAAGTGCAAGCATATAATGTTCATAAACTAGCATAACATGTTTAAGACATATATGTTAGAACATATTATGGTTGGGACATAAAATGTTTGTAAATATAATATGCTTAGATGCAATTGGAAATAGCCTATAAACATATATGTGTTTAGAAAGAGAGACCTAGAGAGTAAGCTGCAAGTAAAATAATGGAAGTAACCAATTGGCGCCTTAAAAATATATCCACACAAAGAAAATTTCATTAAATTTTTTTACTACCAGTGTATGCCCTAAGGTGAAACATAATATGTTTGAACAATACAAACAATATTTTGTTTGAACCAGTCCTGAAAATATATATGCTTGAAGCAAAGTGTATTTGGGATATATGTTACAGAAGCGATTTTTTTGAGGGTATAGAAATAAAATCTGGACAAAATTTTCTACAGAAAACAAAATTTGGACAAGATTTTCGATAGAAATAAAATTTTGATAAAATTTCCTATAGAAATAAAATGTTGACCAAATTTTCTATAGAAATAAAATTTTGATAAAAATTCATATAGAAATAAAATTTTGATAAAAAATCATATAGAAATAAAATTTTGATAAAAATTCATGTAGAAATAAAATTTTGACAAAATTTTCTATAGAAATAAAATTTTGACAAAATCTTCGTTAGAAATAAAATTATGACAAACTTTTCAAAATTCTATTCTCGTTTTAGGACATACCATAAGCCAATTATGCACTGAAAAAAATAGTTGCATGATATTAAAGATTAGACAACCTAAATTTTAGGATGCGAAATTTACAAAATATTAAGGAAAAAGTTCTTTAAAATAAATTTTATAATCTTTGCTTCAAAAATTTTTTCATTAAATTTAGGACACAAATTTTGTAAATTTGCGTCCCTCCGTTAAAGTCGCATGTCTTTGAACTAAGGCTAATATTCGTTAAAGTAAAGAAACGCATTTTTGATTTTAAGAAGTTATCCATAAACCAACTAAAATATTTAAACTTAAGATTTAAGATAAAAACGCTTAAAATATAGGCTAAGATTTATTTTGAGGATTTAGCGTCTTTGTTTAAAAGTTTTTTGGAATTAAGAAAACATGGTTTACTTTGAAGTATCCGTTATAATTTGGATTTTTAAACTGGGATTTTTTGTACGTGAATATATTTATTAATAAACCGCGAAAAGGGAATGAAAATTTGATAAATGAGATCTGTATCCTAATTTTAATTTATTAGTCGTAGATTTAAAGCCAGATAGGTATCTAAAAAATTTCTTTACTTTAAGAAAGCCGTATCTTTGGCTCGGAATCAATACCAAAGTCCCTAAAGGAAGGTCAAAATCTTTGGATCCAAGTAAACTTTTTTGGGTACGTTCCCTCTTTTTGTAGTGCAATCTAAAAATATTTAAATTTTCGCTTTTAGGAGTGATTATAAAATAATAAATAAGCTTACTAAACTTATACTTATAATGAATCTTCTCAAGTGAAACTATCAGTTACTCCGTTGGCGAACTTCCATCAGTTGAAAAGTTGAAATCTAGTAAAGTTTAACTAAATCATAAGCAATTTGCAGGGGGTCTGATTTGCGATTGCATACATTAACCTTACAAAGTTGGAAGGAACATTTAAGACATTTCATAATGACCATATTACCAAGAGACTGAATTCAAAGCAATACTAAGTTATAATATCTTAACTACCCAGTAAAACCAAGAGATTTCAAAAAGTGATTTGGAAGTCGCAAAACATATCTTTCTTTCCAAACAAAATTTTAGAACTATTTATATTGGAATTCTCTTCTCGCGATAAACAAGAAATTGTTGGAAGTAACGTGGATTTTTGCTCTGACGGAGAATCGACCAGCGGACCATCTGTTTTGTGAGCCAAAACACTATCCACTGGGCCATATGGCTATTATACTCATTAAGAAAACACAACCTCTAAAATCATCAGCAAAATTATAGTTGAAGGATGCGACATTGTGGATGAATTTCCTAGTTCGCTAATTGCTCTCGGTTTCGTAGGCTAGATTGTCTTTTGTGTATTCTATTCAAATTCGAATTTAAAACGAGTGTGGTCTGGGGTCACCAGTTTGTACACCCAAAAGAAAAGTACTTTTCTCCGGAACGAAGTTTTACATAAACGAAATTCCCTTTTTTTGACAAAATTTTCTATAGAAATAAAATCTTGACAAAATTTTGTATAGTAATAACATTTTGACAAAAATTTTCTATAGTAATACAATTTCGACAAAATTTTCTATAGAAATAAAATTTTGGTAGATTATTTTTGGGGATCGGCTATATATAACTATAGACCGTTAAGGACAAATTTTGGCATGGTTGTTAGCGGCCATATAATAGCGCAATATCCCAAATTTCACCACATACCAAATTTCAACCGGGTCGGGTGAATTGTGCTCTTCCAAGTGGCTCCGGAGGTCAAATCTGGGGATCGGTTTATATGGGGGCTACATATAATTATGGACCGATATGGACCAATTCCTGCATGGTTGTCAGAGACCATATACTAACACCACGTACAAAATTTCAACCGAATCTGATGAATTTTGATCATCCATGAGGCTCCGGACGTCAAATCTGGGAATCGGTTTATATGAGGGCTATATTTAATTATGGACCGATGTGAACCAAAGTTGGCATGGTTGTTAGAGACCATATACTAACACCATGTACCAAATTTTAGCCGGATCGGATGAATTTCCATCCATGAGGCTCCATGAGGAGGTCAAATCTGGGGATCGGTTTATATGGGGGCTACATATAATTATGGACCGATAGAGACCAATTCCTGCATGGTTGTCAGAGACCATATACTAACACCACGTACCAAATTTCAGCCGGATCGAATGAAATTTGCTTCTCTTAGAGGTTCCGAAGGTCAAATCTGGGGATCAGTTTATATGGGGGCTATATATAATTTCAAGTCGATAGCTTATTTCGTTCGGAAGTTAGCGTGGTTTCAACAAGCGGACGGACATGCTTAGATCGACTCAGAATTTCACCACGACGACGAAAAATAATTCTTTCCTCCCAACCGAATTTTAAACAAAAATTTTTTTCTCATTTGCCTTTCGCTTTAAGGAAGTTTATTTGGAAGAAAAGTAAATATTTTTTGTGATAAACATTTATTCTTTTACATGATTTAAAAACAATTTCAAAAAAAAAAATCTTTTCTGGCTAATTGCATTTTCCCTCACATCTTTCTCACTTCCGCGAGGTTTTTTTGTTCTTAGCACCTTTTTCTGTAATGCAAACAATGTAGAAGAAATTTTTAGAATTTATAATTTTTTTTTTTAATTTTAACTTTCGCCTGGACGGAGACTTGAACCGAGGACCATGCAATTTGTAAGCCAATACATTATCTACTGGGCTACATAGCCCGCTACAGCCATCGCCGCACAAGTAACGCAAACAGTCCAACAGTTATATTTATATAGCATAGTTTTCGGCGCCACGAGCCGATTAAATAAACTTCATTTAACAGAAACATACATTTATTTGGGCAAAGTGGATCAATGGTTACCAAGGGTTGTTGATTTAATCCCTATTTTGGCCGAACACCAATATGTTTTTTTTTACATTTTACAGATTTAAACGCAGAAAAGAACAGTGCTTGAAATAATCGAAATGTTCTATGTAATATGTAACAAAAGAAAAACGTTTTCGGTACAAGTTTTCCAAATGTTTTTTTTCTTTGCGTGTAGGAAGCTAAAAAAATTATAGATAAGATTTGCTTCAAACGCAATGTTTGTGGAACAACTTACATTTTTGTTTGCTAGGTATACTAAAGACATATAACGAAACCGCGTATAGTTATTGCATTAAATTCAACCTTACAATCGAATAGAGTAAAACAAAAAGCAAACTGGAAAACTGGTTCTTATCAATTCATTGCACTACATTGAATTTCCGTCAATTATTAATTATTGCACAATTTTCCCCATTAATACAAATACATATTATTAACCCCTATTGACGTTAAGGGAAAATTGCAATTCAATTGTCCACAAACTGGTTTCGTAGTAAATGTCTTTCGATTAATTTATCTCATGCTCTGGAGACGAACGATAAAAGTCAACAATAAGTGACAACGAAAAGCAAATAAAGATCTTAATAATTCCATAATTGCTAAGATGACAGTAGTGAAAAATATACATATATTCAATATACATAAATTTGTTCCAAAGGTGATGAATTGAAAAATGGTATATAAATGGAGATAGCAATTATAGATATTTTTTGTTAGATGAACTTGATATTTCCATTTAAATATTTCATAAAAAAATTGACCCAAAATTCAAAACGATAGATTAAACAAGTGAGTAAAGTAGAAAGTCGGGCGTGGCCGACTATATCATACCCTAAACCATCCCTACTGAATTAGTAGAAATTGTTTGTGGGGTATTAATGGTATAGGTTTGGGTGATAAACTGCATTTTCATATTTAAGAACATAAAAGGGTACATGTCTTGTCACAAGCTGAGCAGAAATGTCTGATATTAGGAGCTATAGTTGATTTTGCACCTACAGAGATAGTATGCTACTAATATTGAGTTCATTATTAAACAAGTAAGTAAAGTAGAAAGTCGGGCGGTGCCGACTATATCATACCCTAAACCACCCTTACTGAATTAGTAATCATAAATATTTGTGGGGTAACATTGATATAGGTACGGGAGATAAACCGCAGTTGCATATTTAAGAAAATTAAGGGGTTCATGTTTATGGGTGCTTAATCTGTTAATGTCAATGTTGTCAGGGAAAATGTTCGGTTTACCCTACAAGGACAAAAAAAGTTCCCTACTTTCCCATACAATTTTCTCTACAATATTTTTGGTTAAATTTAAAAAAAAAAATTACAAAACAAAAATGGTTCTAAGTACGTTATTATCTTAAAACAAGAATATGCAACGTATATAACTTAGAATATAAA
Source organism: Haematobia irritans (assembly GCF_050003625.1). Classification (NCBI taxonomy): domain Eukaryota; kingdom Metazoa; phylum Arthropoda; class Insecta; order Diptera; family Muscidae; genus Haematobia; species Haematobia irritans. Next base: position 93,309,814 of record NC_134401.1, on the reverse strand, counting down.
TTTGTATTACCACCACGGTTGTCACAGTTGGTAGAATACTACCCAAAATAGTAATCTTTTTTGTTAAATCTCTATAAAAATAAAATTTTGGAAAAAGTTTCTATAAACAATTTTTTGTGAGAAATTTTTCTATAGAAATAAAATGTTGACAATAAATTCTATAGAAATAAAATTTTGAGAAAAAATTCCATAGAAATAAAATTTTGAGAAAATATTTTATAGAAATAATATTTTGAAAACAAAAAAAATTCTATAAAACACAATTTTGACAAAATTGTCTATAGAAATAAAATGTTGACAAAATTTTCTACAGAATAAACTTTGACAAAAATTTCTATAGAAATATTTGTTTGGTAGATTTGTGGTAATCTTTAAGTTTTGTTTTTTGGCACGAATGGTAACTGTTGTTACCACACATTGTTAAAGATTAAGCCTTGTCGGCTTCTAATTTCCTCCTCTAGAGCCACCAAAATTATTACAAATTGTGTTGAGTGAAAATGTCCCTACATTGTGGAGCTACGTCCCTACAAGACGCTAAATATTAGAAAAACCCTAGATATAGAGAAATTCCCCTACTTCTAGCAACACTGGCTGTGTTGATATTGCACCTACGGAGTTAGTATGCCACTAATATTGAGCCCATTATTAAAAAAGAGAAAATCGTTAAATTAGTGTAGGTAATAATTACAAATTTGTAAAAATCGAGCAATTTTCTTATGTAAGAGCTACAAGTACATATAAATACGATCAGCTAGTACATCAAAATTTGAAATTTGAGTAACATTGGTTAATAAATAAGAGTACTATGGCCAAATTTGGGAAAATCGAGCGATGCATATATATGGAAGCTATATCTAAATCTGAACCAATTTGCATAATATTTTGCGGGTTTGATTAATACCACAAAAGGTTACCTTGTGCAAGATTTGAGTAAGATCAGTTAAGAAATGAGGCCTGTATGGTCAAACATAAGGTTATTAGGTGCGAATTTTTCAAAATCGGGTGATACATATATGGGAGCTATATTTACATCTGAACTGATTTCGATGAAATTTTGCACATATAGTTAGTGCTATAGAAGACTACATTTAGCCAAATTTGAGTAAGATCGGTTGATAAATAAGGGTTTTATGGCCAAATTTAGAAAAATCGGGCGGTACATATATATGGGAGCTATAGCTAAATCTGAACCGATTTCGATGATTTTTTGCACATATAGCTAGTGCTATAGAAGATTATATTTAGCCAACTTTGAGTAAGATCGGTTGATAAATAAAGGTTTTGTGGCCAAATTTGGGAAAATCGGGCGATCCGTTTAAAAAACGCGCAACGTGACCCCATTTGTCGAAATCGGTCGATACATATATATGGGAGTTATATCTAAATTTGATCGGATTTCTTCCAAATTCAATAGCGTTCATCCTTGTGCCCAAAAAATCCCTGTACCAAATTTAATCAAAATTGGTTAATAATTGCGACCGGAATCCTGTGAACAACAAATACATGGACAGACGGACGGACGGACACCAAACACTAGATCGACTCAGGAGGTGATTCTGAGTCGATCGGTATATATATTATGGGGTCTAAAATCAATATTTCTGTTAGGCACATTTTTTGGCCGATCAAATTTGGTCACTTTGTGGTTTAGGATATAATTATTTATTTGACAAAAAATCAAATTTTTTAATTTACATCCCACCTAAAGAAGTGATGCAAATTCAGTGCAACGGCTGTTGAAATGGAGGACTATGACAACCCCATGTTAAATTCATCGCTTCTGCGTCAATTTTGCACCACTTCCGGATCCAAAAAGAACATTTTCATTACTTTTTTAGCGACGCTTTTTTTTGCTGGGAATAGCAAGTATTCGCTATGGAGAATAGGGTGGATACGAAAGCGAGGCAAAGCCCAATTCATAGAAAGATGTTTTGTTTTTTGCGTGTATCATTATTATGGGGTGTTGGTATTCATCCGAATATGAATGTTAAAATTTAAATTCAATTGAGTGAGTAGCATTTTTTTCTTCCATTTCTTTACACCTTTAAAAGTGAAACCATGAAATTAATGTTCCTTAACTTACATCCATTTATATTTGGTGTTATTATTTTCCACTTAGTAAAACATAATTGGCATGAACACTGTATACATTGTAAACGCAATGAAGACATCACGGTTTGCCATTCTATTCGACTTGAATCAAAAGAAAAGTCTAAGGTAACAGAATTATGTTTGACTTAACCGAGGCCTATATACCCTATATCACAGAACTAAAAAAAAAAAAACAAGTATATACGGCCGTAAGTTCGGCCAGGCCGAAGCTTATGTACTCTCCACCATGGATTGCGTAGAAACTTCTACTGAAGTCGATGGCAAGGTATCTTACAACTTCCTAACACCGCAATATATACCACATAGTCCATACGTGGTATATATTAAACTAAAAAAAGGCCGATTAAATACGTATATAATTAAGTTTAAAGATTATATAGAAATAAAATTTGGAAAAAAATTTCTATAGAAATAAAATTTGGAAAAAATGTTCTATAGAAATAAAATTTGGAAAATATTTTCTATAGAAATAAAGTTTTGACAACATTTTCTATACAAATAAAATTTTGATAAAATTTTCTATAGAAATAAAATTTTGATAAAATTTTCTATAGAAATAAAATTTTGACAAAATTTTCTATAGAAATAACATTTTGACAATGTTTTCTATAAAAAAAATTGGTAGATTATTTTTGGCTCGAGTGGCAACAATGATTATGAACCGATATGGACCAATTTTTGTGTGATTGGAGATCAGCTATATATAACTATAGACCCATATGGACCAATTTGGGCATGGTTATTAGCGGCCTTATACTAACACCACGTTGCAAATTTCAACCGGATCGGATGAATTTTGCTCTTCCAAGAGGCTCAAATCTGGGGAGCGGTTTATATGGGGGCTATATACAATTATGGACCGATATGGACCAATTCTTGCGTGTTTGTTAGAGACCACATTCTAACACCATGTTCCAAATTTCAACCGGATCGGATGAATTTTGCTCCTCTAAGAGGCTCCGGTCGTCAAATCTGGGGATCGGCTTATATGGGGGCTATATATAATTATGGGTTGATGTGGACCAAGTTTTGCATGGTCATTAGAGAACATATATCAACATCATGTACCAAATTTCAGCCGGATCGGATGAAACTTTCGCTTCTTAGAGGCTCCGCAAGCCAAATCGTGGGAATCGGTTTATATGGGGGCTATATATAATTATGGACCAATATGGATCAATTCTTGCGTGTTTGTTGGAGAACATATACCAATACCATGTACCAAATTTCAGCCGGATCGGATGAAATTTGCTTCTCTTAGAGCGATCGCAAGCCAAATTTGGGGGTCCGTCTATATGGGGGCTATACGTTAAAGTGGACCGATATGGACCAATTTTTGCATGGTTGTTAGAGACCATATATTTACACCATGTACGAAATTTCAGCCGGATCGGATGGAATTTGCTTCTCTTAGAGCAATCGCAAGCCAAATTTGGGGGTCCGTTTATATGGCGGCTATACGAAAAAGTGGACCGATATGGCCCATTTGCAATACCATCCGACCTACATCAATAACAACTTCTTGTGCCAAGTTTCAAGTCGATAGCTTGTTTCGTTCGGAAGTTAGCGTGATTTCAACAGATGGACGGACGGACGGGCATGCTCAGATCGACTCAGAATTTCACCACGACCCAGAATATATATACTTTATGGGGTCTTAGAGCAACATTTCGATGTGTTACAAACGGAATGACAAAGTTAATATACCCCCATCCTATGGTGGAGGGTATAATAAAGTAATTATAAGATGTAGGATTGCATTTTGTTTGGCGAAATTGGGCAGTGTTGCAATCTGCCAACTCACAGTTCTGTCGTAAAGCTTGACACTGAAAGCTTGAAAGATTCAGCTCGCCCAAAAATTTGAATTAAATTGTGCGATTATGCTTTACAACTTTCGACTTTGATTAAATCAACAAAAATGCATAGATGAACTTAATTTAATTTCTAATGAAGAAGATCTGTCAAGGACCAGTGCAAATCGATGGTATGGTGAATTCAACTAAAGGGTCGTAGTTCACTTCTAGACAAATTTCCTGAAATCAGTTGTTGTTCCGGAAAACCATTCATGTCGTGCGCCAATGATATTGCAATATCGTCATGTGACCTAACGTGAGATTGAGATCCTTTTGTGGGACCAGCATATATTCAATATTGCATGGATCCCATACAATTTGTTAAACGCTTATACTAAGGTTTGTATCGATTGGTTGAAAAAAATGCTCCGCAAATACGATCGGAATGCTTCGAAACACGTCTGTTACATAGCAACGGGTTATGCCGTTTTAACGTATTCGGTTTGGTAGAATTTTTATTGTTTTGGTAGATTTTGCAAAATATACCAACTAAGAGGTAATTCATAACTCGGTATGTCGATGTGTTAAAAACGAAACGGCAAACTTATAATACATTCATTACGCGTCGCAAGTAGTATAGTCTATTTTGAAGAGTATGAAATTACATTTTTCAAAAAGTCTATTTTCGATTTTTTGTATCCCTAGTCATAAAAGGCTTTTTTCAAAAAGTATTTACGATCTCCACACATTTCGTATGGATGGAATATTTGTTATTCAGTTTTCGATTAAAAGTAATCAATCTCTTGTAATTCGGTTTAGTGAAGAGCTTAAAAATCCAAAGTTATGTATTTTTATCTAATATACTCGTAGCTTAACCCGGCTTCGCTGCGCCTTCCGAAGCATATTTGTATGGACATTTCGCATTAACTTAGCCTCCCATATCCTTCGAGCTGAAAACAAATTCGAAAAGATTCGAAGTCTTTTAAAGGATCAGGGAAAGTCTGGCTCGAAACCTGAAGTACTGATTGTTCACTCCATGGTTCCATACATTTCAGAAATACTGCAGATATGCAGATGTAAGACGGTACGTCTAAACAAACGTCGGGTAGAGGGAATCAGAAAATTACATACCCTTTTATTAATTTTACAAACTTTTATATCACTATTCCCCTCTCCAACAAGACATCGATAAATCGTGTGCCCGTCGTGGACCTCCTCTTAAACTGAAGAAAACTAAAATTCTCAAGTTTACTTGAAATTTACAAAGGCCGTAGCGGACGGTTATGAAATCAATATGGAATACCTGATTTTTGGGTATTTGGACGGGCAGGGAACCTTCTCCTTGCCCCACACTTTGAAATTTTAAGGAAAGTGTCCAAATTTTCTTCGAATTTTCAGATTTTCTTGGAATTTTCAGATTTTCTTGGAATTTTCGCGGAAATTAACGTTAAAAGAATTTACATGTAAATTTCAAATAAATCTGATAAGGTTAGAGTTTGCTCTTCTTTTAACGTTAATTTCAGCGAAAATTACAAGAAAATCTGAAAATTCGAAGAAAATTTGGAAACTTTCCTTCAAGTTTCAAAGTGAGGGGCAAGCAGAAGGTTCCCTGACCGTCCAAATACCCAAAAAACAGGTACTGCATATTGATTTCATAACCTTCCGTTACGGCCTTTGTAAATTTCAAGTAAACTTGAGAATTTTAGTTTTATTCAGTTTAAGAGGAGGTCCCCTTCCCCGACCAAATATCGATTAAGGATATAGCGTATTTTGTGTAGACGTCCCAGAAAATGACAAGCAAATTAAAAGCAGGGTAAAGGGAGACCCCTCTTCACGACCGAATATCACAAAATCAGGTATCCCATATTAATTCCAGTGCCTCCCCCACGTCCTCTGTAAATTTCAATTAAGTTGGAAATGTTTAATTATTTCACTGTATATAGTTAAGTAGAAATGAGGAAATATATAAAAATTTTGGTACCTCATATAAATTTTATAACCTCCCTTAGGTTCTCTGTAAAATTTCAGTAAGTCAGAGAGTTTGGTTTTTTTTCACTGTATTTACAAAAAGTCGGGCCAATTTCCCAAAATTAGGGCAAGGGGGAGGTCGAAATAGCGTCCAAATATTTAAAAATCAGCTACCCCATATTAATTTCATAGCCACATCGCATGTTCTCCGTAAATCTCAAGTAAATCAGGGAATTTTAATTTTTTCACTGTACGGACAGAGGGAGACCTCCCCCCTCCCCTACCAAATATCGAAAAATAAAGTAGCGGATTTTTGTCCAGACATCAACCCTTGGAAAATTCACTCAAATCAGAAACTTTATTCCAATTTTGAAAAATTCGGGCAAGGCGTAGATCACCCTTAGAGGTGGGTGGGCACGTGAGTAATATTTTTCTCACGCTTGTCCAGACATCAACCCTTGGAAAATTCACCCAAATCAGAACTTTAGTCCAATTTTGAAAAAGTCGGGCAAGGAATAGGTCCCCCTTAGAGGTGGGCACGTGAGTAATATTTAACTCACGCTCACGCACTCTCACGACGGAAAAATCTTACTCACGCACGATATTGTTTGGTAGAACTCACGCACATTCACGAAAAGAAAATTTGTACTCACGCACGAAATGTCGTGACTCACGAAAAATATCGTGACTAACGAAAAATGCCGTGACTCACGAATAATTTTATGACTATTTACCTTAGGGACGGGTTGAAAACATGAGCATGATAAAATTCGAGAGCGTTATTAAACTCTTAAAATCCCAGGTGTCATTAAAATTGTAAATAAATTCATCTCGTAAGCGTTTTATGTCCGTGGGCGGGATTTTTTTCGTGAGCGTATTTTTCCGAAATTTGTTATACACGCATACTCACGAAGAAATTATTTTTGTTACTCACGCACGACTTTTGGTTTGTTAATCACGCTCACGCGTGAGTCACGAATTTTTCATGGTAACCCTCTACGTTGATAACCATGATAACCCTCTATGTTCTACCAAAATTTAAAGTAAATCGGTTCAGCCGTTTCTGGACTTACCCGAAAGATACAAATATACTTTGAATGTTGTGTATACACAGAAAAAAATTTCACGAAAATTTTTCCAATTAAAATTTTAATTGAGTTTAAAAAAATATTCAATTAAAAATTTAATTGATTCAACAAATGTTTTCATTGAAACAAAAATCAATCATTAAAAATAATAGTATCAATTAATTTTTTAATTTATACTTTCATTTCTGTGATTGAAGGCATTTCAATTAAAGTATTAATTGGATCAATTAATTTCGTCATTAAAAAAATTATTTTTGTATGTATACACTGAAAAAAATATTTACGTGATATTAAAGATTACGCAACCTAAATTTTGGGATGCGAAATTTACAAAATATTAAGGACAAATTTCTTTAAAATAATGAAATTTTAATTAAAATAAAGTTTATAATATTTGCTTCAAAAATTTTTATCATTAAATTTTGGACACCAATTTTGTAAATTTGCGTCCCACCGTTAAAGTCCCATGTCTTTGAAATAAGGCTAATTTTTCCTTAAAGTAAAGAAGCACATTTTTGATTTAATGAAATTGTCCTTAAATTAACTGAAATATTGAAACTTTAGATTTAAGATAAAAACGCTTCAACTATAGGCTAAGACTTATTTTGAGGATTTAGCGTCTTTGGTTCAAAGTTTTTTTGGAATTAAGAAAACATATTTTATTTTGAAGTATACGTTATATTTGGATTTTATTAATAAACCGCGAAAAGAAAATGAAAATTTGATTAATGAGATCTGTATCTTAATTTTAATTTTATTGGTCCTAGATTTAAAGCCAAATAGGGAAGGTCAAAATCTTTGGATTCAAGTAAACTTTTTTTTAGTGTAGATATATACATCAGAAATTTGATTGATATTTCTTCCAAGTCAATCCGCCGGCATAGAAAAAAGGAATTTGTACCAAATCTTGCATAGTTAGAAGCTCTGATCCCCTTGAATGGTCGAAAATCGACATTCCTATGCATTACAAACGGAGTGACAAAGGTCTTTTACCACCATTCTTTAGGGTGTAGTGTATATACAAATAGCCTTTTGCTCTAGGGTTAATAGAAGAAGATATTATTTTCACACCACACTTTTCGAATGGGACGTTTAAGTTGATTGCCATGAATGCTGCAATTGGTTTTGTCATAATCACTCTACAAACGTTCAAAATTGATGAGGCTTTAATTGGACATAGTAGTAAATTAAATGCTGTTCCTAGGATCTTTAAAATCAAATGCGTTTTACATTTTGTACAAATAAACTTGTTCGCATAATAAATTCTTTAATTCAACTTCTAGTTTTCGGAATTCTCTCGTGCATTTGTATTTCCACTTAATATTTTTGGTTTGGCAACACTTGTTACAATAGCATAGTTTTGCTATGTAATGAAATAAACTCAGAGACTATTAAAAATCCATTAACTTGAAATATGCGAAGGGAATTATAACCTTTGGCGCTTTGTAAGGGGATAATCATAAAGCAACAAATGTAACACGAGAATACCAGTTTTATTGTGAAATGAAATGCATGAGGGGAGACTTTGTTTATTAATCTGAAATCCACTATAATGTATTAAACTACTTGACAAAGTTCACTTAGATTTTACTCTAATTTAAGGATTTCTATATGAATTTCAATCCAAAAACCACGACTTATTTAAAATGCATTTAAATTTTTTTGAAGTAATATCATTTTAACTGCAATATATAGTTTTGGAGATTTGTAGTGTAACAAAGTATTCTTCCTATTTTATAGGAAGAATGTACTACCTCGTGCGAAAATCGAACTAAATTGTACTCCAAATTTCGAGATGTCCACAAAGCGCTGTTAAAACTCATAGAAGAAAAAAAATGAATTAAAAATAAAGAACAAAATCATGATCATTTTAACCAGGGCTGTGGAGTCGAGCCAAGTTTGCTCGACTCCGACTCCAGTATTTTTCATCAGTATTTATTTAGGTCTTAATTTCACATTAGATGCCAATTAAATTCTATATTTCAAATTTAGGTCAATGTTTAATAAATAAAATAATGCTATAAATACCCATCATAATATGAGAAGATACCAACAGTATTTGTGGACCAAAATTATTGATACTATCTCAAATCCTTTAAATTTGTTGCGAGCTATATAAAGGTTTATATTCCCATATGCATGAATTTGAATCTGAATCGATTTAGACAAAATTGTATATACTTCTACAAAATCTATATACTTTAAATTTAAATCTAACGTTATGGGGCGTAACACAATTTTAATAAAAAATAAAAAGGCAAGGAAAGTCTAAAGTCGGGCGAGCCGATTATAATATACTCTGCACAACTTTGTATTTAGATCTACATTTTGATAAAATCTCAAATCAGACTTCTACAAAATCTCGGGTAATATTTGGGAAATATTTATAATTGTTTAGACAATTTCGCAAAAATGCATTTAGGATTCATTCATTGAAACATTTGAAAATTTGAGTCATTTCTACAAGTTTTCGACTTAGCAGTGATCATCAGTGAGCATACAATTTTGGAAAAATTTTTGTCTAGTAAATAAAATTTTGCAAAAATTTCTGCAGAAACAAAATTTTGACTAAATTTTCTATAGAAATAAAATTTTGGCAAAATTTTTTATAGAAATCAATTTTTGACCAAATATATAGAAATAAAATTTTGAATAACATTTTTATAGAAATAAAATTTGGCAAAAATGTTTATAGAAATAAAAGTTTGAAAAAGTTATCAATAGAAATACAATTCAAAAAAAATGTGTAGCAAATAAAATTTTCTATAGAAATAAAATTTGGCAAAATAACATATTCTATAGAAACAAAATTTTGACTAAATTTTCTATAGAAACAAAATTTTGACTAATGTCCTGTTCTTGTATATCGAACGAAAGCTTTCTTTCGTATTCCAAACGAAAGAAAATTGATTTTTGTTCTTTTATTTCGAAAGGCAAGTCACTTCATATTTTGTTGTCGAGTAATAAACGAACATATACAATAAGTGTCAAGAAAAAAGTAAAAGCATTGTTAACATTTCAATGAATTCTCAGGCCAAAAAATTAAAAATACTCATTTTTAATAATCAATGTAGTCTCATACAAACGAATCGCACTTTCAAAAATAGAAAAACCCAAATTCATTCGAATTCGAAAGACTGCCTTTCTTTCGAACTGGTTTTCGTTCGATATACAGGAACAGGCCATAAATTTTATATAGAAAAAAAATATTTCTATAGTAATGAAATTTCGAATACATTTTTTATAGTAGTGAGTGAGTAAGAAAAAAAATTTGAGAAAATTTGTTATAGAAATAAAATTTGACAATTTTTTCTTATAGAAATAAAATTTTGAAAAAATTATCAATAAAAATACAATTTTAGAAAAATTTTTCTGTAGTAAATAAAATTCTGCAAATATTCTACTGAAACAAGATTTTGACTAAATTTTCAATAGAAATTAAATTTTGACAAAATTTTCTACTATAAAATTTTGGCAAAATTTTCTATAGAAATAAAATTTTGACCAAATTTTCTAATAAAAAATCTATTACTATAAAATTTTGGCAAAATTTTCTATAGAAATAAAATTTTGACTTATATTTTTATAGAAATAAAATATCAATAGAAATAAAATTTAAAAAAAAATGCGTAACAAACAAACTTTTGCAAAATTTTCTATAGAAATAAATTTTGCAAAATATTCTATAGAAACAAAATTTTGACTCAATTTTCTATAGAAATAAAATTTTGACTAAATTTTCTATAGAAAAAAATATTTGTATAGCAATAAAATTTTGAATAAAATTTTTACAAAATTTGCTATAGAAATAAAATTTTGACAAAACTTTTTATAGAAATAACATTTTGACAAAATTTTCTATAAAAAACAACTTTGAAAAAATTTTCTGTCAATATTCCACATATATATATGGCCTTAAAATAAAATTAAAAAAAAATAATTTCGGGTATTAAAATGGATCGATCCAGCCCATCTGCTAGTCTAACATTCTAGGAAACATCAAAAGATAGACGTAATTGGAAGTTGATTTTCATTTACAATCATGCTGTACATTGATCGAATGAATAACGCAATGGAAACTAATTTGCGTAAAAACTTGCTTAGTTACAAAAATGTGAAGTGTTTTAAAAAATTTGGTTTAGCCGGAGTCGGAGTCGAGCAAAATTTTTACGACTCCGACTCCAGCAAAATCTTCAGACTCCGACTCCGGCTCCACATCCCTGATTTTAACCATAAAGTAGTTCATTCTTACTATTTTTGGGAATCGTACAAAAAATTGCTTCTGCTTTAGTTTATATTGATCTTATGTGTAAGGTCATTGAACTTTATACCCACGTTTAGTTTATACAATGTTTGAGACATACTTAACAAAGGAAACTTTCATTGGGAGAAAAACAAGTATATACAGCTGTAAGCTCGGCCGGGCCGAATCTTAAATACCCACCACCATGAATCAAATATTATAGTTTCCTTTGAAATTTCAGGCGGTTTATATCTGTCATTATTCTCCCAAGCAGAGCAACTTAACTAGTACATTTCCTGAAGATAAATTTAAAGATTTTACCTATGAAGACTAGATCAGATTCTGGATTAATAAGAACCATTTTTGTTTTAGTTTTAGAGGAATCATTAAGATCTCTTGTAAGTGTGCAAGAAAATGATGAAATTTGAAATCTAAAATCTGCAGATTTTCACGCCCATTATTTAAATGATTACGAGAAGTCTGGAAATTTTACATTCAGTTTCAAGCAATTTTCATGATTAGTGCGTCTTCTATACCCTCAAGAATTGAAATCGGTCTATATGGAGGCCTTACCAAATGAACCGATAAATACTAAATTCGATACACGCTTTTGTGAGTCTAAAATACCAGTATATTAAAAATTTCAGGCAAATCGGATAAAAATTACGGTTTCTAGAAAACTAAGGAGTTGAATCGGGAGATGGGTCTTATGGAGGCTACACTAAAACATTGACCGATACTCACCATTTTCGGCGCACCTCTTTATGGTCCTAAAAGAATTTTAGATTTCAAATTTCATGCAAATTGGATAAAAACTACGGTTTATTTAAGCCCAAGAAATAAAATCGGGAGATCGGACCTATATCTACCATTTTTGACACACCTCTTTATGATTCTAAAATACCTCCAGATGAATTAAAAAATGTTTTGATATTTTTTCCAAATAAATAACTTTTATATATTTTAAGATTTTTAATGCATATTAGCGCTTGTCTGAAACGTTTGACCTCAAATATTTTCAGAAATTCGCAATTTTTCTAGAATGGATTTATAATTTTTTTCGTCGCAAAAAAAAAATAGTGAAAATGGCCTTTTTGGATCCGGAAGTGGTGCAAAATTGGTGACGAGGCGATGAATTTAACATGGGATTGTCATAGGACGGATGTCCACCATTTCAACAGCCATTGCACTGAATTTGCATCTCTTCTTAAGATGTGTGTTTTGAATGTGAATTAAAAAATGTTGCGATATTTTTCCAAATAAATAACATTTTTTTTAAATGTATTCTAACGTTTGTCTGAAACTTTTGGCCTCAAATACTTTCGAAAATTCCCAATTTTTCTAGGTTGGATTTAAGATTTCTTCGACAAAATTTTAAAAATTTGTCTAAATATGAAAAAAGCGAGTTGTAAACAATTGAATTAAAAGAACTTTCTGGAACTCGGCAATGCTTTTAAAGTTGTGCCTTTAGAAGAAATTGGTGATGTATAATGGATTGTAACTTGAATTTGGTTGCAAAACATATCACCAACCTCATAAATATGATTTGATTAATCGATCGAATCATAGATTTTAAGATGTTGCGTATATGAATTTTCAGCGAATAAGCATTATAATTATGGTGATATGTGCAAAAATTCAGGCTGTAGACATTTCGCAGAGGTTTGTCTTTGAACTCTATCCTATCCTAAGTTCCATTAAAACCAATTCAATCCCTTCTTGTAAAATCTGATTCATTTTTGTGTCATATTGGAAGCGCAAATTAATGTTTGAGAATGTACTAAGAATGATTTGTCTTTTGGCTCAATCCTCATAAGAACAAAAATGCTGATCACTCAAGTTATATGCCATCGATCTGAACAAGTGGTATTCAGAAAGATAAATGTCTGGGCTATACAGACAAAATGATCTAGCGTACAAATTGGAATCCGGGACCGATTTCAAGAATAATCGGAAAATCTAAAAATTGATAATTTCAAAAATGTAAAAGTCGTCTTTTAAAATACGGAAAAAGTTGACTCATGTAAAAGTCGAAAAAAAATTGACTTTTCACAGTTTGAGAAAGACAAAATTTTGTAAATTTTGTTTTTATCTACTATCTTCATGTAATGTCAGCTAGTCATACATCACTAGAGTACTAGGGTTAACCCTAAACTTTACAAGTTGGCCTATCTCTTCCTGATATGCTGTACGGATTTCATTATAAGGTTTTCTTCATTTAAACGTTCATCCTTTGACTATGTAAAGTTTGGTTTTAATTGAAACATTTGCCTCTTCTTTATTGCAGGTTTTTCTTACATTCTGATGACTTCGTCAATGGTCACCATATCTCTCTCTCACATTCATTGTAACTCATACTCATTTTGTACGCGCAATTTGAGGCGAATCTCTTGGGCAACGCATCAGCAATATCATCAGCTCAGATGTTAACCCCACAAGTTGTCCATCCAAATGGAAAACCTTGCCAACCCAATTTCTTGTAATCGTAGACGTCTGCCAATTTAATCCGTGAGACGTGAAGATGTAATCATCCTTACCTCCCCTCAATGTATCTCTTTCTCACCCAACAATCGTTAGTCCTTTTGGCCTACGATAACAAAGGATGCTCAAATCGATGTGCACGCGCGTGTGACTCTCTATGAACACTAATTACACAAAAAGGCATTACGTTTTTTTTTGTTTTTTTTTTTTGTTTAGTTCGTAGCATTATTTTCGCCATTCGCAATAACCAAGGGAACGAAAAAGACTGGCATTGATGTACCAGGCTTGTTGACTTCTTTCACCTTTGTCGGTTGGTTTAAACGCGTGTGAAATTCCTGGCGTTTTATTTTCCTAATTCACCTCTCTTCTTGTTTGAACGACTTTCCATGGCTGGCCTCATTTACTTCGCTCGATTCAGTTTCAATTCATTTCAATTCATGATGGCTATGGCCACTATAGATAGCACTGACACTAACTTCAGTTGCTTGCTTGTTATCCCTGATATTTCAGTTGAAAATTTCCCTTCGTGGTGTTGTAATCTCATTGATGTAGAATAGTTTTATAAGCGTTACAATCGCTGTGTTATTGGGTATTACAGCGATTGAATTTTGTACTCTTTTATTGGAATGACTTGGTTTGTCTTTCGGCATGAAGTGAATGTTTACAAATATCTGGTATACAATATAAAGCATCTAAACTGTAAGGAAAAAAAAAAACAAGTATATACGGCCGTAAGTTCGGCCACGCCGAATCTTATGTACCCTCCACCATGGATTGCGTAGAAACTTTTACGAAAGACTGTCATCCACAATCGAATTACTTGGGTTGTGATATTTTAAAAGTTCTTAACATCGTTTTCTAAATTGTGAGTTAGTCCATACGTGGTATATATTAGACAAAAAGGTGTGTATAGGTACGTCTACAAATAAATACGAATCGATATGGACTATTGCACAGTACGTAGAGAGCCAGAATTGAAATATGGGGGTCGCTTATATGGGGACTATATACAATTATGAACTTGATATGGACCAATTTTTGTGTGATTGGGGATCGATTTGTCTGAGGGCTATATATAACTATAGACCGATATGGACCTAGTTAGGCATGGTTGTTAACGGCTATATACTAGCACAATGTACTAAATTTCAACTGACTCGGATGAAATTTGGTCCTCCAAGAGGCTCCAAAACCAAACCTCGGGATCGGTTTATATGGGGGCTATATATGATCAAAATAGCTTCTGCGATCACCTCTTCGTTGCAGCCAAATTTTTTCCCTGCGATCAGTCTTTTGAGGTCTGAGAACAAGAAAAAGTCGCTGGGGCCAGATCTGGTGAATACGGTGGGTGGGGAAGCAATTCGAAGCCCAATTCATGAATTTTTGCCATCGTTCTCAATGACTTGCCGTTTTGCCGCGATTTCTACCTTCAAACGCTCCAATAACGCTATATAATAGTATCTGTTGATGGTTAATAATCGATAAAAATTATTCCATCCCAAAAAACAGAGGCCATTACTTTGCCAGCGGACTTTTGAGTTTTCCACGCTTCGGAGACGGTTCACCGGTCGCTGTCCACTCAGCCGACTGTCGATTGGACTCGGGAGTGTAGTGATGGAGCCATGTTTCATCCATTGTCACATATCGACGGAAAAACTCGGGTGTATTACGAGTTAACAGCTGCAAACACCGCTGAGAATCATCACCAGTGAAACCACTTAGAGAAGCTTTGAAACCCTCAGAAATGTCATCAGCATTAATGAAGTGGGATAATCCACCGCTGAAAATCTTTTTGGTGTTCGGTCGAAGCAGGAATCGAACCCATGACCTTGTGTATGCAAGGCGGGCATGCTAACCATTGCACCACGGTGGCTCCCACCTTTTATATCTTTAAGGCCTCTGCTATCTCGATCAACTTCATTTTACTGTCATTCAAAATCATTTTTTGGATTTTTTGATGTTTTCGTCGGAGGTCAAATCTGGGGATCGGTTTATATGTTACAAACGGAATGACAAAGTTAATATACCCCCATCCTATGATGGAGGGTATACAAATATGGTGACAGGAATGGTTTCCGAATGATTTTCCTCTTCTCACAATGGGGGATGGGATGGATACTTATATCGAGTTCTGCGATGGCCAGTCCATTGCGATTCCACAGGAACTAGAACTGTCTGGTGGTTTGCAGTTTTTACTTTCTCCTCCCTAATACACTATATTTTCTGTTAAAAGAAAACTTTGCTTGTCTGAAACTTCGTTCCTCAGAAAAGAAAACTCTTCCCTCAGTGTATGTAACTCTAAGAAGGACCGCTTGCGACCCATCGTTTGGTATATCGACCGCATTCAAATTAAATGCTGAGGTGAGTTTGCGATGTACGTCTGTCTGTTTTGCAATTTACAGCTCGCTGATTAGGTCAGATCATTCTAAAATTTGACATAGGGTCTTACTCATAGGCAATCCCTATTATATATTTAGCACTCATTTAATACAATTGAAAAAAAAATCTTCTTAAAATTTCGTATGTCTTGTGAGTCCTCAGCAGTCCCAGCACAAAACAAGCATCGCCACAAAAATAATGCAAATGTTCTTTCTGGACACGGAAGTGGTACAAAATTAGCGCAGAAGCAATGAATTCAACATGGACTTGTCATAAGACGAATTTTCACCATTGCAACAGCTGTTGCACTAAATTTGCATCACTTCTTAAGGTGTAATCCGAAATCAGTGAAAGAGAATTGAAACATATTGTGATATTTGGCCAAATAAATATTTTTTATTTTTTTTTTTTATAATTTTTAATGCATTCTAACTCTAGTCTGAAACGCTTAACCTAATTTTTATACCCTTCATCACTACTGTGGTACAGGCTATAATAAATTTGTGCATTTGTATGTAACGCCGAGAAGGAGTAGTCATAGACCCATCTTTTAGTATACCGATCGACTTAGAATTAAATTCTGAGTTGATTTAGCGATGTCCGTGTGTCTGTCCGTCTGTCTGTTGATGTATTTTTGTGTGCAGTCCAGTTCGCAGTTTAAGTCCCATCGTCCTCAAATTTGGCATACTGTCATTTTTCGGCTCAAAGACGATCCCTATTGATTTTGGAAAAAAATCGGTTCAGATTTAGATATAGCTGTCACATATATTTATTAACGAACTGGTCATAAATGACGTATTTATCAACCGATCTTCTTCCAATTTCGTTTAATCGAATATATTGCGAGTCTCGTAAATTTTGCAAAATATCAGTCAAATCGGTTCAGATTCAGATATAGCTCCTATATATAGTTTTCTCCCGATTTACACTCTTATAGCCCCAGAGGCCAAAGTTTTACCGCCAGTTACGTAAAATTTTACACAGGGAGTAGAATTAACATTATAAATATGTACATCGAATGTGGTTGAAATCGGTTCAGATTTAGATGTAGCTCTCATATACAGCTTTCGCCCGATTTACAGATATGACAACCGTAGATCAAAAATTTCCTCCGATTTACTTAAAATTGTGAACAGGGAATGGAAATAACATTTTTACTATGCATGCCAAATTTTATTTAAATTGGTTCAGATTTAGATATATCTACCATATATCTACCAGAGATCAAAATTTCACTCCGAAGTTTTGCACAGACAGTAGGACTAACATTCTTGCAACACATGCCAAATTTTGTTAAAATCGGTTCACATTTAGATATAACTCCCATATATATTTCGCCCGATTTAGATTCATATGACTAAGGATGCCAAAGTTTAATTTTGATGTTTTGCACTGAGGGTTCAATTAAAATTTTAGCAATGTGTGTAAAATTTTATAAAAATCGGCTCAAAATTAGACAAAGCCCCCATATATAAGTTCTTCCGATTATAGCAAATATGGCCAAAATAGCCACATGTTCCTTGTAAATTCGTCACTGTGAAGTCGAAAACACCCAAAAATGATTTAAATTTACCTATACTCTAATTCGTATATATCGACCTATAAATCATAAATGAAGATTTCCGAAATGTCATGCAATTTAAATATTTACACTATCTATACCCTGCGCCGCACTGTGGAACAGGGTATTATAAGTTAGTGCATATGTTTGTAACACACAGAAGGAGACGAGATATACACATGGTGTCTTTGGCAATAATGCTCAGGGTGGGTCCCTGAGTCGATATAACCATGTCCGTCTGTCCGTCTAGGTCGCAATTTAAGTCCAATCGCCTTCAAATTTGGCACATGTTCCTAATTTGGGTCAGAATAGAACCCTATTGATTTTGGAAGAAATCGGTTCAGATTTAGATATAGCTACCATGTATATCTTTCGCCCGATATGCACTAATATGGACCCAGCAGCCAGAGTACAATTGATAGTATAGTAAATTATTCCAAGTAAACTTTTCTTTGAATGTTCCAAACAAGTTTCCTTACAGCGGATATCTAATGGTAAACGATGGTTTTTTATCTAAAATGTCGTTTGGATGCAACGAATTATTGTTTTGCGTACTAAATATTTTTAAAATACCTCAAACTTTCGTATATCAACAATATATATGTGATCCCATATTTGTATACCCTCCACCATAGGATGGGGGTATATTAACTTTGTCATTCCGTTGGTAACACATCGAAATATTGCTCTAAGACCCCATAAAGTATATATATTCTGGGTCGTTGTGAAATTCTGAGTCGATCTGAGCATGCCCGTCCGTCCGTCTGTTGAAATCACGCTATCTTCCGAACGAAACAAGCTATCGACTTGAAACTTGGCACAAGTAGTTATTATTTATGTAGGTCGGATGGTATTGCAAATGGACCATATCGGTCCACTTTTACGTATAGCCCCCATATAAACGGAACCTCAGATTTGGCTTGCGCAGGCTCTAAGAGAAGCATATTTCATCCGATCCGGCTGAAATTTGGTACATGGTGTTAGTATATGGTATCTAACAACCGTGCAAAAATTGGTCCACATCGGTCCTTAATTATATATAGCTCCCATATAAACCGATCTCAAGATTTGGCTTGCGGTGCCTCTAAGAGAAGCAAATTTCATCCGATCCGGCTGAAGTTTGGTACATGGTGTCAGCATATGATCTCTAACAACCATGCAAAAATTGGTCCACATCGGTCCATAATTATATATAGCCCCCATATAAACCGATCTCCAGATTTGGCTTGCGGTGCCTCTAAGAGAAGCAAATTTCATCCGATCCGGCTGAAGTTTGGTACATGGTGTTATTATATGGTCTTTAACAACTATGCAAAAATTGGTCCATATCGGTCCATAACTATATATATCCCCATATAAACCGATCACCAGATTTGACCTCTTGGAAGACCAACATTCATCTGATTCAGTTGAAATTTGGTACGTGGTGTTAATATATGGCCTCAAACACCAATGCAAAAATTGGTCGAAATAGGTCCATAAATATATATAGCCTCCATGTAAACCGATCACCAGATTTTACCTCCAGAGCCTCTTGGACGACCAAAAATCATCCGATTCGGTTGAAATTTGTTACGTGATGTTAGTATATGGTATCCAACAACCATAGCCCCCATATAAGCGTACCGTGCAAAAGTCCATATCGATTCGTAATTATTTGTAGACTTACCTATACATACCTTTTTGTCTAATATATACCACGTAAGGACTAACTCACAATTTAGAAAATGATGTTAAGAAGTTTTAAGATACCACAAACCCAAGTAATTCGATTGTGGATGACAGTCTTTCGTAGAAGTTTCTACACAATCCATGGTGGAGGGTACATAAGATTCGGCCTGGCCGAACTTACGGCCGTATATTCTTGTTTTTATTAAATTTTAAATTTAAATTTAATCCCATATTTTTTTATTATTTCGTCCCATGGCCGATTTAAATTTTAGGTGATTTTGTACAAGTATAAAAAATTTTATCCAAATCAGATGGGAATGGGACCAAAAATTGTGATCTACAAAGTGGTGAAAATGGTATAATACAGTCGCCTCGTCTGACTTTCCTTGCTGGTCTATATATTTTCCAATTTCAATGAACACCGAAAAAAAAGTTTACTATTTTTTATGAAAAATGAACTAACCCATAGCAAGAATGACCATGATTTGGCGCCAAAGATTTTTTTCATCTAGATAAGTTCATGATTTTCTTATAAATTAGTTCATGCATTGCATCGTGTTTTAGTTCATTATTACTATGCTGTGGGAAGAATATAGTTAAACTAATTCAAAATATTCCTGCTATCCGGAAAAATTAACAATTTTTTGGGAAACCTGTATTAAGAAATTGGTTTGAAATGAACTGTTTGTCGGTATAATTTTCAAAAAAGTAGAGAAATTGAGGAATCAAAGGTACAACAAGCCTGTATACAACTAAGAAATTTTTCATACAAAACAAGTCAATTTTCTATAACCACCAGTATTTTATTTCAAAAAATTATTATTATATTACACAAAACTATGGGTTATGATATACAATAAAGGAAATATTTTTATTAGTACGTTAGATGCAGTTATTTGTCGGTAGTTAGTAATTGCTTCTTCAAAAGAGTAATATTCTATGTTATTAGGACCAAACTAATTAATTTAAATTTCCATGTTTTCTATCCATATGAAAGATATATGTTTCATAAGTTGCTATATTCAATTGAATTGTCCAATTTCATCGATTTTTGCTAACTTTTGTTGGGCGGATTTGTCTTATAAGCATCTGAAATTGCAAAGTTATACAAAATATAAGAAAAATATTATCAAATTCTATCGTTCATATTGATTTTTTACTTACGGTTTTCAAGAGTTTCCTAGAGCCAATAAGGATATCAGCTTAATTAGCATTAAACAGTAAGAATATTCAAAAAATTACCATTACAAGAACTGTCTACCTGCAAGTGAAAATAATAATTTTTAATAAATTGAAATTTTGGTTTTATTAAAAACGGACAAAATACCGTTTATAGAAAAACTTACCACATTGAAAAATCCATCCAGTTGGTACATTATTGGAATCATATCCATGGACTAATGGGACGATTTTGAAATTATTCTCAGAATATATTTGAAATAAAAAATATTATAAAATTAAACATAATTTCCAATTATCAGTATAGCATTTAGTATTTAAGGTGGATATTAAGTTCGAGTTTAGAGGCTAAAATCGCAATTTTCATGATAAGTTTTCTTTAATAATCCATTATAAAAAACTTGGTTTGGGCTATTCTCCATCAAGTTATATTTAAATTTGTATCGAAGACGTATAATTTTATACTTTTCTTAGTAATTTATTTTTAATTTTAGCGGCTAAACTCGAACTTAGTACTTACCTGTAGGAATTGCTGTAGCATAAAAAATATAGATTCAAAAAAATGGTTGCATCTCCAACCTGTGATCCAGATGTAAAATAAATATAGATCAACCTATTACCACTCATGTTGTATATTTTTTATGTAAATCAATTATCCGCACTAATTTTAAACTATTAACAGAAATATACAGTTCCTTAATCTGTTATTTGTTTTTATCAATAAAAGAAAACGTTTTTGATTACTCTAACATCACATCGTTCACTTCTCAGTTTCTAAAATGTTTCGAATAAATGTATTTTCATTAATAATCACCAATACCTCACGTACAACTTTGCAACTACATTACAGTAAATTTGTTGAACTATGTGAAAGTTAAAATGGTCCTTAAATTTACAAGACACTTTTTTTTCTGTGAATCTTGCAATATTGTCCAGTATTATTAATTGACATTATTCAAAGGATTTTCTATATAATCCAAAAAGTTAGATCCTGTTTCAATTACAATCTAGAGAGATTATCTTGAAGTCCTCCTTTATAGGTGTTTTCTTTTCATATTTTCTCATTATGCCGACGGTCATAAAATTCATGCATATTTCAAGTAACCACATATAAAGTTTGTATAAAAAATGCTAGAATTAGCTTACGATAACATATTAATAAACCCTTGCCCTAGCCAGAATTGTAAAGGTTATTATTAAATAAAAATAATTTATCAATTTCTCTCTCTCTCCATTTTTTGTGTCATACCGAAAAGGCTAGCTAAAATGGTCTTTTCGCTACCACTGTTTGATGTTGGATAAGTCGTCTGTAGTTACGTGTTGTGTTGTTCGAATTTAAGGGGGAGGGGGTAAGTTAAAAATTCCTGCCGGACGGACATTCAACATTGACAGAGGGGGGCATGTAATTTGTGGCATGTTGTTATTTTCATGATTAATTGTAATATGTTTGGTTGATGTGTTGCAACAATGAATACATTTCAATGGTATTTTTATTGTTTTGGTCCTTTCGAATGACCATTAGCTCTTGTAGCCATTTACAAGAGTGTATGTTAGTGTGTGTGTGTGTTTACAATGTCCTTTTTATGGTGGTTGCATATACATTTGCTTTGGCCATAGGTCATATGTTTTCATAATGTTTTATTGTTGTAGTTGTTGTTGCTGGATCTTTGATGTTTATTTCTCTATCCATTTTTCAAGGGTTGGCTTTATGCCAGGGACCAGGGGTTACTAACTTTTCCAAAGACGATTGCGAGGGCGTTTTTATTTCTTTTGTTTGTTGTTGTTGTGGATCCTACACAAATTCCACATTAATGCTTCTATTTTCCCATTTAATTTTTCCTGATGGGGGTCGTCACTACTTAGTACTCTGGGTAAATTAATCTTTTCTATTTTTATTTCCATACTTTGAACCCTCACACCATTATATCCTGCCCATTGCCACCAAAGAATTGAAACGAATGAGTGCTAATGATTTTCAGCATATGACGATTTTATTGTGGACGAAATCGATTAGGCTACTGAAGGGCAAGCACGAAGGGTGATTCAAAAACACAAAAAGGTCCTGCAAAAGAAAACAAAAATGGTGCTTATCAAGCATGGAGACCAAAAGCAAAAAACGGAAACACTTTTCAAAAGTGATGAAAAAGTAGCAGCTAAGAGAGAGTATCTCATCTCACTAACGATAAATCAATTTTCCACTTTGAATCTTTTAATGGCGGGTCATAAATTTTATAGCCATTGAGCCATCCATTCATTGACAAGACCTTTCATTCATTGATTCATAAGCGTTTATTAAATAAAACTAATAATTTTCAATAATGCTCTGGTTGTAGTAAACCTAACAGGTAAGACAGAAAAGACTATGATATACCCTACGGTTCATGGATGAAAAAATAGCAAAAATTATTTGAATAGAAATAAAACATTTATTTATTTCATGTTCATACTTATAAGCCAATTAGAAGGGGATAAAGTTATATCCCTTATGTTTTAAGCTTTAGCAAATTATTTAACACAAAAAAATTGAACCCATTATGAAAGAAAATGTAGGTTTCTTTTAGAAAATTTTTACTAAAATAATTTTCTAGTTGCAACATGTTGCAAATACTCGTAAGTTAATACTTTTTGTCAAATTGAAGAAAACTGTCTTTAGCGCTATTAGTATTAAAATCTATAACATATCATTTTTTTATTTTAGAAAAAATGTGTTCTTTAATATTAAATTAAAAAAGGCACTTTTTTTGAGGAAGAAAAGTATTGGTACAGGTAGTTCTATATTAGTTTTTTTGGTACATTAAGTACCTTTTGGGCTTCTGAGCATTCAGTTTTGTTTGATTACAGCATCAAGAAGTCTAGACAATTAATGGACTACTTTTATACCCTCACCCATAGGATGGGGGGTATATTAACTTTGTCATTCCGTTTGTAACACATCGAAATATTGCTCTAAGACCCCATAAAGTATATATATTCTGGGTCGTGGTGAAATTCTGAGTCGATCTGAGCATGTCCGTCCGTCTGTTGAAATCACGCCAACTTCCGAACGAAACAAGCTATCGACTTGAAACTTGGCACAAGTAGTTGTTATTGATGTAGGTCGGGTGGTATTGCAAATGGGCCATATCGGTCCACTTTTACGTATAGCCCCCATATAAACGGACCCCCAAATTTGGCTGGCGATGTCTCCAAGAGAAGCAAATTTCATCCGATCCGGCTGAAATTTGGTACATGGGGTTAGTACATGGTCTCTAACAACCATGCAAAAATTGGTCCATATCGGTCCACTTTTACGCATAGCCTCCATATAAACGGACCCCCAAATTTGGCTTGCGATCGCTCTAAGAGAAGCAAATTTCATCCGATCCGGCTGAAATTTGGTACATGGTATTGGTATATGTTCTCCAACAAACACGCAAGAATTGATCCATATTGGTCCATAATTATATATAGCCCCCATATAAACCGATTCCCACGATTTGGCTTGCGGAGCCTCTAAGAAGCGAAAGTTTCATCCGATCCGGCTGAAATTTGGTACATGGTGATGGTATATGTTCTCTAATGACCATGCAAAAATTGGTCCATATCGGTCCATAATTAAATGTAGCCCCCATATAAATCGATTCCCAGATTTGTCCTCCGGAGCTTCTTGGAGGAGCAAACTTCATCCGATCCGGTTGAAATTTGGAACATGGCGTTAGAATGTCGTCTCTAACAAACACGCAAGAATTGGTCCATATCGGTCCATAATTATATATAGCCCCCATATAAACCTTTCCCCAGATTTGATCTCCGG
The DNA here is from genome assembly GCF_050003625.1 of Haematobia irritans. Lineage (NCBI taxonomy): Eukaryota > Metazoa > Arthropoda > Insecta > Diptera > Muscidae > Haematobia > Haematobia irritans. The sequence goes on along the minus strand of NC_134401.1, from coordinate 93,285,546 downwards.
AGCCTCTTGGAGGAGCAAAATTCATCCGATCAGGTTGAAATTTGCAGGGTCGTGTTAGTATAAGGCCGCTAATATCCATGCCAAAATTGGTCCATATCGGTCTATAGTTATATATAGCCGATCCCCAATAACACAAAAATTGGTCCATATCGGTTCATATTCATGGTTGCCACTCGAGCCAAAAATAATCTACCAAAATTTTATTTTTATGGAAAGCATTGTCAAAATGTTATTTCTATAGAACATTTTGTCAAAATTTTATTTCTATAGAAAATTTTGTAAAAATTTGATTTCTATATAAAAATTTGGCAAAATTTTATTTCTATAGAAAATTTTGTCAAACTTTTATTTCTATAGAAAATGTTGTCAAAATTTTATTTCTATAGAAAATTTTTTTCCAAATTTTATTTCTATAGAAAATTTTTCCCAAATTTTATTTCTATAGAATTTTTTTTTCCAAATTTCACTTCTATAGAAAATGTTGTCAAATTTTTATTTCTATAGAAACTTTAAACTTAATTATATACGTATTTAATCGGTCTTTTTTAGTTTAATATATACTACGTATGGACTACCTTGTAATTTAGAAGACGGTGTTAGGAAGTTTTAAGATACCTTGCCATCGGCAAGTGTTACCGCAACCCAAGTAATTCGATTGTGGATGACAGTCTTCAGTAGAAGTTTCTACGCAATCCATGGTGGAGGGTACATAAGCTTCGGCCTGGCAGAACTTACGGCCGTATATACTTGTTATACCCTGCGCCACACTGTGGAACAGGGTATTATAAGTTAGTGCATATGTTTGTAACACCCAGAAGGAGACGAGATATACACATGGTGTCTTTGGCAATAATGTTCAGGGTGGGTCCCTGAGTCGATATAACCATGTCCGTCTGCCCGTCCGTCTGTCTGTGAACACATTTTTGTGATCAAAGTCTAGGTCGCAATTTAAGTCCAATCGCCTTCAAATTTGGCACATGTTCCTAATTTGGGTCAGAATAGAACCCTATTGATTTTGGAAGAAATCGGTTCAGATTTAGATATAGCTCCCATATATATCTTTCGTCCGATATGGACTAATATGGTCCTAAAAGCCAGAGTTTTGTCCCAATTTGGTTGAAATTTTGCACAGGTAGTAGATTTAGCATTGTTGCTATGCGTGCCAAATTTGGTTGAAATCGATTCAGATTTAGATATAGCTCCCATATATATCTTTCGTCCGATATGCACTTATATGGACCCAGAAGCCAGAGTTTTATCCTGATTAGCTTGAAATTTTGCACAAGGAATACAATTGGTAGTATAGTCATGTGTGCCAAATTTGATTGAAATCGGTTCAGATTAAGATATAGCTCACATATATATGTTTTACTGATTTCGACAAAAATGGTCTAAATACCAACATTTTCCTTGTTAAATTGTCACTGCTTAGTCGAAAAGTTGTAAAAATGACTCTAATTTTCCAAACTTCTAATACATATATATCGAGCGATAAATCATAAATAAACTTTTGCGAAGTTTCCTTAAAATTGTTTCAGATTTAAATGTTTCCCATATTTTTTACTAAAATTGTGTTCCACCCTTGTGCATTAGCCAACTTAAATTTTGAGTCTATAGAATTTGTAGAAGTCTATCAAATTCTGTCCAGATCGAGTGATATTTAAATGTATGTATTTGGGACAAACCTTTATATATAGCCCCCAACACATTCGACGGATGTGATATGGTATCGAAAATTTAGATCTACAAAGTGGTGCTGGTATAATATAGTCGGCCCGCCCGACTTTAGACTTTCCTTACTTGTTTTTTTAATTTTGTTTATAAATTCATAACCGTTACGTTTTAAGATCATGAACGCAGGTTGTTGTTTTGACAACACATGGTGTCATTTTAACGTTGTCAGATTGACCCCGTCTGTTTTCAGTTTGACAACACATATGTGTTGATTCACTTTCATCAACGGATCGTTTTGAACATATTAAGCTTCATATGATGCTCTGTAGCTGAATTATATAGCTATTTAATCTAACGTTTTTGTCTAACATATACCGTATATGGGCAAACTTACAATTTAGAAGAAAATGTTAAGAAGTTTTAAGATATGTTGTCATCGGCAAGTGGTACCGCAACCCAAATAATTCGATTGTGGATTACAGCCTTTAGTAGAAGTTTCTACGTAATCCATGGTGGAGGGTACATAAGATTCGGCCAAACTTATTATATCCCCACCTCTACCCAATGTGGATGGGTATGAAAATGAGATGTAGTTTGACTAGAAACACCATTGGCATATACACTGAAAAAATATTGTCTTGAGGTCAAAGATTTCATGTCGTTACAATAGGAATGCAAATTTTGCTTAGCACAGAAGACGCATTTCTCTAATATAAAAGTTTTTTTCCTTGGCCAAAAGTCGATAAACGTTTCAATGAAGTCGCATTGTCCTTATAATGATTTGACTTAAAAATTGGTATCATAACATGAAAGAAAAAATTTTTGGGCTAAGGTCAACTTGACTTTAATAATTCAGGAAAATTCTTTAAAATTAATAAAATTGTCTTTAAATTTGTTGTCTCTTTTGCAAATATAGGACATGTTTTTCAACTCTTTATTTTTAAAGAAGTTTTTTACTTGAAACATAGCATATTTTCTACTAGAAGTCCAGTCTGAATTTGGAAAATAAAGTTGTCGTTAACTCGTTCTTAAAGACTTTGATAGCAAATGAAGAAAAAAAGCTGAAAAAGCGAAAAATTAAAATTAGCATCCTAGAAGCAAGTACACAAAACCAAAATTTAAAAGAGAATTGTGTTTTAAAAATGTCCTTACTTGTATTCTCCGCTTCTTTGGCTTGGAATCAATACCAAAATTTTTAGAGTACAGACAATATCTTTGGAACCGGGTATGCTTTTTTTCAGTGCAGACACACCATTATGCTCCGCCAATGGTATTGTAGGGTATTGAAAATTGAAAATCACTTTTTGCAATTAAGCCTTCAAAAGTCATTTAGCCATTTCTAAGCGCATCAATATGGCCATATTCTGTTGTGAAAGTTTAACCAGGTAACAACAAACCTAACATTGGATAATACTCTATCGTATATTTTCTTCCTATGGATCTATTATAAATGCCAACATTTAGAAAATGACTGCGGATGCAACACAGTGCTCTGGCCCAGGACATCAGAGCATCATATGAAGCTTAAATGATGATCATTAAAACACCAAGGCAATCCATAAATTGTTGTCATAAAAAATCGCTAAACATAAATAACCATCATCAGTACCAGGAGCACTATTTGGTAGTCTGGAACTATGAATAAATTTGCAAGAAATCTGAACATGTTTAGAGTTAACAAAATTGCTTGATGAGTTCTCAACCACATCTCCTGTACTCGTCCAAAAACATAGCAAGGCCAATAAAGAATGAAAACATCACTCCGTTTTTCATGAAGAGCGCATCTTTTTATGACCCGTCGAAATGTCGATTGATGAGCATTTAGTTAGTGAGTTAGTTGCTGATTTTATTTGTTTAGTTTTGCACCGTCCCCTTACGAGTCAGTCAAACGTCCATTCATCTATCCAATCATTCAAGCGTTCAATCCAGTTTAGGCCAACCATTCAATCATCCGGTATGCATCGTAGACCAATTAAATTATCACAAACGCCACATCAGAAAGCGGCCACTTTGTGAAGCGTTGATCTTTAGCAGATATAAACCATCTAAGGTATATAACGCATAACCACAAAGGAACGCATTATCAGTGTACAGGTATTCATATTGGTGCACTGTGGAATGGATACCAAAAAAGAGAGTTTTTAAACTCTTAGCATACGAGCCTTGCACACAAAGGGCCGTGGGTTCAGTTGAATTTTTGCCATACCCACTGCAATCCCGTATGCTTGGAAATGGTCCTTTAACCTTGTCGAATTATTTCGGTTTTGCTTACAATTGCACTCTCGGCATTACCTTCTTGACACGACATGCAAACATTTTCCCTAAATACACTGAAAAAAATATTGACCTAATATGGAAGAGTATGCAACTTAAATTTTAGGACTCGAAATTTACGCAATGCTAAGGACGAAATTCTTTAAAATAATGACATTTTAATTAAAAGAAGGTTTATAATCCTTGCTTCAAAAATTTTTTTCATTATATTTAGGACACAAAATCTTAAAATTTTGCGTCCCTCTGTTGTAGATCTTTGAAGTAAGGCAAATGTTCCTTCAAATAAAGAAAAACATTTTTAATTTAAAGAAATCATCTTTATTGAATTTTTAAGTTTAAGATAAAAATGCTTCAAATATAGGCTAAGACTTATTTTAAGGATTTGCATCTTTGGTTTAAAGTTTTTTTTTTGCATTAAGAAAACAGTTTTTACTTTGAAGTACTTGGCATAATTTGGATTTTGAAACTGGAATTTATTTGTACATGAATACCTTCAATAATATATCGCAAACAGAGAAAAAAAATTCGATTCGATAATAAATTAAAATTTGTTTCCTAGAATTAAGTACGCAAAACTTAAATTTAAAAGAGAATTGTCCTTAAAGGGTGATACGGTCAAAATTTGGTCAAGGGAAAACGCGTGTAAATCGGTGAAATCGTTTATTTAAAAAATCAAATTAATCTTCTTTTTCAAGTTCAATTAGTATAAAATTCAGGAAAAATATTCAGTTAGGCTTTCGCTTTTCCAAATCCGAATTGCCGGGCCTCACGCTTGACACCTGCCATCAGATTTTGTACAGCCACCTTGTCCACCTTCTTCGTCGCAGAAAGCCAGTTTGCCTTGAACTGTTGCTCGTCCTTAGCAGTTTTTTTGGTCTTCTTTAGGTTCCGCTTGACAATAGCCCAGTATTTCTCAATTGGGCGGAGCTCTGGCGTGTTGGGAGGGTTCTTGTCCTTGGAAACAACCTGCACATTGTTGGCGGCGTACCACTCCATGGCCTTTTTACCGTAATGGCAAGATGCCAAATCCGGTCAAAACAGTACGGAACAACCGTGTTTCTTCAGGAAAGGCAGCAGACGTTTATTCAAACACTCTTTTACGTAAATTTCTTGGTTGACAGTCCCGAAAGCTATGAAAATGCTGCTTTTCAAGCCACAGGTACAGATGGCTTGCCAAACCAGATATTTCTTTGCGAACTTTGACAGTTTTATGTGCTTGAAAATATCTGCTACCTTTCCCCTTCCTTTTGCCGTATAAAACCCCTGTCCCGGAAGCTGCTTGTAGTCGGCTTTGACGTAGGTTTCGTCGTCCATTACCACGCAGTCAAACTTCGTCAGCATCGTCGTGTACTCCGGGATCGCGCTTTGGCCGTCGTATTTTGTTTATCATCGCGATTTGGAGTCACTACCTTCTTGTAAGTCGATAGTCCGGCTCGTTTTTTGGCTCGATGCACGGTTGTATACGATACACCCAGCTTATTTGCGACATCTCGGAGAGAGAGGCTAGGGTTTCGTTTGAAACTACCGGCAACTCTCTTTGTCGTCTCAGCGGCTTCCGGTTTTCGATTTCCCCCCGATCCAGACTTCCTGGCTGTCGACAAACGTTCCCCAAACACTTTAATTACATTTGTAACGGTTGATTTGGCAACTTTTAGCGATTTTGCCAGCTTTGCGTGCGAGTAGCTCGTATTTTCGCGATGCGCGAGCAAAATTTTGATACGCTGCTCTTCTTGCTTGGACGGCATTTTGACAACTGATGAGTGAATTCCAAAATCAAAATAGGAGCAACATTCTACACACACACACACTTTCAAAATGAGGGGTGTTAAGGTTTTTTAAATGCAAAATTGAAAGAAATACGTCAAGTTTATATTGACCAAATTTTGACCGTATCGCCCTTTACTTCAATTCCCCGCTTCTTTACTCGCAATCACTTCAGTACCAAAATCGATATATACTACCGTTACATTACATTTCAACCAAATGATTTTTCTGTGAAATGAGTTACATGTTGATATCATATACATAAAACTAAATGCCTTGTATATTTGAAGAAAATTATTCCAAATTTGAGAATGTTTAGCATTTATTCACCCAAATAATATTTCATTAAAATTGAGCCAATGAAACTTTTTCATTGGCATAATGAGAAGTTTCCATTAAGATATTGAAATTGTTCATTAATAATATGAAACGTTTCGTATTAAATCGAAACGAAGAATTTTTAATTATATTTGTGAAATCCTTGCATTGTTTCAATTATAATGACAAATTTCTTTTTTGATTTTCGAAAGGATTAAATGAAAAAATTCAAAGAATTCGAATTAGCAGAGCACAAGTTTATGGCGCCCGTCATATCTATAGCCGATTTAACTTTATTGTGGTTAAATTATGGCACATCGCTTTTAGCTCAAAATACGAAGTGAATTAAATTTGTATTATTTTTATGTGTACTACTGTGAATAGATTTCTTATGGTTGTTACAAATACCACCAAACAATAGCATTGAAACTGAGTAACTAAATTATATCAGCCACAAATATTAAAAAAAACTGAAAGTTTACCCTTGCAGAAATGCACATAAAAACCCGCAGATCATAATAACACGAATATTATGTATGTTGGTTTGAAGCCTGTAGGTGAAACCATCGTAAAAAGAATGATTGATACCAAATTAAGAGGCAACATACTGCGGGAGGTCCATTATAATGATCAGCGATGGCCAGAATTATAGCCCCAACGTTGGGCCTATTGAAAATAGTGGTGCGAAATAAATCTAAAAAAGTTTTATTGCCAACACCATCATTAATATTGAATACACTAAATGAGTTGTGAAGGGAGAGATTTTGGTTAAAGAAAAATTGGTAAAACATAAATAACATTAGCATAAAGAAAATTTCTAAAGGTACTGATAAACTGTTTGTGTCTTAAGTCTTTTGTTTTGATGCAAACTGAGTTTGTGTATTCAACTCCTAGCAAAACAAGCATATCCAAAAAAGCAATGAAAATGTTCTTTTGGATTGGGAAGTAGTGCAAAAGTGGATCAAAAACAATGAATGTTCATCTTTTTAAACATCTCTTAAATAAGGAAAAACTAAAATAAAATAAAATGTGTCCGAAGTTTTTCACCTATTATCTCTACATAAAAACATTTTAAATAAACTTAGCCAATAAATTAGCACAAATTCTCGAAGGAAGGGATCGGTACAATGTTTTTTTTTGGAAATCTTCATTATTTGATTTATCCGTACTATGTTTTTACAGTACACCCTCAAAAAAATCGCTTCTCTAACATACGTTCCAAACATATTTTGCAGGAAGCACATATATTATTGGATGCTGCCGAAACATTAATATGTTTGTTTTATGTGAACATATTATATGTTTGGAAGCATTTTGAGCCCAAAAATATTATATGCTTGGAAGAACTTTCCCCAAAGAAGATTGTGCTCATTCCCTAACATAATTTTCACTTCCACGAAATTTTTAGTTCTTGGTACCTTTTTCTGTAATACAAATAATGTTGAAGAAATTATTCAATTTTATAAATTTTACCTTTCGCCTGGACGGAGAATTGAACCGATGACCATACAGTTTGTAAGCCAACACACTATCCACTGGGCTACGTAGCAGTTATAGTCACCAGTAGACAATTATCGTTATAAGTTACATTTAAATAGCATAGTTTGCAGCGCCCACGAGCCCATGCAAACATAACATTATTTAAAAGAAACATACATTTGTTGGCCACGTGGAGCAGTGGTTAGCATGTCCTGCTCCGACCGAACCAATTTTTTTTTGTAATTTAGAAATTTATACTAAATTAAATTTTTATAATGAAACTTCGAAATGTGGGTTTTTAAAGATTTACAGTCAGAAACAGTACTTGATATAAACGAAATGGCTTTTGAATAAAATATTCAAAAATAACAATTTTATAACAAAAAACTGTTTTTGGTATAAAAGTTTGAAATTTTGGAAGAAAATCAAAAACTCTAATAAAAGAAGAGTATAAACATAGATAAATAATTTTATAATGTACATATAAATTTATTTAGGCGCGGACCGTTTTTTACTAGCATTTAACAACATTTTAAATGCCTTTAAAACTTATCGTGTTTTGTACTTAATTTCATTTTTACCTTTAAGGCCGTTAAAAAATGTGTGTCCATAATGTCAAAATGATAAACAAAACACTTGTCCACACATACATAAAATTCTCCTCTCAAGGCGAAAACACATGCTGTTTTTTTTTTTCAAATCTTTATGCTCTTGTTTCCGAATGTCTATTCTCTTTACTTCGAATACTCGTTCAAATATTCAAATTAAATAATATTTAGACTTAAGCATATCAAATTTGTTCCCTTATCATAAAGCATCCAACCGTTTCACAGAAATTGTAAACATATATATGTTTACTCGAAATTTGTAAATTTATATATGTTTACATTCAACATATTATTTTTATGTAACATTCATGCCCCAAACAAAATATATTTTAACATATTAACATATGTGTGCCAAACATTTAGTGTTAGTTTAGGAACATTACATGTTGGCACTTAAATATATTGTGTTTAAAAATTGTGCCCGAAACACATTTTGTTTATATCGGAACATATGAAAAACATATTTTTCTAACAGTGTATAAATTAGAAAATTAAACATTTTAGTATGAGTCTCTTTTAAACATCGCATAGAATTAAAAACATTTTAATAGTTTTTAGCTCCAATTTTTTCCTTCAATATATGAAAGTTTCTTATAAAAAAAAAAAAAAAAAAAAACAATATTGACTTATTTCTCTTTAGCGGGTTCGCTTATTTTAGGATCTACACTCAAAACAGGATATTTTAAAAATTTTGGTATTGGTTCCAAGCAAAAGTTGCGGCTTCTTTTTCAGAAATGTCTTTATTTTAATCCTAGACTGTAAAGAATTAAAATTAATATACAGATATCATTTATCGAAATTTCTTAAATGCTTAGAATCCATTCACAGAAAAAAATTCACCAAAATATTTCCCATTAAAAATATAATTGAAGCTGAAGGTCAATGATCGAAAATTTATAAATTTTTAATTAAAAAATTAATTCACACAAACAAAAGTCGAAAGTCAATAAGGAAAGTTATTGAAAATTGTTACGTCTTTATTGATACAACCATATTTTTAATCAAATTAAGAAATTTACTTTTTACTACAAAATTTATTGTTCCAATTGACAATGTAGAAAAAAACTTAATCCATGTGGATTGTAAAACTCAATTAATTGATCAACTAATTTAATTAAAAGTTAATTGGAAATTGGAATAAAGTTTAACTGAATAATTAATTGAATCAATGAAAACAATTAAATAGTTCTTGGACATTTGACTTCAAATTTAAATATCAAACAAGTATACACGGCCGTAAGTTCGGCCAGACGGAATATTATGTACCCTCCACCATGGATTACGTGGAAACTTCTACGAAAAACTATCATCCACAATCGAATTACTTACCGATGGCAAGGTATCTTAAAACTTCTAAACTTCTTCTAAATTTTAAGCTAGTCCATACGTGGTATATATTAGACAAAAAATGTATATAAATGTATGGACTTTTGCACGGTAACTAGAGAGCCAGAATTAAAATATGGGGGTAGCTTTATATGGGAGCTATATTCAATTATGAACCAATATGGACCAATTTTTGTGTGATTGGGGATCGGTCATTGGCGGAGCTAGAAATTTTCTCTGGGGGGGGCTATGCCCCCCCCAGACACCCTTCGAAATTTTGTCGAAATTTCCGAAGCGATAAATTACGCCTATTGATAAAACTATACATCCTCAATTTTATTGCGGTGTTAAAGGCAATATGCAGCAAAATCAATCAAAAACAAAAAAACTCAATCACAAAAATTAGTTGTATCAATTAATTTTTTAATTGGCTTTGATGATTGATACTATCATTTTTTTTTTTTTATTGAATACATTTCAATTAAAAACAAGTAAGTAAAGTCTAAAGTCGGGCGGAACCGACTATATTATACCCTTCAACACTATGTAGACAAACATTTGTGTTACCATCTCAACTACTTAAAATTTTCTGGGAGCTATATAAAGTTTTGCATTTCCAGATACAAATACTTTTAATGGAAACAATTTTTTGTACTTCTACAAAAACTCTAGAATTAAAATTTAAATCGGCTAACGCCCTGGGATGATACACAATGTTAGTAAAAAATATGGGAAATATGAAGCGAGTGAAATTTTAATGCAATTGTACAAAAGAGATTTATGATTTTTCAGGCGATACATATGTATTCGAGATATAGGACAATTAGAGTAATATTTACAATTTTTGCTACTCAGCAGTGGCGATTTTACAAGGATATTGGTTAGATCTCGCCAAGATATGTTTAGGCCGACTTGGAGCCTTATTTAAAACTCATCCGTTCTGTGGAAATTTTGGCATTGCAGTGTGTAGGATATGGCTAAGATATGGGGAAATCATCACAGAACTTTGTGTAAACTGTGAGAATTTTGGCCATATTTGTATTCTCTGTGGAAACTATCCAGTCAATTGGAGGAAAATCCCATTGAAAATGGGTCTAAAATATGAAACAGTCGACCATATTTCCCCAACTCTGGTGTACGTAAATATGGGAGCTATATACAACCTGAACCAATTTTGACTTAATTTGGCATGCATAGTTAGAATAATAATTCTGCTATCTATGCGATATTTCACGTAAATGGGAGTATAACTTTGGGCCCCCTGGTCATATGAGTGCAAATCGGACGGGAGATATATATGGGAGCCATATCTAAATCTGAATCGATTTCAACCAAATTTGGCACAATTACCTATATTACTAAACGTACTCCTTGTGCGAAATTTGAAGCAAATCACGGCAAAACCCTGGATTTTGAGGCCATATAAGTTCAAATCGGACGAAAGATATATATGGGAGCTATATCTAAATGTGAACCGATTTCAATCAAGTGTACCAAGCATTGGTAGAATGCCAATTCTACCCTCTGTGCAAAATTTCATGAAGATCGGTAGTAAACTTTGGGCTCTGTGGTCATATGAGTCTAAATCGGACGAAAGATATATATGGTAGCTATATCTAAATCTGAACCGATATTTTGCAAGATTTGCGAGATTCATTAAATATTTGGATGTACAGTATTTCAAGAAAATCGGTTGATAAACACGCTAACTATGACCACATCGTAGATAATTATATATGGCAGCTATATCTAAATCTGAACCGATTTTTTCCAAAACCAATAGCAATTGTCTCTGTCTCAAGAAACGGCCCTATGCCAAATTTGAGGACGATCGGACTTAAATTGCGAGCTGTACTTTGTGCACAAAATTACATATACAGACAGACGGACGGACAGACAGACAGACAGACAGACAGACGGACATCGCTAAATCGACTCAGATTTTAATTCTTACCCGATCGGTATACTAAAAGATGGGTTTATGACCACTATTTCTTGGCGTTATATACAAATGCACAAACTTATTATACCCTGTACCACAGTAGTGGTGAAGGGTATAATTAATTAGATCAATTAATTTCATGGTTGAAGACAAAAAATATTTTATTGTGTGTTGGAGCCGGTTCCACGACAACGCTATAAATAATCAAATAGCAACTTACCATTATTTAATATAACAAAAAATAAAAGCATTGCTTTAAGTATGTGTTTGAAAAATATTTTATTTAAAAAGCAAAACATAAACTTAACATATTCATCGTGTATAAAAAATACTAAGAATAAAAAATTAAATAAAAGGCAAAAAATAAATTGAATATTATAAAACGTCTATCTTCGATTAGTTTTTAAAAATTCTGTGAGAACAGAATACAACGAAGCAACTGTTGAGAGCAGCGGTGCCAACTCTGTGGATTTTTCGTGATTTTGACGATTTTAGATGGTAAATTGGGCATGTGACGATTCATGATTTTAATCAACGTAGTTATAAATTGACTATTTTTGAAAATGTGCGTCTCAAGTTTCCTTTTAGTGTTTTTAGTTGTAATGTAAATATCAATACTAAAAAATATGCTTAACATACTCTCTCTGCCACAATCTTAATTGGATTAAACACATCGCACAGCTTGAATTAAAATATAAAACAACTGTAGCTTTGATTATTCTGGGGGGGGGCAAGAACTATTCTGGGGGGGGCATAGCCCCCCCCAGCACCCCCCTAGCTACGCCAATGGGATCGGTTTATCTGAGGGCTATATATAACTATAGACCGATATGTACATACTTAGGCATGGTTATTAATGGCCATATAATAGCACAATGTACCAAATTTAAACTGAATCGGACGAAATTTACTACACCAAGTGGCTCCAAAACCAAATCTGGGGATCGGTTTATATGGGGGCTATACACAAATAAAACAAAATGCGTTCCACAGTCGTGAAAGAACGGTGACAAAATAAAACCGAAACGTTCACAAAAAAATCAAAACGGAATGTTCACAATTTCGTTCACGGGCGTTCACGATTTCATGAACGGCATTCGTTTTTCTTTGGCCATGAAAAGTCTTAAAATAATCGTTAGACGTTATTATGACAACTCCTCCGTGGTGCAATGTGCTAAGACGTACGCGTATGGTGCAGAAAACACAGGTTCGAGTCACGGTAGCGGAAATCTTTTTATACCCTCCACCATAGGATGGGGGTATATTAACTTTGTCATTCCGTTTGTAACACATCGAAATATTGCTCTAAGACCCCAAGCTATCGACTTGAAACTTGGCACAAGTAGTTGTTATTGATGTAGGTCGGAGGGCAGCGACCAAGAGTCAGGCCCAATTAGTCGACCTGTAGACGGGTCGACTGGCGGTGACACTTTGGCAAGTCGAAACTTTTCTAAGGTGACGACATCAAAAGGAGGCAATCCCTCTCGAAAGAGATTCAAGGAACGAAGAAATGCTTTGTTTATCCTAAAGAAATTAGGATCAGTCGACCCAAACACGTTGTCGGCTAAGCAAAGCGATTCCTTAAAATGGGCTCAAGGAATTCTTGAAGCTGGAAAAAGGGAACGATCACCGGATGAGCTACCATCCTCTAAACGGGATCAAAGATCGTTTGCCTCAGTTGCAAAAGACAGCCTTGTGATGGCTATTATTAATAAAGGAGCATTGGACGGTATGATTCCAAGGCAAAAATGGGGGGAAATTGACAACGCGATGTCTGGTGTCTACTCAGAGGTGCGAAAAAAGTTTCCCGGACCAAGTCCTCGACGGCAAGATGCTGGATGGTATCAAGGACGATATAAGTTAAAAGCTTTTGCAGACCAGAGGTCTATGGATTGCTTTAAAGCTGCATTGATGCTAATTGGTGAAGTTTGGGAAGGAGCCGCTTTGGAGTTAGTCGATAAAAAAGACATACCGGCTAAACCTAGAGCACATGCATGGATACCGGCAAACCCTCCTGATCCTGAGTCAATACTAGAGAGACTAAAAGAATGTAACCCAGATCTTCCAACCGCCGATTGGAAGGTTGGTCGTTTGGATGAGGTGGATGGACCAAGACGACATGCGGTGTTTATATTAAACATAGAGTCGCTGCCACATCTAGCCCAGACCCAAGGACGCGTAAGTTATGGCTTTCATGATATCCATATGAAGGTATACAAAAGCGACCAGCCAAAGGATACCGAAACGGACAAGCCACCGGTAGAGTCAGCAGTGAAAAAATCTCCTAGCGAAGCCGAAGGAGACATAAAACCGGCAGACTATGGCGAAAATCATATGCGGGAAGTTTCTACAGGCTCAAGCCTCACCAAAGCTGAACCGCGGATTGTTGCGAGAGTCACCGAGATCTGTGAAGAGGAAGCCCTTGATGACTCAGTTGAAGCGGCTGATGTGACGGTGGTTGAAAATTTGGATGGTTCTACGGTTCCTCCAGATAAATCTTCACCATTGTAAGGCCGCTTGTGCTGCCTTAAAAGTTCTCCTGATGAAAGGAGACATAGATGTAGTTCTTATTCAAGAACCATACATATATAAGAACAAGATCTGTGAATTAAGCACTCCGGGTTTCAAACTTTTGCATAATACGGGTAACGATATAAATCGAGCATGTATAATTGCTAAAAACGAACTAAACTTGTTTCTGCTTCCTTCATTGAGCAATGCAGACACTGTCGTAGCCAGTCTAGAGATATCCACATGCAAATATTGGGTATCTTCGGTCTACATGGGACATGATAGGGATATGCCACCCTGTGCCGTTAAGACCTTAGTTGAGGAGTCACTAAAAACAAAGACAAAACTCATTATGGGATGCGATGCAAATGCACATCATAGTATTTGGGGAAGTAGTGATACTAATGCAAGGGGAGAGTCGCTAATAGAGTTTATTTTGCGTACTAACCTGGTAGTTTGCAATAAGGGAGATGCACCAACCTTCGTCACCAGGAACAGACAAGAGGTTTTGGACATAACGTTGACCTCTCTGGAACTGAATGATAAGATATCTGAGTGGCAAGTTTTGAGGGAACATAGCTTCTCAGATCATCGCTACATCAGTTTCAGATTGGCTGTTCGTACTTCAAAGACCATATTTCCGCCAAATGTTAGGAAAGCTGATTGGAATAGGTATAGGGAATCGTTCAATTTGATGATACCGGAAGTGCCGGAGACAAATATGAGCACTGTGCAAGATATCGAACACGCAGTGGAGCGGATTACTAAGGCCTTCAACATTTCACTGAAAGCTGCATGCCCTAGAGGAAAGCCAAGGGGAAAAAATCGGCCGCCATGGTGGACTACGGAGTTAAGTAATATGAGGAAATCCTGCAGGAAGCTCTTTAACAAAGCAAAGTCCACAAGAGCTCCGGAGGATTGAGACACTTACAAGATGAATCTGAGAGCATATAAACGAGAACTGAGAAGGTCTCAACAAAACTCTTGGGATGATTACTGTAGCAGTATTGAGAATACGTCAGAGGCTTCCAGACTACGGAAGGTACTAGCATCGACTAACACCGCTCCAGGTTTCATTAAAACATCGGAGGGAAATTGGACAACGTCCAGTGAGGAGACGTTGGAGGTACTATTGGACACACACTTCCCTGGAAATCAGACGGTTGAACCATGTTCCGGCGGTGTAACAGAGGCTCAGCGATCATTTCCTATCGAGGAAATTGTGTCGGAATCTAGAATAAAATGGGCTTTAAATAGCTTTGGACCATTCAAATCCCCCGGACCTGATGGAATTACTCCGGCGGAGTTACAGGCAGTGGCTGAAAGAATTATCCCCTGGTTGACGGTGATATATAAACAATGTGTAAACTTAGCATATATTCCAGAAAAGTGGAGTGAAACAAAAGTCGTCTTCATACCTAAAGCAGGAAAAGCCTCTCACTCGAGTGCGAAGGATTTCCGACCAATCAGCTTATCCTCATTCCTACTTAAGACCCTGGAGAGGATGATAGACATGTATCTTAGAACTAGCGTGGATTCAGGTTTGCTCTCGAAACGACAGCATGCATACTCGAAGGGCAGGTCTACTGAGACCGCATTGCATGAACTGGTCAGCTTTATTGAAAGCTCACTATCTGTCAAAGAATACACAATCGTGGCGTTTCTAGACATCGAAGGGGCGTTCAATAATGTCCATCCGAGCTCGATATTAAATGGACTGACAACTCTGAATGTTGATCCAGGTATACTTAGGCTGTTAGACGAACTTCTAATGAAGAGACGTATTTCAGCCACACTAGGGCAAGCAAACATACAAAGGTATGTGAACAGAGGCACTCCCCAAGGAGGAGTTCTATCACCTCTTCTTTGGAATGTTGCTATAAACAATCTTCTGGTTTCTCTAGAAAAAGAAAGGATAAAAGTGGTGGCATACGCAGATGATGTGGCGCTAGCAGTCAGGGGAAAATTCCCATCCACAATCAGAGATATAATACAGAGAGCTCTCCGGATGACTGAGAAATGGGCGAAAGATAATGGTCTTGGTGTAAATCCAGCAAAGACAGAAATAGTCATGTACTGCAAAGATCGCAAAACTCCCACGGTTAGGCCCATTTCCTTAGGGGGTACTGAAATTCCCTTTGGTGAGTGTGCAAAATACCTTGGCGTTATTTTGGACAGGAAGCTGAATTTTAGGCTTAATATTGAAGAGAGGGCGAGAAAAGCCACGGTAGCTTTGTACTCGTGCAAAAAGGCAATAGGGAAAAAGTGGGGACTAAGACCAAAAATTGTGCATTGGCTATACACGGCAGTGGTTAGACCTATAATGCTATATGGTGTTGTAGTCTGGTGGCCGGCACTTCAGAAACCGACTTGTTTAGATAAAGTTCAGCGTATGGCGAGCTTATGTATCTCAGGCGCATTTAGTAAGACAGGAACAGACTCCCTTAATGTCATGCTACATCTATTGCCTTTAGACATTTTGGCCAAACAGTCAGCTGCAACAACGGCTGTGCGGTTGCGCGAGCTATCGCTGTGGTCGGAAAAAATGTACGGTCATAGTTCGGTCCTCAAAGTAATGCCAGATGTGCCTAACGTAGTGGATTACACCCTGGCAAAACCACTTTTCGACAAAAAGTTTGAAACTCTAATTCCCAACAGTGAGGCGTGGTGTACACAGACCCCGGGGAATAAAAGATATATAGATTTCTATACTGATGGCTCCAAATTGAATGGACAAGTGGGGTTCGGAGTATATTCTAAAGATCTGGAAATTCGAATAGCGAAAAGATTACCTAATCACTGTAGTGTTTTTCAGGCTGAAATATTGGCAATAAGAGAGGTGGTGAATTGGCTGAGAAGCAATGTTCCAACAAATATTGGCATTAATATATACTCAGACAGTCAACCTGCAATAAAATCATTGGACTCTGTGTTCCTTAACTCAAAAACGGCCATAGACTGCCGCAAATCTCTCAACGAGATGGCTGAGCAGTACAATATTCACCTAATATGGGTGCCTGGTCATAGGAACATACCGGGGAACTGTGAAGCAGATGTGTTAGCAAGGCTAGGAACTACCTTACATATTCCAGGGGAACTAGAATCTGTTGGTATGCCTCTGGCCACCTGCAAGCTCTTACTGCGTGAGAAGGCTGTTATGATGGCCAATATTCGATGGGAAAATTGCAAGGGTTGTAACGACACCAAGCAAATATGGCCCCATTTAAACTTAAACCGCACACTAGATATGCTAGTTTTCTCAAGGCGTCAGATAGCACTCCTAATATCTGCTATAACGGGTCGCTGCCTGATAGGCGAATTTGCAAAAACTATAGGTGCGAAGTATAATGACTATTGTATAAGCTGTCATGACGTGGAGGAAAAGGAATCAATTAAACACCTCTTGTGTGAGTGTCCTGCGTTTTGTGTAAGGCGTAAGCGAATTTTAGGAGCATATAGCTTTAGATTACTGGCTGACCTGGAAAACGTTAACTTAAGCAGTTTGTTAATGTTTTTGGAGCAATCTGGTTGGTTCCACAAAAAGAAGTGCCCATATGTAATAGGTACTTTTAGTTAAATGTGGTATCACAATGGACTGAATAGTCTAAGTGAGCCTGAAATTTAATCGGGCTGCCACTTTAACCTAACCTAACCTAACCTAGGTCGGAGGGTATTGCAAATGGGCCATATCGGTCCACTTTTACCTATAGCCCCCATATAAACGGACCCCCAAATTTGGCTTTCGATTGCTCTAAGAGAGGTAAATTTCATCCGATCCGGCTAAAATTTGTTACATGATGTTAGTATATGGTCTCTAACAACCATGCAAAAATTGCTCCACATCGGTCCATAATTATATATAGCCCCCATATAAACCGATCCCCCGATTTGGCTTGCGGAGCCCCTAAGAGACGCAAATTTCATCCGATCCGGTTGAAATTTGGTACGTGGTGTTAGTATATGGTCTCTAACAACCATGCAAGATTTGGTCCATATAAAATTCATCCGATCCGGTTGAATTTTGGAACATGGTGTTAGAATGTGGTCTCTAACAAACACGCAAGAATTGGTCCATATCGATCCATAATTAGGTATAGCCCCCATATAAACCTTTCCCCAGATTTGATCTCCGGAGCCTCTTGGAGGAGCAAAATTCATCCGATCCGGTTGAAATTTGCAACGTGGTGTTAGTATAAGGCCGCTAATAACAATGCCAAAATTGGTCCATAGCGGTCTGTAGCTATATATAGCCGATCCCCAATCACACAAAAATTGGTCTCCATATCGGTTCATAATCATGGTTGCCACTCGAGCCAAAAATAATCTACCAAAATTTTATTATGTTATTTCTATAGAAAATTTTGCAAAATTTTTATTTCTATAGAAAATTTTGTCAACATTTTATTTCTATAGAAAATTTTGACAAAATTTTATTTCTATAGAAAACTTTGTCAAAATTTTATTTCTATATAAAATTTTGTCAAAATTTTATTTCTATAGAAAATTTTGTCAAAATTTTACTTCTATAGAAAATGTTGTCAAAATTTTATTTTGTCAAAATTTTATTTCTATAGAAACTTTAAACTTAATTATATACGTATTTAATCGGCCCTTTTGTAGTTCAATATATCCCACGTATGGACTATGTGGTATATATTACGTTGTTAGGAAGTTTTATGATACCTTGCCATCGGCTTCAGTAGACGTTTCTACGCAATCCATGGTGGAAGGTGCATAAGCTTTGGCCTGGCCGAACTTACGGCCGTATATACTTGTTTTTTTTTTTTTTATTTTGTTTATAAATTCGTAACCATAACGGTTTCAGATCATGAACGCTGGTTGTTGTTTTGACAACGCATGGTGTCATTTTATCGTTGTCAGATTGACACCGCCTGTTCTCAGTTTGACACCGCATGTGTGTCGATTCACTTTCATGAACGAATCGTTTTGAAATGAGCACGCTGTGCATGATTTTTTCTATGAGTGTATATGATTATGGACCCATATAAACCAATTTGACATGGTTGTTATAGACCATATACTAACACCACGTACCAAATTTCAACCGGTTTGGATGAAATTTGCTTCTCTTAGAGGCTCCGCAAGCCAAATCTGGGGGTCCGTTTATATGGGGGCTATACGTAAAAGTAACCGATATGGTCTATTTGCAATACCGTCCGACCTACATCAATAACAACTACTTGTGCCAAGTTTCAAGTCGATAGCTTGTTTCGTTCGGAAGTCAGCGTGATTTTAACAGACGTACGGACATGCTTAGATCGACTCAAAATTTCACCACGACCCAGAATATATATACTTTATGGGGTCTTAGAGTGGGTGCCACCGTGGTAAGCATGCTTTGCATACACACGGTCGTGGTTTCGATTCCTGCTTCGACCGAACACCAAAAAGTTTATCAGCGGTGGATTATCCCACCTCAGTAATGTTGGCGACATTTCTGAGTAGTACTCACACTCACGCACAATCACGAAGCAAAATGTTTATTCACGCACGCTCACGCATGATACATGTGGTAGCCACTCACGCACATTCACGAAATGAAAACCAGTATTCACGCACGCTCACGCACGAACTACTTTTAAAGACTCACGCTCACGCACGATTCACGACAATTCGAAGGTAACAAAATTCGTGAATAGAATATAGTTCGGCAGTTTATTTAATTTCCGTTAATATACCAGTAAGAATAAAATCTTGATATTTTTCGTGAGCGTGATTTTGCAAAAATTTTATTCATGCACATTCACGAAACGATTTTATTTATCACGCACGCTAACGCACGACATATTTCTTTCAGTACCATTCACGCACATTCACGAGACTTGCTTCAGATTTTATTCACGACTCACGTGACTCACTCGGGAATCACGTGTGTCACGACAATTTCGTGTCACGCGCACACCTCTATTTCTGAGGATTTCAAAGCTTCTCTAAGTGGTTTCACTGCAATGTGGAACGCCATTCGGACTCGGCTATAAAAAGGAGGTCCCTTATTATTGAGCTTAACATAGAATCGGGTAGCACTCAGCGCTAAGAGAGAAGTTCACCACAGTGGTATCACAATGGACTGAATACTCTAAGTGAGTCTGATATATCGGGCTGCCACTTAACCTAACCTATGGGGTTTTAGAGCAATATTTTGATGTGTTACCAACGGAATGACAAAGTTAATATACCCCCCAATCCTATGTTGTAGGGTATACAAAACTGAACCTAATCGACGTATGCCTTTTCAGTTTTATCCCTCCTTCTCCAAAATATGTCTATGACATCATGATAGGTGATGAATCGTGGATTTACGCATGTGAGCCCGAAAATTAAGAGCAAAGGTGGAGCCGAATCCAACAAAAGTTGCTCGCGCCCAAAGCTCTTCCAAGCAAATGATCGCCTGTTTTTTCATAAAAACTGGATATGTCACAATCGTATCACTAGATCAATTTCAACTAGAGGTGTGAACGTGACACGAAATTGTCGTGACTCACGAAAATTTTCACGCGTGAGCCGTGAGTCACGCTGATGGTGACGGCGTGAGTGTGCGTGATTAACCAACCAAATGTCGTGCGTGAGCGTGAGTCACGAAAATAATATTCGTGAGTGTGCGTGAGTAACGAATTTCGGAAAAACACGCTCACGAAAATAATCCAGCCTACGAACATAAAATATTTGCGAGTTGAATTTATTTATAATTTTAGTGACATCCTAAGTGTTAAGAGTTTTATAACTGTCTCAATTTTAATCATACTCATATTTTCAGTCAGGTTCTATAGGTAAATTAGTCATAAAATTATTCGTGAGTCACTACATTTTTCGTGAGTCACGATATTTTTCGTGGGTCACGATATTTTTCGTGGGTCACGATATTTTTCGTGAGTCACGACATTTAAAAGATTTTCGTGCGTGAGTGTGCGTGAGTACAAATTTTCTTTTCGTGAGCGTGCGTGAGTGTGCGTGAATAAGATTTCTCCGTCCCCGCTTGTTCAGTTAAGTAGTGAATGCCTGCTTATATGGCTACCTATTCGTAAACACCCCTACTTATAATCCTGACTACCGCCCTTGTATCTGAGCGGAAAATTTAACAAGATGTCGCTCAAAATAACCAATAGACTATTCTCTGCATTATCGATAACCCCCCATTTGTTAGTTGAAAGTTACTCACAGAAAAGGGTGGTGAATATGTGGTAGCCAAATAAGCACTTTAAATATATACCCCATTTGCTGGTTTATTCGGAAAATTAATTTTATTGTTTTTAATCAAGGCTTTTTTATTAAATATTTTTTTTAATATATAAATAAAATAAAATTGCGTCAAGATTATACAAACAAAAAGAAAAAATGTTATTGTTGGTGTAAAGATGGTTTAACTATTAAATTGGCCTTTCTTTTTCCGCTGCATTGCTTCGCGTAATTGTTATTCTGGAGGTCCATTGCTGCTAGGAAATAGGGACGCCGCTTCTGAAATTAGAATATAAATATGAAATACATAAATACAACTGATATGTAATAGAATTATAATTAATTTTTTAACTTACATTTTTATACCCTCCATCATAGGATGGGGGTATATTAACTTTGTCATTCCGTTTGTAACACATCGAAATATTGCTCTAATACCCCATAAAGTATATATATTCTGGGTCGTGGTGAAATTCTGAGTCGATGTAAGCATGTCCGTCCGTCTGTTGAAATCACGCTAACTTCCGAACGAAACAAGCTATCGACTTGAAACTTGGCACATGGGCCAAATCGGTCCACTTTTACGTATAGCCCCCATATAAAGGGACCCTCAGATTTGGCTTGTGGAGCCTCTAATAGAAGCATATTTCATCCCATCCGGCTGAAATTTGGTATATGGTGTTGTAATATGGTCTCTAACAACCATGCAAAAATTGGTCCACATCGGTCCATAATTAAATATAGCCCCCATATAAACCGATCCCCCGATTTGGCTTGCGTGGCCTCTAAGAGAAGCAAATTTTATCCGATCCGGCTGAAATTTGGTACATGGTGTTAGTATATGGTCTCTAACAACCATGCAAAAATTGGTCCATATCGGTCCATAATTATATATGGCGCCCATATAAACCGATCCCCAGATTTGGGTTGCGGAGCCTCAAAGAGAAGCAAATTTCATCCGATCCGGCTGAAATTTGGTACATGGTGTTAGTATATGGTCTCTAACAACCATGCAAAAATTGGTCCACATCGGTTCATAATTATATATAGCCCCCATATAAACCGATCCCCAGATTTGGCTTGCGAAGTCTCCAAGAGAAGCAAATTTCATCCAATCCGGTTGTAATTTGGAACATGGTGTTAGTATATGATCTTTAACAACCGTGCCAGAATTAGTCCATATCGGTCCATAATTATATATAGCCCCCATATAAAACATTCTCCAGATTTGACCTCCGGAGCCTCTTGGAGGAGCAAAATTCATCCGATCCGGTTCAAATTAGGCACGTGGTGTTAGTATATGGTCGCTAACAACCATACCAAAATTGGTCCAATCACACAAAAATTGGTCCATATCGGTTCATAATCATGGTTGCCACTAGAGCCAAAAATAATCTACCAAAATTTTATTTCTAGAGAAAATTTTGTTCAATTTGTATTCGGTTCATAATCATGGTTGCCATTCGAGCCAAAAATAATCTACCACGATTTTATTTCTATAGAAAATTTTGTCAAAAGTTTATTTCTATAGAAAATTTTGTTAAAATTTTATTTCTGTAGAAATTTTTGTCAAAATTTTCTTTCTATAGAAAATTTTGTCAAAATTTTTATTTCTATAGAAAATTTTGTGAAAATTTTCATTCTATAGAAAAGTTTGTTAAAATTTTATTTCTGTAGAAAATCTTGTCAAAATTTTATGTCTACTTTGTCAAACTGAATTATATACGTATTGGATCGATCTTTTTTGATTTAATATATACCACGTATGGACTTACATACAATTTAGAAGATGGTGTTAGGAGGTTTTAAGATACCTTGCCATCGGCAAGCGGTACCGCAACTAAAGTAATTCGATTGTGGATGGCAGTGTTTAGATGAAGTTTCTACGCAATCCATGATAGAGGGTACATAAGCTTCGGCCTGGCCGAACTTACGGCCGTATGTACTTGTTTTTTGTTCTTTCAATATCTCTTTACGATTAGGACAAGCATAATATCTTTGTGTTTTGTTTAATTTTACTCGGCAAACTATTTCGTACATTACTTTTAGATACCGAAATTAAATGATCACTTTGTTAATTTCTCTCTCATTTTTTCTGTGAGAGTAACAGGGTCTTTCTTATCGATTTCATCCTCAACTGGTAATGTCCAATATAGTTTATCGACTATTTAATAAATTACTTTATGGTGCTGAATTGGGTGAAACGAAACGGTGCATTATATGCATTTAGAAAAGGGGTCTTTAGTACTTTTTGAATTCATTATTCTATACCAAAATAACCGCCTGCACATGTGGAGTGCTTATATAAGCAGGGAAAAAGCGACAATAGCTATTTGCCGAACAAGCGGGGATCGTGAGTGTGCTTGAGCGTGAGTAAAATATTACTCACGTGCACACCTCTAATGTCAACCAGTCAATTCTGATGGTACACAAGCATTTGTTTGCCAGTAGTCTTCCAAAAAATCAGGAAAACCCACCACAGAAGACGGATCTCTCTTCACCACGATAATGCGAGTTCTTAAACATCGGCTCAAACAATAGCATTTTTGAGCAATCGACCTTGTTTGATTATGGTACAACAAATTTGAATCCGATTTGTGAATTGGGTGATTTGGGAGCTACATCAGATTTTGCAAGAGCCTTCGTTTTTATTGGAAAAATCTTGAGGTAGTGGAAGCTTCGCCTCTATGAGAATCTATTCGAGACCTAGTCCAGAGCTTTCTACAGTGCTATTTAGCTAAAGTTTACAAAGATATCACTACGTTATTTGACAGTAACGTAGTGATATCTTTGTAAACTAAATGGCATTGGTAAAGGCCTGGTTTTAGCATGGATTCTCATACAGACGAAGACTTAGCTACCACTACCTCATAAATCTTCCACTGTGCTTTGGGGTTGTAAGATGGGAAGTTGCATTGGCTTGCTTACATAGCTACTCACAAAACAACATGAACCCCTTTGGCTATAAAATAGGCCCACTTTTACATAAAATATTAGAAAGTGAATGAATGGTTTGGGCTACTTGGTAAAGAAAATAGCAATACAAAGAAATGTGCAATAACAAACAGTGCAATGATGGAGGAACGCAACGGCAGAGGAAGGAACCATGCACCATAGCTTGAACATTGAAAACAGGGCAATACGTACAATACCACCATTTGGTTATTGCTCAAACGATCTTGTTGCCAGATATGTCGATCCTCCGCCATAGCCACTATTGCCTCTTTTCTCTAAGCTCCCATTATTTATATTCCCCCTCGATAGAGCTCACATTTAGATGCTAAATACCATTTAAGCCACATTTAAAGGCATTTAAACCATTTGGCTACCGTTCACCTGAAGAAGAAAAAAAAAACTAAACTAAGGCAATAAAGCTAAGAAAACGTTAAGCTTTACAACTATTACGGCATGACATGGAACGATTAACTATGATACCGATGCAATTGAGCCTAGCTAAGCATAGAACCTCATGGGCCATTCATAGACAACAGACGCATGGTCTAGCTCCTGGCTGCCCAAGAAACTATTGGCGATCAGTTTACATCTGCATATGATAGTAGACAATTGGAAGGCTTATGTTACCATTGTTACAACCTGCTAAGGCTACTAAAGTTTCCTCTATTCCATTTTCAGTTGAGATCGTTAAAAACTATGTGAGTTTGTCTTAATTTCTGTTGATTCCAGTAGTTTTTTTTTTTAACCATTTGTGCGTTTTGTGGCCATATTCTCTATGATCCGCATATGCAAATTTCATTATTTCTTTAGTTTGTAAACATAATGAGAACGAAAAAGTAGGAATAGCTAGAGTTGTTAAACAGACCTCCCTTTTCCGTAATTTATCTTTGAAAGTTTCTTATCGTGTCCAACATTCATTTGTTCGACTCACACCAGCCTTGACTTAACGATGACAGTTATGTAAAACATGGCGAAAATTATTGGCCATATTTTTCTGGTCTTACGCTTTCCCTGTCCATTGTAGATTCTAAATTATGGCATTGGGCTTTAGAAATAAAGAAATTATTCAGCCTTGGGTGATGTTTTAATTTCATAATAAAAAGTACATGAAAAAGGAAAAAATAATTCACTTTTGCCTTTAGACAAACAAAAAAACGGTCCTTTGGGAGACGAAGTGACTTTGGAATCCAAACACTCTTTGTAATTTGAGTTTAAAGAAAAAACTTTAGTAACAATTGGAAAATTTCAACAAAGTGTTGTTATTTGGATACACTCAAAAACAAACAGCTTAATTGAATGTAGAGATTTAGATTTTCACTTAACCCTTAAATGGGCACTGTATCTTTTAAGATACAACAAGAAAAAAATTCTTACGTCATAAAATTTTGACCAAACTCTACGAAATCGAATTTGTTGCATTTAAAACGTCATAACGCAGTTTCAAAAAAAAAATATATTTTGTTTCGGAAAATCTATAGTACTTCTATGTAAACTGAAACCAAAATTAAAAGAAAATTTTAATGAAATTTTGGCCGAAAATTCAAAAT
Source organism: Haematobia irritans (assembly GCF_050003625.1). Classification (NCBI taxonomy): domain Eukaryota; kingdom Metazoa; phylum Arthropoda; class Insecta; order Diptera; family Muscidae; genus Haematobia; species Haematobia irritans. The sequence goes on along the minus strand of NC_134401.1, from coordinate 93,259,954 downwards.
CCTACAAATTGGGGAACAATTAATTTTTACCAGATATGAAAGGTAAAAATTTAAGTATAATTCTTTCTTCCCAAACGAAATTTTAGACAAACAAAGTTCGTTTCTCATTTGCTTTTTTCTTTAACGAACTTTATTTGGAAGAAAACAAGTAAGGAAAGTCTAAAGTCGGGCGGGGCCGACTATATTATACCCTGCACCACTTTGTAGATCTAAATTTTCGATACCATATCACATCCGTCAAATGTGTTGGGGGCTATATATAAAGGTTTGTCCCAAATATATACATTTAAATATCACTTGATTTGGACAGAATTTGATAGACTTTTACAAAATTTATAGACTCAAAATTTAAGTTGGCTAATGCACTAGGGTGGAACACAATTTTAGTAAAAAAATATGGGAAACATTTAAATCTGAAGCAATTTTAAGGAAACTTCGCAAAAGTTTATTTATGATTTATCGCTCGATACACAGAGAATACAGATTGGTTGTGATAACCGAATTTATTGCCAACCTCCTTTTGGCAGTTGCAGCAACCTTCTGTTAGTAGTTGTGACACCCCACAAATTCGGTCGACTCAATCGAATTATGGAAAACCCAACTAATACTATATATAGAGTTGGTTGTATTAGACGATAGAATTGGTCGTTGCTCCTTTCTTTATATGGTTATATTACCCACCTTAACCGAATTGAAAATGATTTTTTCCTTCAGAATATTGTATTTTATTTATATTTTTTTGAATGACAGAAAAGCACATAAAATTACAATACATTAACAATTAAAAGATATACACCTTTGAAAATACACCCTCCAGCATTGATTGCAGAATTGACAGGCAATGGTAGTTAAATCTTTGGATCTCTTAGTATACAAGTATTTATAAATGGCGTCCGAACTGAGCACATGATAAATGGGATGACATAGCCAGTCTAAAAACGCAACAAATTAAATCAGAAAATTAGTGTGGAGTTTTAAAAAATAAATAAGAACATACTCGCCACCATCACTTCCTTAGGTGTTCCATAGATAAAGACAGACGTGGAGATGAATTTTCCCATTAGAGCCGCTTTAAATTTGTAACATGGTTCAAACTTTTACCTTTTAACACTATAAAATTGTTCCACATCTAAAACACGATCCCATACAATTGAAGATAGGAACTGTTTATATGATTCGTATCGAATATGGTGTACTTAGAACAGTTTCACACTGCGCGAGTTGTTCATGGAAATATTTGATAGGCAATCCACCAAAAGTTCAAATAAACTTAGAACCGTCTGAAAATACTCTGATTTCAGTTATTTTTATTGTTTTAAATTGAAAAGACACATTTTCCTTCTACATTGAATAATTTTTAACAATATTAATGACATTTGAAAAATATTTCCAAAATAATTCGGTTGTGAATATCAATTGTAAGTTCTGAATACTAAATGACAGTTATGGAGTTTTCTTAAGGTTGGTTGCGCGTATCGAATTCAATCAAATTTTTTAAAAAGAGAGACATTTAGTTCAGACAACTATTTGACTTGTATTACAAACAAAACTCTATAATAATAATCGTCAAATGGCAGTAGGAACGAATTAAGGTTGTAAATAATGTAAATTGATTGACACAACTGTGATTTCATTGTAGATGCAGAATTTTTATTACAACAATCAATTTTCAACCAATATGTTCTCTGTGTGTATGTATGTATTAGAAGTTTAGGAAAATTGGAGTCATGTTTACAACTTTTCGACTAAGGAGTGGCGACTTAACAAAGAAAATGTTGGTATTTTGACCATTTTTGTCGAAATCAGAAAAACATATATATGGGAGTTATACACAGAGAATACATATTGGTTGTGATGACCGAATTTATTGCCAACCTCCTTTTGGCAGTTGCAGCAACTATCTGCTGGCAGTTGTGATACCCGATAAATTCGGTGGACTCAATCGAATTATGGGAAATCCAACTAATACCATATATGGAGTTGGTTGTACTAGACGATGCAATTGGTCGTTACTCCCTTCTTATTTGGTTGTATTACCCAACTTTATTACCACCTTAACCGAATTGAAAATAAATTTTTGATCAAAATATTGTATTTTATATTTTTAAATGATACAAAGGTACATAATTTAACAAAAATTGTCACCTTTAAAAGTGCCCGCCAGCTTGGATTGTTGAATTGACAGGCAATGGGAGTTAAATCTCTGGGACTCTTGGTACATTTGTGCTTATAAATGGAGTCCAAACTGAGCATATAGCATAAAAATGGGCCAACCTAGCTTGCCTAAAAGCACAACAAATTAAGTTAGAAAATTAGTGTGGAGTTTTAAAAATTTAATAAGAATCTACTCTACATGGTTGCTTCCTTTGGGGTTTCATAAATAAAATAAAGACGTGGAGATGGATTTTTCCATTAGAGGTTCTTTAAAGTCGTTGCATGATTTATACTTTTGCCCTTTAACACAAGAAAATTATTCCACATTTAATACTATTCCACATTTAATACTATATATAACTCGATCTCCATTTGATCCCAAACAATGGAAGATGCGCACTGTTCATCTGGCTCGTTGCATTGAGTATCCTGATGATTGCGCGAGTAGTTCGTGAAAATATTTGACAGGCAGTCCACGAGGCTTTAAATAAACTTAGAAACGGCTGAAAAATATTCAGTTTTCAGTGGTTTTTTATATGAAATTTAAAAAAAAAACACGTTTTCCTTTCACATTGAATAATTGATAATAACAATATTGACATTTAAAAATATTTCCAACGGAATTCGGCTGTGACTATCAATTGTAAGTGCTGAATACTAAATGACGGTTATGAAGGTTTTATAAGGTAGGTTGTGCGTATCGAATTCGATAAAAATTTTTCAATAGAGAGGCAATTAGTTCAGACAACCATTTGACTTGTATTTCAAACAACAATCAATAATAATAAGCTCCGAAAGGTAGAAGGAACCAAATAATGGTTGAAAATAAAGTAAATAGATTGACACAATTGTGATTTCATTCTAAATGCAGAATTTTCATTACAACAATCGATTTTCAACCAATATCTTCTCTGTGTGTATATAAATCTGAACCGATGTCAACCAAATTTGGCACGCATAGCAACAATGCTAATTCTACTTCCAATGCTAATGCTAAACAATGCTAATTCAACTAAATCGGAGTTAAAAATTGGCCTCTGTGGTCATATGAGTGTAAATCGGGCGAAAGCTATATATGGGAGCTATATCTAAATGTGAACGGATTTCAACCAAATTTGGCACACATAGCTACAATGCTAATTCTACTCCCTGTGCAAAATTTCAACTAAATCGGAGGAAAAAATTGGCCTCTGTGGACAAATGAGTGTAAATCGGGCGAAAGCTATATATGGGAGCTATATCTAAATCTGAACCGATTTGGCTGATATTTTGCAAGTTTTTAGGGACTCATAAAATATTCGGATGTACGGAATTTGAGGAAGATCGGTTGATATACACGCCAATTATGACCAGATCGGTGAAAAATATATATGGCAGCTATATCTAAATCTGAACCGATTTTTTCCAAAATCAATAGGGATCGTCTTTGAGCCGAAACAGGACCCCATACCAAATTTTAGGACAATCGGACTAAAACTGCGAGCTGTACTTTGCACACAAAAATACATCAACAGACAGACAGACGGACAGACAGACAGGCAGACGGACATCGCTAAATCGACTCAGAATTTAATTCTAAGACGATCGGTATACTAAACGATGGGTCTCAGACTTTTCCTTTTTGGCGTTACATACAAATGCACAAACTTATTATACCCTGTACCACAGTAGTGGTGAAGGGTATAAATATATACTTTATGTGATAAACGTTTGTTCTTTTCCAGGATGCAAAAACAATTTCATAAAAGTCTTAAGCCGATAGCCTAAGTTGCTAGTTGCTTTTTTATACCCTCCACCTTAGGATGGGGGTATATTAACTTCGTCATTCCGTTTGTAACACATCGAAATATTGCTCTAAGACCCCATAAAGTATATATATTCTGGGTCGTGGTGAAATTCTGAGTCGATCTTATCATGTCCGTCCGTCCGTCTGTTGAAATCACGCTAACTTCCGAACGAACCAAGCTACCGACTTGAAACTTGGCGCAAGTAGTTGTTATTGATATAGGTCGGACGGTATTGCAAATGGGTCATATCTGACCACTTTCACGTATAGCCCCCATATAAACCGACGCTTATATTTGGCTTGCGGAGCCTCTTGGAGGAGCAAAAATCATCCGATGCGGTTAAAATTTTGTATATGGTGTAAGTATATGGTCTCTAACAACCATGCGAAAATCGGTCCATATCAGTCCATAATTATATATAGCCCCCATATAAACCGATCACTAGATTTTGATTGCGAAGCCTCTGAGATAAGCAAATTTCATCCGATCCGGCTGAAAATTGGCACATGGTGTTAGTATATACACTCAAAAAAAAGTGAACTCTCTATTTCACTAAAGCTAATTAACTTTATTTTAGTTCATGGATTTATTATGTTTGGAGAAAGTTTCTTTACTCTAATAATTTTTTGCGTACGTTAGTTAAATTAACTAAAACCGAGGAAAAAATATACACAAATGAAGCATAGAGATTAACTAAATTCGTGTCTTCCACAAAATAGTTCAGTATTTCTTTAAATTTGCAAATTTTACTACAAATGCGTTCATCATGAACTTCGTATGTCACTAAAGACATTCTTGCAATTTTGAACTCCAAATTTTTCCTTGAAACTACAAATTTTTCTCTAACAAGTGAAAAAACCTAATTATGTCTAATAAATTTTATTGAATTTGTCGAAAAATATTTACTTATTTTAATGACATTGGCGTGATGCCAGCGTTTGTAATACTGTTTAGTTAAAATTTTCTAAAAATATTCAAACTTTTCTACAATTAACCGAAATTTTTCTTCCTGGTCGGTTCACTGTTTTTTCAGTGTAGTCTCTAACAACCATGCGAAAATTTGTCCACATCGGTCCATGGTTATATAAAGCCCCCATATAAATCGATTCTCCGATGTGGCTTGCGGAGCCTTTAAGAGAAGCAAATTTCATCCGATCCGGCTGAAAATTGGTACATGGTGTTAGTATATAGTCTCTAACAACCATGAGAAAATTGGTCCACATCGATCCATAGTTATATATAGCCCCCATAAAAACCGATCTCCAGATTTGACCTCCGGAGCCTCGTGGATGAGCAAGATTCATCCGATTCGGTTGAAATTTGTAACAAACATGCAGGAATTGGTCCATATGGGTCCATAATTATATGTAGCTCGGATTAAGTTTGCTCTTCCATGAGGCTCTGGAGTTCAAATCTTGAGATCGGTTTATTTACATTTCTGTGATATTTTGTCAAATAAATAATTTTTATAATTGTTTACAATTTTGAATGGATTCTAACGCTTGTCGTAAACGTTTGACCTCAAATATTTTCAAAAATTCACAATTTTTTCAGATTGGATTGGTTATTTTTCGACAAAATTTAAAAGATTTGTACCATTTTATGAATTCCTACTCTGTTTTTAAACTATTTGAAACAAAAGGAAGTTAAAACTACCCATTAAAAGTATGAAAAACCAAGTTATAAAAAATTGAATTAAAAGAACTTCCTATATAGTTAAAATGAAGAACATCATTGGGAGTGCATCTTCTGGAAGTGCTTTTAAAGTTGTGCCTTTGGAAGAACTTCCAAAGATTTTTGCTGAGTAATTATGGATGGATTATGGTCGAATGGTATATGGTATCTAACAACCATGCAAAAATTGCTCTACATCGGATTTTTGCAGGGTTGATAGATACCATATACCATCCGACCTACATCAATGCCAAGTTTCAAGTCGATAGCTTGTTTCGTTCGGAAGTTAACGTGATTTCAACAGACGGACGGACGGCCATGCTTAGATCGACTCAGGATTTCACCACGACCCAGAATATATACTTTATGGAGTCTTCGAGCAATATTTCGATGTGTTACAAACGGAATGACAAAGTTAATATACCCCCCATCCTATGGTGGGGGGTATTAAAAGGGCATTTTTGCAAGTTCTTTTAAAGTTGTGCCTTGAGAAGAACTTACAATTTTTTTTTTGCTGGGTACTTTGTCATTTCGTTTAAAGCTTATCAAAATATTAGTTTAATTTCGTGAGTCGATCTGACCTTGTCCGTACATCTGCCCGTCTTTTCGTGAAAAAAACCAATATATTTCCAATTAAGAAGTAAACCGGGTGTTATTGGATGTTTTTCAAACGTTTGATAAAATAAAAAAAAAATTGTTGCAAACTGATTAATCGAAGTATTGTCCATCGCTAGCCTCTAATCTTTACCATCTTTGTGGCTAAATACGAATACCGCTACGAAAATTGGCTCGGCTTATTATTCAATTCGCAAATCGACCCAATTTTTGGCTGCCTCATAAGAATGTAAATGTTGATCAGCCAGGTTATCTCCTCACAGAGATATATGAAGATAAAATCCTTGATGACTCGATCGAAATGTTGATGTGACGGTAGTTGAAAATCTTGATGTTGCAACGGTTCTTTCAAATAATCTTCTCCATTATAAGGCTGCTTGTGCTGCCTAAAAATTCTCCTAATGAAAGGACGCTGAAATGTAGTTTTTATTCAAGAACCATATGTATATAAGAACAAAATATGTGAATTAGGAACTCCGGGTTTCAAACTATTGCTGCATATTGGCAAAGATGCAAATCGAGCCTAAGAATGAACTTAACTTATTTCTCCATTATGTGTTGACTAATTGTCATTGCCAGTTTATAAATCGCCACACTGTTAGAAAAATATGTTTTTCATATGTTCCGATATAAACAAAATGTGTTTCGGGCACAATTTTTAAACACAATATATTTAAGTGCTAACATGTAATGTTCCTAAACTAACACTAAATGTTTGGGACACATATGTTAATATGTTAAAATATATTATGTTTGGGGCATGAATGTTTCATAAAAATAATATGTGTGAATATAAACATATATAAATTTACAAATTTCGAGTAAACATATATATGTTTACAATTTCTGTGAAACAGTTGTATTCGAAAACTACTTTATGATAAGGCCAAAAATTTGATATGCTTAAGACAAAATTTTATATAATTTGAATATTATAATGAGTATTCGGAGTAAAGAGAATAGACATTCGGAACCAAGAGCATAGAGATTTTGAAAAACAGCATGTGTTTTCGCCTTGAGAGAAGAATTTTATGTATGTGTGGACAAGTGTTTTGTTTATCATTTTGGCATACATTTTGAATTGAATTATAGAAAAAGGTACCAAGAACTAAAAATTTCGTGGAAGTGAAAATTATGTTAGGGAATGAGCACAATCTTCTTTGGGGAAAATTCTTCCAAGCATATAATATTTTGGGCTCAAAATGCTCCAAACATATAATATGTTCACATAAAACAAAAATATTAATGTTTCGGCAGTATCCAATAATATATGTGCTTCCTGCAAAATATGTTTGGAACATATGTTAGAGAAGCGATTTTTTTTTTTGAGGGTGCATACATGGGACATGATAGGAAGATGCCTCTATGTGCTGTTAAGTCTTTGTTTGAGGAGTCATTGCAAACAAAACTCATTATGGGATGTGATGTAAATGCACATCATACTATATGGGGAAGTAGTGATATTAGGTTAGGTTAGGTTAAAGTGACAGCCCGATTAAGTTTCAGACTCACTTACACTATTAAGTCCATTGTGACTGTTTTTCATATGTTTGGGTGTAAAAATTATATGTTTGGAACTCAAATTTTTGAATGCAATATTTTTAAGTGCAAGCATATAATGTTCATAAACTAGCATAACATGTTTGGGACATATATGTTAATATGTTAGAACATATTATGTTTGGGACATAAAATGTTTTTTTTTTTAATATAATATGCTTAGATGCAAACATATATTAATTTGGAAATAGCCCATAAACATATATATGTTCAGAAAGAGAGACCTAGAGAGTATGCTGCAAGTAATACAATGGAAGTAACCATTTTTACTATGCTCTAAGGTGAAACATAATATGTTTGGACAATACAAACAATATTTTGTTTGGACCAATCCTGAAAATATATATGTGCTTGAAGCAAAATGTGTTTGGGGTATATGTTACAGAAGCGATTTTTTTGAGGGTGTTGCTTTACTGAAGAACTTTCGCGTGTCCGGCCGAATGGAATCAAGTCCATGAAGGCGGCCTTACAAACTGTTGCAGCATAAAAATAGCCCAAGGCAATCAGAAGTCTAAATATATAACAAGTTATCTAAGCTGTTATAATATAATCTATTGACTTTGATAAAAAATTCGATTAGAGGACCTTAGATGCCAAATGAATCACTACCATTTCCATACAGTACATTGTACAGAACCTGAATTTCCTTATACTCACCAAACACCATGCTTGAAAGATAACAAGTGTTGCATATTTTCATATTATTCAGCGTTGCTCGTAAATCTATTTAAAAATGACACACATTTGAATAATTTTCCAAATCATTTTCCGCAACAAAATATTATGACATGACGGAAAAGTGACAAAAAAACAACAATGTCAACTCCGCTATAAAAACTTGAAAAATGGATACAAAAAAACCCCTCGAAAACAAAAGCTGATAAGTGTTTAGACAACTCTTTTTTCCACACTCTAGACAAAAAACAAAGCCCCAATAGAAATTGAAGGAACCAGAGGAAAAAAAAACAACAAACTACCATTTGACAAAAACCAAAACAACAACCTCACAGCCAATGACAATAATTAAATTGTACAAATATTTAACGAGCACCAACAATGGAGCAGTAGCAAGTATGACAAAATAAACAACAACAACATCTAATGGGCCAAAGAGGAAACCGGCCCAGAAAAACCAAACTCAACAGGGAGCCTAAACCGAAACGTCAGGAAAAACATTGAGAAAATCGGTTACAATTGAACTGTTCATACAACAAGTATTTGCACAATGGGAAGAAAGTGACAAATTTTGCCATACTTATAAGCATAGAAATCGTTCCTAAATGCCCATGGGGTGTACTAATCTAAATGGTCGCACGTTTAATTGTTGTGAAAAACAATTAGTGTCGTACTAAACACATGTACCGAATTGCTGCTATGTATTGCAAACAATTTAAGGTGTGATGGCTGCAAATTAGACGGACAAGTTGGTTTCGCAATATATTACCAATGGAAGAAGTGACAAATTTGCTATGAAGTAATGTTCTAACAAATGTTGGCATTATTATGTACTCAGACAGTCAGCCTGTAATAAAATCCTTGTGTTCCTTAACTCGACCATTAACTTAACGACCATTAACTGCCGCAAATATCTCACCAAAATGGCTAAGCAGTACAATATTAACCTTATAAGGGTGACAGGTCACAGGAACATACCCAAGAACTTCGAAGCGGATTAGCAGAACAGAAAGTAATAAGAACTACAAGTTCCTACATGCACTGAAAAAAAAACATGCCCGGTTCAAAAGATTTTGCTATTTATTCCGAGCCAAAAAAGCGGAGAATTGATGTAAGAACACACCCAGAGAAGGAATATGATCACCTCAAACATGTTTTAAGAGCAAAATGTTATTTTGGATGGTGTTCGCAACCATGTTATTTTCGCGGAAATCCTGTATCTGATTTCGGCAAGTAGGTTATATTTGACGAGAAAATAATATTTTAGTGACAAACATGTTACATGGTCACCATACAAAAATAACATTTTGCTCTTGAAACATGGTTGAGGTGACCATATTCCTTCTCTGCGTGCACATTTAAGACAAAATTCTCTTTCACATTTCAGTTTTGCGTACATAATTCTGCACTTACAAGAAAAAAGTTTACTTGAATCCAAAGATTTTGACTTTCCCTTAAGGATTATGTATTGCGTCCGAGCCAAAGATGCGGCTTCATTCATTCATATGGCTTTAAATCTAGGATCAGTAAAATTGGCATACAGATCTCATTTATCGAGTTTTCATCCTCTTCTCGCTGTATATTAGTAATGCTATTCACGTACAATCAAATACCACAAAGATCCAAATTGTAACGGCTACTTCAAAGCAACCATGGATTGCGTAGGAACTTTTACTAAAGACTGACATATAATTATATATAATTATGAACCGATATGGACCAATTTTTGCTTGATATTTAGATGCTGTATACTTACACCACGAACCAAATTTCAACCGGATCCGATGAAATTTGTTCCTACAAAAGGCTCCGGAGATCAAATCTGGGGATCAGGGGCTATATATAATTATCGACCGATATGGACCAATTTTAGCATAGTTGTTAGAGACCATATACTAACTCCATGTACCAAACTTCTACCGGATCGGATTAATTTTGCTTCTCTAAGAGTCTCCGCAATCCAAATCTGGGTTCGGTTTATATGGGGGCTATAGGTAAAAGTGGTCCGATATGGCCCATTTGCAATACCATCCGACCTCCATCAATAAAAACTACTTGTATCAAGTTTCAAGTCGATAGCTTGTTTCGTTCGGAAGTTAGCGTGATTTTAACAGACAGACGGACGGACGTGGCTTGCTCTAAGATATATATATATATATATATATATATATATATATATATATATATATATATATATATATATATATATATATATATATATATATATATATATATATATATATATATATATATATATATATATATATATATATATATATATATATATATATATATATATATATATATATATATATATATATATATATCTTAGAGCACGACGTGTTGTAAAAGGAATGACAAAGTTCATATGCCCCCATTCTATGGTGGAGGATATAAAAAAAGTATATATAGGGAAGTCTACAAATAATTACGAACCGATATGAACTTTTGTGCGGTAATTAGAGAGCCAGAATTGAAATATGGAGGTCGCTTTATATGGGGCTATATGAAATTATGAACCGGAATATGGACCATTCTCTGTATGTTTAGGAATTGGTTTATCTGAGGGCTATTTATAACTATAGACCGATATGGACCAAGTTTGGCATGGTTGTTAGTGGCCATATATTAACACAATGTACCAAATTTCAACCGAATCGGATGAATTTTGCTCCTCCAAGAGGTTTCAAACCCAAGTCTGGAGATCGGTTTATATGGAGGTTATATATAATTATAGACCGATATGGACCAATTTTTGCATAGTAGTTAGAAACCATATACTAATATAACGTACACAATTTTAAACGAATCGGAAGAAATTTGATCTTCCAAGAGGCTCCGGAGGTCAAATCTGGGAATTGGCTTATGGGGGCTATATATAATTATGCACCGATACCCAGCAAAAAAAAGTCGCCAAAAATGTAATTAAAATGTTCTTTTTGGATCCGGAAGTGGTGCAAAATTGACGCAGAAGTGATGAATTTAACATGGGCTTGTCATAGGACGGAAATCCTCCATTTCAACATCCGTTGCACTGAATTAGCATCACTTCTTTAGGTGTGATCCTAATTCAATTTTTTGGATGTAAATTAAAAAAATTCTGTGATATTTTGTCAAATAAATAATTTTTATAATTTTTAATGGATTCTAACGCTTGTCTGAAACGTTTGACCTCAAATATTTTCAAAAATTCACAATTTTTTCAGATTGGATTTAGAATTTTTTTCAACAAAATTTAAATGATTTGTACCATTTTATGAATTCTTACTCTGTTTTTAACCTATTTGAAACAAAAAATATTAAAATTACCCATTAAAAGTATGAAAAAACCAAGTTATAAAAAATTGAATTAAAAGAACTTCCTGGGTAGTTAAAATAAAGAACATAATTGGGAGTGAATCTTATGGAAGTGCTTTTAAAGTTGTGCCTTTGGAAGAACTTCCAAATTTTTTTTTGCTGGGTGGGTATGGGAGCTAATTTTTAAATCTGAACCGATTTCCATGATTTTTTGCACGTATACTATAGAAGATTGGAGTACACCAACTTTGAATAAGATCGGTTGATAAATAAGGGGTTTATGGCAAAATTTGGGAATATCGACCGATACATATATATGGGAGCTATATTTAAATCTGAACCGATTTTTATGAAATTTTGTACACTTATGACCAAATTTGGGAATATCGGGCGATTCATATATATGGGAGCTATATCTAAATCTGAACCGATTTTCGTGAAATTTTGTACACTTAAAGGATGGCAAATGAGATTACCTTGTGGCAAACTTGAACGCAATCTGACCGTATTTATCGAAATCGGGCGATACATATATATTGGGGCTATATCTAAATTTGATCCAATTTTTCCAAATGAGATTACCTTGTGGCAAATTTGACTCTGATCGGTTAGTAAATGAACGCAATCTGACCCCATTTATCGAAATCGGGCGATATACATATATATGGGAGCTGTGTCTAAATTTGATCCGATTTTTTCCAAATGCAATAGCCTTTGTCCTTGTGCAAAAAAAATACCAAATTTCATCGAAATCGGTTAATACTTACGACGGAATCCTACGAACAACAACTACATTAGGGTGTCTAAAACCGACACCGATTAACCAATTAACCGAATTCAGTTACACAAACCGAAACCGGTTAATGAAAAAATTGTTAATTGTTATTGTTAAAAATTGTTAACCGCGAAAACCGGATTTTGACAATCGGTTAACCGGTTTTCTGTATTTCAACGAAATTTCGTTCTATTTTTCTTCCAAAAGTGGAACTTTTTGCAGAGATATACTGAAGGTGAGAAACAAATGACTACCCTACGGCAAATTACTGCAAATTGCCACTAATGGACGCATTACAGGACTGGTACTAGTGCTCCAGTTTATCAAGATATTTAATTGTCATATAATTTATAGATTTTTATACTCACTTGATATTAAAATCTTTTTGAATCCACACTTTTATTATTTATTGTTCAATATATTCCTTTCTGATGTGCTACGGATGGAAACAGGGTCATAAAAGTTTGTAACAGACTGTTTCATGAGCAGTTGTCCATAGTCCTACTAAGTTGTTCCAGAACGTGTCCTTTGGGATGAGTCCAAGACAAACCCATGTTAAAGTGACGGGTCCATTCCATACGCTTGGACCAGAACTGTGACTGGTCCGTACACACCAGGGACTAACCCTGTATCGGTCCTGAGGTTGATCCATTTCCCGTAGGGTTTTTACAACACAGTTTCACTAAGTAAATGAAGAGATTTTAGTCAAACGACATTCCACTTAGTTGTAAAGTCCTTTCTTTGAGCGCAAATAAACCCGAATTTATTAGAACCGGTGTAACATTGTCTCAAATCTTTTTTTATTTGCTTGTCTAAAATGTCGGTCCTCAGGAAAGAAAAATTCTTTTAGAAAACGTATAGCCGGCCAACGAGTAAATTTAGCGTAAAAGGAGCACCTTACGCAATACAATTTTTCTGTCAATGTCATACACTGTTAGAAAAATATGTTTTTCATATGTTCCGATATAAACAAAATGTGTTTCGGGCACAATTTTAAAACACAATATATTTATGTGCAAATATGTAATGTTCCTAAACTAACACTAAATGTTTGGGACATCTATGTTAATATGTTAGAATATATTATGTTTGGGGCATGAATGCTTCATAAAAATCATATGTGTGAATGCAAATATATATAAATTTACAAATTTCGACTAAACATACATATGTCGTGAAATTTTATTCAAAGCGAGACGGAGAGTATAGAGAAAGATATAGAGATGGAAACTGGGGGAGTTGACGAAAGATATCAACATAACACAGCGAAAGAATCAAAAGGGAACAATTTCTGTGAAACCGCTTGTATGTTGTTTCGGAAAACTGTGTTATGATAAGGCAAAAAATTTGATATGCTTAAGTCTAAATATTATTTAATTTGAATAAAGAGAATAGACATTCGGAACCAAGAGAATAGACATTTGAAAAACAAACAGCATATGTTTTCGCCTTGAGAGCAGCATTTTATGTATGTGTGGACATGTGTTTTGTTTATCATTTTGGCATTATGGGCACAATGTTTTTCTTTGTTCGTTAAAAGAAATCAAGGGTTTTTCATAAAAATAGCGAAAGGGCACTATACTCTTTTTAGAGTTGGGACATTAAAATGATTAATAACCCACATTTCGAAGTTTCATTATAAAAATTTAATACAGTATAAATATAAATATGTAAATAAAAAAACAGTGTTCGGTCGGAGCAGGGATTGAACCACGACACTGCTCCACGTGGCAAACAAATGTATGTTTCTGTTAAATAATGTTATGTTTGCATGGGCTCGTGGGCGCTGCAAACTATGCTATATAAATGTAACTTATAACGATAATTATCTACTGGTGACTATAACAGCTACGTAGTCCAGTGGATAGTGTGTTGGCTTACAAACTGTATGGTCCTCGGTTCGATTCTCCGTGCAGGCGAAAGGTAAAATTTAAAAAATTTATAAAGTGAATAATTTCTTCAACATTATTTGTATTACAGAAAAAGGTGCCAAGAACTAAAATATTTCATGGAAGTGAAAATTACGAGTATGTTAGGGAATGAGCACAATCGTCTTTGCGAAAAATTCTTCCAAGCATATAATATTTTTGGGCTCAAAATGCTTCCAAACATATAATATGTTCACATAAAACAAACATATTAATGTTTCGGCAGTATCCAATAATATATGTGCTTCCTGCAAAATATGTTTGGAACATTAAAGAAGCGAGTTTTTTTGAGGGTGTATAGATTGTTAATTTGATTACAATGATTTTTTTATTAAAATGAGTATTTAAAACTCATTTTCACAAATTTTTATAATTTAGGTTTTACCAGGTTAACCGGCTTTGAGCAAAATAAAAAACCGAAACCCGGTTTTTAAAAAATTGGGATTTTCGGATAAACCGAAAACCGTCTTAAAAAAAAAAACCGTTTATTTGGACAACCTAAAATACATGGACAGACGGACGGACGGACACTAAGGGCTAGATCGACTCAGGAGGTGATTCTGAGTCGATCCGTATATATATTATGGGGTCTAAAATCAATATTTCTGGTAGGCACATTTTTTGGCAGATCAAAGTTATTATACCCTGACCACTATGTGGTTTAGGGTATAAATACTGATAAAAATAAAAGTGAAATTGGTAATTTTCTGTTTTAGTTTTTTTTTATTTCTTAATAAATAAACATTTGGCGTTTTTATTTGTCATTTAATTTTGTTGGTCCTACACCCAGAGAAGGAATATGATAATCTCAAACATGTTTTAAGAGCATAAAGGGTGATACGGTCAATATTTGGTCAAGGGAAAACGCGTGTAAATCGGTGAAATCGTTTATTTAAAAAATCAAATTAAATTTATTTTTCAAGTTCAATTAGTATAAAATTCAGGAAAAATATTCAGTTAGGCTTTCGCTTTTCCAAATCCGAATTGCCGGGCCTCACGCTTGACACCTGCCATCAGATTTTGTACAGCCACCTTGTCCACCTTCTTCGCTGCAGAAAGCCAGTTTGCCTTGAACTGCTGCTCGTCCTTAGCAGTTTTTTGTCTTCTTTAGGTTCCGCTTGACAATAGCCCAGTATTTCTCAATTGGGCGGAGCTCTGGCTTGTTGGGAGGGTTCTTGTCCTTGGGAACCACCTGCACGTTGTTGGCGGCGTACCACTCCATGGCCTTTTTACCGTAATGGCAAGATGCCAAATCCGGCCAAAACAGTACGGAACAACCGTGTTTCTTCAGGAAAGGCAACAGACGTTTATTCAAACACTCTTTCATGTAAATTTCTTGGTTGACAGTTCCGGAAGCTATGAAAATGCTGCTTTTCAAGCCACAGGTACAGGTGGCTTGCCAAACCAGATATTTCTTTGCGAACTTTGACAGTTTTATGTGCTTGAAAATATCTGCTACCTTTCCCCTTCCTTTTGCCGTATAAAACTCCTGTCCCGGAAGCTGCTTGTAGTCGGCTTTGACGTAGGTTTCGTCGTCCATTACCACGCAGTCAAACTTCGTCAGCATCGTCGTGTACAGCCTCCGAGATCGCGCTTTGGCCGTCGTATTTTGTTTATCATCGCGATTTGGAGTCACTACTTTCTTGTAAGTCGATAGTCCGGCTTTTTTTTTTTTGGTCGATGCACGGTTATAGACGATACACCCAGCTTATTTGCGGCATCTCGGAGAGAGAGGTTAGGGTTTCGTTTGAAACTACCGGCAACTCTCTTTGTCGTCTCAGCGGCTTCCGGTTTTCGATTTCCCCACAATCCAGACTTCCTGGCTGTCGACAAACGTTCCCCAAACACTTTAATTACATTTGTAACGGTTGATTTGGCAACTTTTAGCGATTTTGCCAGCTTTGCGTGCGAGTAGCTCGGATTTTCGCGATGCGCGAGCAAAATTTTGATACGCTGCTCTTCTTGCTTGGACGGCATTTTGACAACTGAAGAGTGAATTCCAAAATCAAAATAGGAGCAACATTCTACACACATCTTCAAAATGAGGGGTGTTCAGGTTTTTTAAATGCAAAAATGAAAGAAATACGTCAAGTTTATATTGACCAAATTTTGACCGTATCACCCTTTAATGTTATTTTGGACGAGGGAAATATAACAAGTTTTATCGCGTCTATGTTATTTTCTCGTAGATTATATGTCTGATTTCGGGCCTCATTTCCATGGAGCCCATATTCAAAGCGCCCACGTTTTGGTAATCACAACCTACTGTGCTCTTAATAAAAAAAAACCCTCAAAAGTAGCAACAGGTGACTAATGGAAATTTTTAGAAAAACTCACCACTCTGGTATATAACTAACATCAAGAATCTAAAATAAGTAATATCAAATAATCTCATATTTTACACATACTACCAGTACTTCCATATAGCCAACATATATGTCGGTCTTTTTGTCTGTCCCTCCGTTTATCGGTGTTCATATTTACCTTCCCCTTTTGTTTGTAAAATTAAGTTCACATTATAAGACAAACCAATGAAAAAAAATGAAATGAAAAACACTGGAAAACGGAAATGGTTTTTTAACTGTCACACAATTCAATGTGATTTTTGTTTATATAAAATAGTCGTGAAATGAAAACAAAAAAACACCCAGTTCAGCCAACCATTTATCTAACCAACCAAGATCATTCTAGCAGAAATATAAATTTGAACAAATGAAAATAATCAAATGCTAAATTAAACACTGTCATTTATTTAGATTCTAAAGTAAAAGTTGAAATACCAAAGCTAAAAAATTTGATGAACAAGCACCACAATAAGGTATATGGGGTGCTCCATTGTCCTTTGATTTAAATAAGCTAAGTCATTCGAAAATTTTAATGACGATATTGTACTGAAAAAAATATTAAATATTGAAGCCAACGATATCATGTCCTTAAAATACGAATACGAATTTTGCTTAGCATAGAAGACGCATTTCACTGATATAAAGTGTTTTCCTTGTCCAAACAACGATAAGCTTTTCAATGAAGTCGTTTTGTTCTTATAGTAAAGTGTTTCTACTTAAAAATGAGTAAATTTTTTATATGAAACAAAATTTTGCTTGACTATGGTCAACTTGACTTTAATTATTCAGAATTTTTTCAAAATTATTGAAATACTTTTTAAATTTGTTGACTTTTTGTATCTTGACTACAAAGCAAAAAGCGTTCAAAAATGGTTTCAGAAACCATTTTTTACTTGAAACATAACATAATTTCTACATGAAGTTGTTCAGCCTCGACTTCAAGTAGAAATTATGCTATGTTTCAAGTAAAAAGCGTTTGTCAAAATTTTATTTCTATACATAATTTTGACAAAATTTTATTTCTATCATCAAAATTTTCCAAAAAAAAATGAGAAACTTTTATATAGATGCATCACACAAAGTTTTTATTCTATAGAAAATTTTATCAAAATTTTAATTCCAAAGAAAATTTGATCAAAATTTAATTTCCATATTAAATTTTTTCAAAATTTTATTTCTATAGAAAATGTTATCAAAATTTTATTTCTATAGAAAATTTTGTCAAAATTTTTATTCTATACAAAAATTTATCAAAATTTTATTTCTTTAGAGAATTTTGTCAAAATTTAATTCCATAGAAAATTTCACCAAAATTTTATTTCCATAGAAGATTTTATCAAAATTTTATTTCTATAGAAAATTTTATCAAAATTTTATTTCCATAGAAAATTTGGTCAAAATTTTTATTCTATAGAAAAATTTATCAAAATTTTATTTCTATAGAAAACAAACATTCTTTTCCTCTGTTGGTTAAGCTACTTTTATAGTTTAGTCAACGCAATGGTTTTAAAGCTGAGATCATAACAACAAATATGATTGAAGTACACACCAACAATAAACAACAAAAATTTTATTTCTACAAAAAATTTTGTCAAAATTTTATTTCTATAGATTTTTTTTTTAATTTTATTTCTATAGAAATGTTTTTTTTTTTTTTATTTTTATTTCTATAGAACATTTTTTTGAAAACCTTATTTCTATAACAAATTTTGTCAAAATTTCTTTTCTATTGAAATGTTTTCAAAATTTTATTTGTATAGATTAATTAATTAATTTTCTATAGAAAAATTGTTCAACATTTTATTTCTATAGAAAATTTTGTCAAAATTTTATTTCTATAGAAAATTTTGTCAAAATTTTATTTCTATACAAAATTTTGCTAAAATTTTATTTCTATAAAAAATTTGGTAAAAATTTTATTTCTATAGACAAATTTGTCAAAATTTTATTTCGATACAAGCGTTTGTCAAAATTTTTATTCTATAGAAAAATGTATCAAAATTGTATTTCTATAGAGAATTTTGTCAAAAATTTGATTCCATAAAAAATTTTATTTCTCTAAAAAAAATTGTTAACATTTTATTTCTATAGAAAATTTTGCCAAAATTTTATTGAAATGGATAATTTTGTCAACATTTTATTTCTTTAGAAGATTTGGTCAATATTTCATTGCTATAAAGAATTCAAGTATGTACGTTTAAGTTAGAGGGAGATGTTTAGCAAAATCTACCAAAACATCAAAAATTCTACCAATCTGCCAAACAGTGGCAACCGGGCTCAAGACTCAATCAGAGAGGCTAACTTGGTTCTAATTTCACTATGGACTATGAATATAATTTTTTAAATTTTTGTTGACGTTTCTAACTTTTTAAATAGTTGTCTTTTGGCCCAAAAATCATGTATGACAACATACATTTTCAAAATATATCCATCATCTAAATATCATTTTCCTCTCCATGAATATATAGTTAGACAAAATAGAGGAATGGGTTACAAAGTCGACTTGTCGGTTCTTACGTTGTCAATCAGCATTAAAAGGCGATTTTTTTGAATTGAGTCTATGAACAATTAGTAAAAATTGAACGCACAAAAAAATTTCATTAAAAATGAGTTAACGATATTTTTCATTGAAGGAAATAATTTCGCTAAAATAATGAGAATTTTCCTTAATGATATGAAATATTTCATGGTTTATAAGAAAATTCATTATTATAATGAAAAATACATTGTATTTACGAAATTGTTTTGTTGGCTCAGTTTTTTTTTTTTTTTGGCACATTTCGTTAATATAACGAAGTTTTCTCTATCAGTGTAAATACATAGATTTTCGTCTTTTTTGTTTCCATTGTCTAAATATATCTAAAATATTTCTACACTGGAAATGCCCATATAGCCCTACATATCTCTTCCAAACGTACAATGTTTGGAGATTGTCCAATAAGATACAACATAATTTAAAATAAATTAGTCACCTCTTGGTTAGTTTACTGGTTGGAGCGGCTTTTTGGGATTTGTTTACTCCCAATTGTCGGTAGCAACAAGTTAATTGGTTAAGTTTCCCCCTTCATATGAGAAATCGCACTCACGCATGAAATTTCGAATGAAAAATAGTCACACATGCGTAAAATGCTTAAAAACGCTATTTACGCATGCTCATTGGGAATTTGTTGAAGTTAGCGACAAATTATTGCATTTTGTGTTTCTACTACACAATGGAAGTGTAATAAGTTTCTAACTCTGTTTGATTTTCTGTTTTCTTTTGACTTTATGTTGCAATCACATTATAGACTGGTATTTGGAAAAGCCTCGCTCGAATTGCACTTACAGGCAGGGATGCGGAGTGAAGGTTAGGTTAGGTTAGGTTAGGTTAGGTTAGGTTAGGTTAGGTTAGGTGGCAGCCCGATGTATCAGGCTCACTTAGACTATTCACTCCATTGTGATACCACATTGGTGAACTTCTCTCTTATCACTGAGTGCTGCCCGATTCCATATTAAGCTCAATAACAAGGGACGTTGTTTTTATAGCCGAGTCCGAACGGCGTTCCACATTGCAGTGAAACCACTTAGAGAAGCTTTGAAACACTCAGAAATGTCACCAGCATTACTGAGGTGGGATAATCCACCGCTGAAAAACTTTTTAGTGTTTGGTCGAAGCAGGAATCGAACCCACGACCTTGTGTATGCAAGGCGGACATGCTAACCATTGCACAGCGGTGGCTCCCTAATATTTGACATAGCAAATAGATTTAACACTCTGGTGAAGTGTACCGAGTAGAAATATATAAATATAAATAGCGCCCGATTTGGCCAAATACTATACAAAAACAGAAAGTCGGTTCCGCCCAACTTTGCCCGAATTTTGTTCCTGCACAGTAGCAGTTTTAAATTTGAAGTCTAGAGAAAAAATATTTCAAATCGGTTCAGATTTAATGGGAATACAAACCTAGGTATAGAGCACCCAACAAATTTAAAGAAGTTGAGATGGTAACGAAAATGTAGATCTACAAGGTGGTGCAGGGCCCCGTCCGACTTTAGACTTTCCTTACTGATTAATAGGCCTGTAGTAGTATGTTTTTGTTTTCGAAAAATATAAATGAATTTGCAATATAACGCAATGTGTGTACCATAATTTTCTCTAAGAAGGAACGAACATAATGGACCGCTCCGGATCCCTGCTTGTAGGTACTCTTTGTTTCCATGATATCGACTGACAAATCTATAATGGTACTAAAATTTGGTACTTGGGTTGCGGGAGCCACCGTGGTGCAAAGGTAAGCATGCCCGCCTTACATACACAAGGTCGTGGGTTCGATTCCTGCTTCGACCGAACACCAAAAAAAATTTCAGCGGTGGATTATCGCACCTCAGTAATGCTGGTGACATTTCTGAGAGTTTCAAAGCTTCTCTAAGTTCGGACTCGGCTATAAAAGAGAGGTCCCTTGTCATTGAGCATAACATGGAATTAGGTAGCACTCAGTGATAAGAGAGAAGTCCACCACTGTGGTATCACAATGAACTGAATAGCCTAAGTGAGCCAGATACATCGGGCTGCCACCTAACCTAGCCTAACATTGGGTTGCGGCTGATGGCACGGCATCTTAAAACTTCTTAACATCATCTTCTAAATTGTAAGTTAGTCCATGCGGGATATATATTAGGCAAATATATTAAGTTCTTGACCAGTATATATAGGGAAGGAATAATTACAAACCGATATGAACTTTTGTGAGGTAATTATAAAGTCAGAATTGAAATATGGGGGTCGCTTTATATGGGGGCTATATACAATTATGAACACGATTCTACCAAAAATGACAGATTTTTTACTGTTTGGTAGATTGGCAGAATTCTTGATGTTTTGGAAGATCTTGCAAAATATTCTTCTCCAACTAAGAGGTGCTTCATAAATTTCCTATAGAAATACAATTTTGACAAAATTCTCTACAGAAATTAAATTCTGAAAAAAATTTCTATAGAAATAAAATTTTGACAAAATTTTCTATAGAAATAAAATTGTGACAAAATTTTTAATAGAAATAAATTTTTAACAAAATTATCTATAGAAATTTTATTTTGACAAAATTTTCTATAGAAATATAAAATTTTGACAAAATTTTCTATGGCAATAAAATTTTGGTAGATTATTTTTGGCTCGAGTGGCAATCGTGATTATGAACCGAAAAGGGTTTGGGGATCGGTTTATCTCGTTTCTATATATAACTATAGATTGATGCGGACCAACTTCGGAATGGTTGCTATCGGAATGGTAGCGCTAGTATATGCGCTATGTATCAAATTTTAAACGGATCGGATGAAATTTGCTCATTCAAGAGGCTCCGGACGTCAAATCTGGGCATCGGGGGCTATATATAATTATAGACTGATGTGGACCAATTTGCATGTGGACCATATACAAACATTATGTACCAAATTTCAGGTCCGTTCATATGAGGGTTATACGTATAAGTGGTCCGATATGACCCATTTGCAATACCATCCGATCTACATCAAGAACAACTACTTATGCCAAGTTTCAAGTCGACAGCTTGTTTCGTTCGGAAGTTAGCGTGATATCATCAGATGGGCGGACGGACGGACATGCTTAGATCGACTCAGAATTTCACCACGACCTAGAATATATATACTTCATGAGGTCTTAGAACAATATTTCGATGTGTTATAAACGGAATGGCAAAGTCAATATTCCCCCCATCCTATGGTGGAGGAGATAATAAAGAAAAAATCTTAAGCGCCGGAACACATTGTCTGCTTTATTTAGTATTGAACTTGTTTATATGGCATTGCAATTTTACTGGCATTTAGTTTATAATTTTTTTTTTTTATACATGCTTGGAATAAAGAAAAATTCGTAGGGGTAATGGAAAATTTCGTACAACATTTTAGAAATAATCTAAAACAAAATATTTTGTTGCAATAAATATAAGTTAATTTTTGGCGTCATTTTAACAGCCGACCTTTTTCTGTATATGATGGTTTCAAAAATTTTCAACTCAATTTTCCCTTGAAAATCTTTGGCTTATATAAAAATGTTTGTTATTCTCTAATAATAGTAAATAAAATGTGCAATTATATGTACGGTGAAAAATAAAAACCTACATGTAGATGCTTTTGCACTCGACTGTATCATTTTGACACTTTTTTCGTTAGACAAGTAATTTTAAGGTGATAATTGCTTTTTAATGTGACACAACTAAATTTTCGGCAAACGCATAAAATGACATGTTTTTGGTCATGGAAATTTCATTGTATTTTTTTTTTCCTAACGATCACTCATATATATACAAATATGGGGTGGGGGACGGTCTATTCATTTCTTATATGTTTTTTTAAGTGGTGCTACAAGTATATTTAGAGACTAACTGACATAACGATAATCGTTATTCCGTCATTTGGTTTGTTTGGTAGGTGACTTTTATCCGGTGGAACCTTAACAAAAACACAAAATTATTTAGCTTGACTTCATTTATAATGACACCTCCATTTGATAATGGAGATGCCTTTTCCTCCCCAACATCTCTTCTATGGTCAGGCCGGTTAGATGTCCCTTGCGTTTTCGAAATGTCAACTACATTTGAAGAGAGTCTCTTTTGTTGGTGAAGCAAAAAAAACAAACACAAAAAGACAGAAGTTAGGAAAACCGGATGTGCGTTTGACTGACTGACTGCGCATGTGCAGTCATGAGAAATAGTGACAAAACAATTATTTTCAAATTTTCTAAAAGAATTTCATTTTTTAACACAATACAAATATTTGGGATGTTTTGTATATGAAATGGATGGATGGTAGAGTTTGAAAGGGCCACACTTTTGCTAATATCGAGAGATACCTTAGGATTTGTCAAATGTTTTATGTGACTTATGGCATGACTTTGTGTTATTTTCTAGATATTTTTTCATATTGAAAATTTCATATGGAGTATTTCAATCTTATAGAGATAATTGTTGGAAGTAGTGATACCAAACGAAAATGATTGTTGGTAACCATTAGAGTTGACAAATCCCGGAATAGTTTTTTTTTCATGTCAAGTGTAAAATTTAAATAGGAAACAGTACCCCTCGAGTGCTACCTTTAATGGATTTTAAATGAATAGTACGAATTCATTGTGGGGAACCAGAAAATGGTCACTTGTTGATATCAAGTGGATCGTAGCTATTGTTAAATATACCTATTTTTTTTTTTTTAGCTGAACTTTGATGTAGATGTTAAGATGCAAATCATAGATAAACAAAGTCAAGGGATTCCAAAATGTATAGTAGGAGTTGAGTTTATTTACAATAGCAGATAATTTTGAAAGAATAATTTTTGTACTTCGTTAATTTTTGTACTGGTTAACTGAAACGAAGTACATATAACAAAAATGTTGCACTGGTATCTCTGCCAAACTAAAAATATTAACTACAATTTTTTGGTTTTGGATGCAATCACGAAATTAAATGATCTTATTAAGTTTTTTCATTTAAATTGCTTCGTGACGACATCAAATATTTTTTTATTTGATTTAATAATATAAACTTATTCACCTTTATTCAACTTGATTAAAACTTTGATTGAACCAATTAATTTTTAATGGTAAACTCTACACTCAAAAAAGGAGGAGCTAATGCCAACTAAACTTTAATTTAGTTCATGAAGATAAGTTGATTTTAGTTAAATTTTGCTCAATCTGAACAAATGTTCTTTATTTGAATAATGTTTTTGCTTATTTTAATGACGTAAACTAAAAATAAGAAAAAAATTATACACATATATTGCACAATTTTACTAAACCACAAGTATATACAGCAGTAAGTTCGGTCGGTCCGAATCTTAAATACGTAGTGGGTATTTAAGATTCGGATGAATCAAATATAATAGTTTCCCTTGAAAACTCTTCATCGTAGCGGGTTACTTGATATTGTATAGAATTTCAGGGGGTTTGATGACAGATATTCTCCCCAGCAGATTAATTCAACCAGTACGCTTCCAGAAGATAAATTTAAAGATTCTACCTAGGTTATAGTGGAAGCCCGAATTATTGTCAGGCTCACTTAGACTATTTAGTTCATCGTCTACCTACACTGAAAAAAAATATTTAAAGATTATACAACCTAAATTTTAGGATGCGCAATTTACAAAATATTAAGGACAAATTTCCTTAAAAATAACGAAATTTTAATTACAATAAAGTTTATTATCTTTGCTTCAAAAATTGTTTTCATTAAATTTATGACACAAATTTTGAAAATTTTCCGTCCCTTCGTTAAAGTCACATGTCTTTGAAGTAAGGCTAATTTTCCTAAAAGTAAGGACACACATTTTTGATTTAAAGAAATTGTCCTTAAATTATCTGGATAAGCTTCAAATTTAGGCTAAGAATTATTTTGAGGATTTAGCGTCTTTGGTTAAAAGTTTTTTTTTTTGGAATTAAGAAAAAAATGTTTACTTTGGAGTAGCCTTATAATTTGGACTTTAAAAGTGGCATTTGTTTGTAAGTGAGTACCTTTATTAATAAACCGCGAAAAGAGAATGACAATTTGATAAACGAGTTATGTATCCTAATTTGAATTTTATTGGTGCTAGATTTAAAGGCAGATAGTTCGCTAAAAAATTTATTTATTTTAAATAACCCGCATCTTTGGCTCGGAATCAATACCAATATCCTTAAGGGAAGGTCAAAATGTTTGGATCAAAGTAAACTATTTTTTGAGTGTATGAAGAATAGAACAGATTTAAGGATTTATAAGAACCATTTTGGTTTGAGTTTTAGAGGAATCATAAACACCTCGTATAAATGTGTAAGAAAATGTGAAAACACGATTTGATTTGAAATCTAAAATCTGTAAATTTTTACTCCCATTATTCAAATGATTATGAGAAGTAAACTCTGGAAATTTTACTTTCAGTTTTAGACAATTTTCACCAGCATATTAACGATTTCAGTCAAATCTTATAAACACTTCTTTATTGTCCTAAACAACCTCTAGATTTCAGTTTCTATAAGACCAAAAAGTAAAATCGGGAGATCGGTCTATATGGAGGCTATACCAAAACATGGACCAATCCTAAAATACCCCTAGATTTCAGGCAAATTGGCTACAGACTACTGTTTCTATAAACACGAGATCCCAAATCGGGAGGTCGGTTTATATGGGGACTATATCAAAACCTGGACCGATATAGCCCATATTCTAACTTAGCCTGCCTGCAAACAAAAAACGAATCTGTGCCAAATTGCAGAACGATAGCGTCATTATTGAAAGCTGTAGCGTGATTACAACAGACAGACGGACATTGTTATATCGTCTTAGAATTTCCCCCTGATCAACAATTTATATACCTTATAAATTCGATGTATTACAAACGGAACGGCAAACTTATTATACCCCTATCAACATTCTATAATTTATATTTTCCTAAAATGGGAGAAGTTTGCTTAAATTGAGTCCCTCAAATGAGTAAATTTTTCTAAAAATATTCCTGTCTTGAATTTTGTATAGTGATAAAAACAGGTTAACAATTTTTAAACCCAATGTTTTCCTTCAACATGTGATATTTTCTTAATATACAAAAAAATATAATTTTTAATAAATTTTTTTCAATGTGAAAAAAAGTATTAAGTTATTTGCAACATGTTGCAATTAAAAAAACTATTTTAGTTAAAATTTTCAAAAATAAACAAAAATTTTTTTCATGGTGGGTTCAGTTTATTATTATTTTAATCGGGACATAGGTTGGGGGTATATTATTTTTGTCACACAACGAAATTTTGGCCTTAAACCCCACAAAGTGTATATATTCTGGATTGTGGTGAAATTCTGAGTCGACCTAGTGTTTTCCGTTCGTCCGTCTGTTGAAATAACGCTAACTTCCGAACGAAAAAAAAACTATCGCTTGAAACTAGGCACAATCTGTTGCCATAAAATAAAAAATTCCACAATATAAATCGAACCCCAGATGTGAATTGCGTAGAATCTTTAAGCAAAAATTGTTCTATATCAAAGGCAGACGGTGAATATTTGGTTTCTGAAAAATAGTAGGTCAAATGTAGTGCAGGGTATACAAATTTTTTAAGCAAAGATTATAGACTTTGTTTTAATTAAAATTTCATAGTTTTAAAGAAATTTGTCTTTAATATTTTTAAATTTCGCACTAGGTTCCGTAATCTTTAATGTGTTTTTCAGTGTGTGCAAAATTTCAGAAATTTCGGAGTAAAAATTTGGCCTTCGTCGCCATATGAATCTAAATCGGGCGAATAATACGTATGGCAGCTATACCTAAATCCAAACCAATTTTTACCAAATTTGCCACACATGGGTCAGAATGTCATATCTACTATCTCCGCAATATTTTATGTAACTCGGATTAAAACTTTGGCCGCGGTTGTCATATAAGTTCATATCTGGCAAAAGATATATGAGGTAACCGTATCTATATCTGGACCGATTTCGACCCGACTCAAAATAGGTACTAGTGCCGCTTTTGTACGAGTACTTATTTATTTTTAAAGAACTCAATTTTAAGTTTTTATTCTGAAGTCTAAGATTAGGATAATTATTATTATTCATTCAATAGAATCAATAAATGCGACCTAGCCTTTGATAACAAAAATGTGTTCACAGGCAGACGGACATCGCTAGATAGACTCTTGGGTCGGCCCTGAGCAAATATTGCCAAACACACCATGTGCCTATCCCGTCGCATTCAGGGTATTGCAAATATATGCTCTAACTTATGACACCCTGTTTCATATAGTAATTCAGAGTATAATCCTAAGAAATAATGAGACGGTGACGGCAAAAGATGTTCCGAAGCATAAACTTTCGATTCCCTCCCATACACCAAGGAAAAAGGAAAGGGTCATATCTTTGGAAGAGTAGAACTTTGCAATGTCAGGAAAAAAGGCATGACCGCCAACAATCAAAGAAATACGATGGGACTATGTCAATTTCAGTATTCTAAGCAGCGTTGCTACAATGAATTTTTATTTTGGGCCAAAATTACACCAAAATTTGTACCAGCGGACCATTTTTCCAACTTAAATTAATATCATTTAAATGTTAAAAATTTGCCAAAATTTACTTCGATAGAAAAGTTTGTCATAATTGCATTTCTATAGAAAATTCTGTCAAAATTTTATTTCTATAGAAAATTCTGTCAAAATTTTATTTCTATAGAAAATTTTTGTCAACATTTGGTTTCGATAAAAAATTTTGTCAAAATTTTATTCCTATACAAAATTTTGTCAAAATTTTATTTCTATAGAAAATTTTGTTAAAATTTTATTTCAATAGAAAATTTTGTTAAAATTGTATTTCTATTGAAAATTTTGTCCAAATTTTATTTCTGTAGAAAATTTAAAAAAAAAAATATTTCCTTAGAAAATTTTGTCAAAATTTTACTTCTATTGAAAGTTTTGACAAAATTTTATTTCTGTAGAAAATTTTGTCAAAATTTTATTTCAATAGAAAATTTTGTCAAAATTTTATTTCTATCAAAATTTTTGTCAAATTTTTATTTCTAAAACGTTGTCAAAATTTTATTTCTATACAAAATTTTGTCAAAATTTATTTCTATAGAAAATTTAGTCAAAATTTTATTTCTATAGAAAATTTTGTCAAAATTTTAATTCTATTGAAAATTTTGTCAAAATTTTATTTCTGTAGAAAATTAAAAAAAAATTATTTCCGTAGAAAATTTTTTCAATATTTTATTTCTACAGAAATTTTTGTCAAAATTTTATTTCTATAGAAAATTTTGTCAAAATTTTATTTCTATAGAAAATTTTGTCAAAATTTTATTTCTGTAGAAAATTTTGTCAAAATTTTATTTCTACAGAAAATTTTGTCAAAATTTTATTTCAATAGAAACTGTTGAAACAAATACTGATTTGGCAAAAATGGACTAACATCAACCAAATTCTATTTGGTTCGACCATAGGACCAAATTTAAAAATTAATAATTTTTATACCCACCACCTTAGAATGGTGACGGGGGTATAATAAGTTTGTCATTCCGTTTGTAACACATCGAAATATCGATTTCCGACTATATAAAGTATATATATTCTTGATCAGGGAGAAATTCTAAGACGATATAACGTTGTCCGTCTGTCTGTTGTAATCACGCTACAGTCTTCAATAATGAAGCAATCGTGCTGAAATTTTGCACAAACTCGTCTTTTGTCTGCAGGCAGGTCAAGTTCGAAGATGGGCTATATCGGTCCAGGTTTTGATATAGTCCCCATATAAACCGACCTCCCGATTTGGGGTCTTGGGCTTATAGAAATCGTAGTTTTTATCTAATTTGCCTGAAATTTGAAATCTAGAGGTATTTTAGACCATAAAGAGGTGTGCCAAAAATGGTGAGTATCGGACCATATTTTGGTATAGCCCCCATATAGACCGATCTCCCGATTTTACTTCTTGAGCTTATAGAAACCGCAGTTTTTATTCAATTTGCCTGAAATTGGAAATCTGGAGGTATTGTAGGACCACAAATACGTGTGCCAAAAATTGTGAGTATCGGTCCATGTTTTGGTATGGTCCCCATATAAAACGACCTCCCGATTTGGAGTCTTGTGCTTATAGAAACCGTAGTTTTTATCCAATTTGTTTGAAATTGGAAATCTAGAGGTATTTTAAGACCATAAAGAGGTGTGCCGAAAATGGTGAGTATCGGTCCATATTTTGGTATAGCCCCCATATAGACCGATTTCCCGAGTTTACTTCTTGGGCTTCTAGAATCCGAAGTTTTTATCCTATTTGCCTGAAATTGGAAATCTAGAGGTATTTTCGTGTCATAAAGAGGTATGCCGAAAACGGTGAGTATCGGTCCATATTTTAGTATAGCCCCCATAAGAACGATCTCCCGATTTAACTCCTTGGGTTTCTAGAAACCGTAGTTTTTATCTGAATTGCCTGAAATTGTAAATATTCTGGTATTTTAGGCTCACAAAACGTGTATCGGATTAAGTTTTTATTGGTCCATTTGGTAATGCCTCCATATAGACCGACTTCACTTCACAAAAATGGTTCTTATAAATCCAGAATCTGATATAGTCCTCATAGGTGAAATCTTAAAATTTATCTTCGGGAAGTGTCCTCAAGTCCTCCTGAAATTTCAAAGGAAACCCTAATATTTGGTTCATGGTGGTGGGTATTTAAGATTCGGCCCGGCCGAACTTAGTGCTGTATATACTTGTTTGGACCAATTTTGGTCCGATCGTACTAAAATGGCAACCCTGACTCTGAGCTTACTTTCGCATGATATTATATTTGTATATATGGTCTCCGAATAGAGACCATCCTTTGTTTAATAATATATATTCGTCGTTGTCGGTCGTATTTGTTTCAATAAATGACATGGCCAAACATAATGAATAACTGGATTTTAAATCACCGTAATTAATCAAAATATCTTCAAACAAAATACTACTCCAGTTTCTTGAATCTTAAATCAAAATACAAAATAATTTAATTATCGCCAACATTTATTTGGTTAGCTACTGAATCTCGAAAGATTCCCATGGTCGTTCAGTCAGCAGTCAGATAAACTTACCAAATGTGGAAAAACACTTGTTCATCGCTCCAGGAGATTAACCAAATGATAGCAATAGAATCAAATGGTATTGAGGGTTGCTGGGGAGGCCATTGTATTTTTTTCTTATTTCTTTTTTTCAGCCCGTTTTGTAAAGTATGTAATTATGGTGCTACCGAAGAACAAACAGATCCAATTCTAAGATAGTTTTGTCTTTTTTTGTAGTCCAAACGGCATAGCCATTGATGATCTATGACTTGGGGTTTTGAGGGCTTAGAAAGGAAAAAGCGATGGTTAGACAAAAAAGGGTAAAGAAAATGGATAGAATTGGGAAAAAACTGAAATGGCATCGGATTTATTGTTTCATTCACACAGCATCCCTAACTATGGAATCGCTTAGGAAGATTGAATTCACAAAAATTAAGTCATCATCATTATGTTCCTGTCCTCTCGTGGTTGGTTGTGTATACAATAATCCCCGCCATGTGATCGGTTAAATGGTCATAACTCGCCACTTGAGTGGCGCATCATGACATATTTCAAAAATCCAAAAGAAAAGAAATGAATGAATCCATTCGATATGATGCCATAATTTCTTCATATTTGTAACTGGGACTGGACAAAGACAATGGAATGGGCTGGCACTCTATCGTCTGATTGTAATCTCATGTATTCACATTTGTTTGTTGTTCAGATATCATGGTACTTTACAAAAGATTTACATTTTAATCTCATCATCAACAGATGGCCGCAACAGCCAACAACAAGTGAGACTACCGATGTTATCATAAATGCTTCTTATGTTTCATTTATAAATTCGTTATTTGAAGTTGAATTTTGTTATTATTTCCAGCTTGAAGGCTTTTCTCCAGTCAATGAGACTGATGACTTTTTAATGATGAATGATTTCAAGTTGACATTTGAGGAGATTTCATTTCCTCTCTGAATGGCATTAATTATACGAAGACCTGTGGTACCATATCATAGGCTTATGTTGGAATTTCACATTTAATTATATGATAACGTGATAACATTGATGGTAATGTAATATACAGATGTGATTTTTTTTGTTTGTTTCTTATTATGGTATGATATACGGAATAATTTACAATGTTATAGAACAAATATATATGTGATTTTATTGCTACTTGGTAAGCAATGTCCAAACACTAAGAGGGTGTATAAGTTTGTGTCCTAAGTCTTTTGTTTTGAGTATAGCTTTACACACCCAGAGAAGGAATATGATCAACACAAAAATAGTTTAAAAGAAAAATTTTATTTTTGCATGGAAACCATGTAACATGTTTGACCATATGACCATGTTATTTTCTCAGAAAAGAAGTATCTGATTTCGGCATATATGCGACAAACGTTAGTTCATAAAATGTTTGAGACATATTTGAAAAACGAAAATTTCATTGGGCTGTGGAAAATTTCTGTAAAAAACAAGTAAGGAAAGTCTAAAGTCGGGCGGGGCCGACTATATTATACCCTGCACCACTTTCTAGATCAAAATTTTCGATACCATACCACATCCGTCAAATATGGGTGCTATATATCAACGTCTGTCCCAAGTACATACATTTAAATATCACTTTTGGACAGAATTTGATAGACTTTTACAAATTCTATAGACTCAAAATTTAAGTTGGCTAATGCACTAGGGTGGAACACAATTTTAGTAAAAAACAAGTAAGGAAAGTCTAAAGTCGGGCGAGGCCGACTATATTATACCCTGCACCACTTTGTAGATCTAAATTTTCGATACCATATCACATCCGTCAAATGTGTTGGGGGCTATATATAAAGGTTTGTCCCAAATACATACATTTAAATATCACTCGATCTGGACAGAATTTTATAGACTTCTACAAAATCTATAGACTCAAAATTTAAGTCGGCTAATGCACTAGCGTGGAACACAATGTTAGTAAAAAAACAAGTAAGGAAAGTCTAAAGTCGGGCGGGGCCGACTATATTATACCCTGCACCACTTTGTAGATCTAAATTTTCGATACCATATCACATCCGTCAAATGTGTTGGGGGCTATATATAAAGGTTTGTCCCAAATACATACATTTAAATATCACTCGATCTGGACAGAATTTGATAGACTTCTACAAAATCTATAGACTCAAAATTTAAGTCGGCTAATGCACTAGCGTGGAACACAATGCTAGTAAAAAAAAAATATGGGAAACATTTAAATCTGAAGCAATTTTAGGAAACTTCGCAAAAGTTTATTTATGATTTATCGCTCGATATATATGTATTAGAAGTTTAGGAAAATTAGAGTCAGTTTTACAACTTTTCGACTAAGCAGTGGCGATTTTACAAGGCAAATATTGGTATTTTGACCATTTTTTGTCGAAATCAGAAAAACATATATATATGAGCTATATCTAAATCTGAACCGATTTCAACCAAATTTGAAACACATGACTATATTACTAATTGTACTCCCAGTGCAAAATTTCAACCAAATTGGGCCAAAATTCTAGCTTCTGGGACCATATAAGTCCATATCGGGCGAAAATTATATATGGAAGCTATATCTAAATCTGAACCGATTTCAATCAAATTTGGCACACATGACTATACTACCAATTGTACTCCTTGTGCAAAATTTCAAGCTAATCGGGATAAAACTCTGGCTTCTGGGTTCATATAAGTGCATATCGGGCGAAAGATATATATGTGAGCTATATCTAAATCTGAATCGATTTCAACCAAATTTGGCACGCATAGCTACAATTCCAAATCTACTCCCCGTGCAAAATTTCAACCAAATTGGGCAAAAACTCTGGCTTTTAGGACCATATTAGTCCATATCGGGCGAAAGATATATATGGGAGCTATATCTAAATCTGAACCGATTTCAATCAAATTTTGCACACTTGACTAGACGACTAAGTGTTAGGTTTGTACAAAATTTCAAGCAACTCTGGCTGCTGGGTCCATATTAATGCATATCGGGCGAAAGATATATATGGGAGCTATATCTAAATCTGAACCGATTTTTTCCAAAACCAATAGGGTTCTATTCTGACCCAAATTAGGAACATGTGCCAAATTTGAAGGCGATTGGACTTAAATTGCGACCTAGACTTTGATCACAAAAATGTGTTCACAGACGGACAGACGGACAGACGGACATGGTTATATCGACTCAGGGACCCACCCTGAGCATTATTGCCAAAGACACCATGTGTCTATCTCGTCTCCTTCTGGGTGTTACAAACATATGCACTAACTTATAATACCCTGTTCCACAGTATGGCGCAGGGTATAACAATGAGGCTTCTGGATTATGAAAGTAAATAAATAAATGAAATGAAATGAAATGAAAATTGTACTATAGACAATTTTTTCCACAAATATAATTTAATTTAGCGAAAAATATTCCTATGACAGGTGAAATATAATATTTTTGCACAGTGCAAACACTTTTTATACCCTCCACCATAGGATATACCCCCATCCTATTCTTATACCCTCAACCATAGGATTGGGGGTATATTAACTCATTCCGTTTGTAACGCATCGAAATATTGCTCTAAGACCCCATAAAGTATATATTCTGCGTCGTGGTGAAATTCTGAGTCGATCTAAGCATGTCCCTCCGTCCGTGCGTCTGTTGAAATCATGCTAACTTCCAAACGAAACAAGCTATCGACTTGAAACTTGGCACAAGTAGTTGTTATTGATGTAGGTCGGATGGTATTGCAAATGGGCCATATCGGTCCACTTTTACGTATAGCCCCCATATAAACGGACCCCAGATTTGGCTTGCGGATCCTCTAAGAGAAGCAAATTTCATCCGATCCGGCTGAAATTAGGCACATGGTGTTAGTATATGATCTGTTAGAACCATGCAAAAATTGGTCCACATCGGTCCATAATTATATATATCCCCCTTATAAAACGATCTCCCGATTTGGCTTGCGGAGCCTCTAAGAGAAGCAAATTTCATCCGATCCAGTTGAAATTTGGTACATGGTGTTAGTATATGGTCTCTAATAAGTATATATAGCCCCATATAAACCGATCCCCAGATTTGACCCCCGGAGCCTCTTGGAAGAGCAAAATTCGTCTGATTCAGTTGAAATTTGGTACGTGGTGTTAATATATGGCCGCAAACTCCCATGCAAAAATTGGTCGAAATCGGTCCATAATTATATAGCCCCAATATAAACCGATCCCTAGATTTGTCCTCCGGAGCCTCTTGAAGGAGCAAAATTCATTCGATTCGGTTGAAATTTGGTACGTGGTTTTATATGGTCTCTAACAACCGTGCAAAAATTGGTCCACATCGGCCCATAAGTATATATAGCCCCATATAAACCGATCCCCAGATTTGACCCCCGGAGCCTCTTGGAGAAGCAAAATTCATCCGATCCGGTTGAAATTTGCAACGTGGTGTTAGTATATGGCCGCTAATAACCATGCCAAAATTGGTCCATATAGGTCTATTGTTATATATAGCCAATCCCCAATCACACAAAAATTGGTCCATATCGGTTCATAATCATGGTTGTCACTCTAGGGAGCAAGCGTGGTGCAATGGTTAGCATGCCCGCCTTGCATACACAAGGTCGTGGGTTCGATTCCTGCTTTGACCGAACACCAAAAGTTTTTCAGCGGTGGATTATGCTACCTCAGTAATGCTGGTGACATTTCTGAGGGTTACAAAGCTTCTCTAAGTGGTTTCACTGCAATGTGGAACGCCTTTTGGACTCGGCTATAAAAAGGAGGTCCCTTGTCATTGAGCTTAACATGGAATCGGGCAACACTCAGTGATAAGAGAGAAGTTCACCAATGTGGTATCACAATGGACTGAATAGTCTAAGTGAGCCTGATACATCGGACTGCCACCTAACCTAACCATGGTTGTCACTCGAGCCAAAAATAATCTACCAAAATTGTATTTCTATAGAAAATTTTGTCAAAATGTTATTTTTATGGAAAATTTTGTCAAAATTTTATTCCTATAGAAAATTTTGGCAAAATTTTATTTCTATAGAAAATGGTGTCAAAATTTTAATTCTGTAGAGAATGTTGTCAAAATTTAAATTCTATTGAAAATTTTGTCAACATTTTATTTCTATAGAAAATTTTGTCAACATTTTATTTCTATTGAAAATTTTGTCAAAATTTTGTCAACATTTTATTTCTATAGAAAATTTTGACAAAATTTTATTTCTATAGAAAATTTTGTCCAAATTTTACTTCTATAGAAAATGTTGTCAACATTTTATTTCTATAGAAACTTTTATCAAAATTTTTTTCTATTGAAAATTTTGTCAAGCTTAATTATATACGTATTTAATCTGCCTTTTGTCCTTTAATATATAGCACATATGGACTACCTTGCAATTTAGAAGGCGGAAGTTTTAAGATACCTTGCCATCGGCAAGTGTTACCGCAACCCAAGTAATTCGATTGTGGATGACAGTCTTCAGTAGAAGTTTCTACGCAATCCATGGTGGAGGTTACATAAGCTTCGGCCTGGCCGAACTTACGGCCGTATATACTTGTTTTGTTTATTATAACAAAATAATGTTCTCTAAATTTTCCCACATGATTAAGCTATCAGACTTAGGGTTGTTTTCCGCAAATAAATAAATAAATAAACATATTTTTTGCATTGTTCCCAACGTTACGACAATTTTTTTTGTCTTCATCATAATAATAAATGATGTTCTGTCAAAGTCATATGGGCCCCATTATACTAATATGCCCAGGGCCTCGAAAAGGTTAAAGATGGCCCTGCATTTGAGGCGCAGTCGCGGTCAATATTTGCATAAAATAATCTTCAAAAATTTAATTATATGGATCGTAGTATAGATTCAAATAAAGATTTCACGCATTTGTTGAAATGTATGTGCCTTTTTAACCCTTTTACTACCGTTGTCCACTACAAAGGACATTCGAAAGCGACATCAAACTCTGACTCCCCACTTAGTTCCGATTTATTTCTCGATTTTATTTTAATCTAAATAACTTATAAATATTTTTTATATTGTGAGCACAAAAATTCATTTTTATGAACTTCTTTTACAATAAACGAAAAATACAAAATTTTGAGACCATTTTTCTACTATATGTCTCTACGCGGACGAAAAGACTGTTTTCCATATGTTTGGGTTTAAAAATTATATGTGTGGAACTCAAATTTTTTAACACAATATTTTTAAGTGCAAGCATATAATGTTCATAAACTAGCATAACATGATTGGGACATATATGTTAATATGTTAGAACATATTATGTTTGGGACATAAAATGTTTGTAAATATATGCTTCGCCAATGTGGTATCACAATGGTCTAAGTGAGCCTGATACATCGGGCTGCCACTAACCTAACCTATATGCTTGGTTGCAAACATATATTAATTCAGAAATAGCCTATAAATATTTATGTGTTTGGAAAGAGAGACCTAGAGAGTATGCTACAACTAAAATAATGGAAGTAACCAGTTGGCGACTTAAAAATATATATACACAAACAAAATTTCATTAAAATTTTTTCTACCAGTGTAGGCCTTAGGTGAAACATAATATGTTTTAACAATATAAACAATATTTTGTTTGTACCAATCCTGAAAATATATATGCTTGAAGCAAAATGTGTTTGGGGTATATGGTACAGAAGCGATTTTTTTGAGGGTGTAGTAAATCGACATTCATACAAAAACTATAGCTGATATTTTTATACCCACCACCATAGTATGGTGACGGGGTATAATAAGTTTGTCATTCCGTTTGTAACACATCGAAATATCGATTTCCGACTATATAACGTTTATATGTTCTTGATCAGGGAGAAATTCTAATCACGCTACAGCCTTCTATAATGGCGCTATCGTCCTGAAATTTGGCACAGATTCGTCTTTTGTTTGCAGGCAGGTCAAGTTCGAAGATGGGCTATATCGGTCCAAGTTTTGTATATAGTCCCCATATAAACCGACCTCTCGATTTGGGTCTGGGCTTTTAAAACCCGTAGTTTTCATCCAATTTCCCTGAAATTGGAAATCTAGAAGTGTTTTAGGACCATCAAAGAGTGTGCAGAAAATTGTGCCTATCCGGATTTTGCTTCTTGGGCGTCTAGAAACTGTATTTAAAACCCGATTTGCCTGAAATTGGAAATCTAGAGGTGTTTTAGGACCATAAAGAGGTGCGTCGAAAATGGTTGGTATCGGTCCACGTTTTGGTATAGACCCCATATAGACCGATATCCCAATTTTACTTCTTGGGCGTCTAGAAATTGTATTTACAACCCGATTTGCCTGAAATTGGAAATCTAGAGGTGTTTTGGGACCATAAAGAGGTGTGTCGAAAATGGTTCGTATCGATCCATGTTTTCGTACAGCCCCCATATAGATCGATCTGCAGATTTTATTTCTTGAGCTTCTAGAAACTGTATTTACTATCTGATTTGCCTGAAATTTTAAATCTATATTTATTTTATGACCACAAATAGGTGTGTCGAAAATGGGGAGTATCGGTCCAAGTTTTGATATATCTCCCATATAAACCGATCCCCCGATTTGAGAAGTTGAGCTTCTAGAAACCGTAGTTTTCGTTCGATTTGCCTAAAATTGGAAATTGAGATGTATTTTTGTATTTTAGAATTTTAGCCCCCATATAAAACGATTTCCCTAATTTACTTCTTGGACTTATAGAATCCGTAGTTTTTATCAAATTTGCCAGAAATTAGAAATCTAGAAGTATTTGAGGACCATAAAGAAGTGTGTCGAAAATGGTCCGTATCGGTCCATGTTTTGGTATAGTCCCCTTATAGACTGATCGCACGATTTTAGATTTCGTACTTTTTACCCAATTTGTCTGAAATTGGAATTCTAGAGGTATTTGAGGAACATTAAGAGATGTGTCTAAAAATTTTGAGTATTGGTCCAGGTTTTGGTATAGCCCCCATATAGACCTACCTCCTGGATTTATTTCTTAGGCTGCTAGAATCTGAGTTTTTATCCACTTTGCCTGAAAATGTAAATATACTGGTATTTTAGATCCTCAAAAATTTGTATCGCATTTATTTCTACCGGTCCATTATGTACGACTCCTCGATTTTACTCCTCGTTATCATTTAAATAATGTCGGTAAAAATCTACGGATTTAAGATTTCAAATCAAGGCTTTTTTCCATCATTTACACGATATGCTTATGATTTCTCTAAAATTCAATCAAAATTGTTTCTTATAAATCCAGAATCTGATGTTAAGATTCTACCTATGAAGACTAGATAGGTAGAATCTTTAAATTTATCTTCGGGGAGTGTACTTGTTGAGTTGACCTGCTTAGGAGAATATCTGTCATCAAACCTCCTTAAATCCTACATACGAAGAGTTTTCAAAGGAAACTATTATATTTGATTCGTGGTGGTGGGTATTTAAGATTCGGCCCGGCCGAACTTACTACGGTATATACTTGTTTCGGGTACTTTTTTCTATCGTTTCTCACACTTCGAAATATATTATAGGCCAAATAGTGTTTATATTCGCATGACCATTTGGTCACAATTGAAATGTCATATTTTCAGAACAAACTCATATAGCCCTTGAAGTAATTGCTATTAGTGCAAGTAAAACCAGAAGAAAAATTTATGTTTTATTTCTGTAGTGAAAGGTTCAATGTTTTTTCCTAAAAATCACCCCTTCTGTTTGTGGAATAACTTCAAATATTCTTGAAAGCCCTTAGCAGCTTACCTTACCAAACATACTTCATTACTAAATAACATTGGAAATCCCCAACTGATCAACTCATTATGATAAAAGGTATAAACTAAGGATGCAAGAGATAATTATCACTCCTTTAAAAAGGACTTCAATAAACTGCAAAATATGCGTCTAATTGATGGAATCTAAGATAGAAATCGAGAAATATCCAAATAGCAAAAGTGCATATAAATCTAAATCCATCAACAGAACATCCTTATATTAGCGTAACGAAATACAAATGAGTCTTAAGCCATGGCGCTAACATGAAAAGGATAATCCAGGCGTCTGTAGAAACCAACCGTATGCATTTCTAGTTCGATATAAACCCAAAATGAGATTTAACCCAGTACTCTGGTGGCTGCTTGTTGTAGGCCAGGGAATATAATCCAACATATAAGAATTAAATTAAAGCAGAACTTGGTCATTAACCAAAGCCAAGCCCACATGGCTCAAAATAAAGGCACAGTGGGGTGGATTAAAATTGAAAGATGGCCATGCAATGTAGTGGCATAGCGACACAGCAGGTAGCTGTCAGTGGCAGTGTCAAGACCATGTAGGTATCTACAGCTACCTTTGGTGGCGATGGATATCGTAAGCCTAGGGTTAAGGTTTGCTGGATCAAAGAGGCATATACACCAGATTCGAGAATAATTTAACAATCAGGCCATTAACGCCTCCACGGAAGTGGACACTAAGCCATGAATAGACCCTGGATATGGTAGACATAGTGAGTCATTAAGAAAGCATATAAGGAAATTTTTAGTATGAAAATGAAAGGAGTAGAATCACTTAGCATATGACCTTGTCAGATTGGTTTGTATCCGTTGCCATTAAAGGATTTTTGCCATAAAATTTGTTATGCTTCGCAAAATTGTCAAAGCATAACAAATTGTTGAAATGTTGAATGTCAACTATTTGTAAATATTCAATTAAAGCATATCCTTGAGAAGTCTTTCGTCATGTTTGTTTTATGATCACTTGAGTTTTTGAGATTTTGGAAATTTCTCAATAATTGGATGTTTGGCGCCTGTCTTTGCTCCTGATTCCTTTTGGCCGATACCGATAAAAGTTATGATGTATTCTCTTAGATGACCTATAGCTCATTCCTCGCCGGTAGGTGTTAACTTTTCTTTGTGGTTTGTTTTTTGTATGGTCGTTTTTCTTTCCCTCATAATTATCAATAAATTTAACACAAACACTTCACAGCGAACACAGTGTCTTTCTTTTGTTTCGGCAATGATCTTTTATTGACTGTCTGTTTCATTGAAAAAGGTCGCTGTTGCAGATGCAGTGGTCCTCACTCAACACGAAATCGTCATGAAACAACACCAATGTTTCGAATAAAAAAACCCCGAATATTCAAAATGAACAAAACCTTCTTTTTTTCGGGTAGACTTTAAAGATGCCGACATTGGCGCCAAATACTGAAGACAGCATAAATCATATCATTCGTTATGAATGAACGGCAGAATGATACAAAACTCTGGCCCAAAACTAAAAACGAACAAAAACGATCAAACTTGACAAGGTGTATGTTTCATAATTTTCATATTTCAAATTTTAATTCACTTGTATGGTCTAGATAGTTAGTTTTAACTTGCTATTCACAAATGCCATAATCATAGAACACACTAAATTGTAATATAAGAAAATTGGATTTAGTATCGGTCGATTTTTATTATACACTCACAAAAAAAATATACGCCAAAAATCCAGTGAACTCACCAGTGCTCTAAAATCAATATAACTTTATTTGAGTGCATATAAATTATAATTTTGTTAAAATTCCCCAAATAAAGTTTACTTTACCTTAATAATTTTTTTATTGTACGTTAGCTAAATGAATTAAAAATAAGTATATCTCCGATCGGCCGATCGGCTTTGCTACGCAAGCCAAATCTGGGAATCGGTTTATATAGGGGCTATATATAATTATGGACCGATGTGGACCAATTTTTTACATGGTTGTTAGAGACCATATACCAACACCATGTACCAAATTTCAGCAGGATCGGATGAAATTTGCTTCTCTTTGAGGCTCCCCAAGCCAAATCTGGGGATCGGTTTATATGGAGGTTATATAAAATTATGGACCGATGTGGACCAATTTTTGCATGGTTGTTATAGACCATATACTTCCACCACGTACCAAATTTAAACCGGATCAGATGAAATTTGCTTCTCTAAGACGCTCCGCAGGCCAAATCTGGCCGTCGGTTTATATGGGGGCTATACGTAAAAGTGGTCCAATATTGCCCAATTGCAATACCATCCTACATTACAACAAGTATATACAGCACTAAGTTCGGCCGCGCCGAATCTTAAATACCCACCACCATGAACCAAATATTAGGGTTTCCTTTGAAATTTCAGGAGGGCTTGAGGACACTTCCCGAAGATAAATTTAAAGATTTCACCTATGAGGACTATATCAGATTCTGGATTTATAAGAACCATTTTTGTTTGAGTTTTAGAGGAATCATTAACATCTCTTGTAAGTGTGCAAGAAAATTATAAAATAACGTCTTGATTTGAAATTTTAAATCTGTAGAAGTAACATCTGGAAATTTTACATTGAGTTTCAAGCAATTTTCATGATCAGTGCGCCTTCTACACCCTCAAGAAGTGAAGTCGGTCTATATGGAGGCATTACCAAATGGACCGATAAAAACTTAATCCGATACACGCTTTTGTGAGCCTAAAATACCAGAATATTTACAATTTCAGGCAAATCAGATAAGTACTTCGGATTCTAGAAGCCCAAGAAGTAAAATCGGGAAACGGTCTATATGGGGCTATACCAAAATATGGACCGATACTCACCATTTTTGGCACACTTCTTTATGGTCCTAAAATACCTCTAGATTTCCAATTTCAGACAAATTGGATAAAAACTACGGTTTCTATAAGCACAAGACCCCAAACCGGGAGGTCGTTTTATATGGGGACCATACCAAAACATGGACCGATACTCACAATTGTTGGCACACGTATTTGTGGTCCTGTAATACCTCTAGATTTCCAATTTCAGGTAAATTGAATAAAAACTGCGGTTTCTATAAGCCCAAGAAGTAAAATCGGGAGATCGGTCTATATGGGGGCTATACCAAAACATGGAACGATACTCACCATTTTTTGAACACCTCTTTATGGTCATAAAATACCTCTAGATTTCAAATTTCAGGCAAATTGGATAAAAACTACGATTTCTATCAGCCCAAGACCCCAAATCGGGAGGTCGTTTGATATGGGGACCATTCCCAAACATGGACTGATACTCACAATTGTTGGCACACGTATTTGTGGTCCTACAATACCTCTAGATTTCCAATTTCAGGTAAATTGAATAAAAACTGCGGTTTCTATAAGCCCAAGAAGTAAAATCGGGAGATCGGTCTATATGGGGGCTATACCAAAACATGGAACGATACTCACCATTTTTTGAACACCTCTTTATGGTCATAAAATACCTGTAGATTTCAAATTTCAGGCAAATTGGATAAAAACTACGATTTCTATAAGCCCAAGACCCCAAATCGGGAGGTCCCCATGACCATTCACAAACATGGACTGATACTCACAATTGTTGGCACACGTATCTGTGGTCCTGTAATACTTCTAGATTTCCAATTTCAGGTAAATTGAATAAAAACTGCGGTTTCTATAAGCCCAAGAAGTAAAATCGGGAGATCGGTCTATATGGGGGCTATACCTAAATATGGACCGATGCTCACAATTTTTGGCACACGTATTTGTGGTCCTATAATACCTCTAGATTTCCAATTTCAGGTAAATTGAATAAAAACTGCGGTTTCTATAAGCCCAAGAAATAAAATCGGGAGATCGGTCTATATGGGGGCTATACCAAAACATTGACCAATACTCACCATTTTTGGCACACCTCTTTATGGTCATAAAATACCTCTAGATTTCAAATTTCAGGCAAATTGGATAAAAACTACGATTTCTATAAGCCCAAGACCCCAAATCGGGAGGTCGGTTTATATGGGGACTATATCAAAACCTGGACCGATATAGCCCATCTTCGAACTTGACCTGCCTGCAGACAAAAGACGAGTTTGTGCAAAATTTCAGCACGATTGCTTCATTATTGAAGACTGTAGCGTGATTACAACAGACAGGCAGACAGACAGACAGACAGACAGACAGACGGACAGACGGACATCGTTATATCGTCTTAGAATTTCTCCCTGATCAAGAATATATACTTTATATAGTCGGAAATCGATATTTCGATGTGTTACAAACGGAATGACAAACTTATTATACCCCCGTCACCATTCTATGGTGGTGGGTATAAAAAGCATTGTCCGGTATCCTATTTTTAAACGCTTTTTTGCTTTACAGTCAAGATATAAAACGTCAACAAATTTATAGACGGTTTCATTAATTTTGAAGAAAGAAAGGTAAACTTGACTTTGAGCAATTTTAATGCAATTGTAGAAAAGAGCATTTATGATTTATCGGGCGATACAAATGTATTCGAGATATAGGACAATTAAGAGTAATATTAGTAAGAGTAATATTTACAATTTTTGCTACTTAGCAGTGGCGATTTTTATAAGGATATTGGTTAGATCTCGCCAAGATATGTGGTCAAAGTTGGGTTGATATATTATTTGGCCGTCGCGCGATATTTCCATATGTCGGAGCATTATTAAAAACTTAACCATTCTGTGTCTGACACTTCAGTTTGTAGGATATGACTACGATATGGGAAAAATATCACAGAATTTTGTGTAAAATGTGGGTATTTTTTTTTTTATTTGACACACTTAAATAGCATATTAAGTATATTTTCTGTGGAAACTATCGAGTCAATTGGAGAAAAATCCCATTGAAACTTGGTCTAAAATATGAAACATTCTACCATATATCGCCAACTCTGGCATATATGTGGGAGCTTTATCTAAATCTGAACCGATTTTGACCAAATTTGACATGCATAGTTAGAATAATAATTCTGCTATCTCGGCAAAATTTCACGAAAATGGGTGTATAACTTTGGCTTCAGTGGTCATATGAGTGTAAATCGGACGAAAGATATATATGGGAGCTATATCTAAATTTGAACCGATTTCAACCAAATTTAGCACATTTAACGTTACTATTAAACGCACTCCTTTTGCAACACTTTTGAGGTCACATAAGTGCAAATCTGATGAAAGATATATATGGGTGCTATATTTAAATCTGAACCGATTTGGCTGATATTTTGCATATTTAACGAGAGCCCCAAAATATTTGGCTGTGCCAAATTTTAAGAAAATATGTTGATAAATACGTAAATTATGAGCAGATCGGTGATAAATATACATGACAGCTTTATCTAAATCAGAACCGATTTTTTTTTTCAAAATCAATAGCGATTGTCTTTGTGGCAAAGTAAAACTCTGTGTCAAATTTGAGGACGATCGGACTTACGATAAACTGCGAGCTGTACTTTGCACATTTTTACATATACAGATAGACAAACGGACATCGCTAAATCGACTCTGAATTTAATTCTAGGACGATCGGTACACTAGGTTAGGTTTGGTATTCAATGTTAAGCTCAATGACAAGGGAACTCCTTTTTATAGCCGAATCCGAACGGCATTCCACATTCCAGTGAAACCACTTAGAGCTTTGAAACCCTCAGAAATGTCATCAGCATTACTG
Source organism: Haematobia irritans (assembly GCF_050003625.1). Taxonomy (NCBI): domain Eukaryota; kingdom Metazoa; phylum Arthropoda; class Insecta; order Diptera; family Muscidae; genus Haematobia; species Haematobia irritans. Next base: position 93,215,187 of record NC_134401.1, on the reverse strand, counting down.
AGGTGGGATAATCCACCGCTGAAAAACTTTTTTTTGTGTTCGGTCATAGCAGGAATCGAACCCACGACCTTGTGTATGCAAGGCGGGCATGCTAACCATTGCACCACGGTGGCTCGGTACACTAAACGATGGGTCTCAGACTTTTCCTTCTTGGCGTTACATACAAATGCACAAACTTATTATACCCTGTACCACAGTAGTGGTGAAGGGTATAACAATAGATGTAAACTTGTTTTCCAGAATCAAGTAAGCAAAAATCCAACTTACAAGAAAATTGATTCTAGAATCAATACCAAAATCATTAATAAACAAGTACAAACGGCCGTAAGTTCGGCCAGGCAAAATCTTATATACCCTCCACCATGGATTGCGTAGAAACTTGTACTACAGACTGTTATCCACAATCGAATTACCTGGGTTGCGGTAACACTTGCCGATGGCAAGGTATCTTAAAACTTCTTAAATTGTTAGTCCATACGGGGTATATATTGAACAAAAAAAGGCCGATTAAATACGTATATAATTCAGTTTGACAAAATTTTCTATAGAAATAAAATTTTGTCAAAATTTTCTATGGAAATACATTTTTGACAAAATTTCCCATAGAAATAAAATTTTGACAAAATATCCTATAGAAAAAAAAATGGAAATAAAATTTTGACAAAATTTTCTATCGAAATAAAAATTTGACAAAATTTTCTATAGAAATAAAATGTTAGTAAATTACTTTTGGCGATATGGACCAATTTTTGTGTGATTGGGGATCGTCTATATATAACTATAGACCGATATGGATTAATTTTGGCATGGTTGTTAGAGACCATATATTAACACCACGTACCAAATTTCAACCGGATCGGGTGAAATTTGCTTCTCTAAGAAACTCCGCAAATCAAATCTGGGGGTCGGTTTATATGGGGGCTATATATAATTTGGACCGATATGGACCAATTTTTGCACGGTTGTTAGAGACCATATACTTACTCCACGTACCAAATTTAAACGGGATCGGGTGAAATTTGCTTTTCTAAGACGCTCCCCAAGCCAAATCTATGGGACCCACCGTGGTGCAATGGTTAGCATGCCCGCCTTGCATACACAAGGTCGTGGGTTCGATTCCTGCTTCGACCGAACACCAAACATTTTTCTCAAAATGTGGAATATGAGTTAGTTCAATTTTCGACCTCATTCTTGCTATAAAACAGTTTACTTTTTTCTGTGTGCAATTCTCCTTCTTTCTTTTTTACTTTTCTTGGTATCAATAATAAAATCATTAATGTATAGACAAAATCTTTGGAACTGGGAATGCTTTTTCAGTGTAAACATGGATCGACTTAAAACAAATTCAACGCAAATCTTTGTGGAGCTAAAGTAAAGATTTCCACTTTCAATCAAAGTGGATAAAAAATGCGATGTCAAGAATCTGGGGGCTACACCAGAACATAGACTAATATACACCGAATTCGGCAACCTATTTCAGGTGAATCAGGTAAATCGTATAAACATTGCGGTGGCGATGGTCAAGAAACTCAATTGTGCCAAATTTCAGGATGATTGCTACATTATTGAAGGCTGTAACAAGATCACAATAGACTGACAGCCGGCCAGACGGATATCGTTATATGGTCTTAAAGTTTCTCCCTGATCTTTCTATATTTTGAGGTGTTACAAAGGGGCCCGGCAAACTTGTTGTATCCCCATCACCATTCTTTAGTGGTGGGTATAAAAATGTGCACAAAATAAAGCATTTGAGATATTTAGAAAATAGAATACATAAATATTTACATAATTTAACTTTTCTTTTCTTTTTTTCAGTGTAAATGGATTTAATAATTGTGTCACACCATTAGTGAATTTAATATTTTCTCTATTTTCTTTTTTAATTTGTTGATAATATTGATATTTATTTTTTTTTTCACATCCATAGATTCGACATGTGTTTGTGTCTTAAGTCTTTTGTTTATTTGTATGTCAAACGTTTCTCAATACTCCTAAAAAGCTAATATTAAAAAAAACACTTATTGTTTGAACAAATACATTAGAGAAACATATTGATTTTCCGAAACAATAAAATTAAAAGCCCTGGTACTAACTCCATAGAGAGCATCATTAATGATGTGATATTAGTGGGCCTACTAAAAGTCTGCTTTTCTGCATGGACCAAGTTGGTCATAAATGTAGAACAGTGCATTAAGACAAACGACACCACAGCAAAAATACCGCCAAATTCATGTGAAATCATTAATAAAATATATTGATGGTACTGGGGCATGGGCTGGACAGAAATAGAGGCCGAACACGAACCAAAGCAAGACGGTTTACTTTTGTACATGTGTGTGTATGCGTGTATATTATAGAGTGCCCTTAAGCGGAATGTTTGCAGAATGGCGGCTAGATGGAGCATTCATGCAAACATACACGAAATTTCAAATATAAGCCGAAGGAACGAAAAAGGTTTGAAATTTTATTTTAGGTTTCACCACCTTGGTCTCCACCCCAAAATAATGTGATCAGCAAGGCGGGGGGATGGTGATGGTAGTTTCATTGCAATGAAAGATCCCTATGTCAAGGAAATAAAGCTGAGCCATAAGATGGCATGATGGACTTAAGAAGAAATAAAACGAATCATATTTAAGGCCTACCGGAATCCAAAAAGCCCCTATCCATAAAACGAATGATGATTTGTTTGGGACATTTGTTATATTTCGTTGTTGTTGTTGGTGCACATGATAATGATGTTGTTGTTATTGGAAGCCCTGTTGAAGTCATTTCATTTGAAATAAATCGCGTGCTGTACTGGAGGTCTTCAAAAACGCTTACGAGTTGCTGCCTTCCAGCGTTTTCTTTTTTTGGATTCGTATGGCCAAGATGCTGACGATGAAGGTTGCTGATGACGTCTACGATGATGATGCCGCCATTCGTGATCTTTTTGGCAAACTTGCAGCTTCTGCTGGAGTTGCCGCCTCTACTGTCGTCGTCATTGTTATTTTTGTTGTTTTTTTATTCCATTGAAAGGGCTGCTTAAAAAAAAAGTTGTTTCAACTTGAAAACTTTTACGAGGCCTTACCAACGATGTGCTTGTCGTGTTAGTGGCAGTTCTCCAGCTATGTCAGAGAACTCATAGATTGTGGCAGCAACCTAAGATGAGGACTTCGTTGCAAGCAGAATAACATTTTCCAAAATGGGTGTAAACCGTTGGAAGAAGAGTAGTGGAGTAGTACTTAGCCGTAGGCTAGAATACGAATGCTTCAATATCAGAACCTAAAGCTTTAAAATCCTCATCATTATTCAGAGTCATATGATGCCATATTATTTTTCTTCTTTCATTCATGGACTTTAGTTAGGGATGTTTTGCAGCTAAATACCTCGAACTTCATTGTCTTATGCCGCTTATCAACAATTCAATGCTGCCCCTTTGTTTCTTAGGTATGGGTAGAATACTTAAAGCAGTTTTATTTTCGAAGTTAATGATGTTGATACTTTGGTGTTTAAGTTAAAGACTAAATACGGGTACAATTGATATTTTTCGAGGGGGTAATGTTTTATTATGCACAACCCTCTGGCCATGGTGAGTATAATGCGATGGGGCAAAGTTCAAAGTTTAACTCGTTTTTGACATGAGAGTCATTGCCAACAAGTAAGGAGGAAGCTGGTCGAAGCCCATTGATAATTTGAATCATCGAAATTTAGAAATGAGATGCTTAGAGTTAGTCGAAAAAAAAGATATAAAAGTCGGGTGCAATCTAAATTGAACAGAATAAGAATCGAGAACTTTCAGCAGTGTAGTAGAAAGTTGGCCACATTAGGATGAACGTACAGGTGTGACTTTGTCAACCCACTCTGGGTTGGTAATTTATGCCTCCCACGATATCGAAATGAAGCTATACAAAAACAAGTAAGGAAAGTCTAAAATCGGGCGGGGCCGACTATATTATACCCTGCACCACTTTGTAGATCTAAATTTTCGATACCATATCCCATCTGTCAAATGTGTTAGGGGCTAGATATAAAGGTTTGTCCCATATACATACCTTTAAATACCACTCGATCAGGACAGAATTTGATAGACTTCTACAAAATCTATAGGGTTAAAATTTAAGTTGGCTAATGCACTAGGTTGGAACACAATGTTAGTAAAAAACCAGTAAGGAAAGTCTAAAGTCGGGCGGGGCCGACTATATTATACCCTGCACCACTTTGTAGATCTAAATTTTCGATACCATATCACATCCGTCAAATGTGTTGGGGGCTATATATAAAGGTTTGTCCCAAATACATACATTTAAATATCACTCGATCTGGAAGAATTTGATAGACTTCTACAAAATATATAGACTCAGAATTTAAGTCGGCTAATGCACTAGGGTGGAACACAATGTTAGTAAAAAACAAGGAAAATGTTGGTATTTTGACCATTTTTGTCGAAATCAGAAAAACATATATATGGGAGCTATATCTAAATCTGAACCGATTTCAACCAAATTTGGCACGCATAGCTACAATGCTAATTCTACTCCCTGTTTCAATTTCAACTAAATCGGAGTTAAAAATTGGCCTCTGTGGTCATATGAATGTAAATCGGGCGAAAGCTATATATGGGAGCTATATCTAAATCTCAACCGATTTCAACCAAATTTGGCTATAATGCTAATTCTACTCCCTGTGCAAAATTTCAACTAAATCCGAGCAAAAAATTGGCCTCTGGTGTCATATGAGTGTAAATCGGGCGAAAGCTATATATGGCAGCTATATCTAAATCTTAACCGATTTCAACCAAATTTGGCACGCATAGCTACAATTTTAATTCTACTCCCTGTGTAAAATTTCAATTAAATCGGAGTAAAATATTGGCCATCGTGTTCATATGAGTGTAAACCGGGCGAACAATATATAGGGGGGGCTATATCAAAACCGAACCGATTTCAATAAAATTTGGCACACTTTACTATAGTACTAATTGTTCTTCTTGTGCAAAATTGTAAGCAAATTAGGGTAAAACTCTGGCATCTGGGGCCATATAAGCCCATACCGGACAAAATATAAATATATGGGAGCTATATCTAAATATTAACCGATTTCTTCCAAAATCAATAGAGTTCTATTCTGAGCCAAAATACATACTTGTGCCAACTTTGAAGTCGATTGGACTAAAACTGCGACTTAGACTTTGATTACAAAAATGTGTTCACGGACAGACGGACATGGCTATATCGACTCAGGAGCCCACCTTGAGCATTTTTGCCAAAGACACCATGTGTCTATCTCGTCTCCTTCTGGGTGTTGCAAACATATGTACTAACTTATAATACCCTGTTCCACATTGTGGCGCAGGGTATAAAGATCAATATTATGGAGTTGCCAATTTAACAACAAAGTATGAAATAAAGATTTTTGACTTGCAAAGGCTGGATGGTCCTAAAGAATTACCCATGGAGATTTTCATACACTGAAAAAAAGTAAACCCACCAGTAAAAAACATTTTACTTAATTAAAAAAAATATTAATTTTAGAAAAATTTAACTAAACTGTATTAGAAACGCCGATGTCACGCCGATTTCACAAAAATAAGTAAATAATTTTCGTCCGTCTGTTGATATCACGCTAACTTCCGTACAAAACAATCTATCGACTTGAAACGTGGCACAAGTAGTTATTGATGTAGGTCGGATGACATTGCAAATGGGCCATATCGGACCACGTGCAGACTCCATATAAACCGACCCCAGATGTGGCGTGCGCAGTCTCTTAGAGAAGCAAATTTCATCCGATCTGGTCGAAATTTAGTATGCAGTGTTAGTATATGACCGCTAACACCCATAATTAAATATAGCCGCCTTATAAATCGATCTCCAGATTTGACCTCCGGAGCCTCTTGGAGGGTCAAATTCAGTAGAATTCGGTTGACATTTTACGCATTGTGTTAGTACATTCACGGAGCCACCGTGGTGCAATGGTTAGCATGCCCGCCTTGCATACACAAGGTCGTGGGTTCGATTCCTGCTTCGACCGAACACCAAAAGTTTTTCGGCGGTGGACAAAGCTTCTCTAAGTGGTTTCACTGCAATGTGGAACGCCGTTCGGACTCGGCTATAAAAAGGAGGTCCCTTGTCATTGAGCTTAACATGGAATCGGGCAGCATTCAGTGATAAGAGAGAAGTTCACCAAGTGGTATCACAATGGACTGAATAGTCTAAGTGAGCCTGATACATCGGGCTGCCACCTAACCTAATCTAACCTAGTACATTCAAACTAGAGTGAACCCTAAATTTTACTTAAGCCATTTAAACTATGTTTGAGTTCACGGAATTGTATGTTTTTAGAAGGTTTTCTTGACTTTAATAATTTTTTTTGCGAACGTTAGTTAAATAAACTAAAAAAGAGGAAAAATTATACACAAATGAAGAATAAAGATTTAATAAATTCATATCTCCTAAAAAATAGTTCAGAATTTCTTAACATTTTTAAAATTCGTATAGCTCTAAAGATATTTCTGCAATTTTGAACTCCAATGTTTTCCTTCTCACTATGAAATTTCTTTTACAAGTGAAAAAATTATTATGTCTAATAAATGTTCTTGAATTTGTCGACATATGTTTATATATTTTTGCGAAATTGGAAAATGTTGTGAAATTGACGTGACATCTGCGTTTGTAACACAACAGTTTAGTAAAAATTCTAAAATTACACGCACAGTAAAAAACATGGTTGGACATGGTTGCCGCATCCATTTAATGCTTATATAGAGCATGTAATTGTCGCGAAAACCATATATTTTGTCTTTGTAAAAATAATTTTCGAGCGGAGAAAAATATATGTTGGCAATAAGCACTTAAATGGTTCTCAAATGCCGCAAACATGTTCTATTATTTAAATGATAGAATACGGTCGGGAAAATCATGTACCTGACTTCAATTTTTTTACTTTTTTGCAGAGAGAAAAGTATTTTTATAGGTTACGTATAGACATGTCTAGAACCATTACATGGCCATATAGACCATGTACATTGTTTTCGTGAGCATTTAATTTTTTAATTTTTTTGCAGCGAAAATAATTTTATAAAAAAAATTGCGCAGGTACACACGATTTTCAATTTGCGCGTCAGTTGTGTGTTTATTGTTTCTTGGAATGGACGGAGAATACGGAATTACTGTGTTTTGTGTTAATTTATTTATTCAGAAGTGGCACGTGGTTTCATGTGAACACAAAAAAGGAAAGTGTAATTGGAAAAAAATTTACCTGTTTTTTGTTCTGCATTTTGATATATGGTATAACTTATTTTTATTTGCAGTTACAGTTACATTTGATGGGCACGAAATAAATTTGGAATGATCACTTATTGTTGAAATTGAACCAAAATAGAATGTGTAAAAATATGTGATGTTTGCTTGCGCGACATAGTAAATACATATAAACAATGAATTAGTTTATATATAAATAAAAACAAATAAATAAAGTTAAATTTGTGTTTTCTTTTCTCAAGTGGCGTCCTTTTTTCGACGACGACAAAGGTTTTTTCATAAAGATCAAAACATTTTAGGTTGTGACCATGTTCTTTTAACTGGAAGAAAAACATGTTTGACGAATACCATAACATATTAGATCGTGACCATTGTCTTTTAATGGAAAAGAAATTATTTTTATCAATATAATAACATTTTAGATGAGGACAATTTTATTTTTCTTAGAACCATGTTCATTGGGCCAACATGGTTGCAGGTGAAAATGTTAAATGGTTGCTGCAAAAATAACTCCTATCATATTATTTTGCTCTTCGAATATGATTGTGTCAATCATTTCTTCTCTGCGTGTAACGGTTGCCACTGTTGGTAGAATTCTACCAAAAATGTTGGATTGAAGTTTTGGTAGAGTTTGCAAAATATTCCTATCCACCTAAGAGTTACTTCAATTTTCTATAGAAATAAAATTTTGACAAAAATTTCTATAAAAATAAAATTTTGACAAAAATTTCTATAAAAATAAAATTTTGACACAATTTTCTATAGAAATAAAATTTTGACAAAATTTTCGTGGAAATAAAATTTTGGCAAAATCTTCTTCAGAAATAAAATTTTGTCAAAATCTTCTTTAGAAATAAAATTTTGACAAAATTTTCTACAGAAATAAAAATTCGACAAAATTTTCTACAGAAATAAAATTTTGATAAAATTTTCTGCAGAAATAAAATTTTGACAAAAAAAGATTTCACCTTAAAACCATGTATTTACTAAACTACAAGAGTGGCTTAACCAACAGAGGAAAACTATGCTTGTCAAATTTACTTAGGCAAAGCCCTGTAGACTGCAAGATGGTTGGATGGACAGCCGTTTCGGAATTACCACATCACTCGTCAGCATTCTCTACTTGCAGCAAAACTATCAACCAATTATCAGAATAAATTAGCGTAATTCACTAAACCCAAAAAGAATTACACTTGAACTTCCAAAAAAAAGCTTTTGATAGTAGGTAGAAATAAAATCTTGACAAAATTTTCTTTAGAAACAAAATTGTGACAAAATTTTCTTTAGAAATAAAATGTTTAAAAAATTTTCTACAGAAATAAATTTTTGACAAAATTGTATACAGAAATAAAATTTCGACAAAATGTTCTGTGGAAATAAAATTATGACAAAAATTTTTATAGAAATAAAATTTTGACAAAATTTTCTATAGAAATAAAATTTGGACAAAATTTTCTATACGAATAAAATGTTGACAAAATTTTCTGTATAAATAATTTTTATACCCTCCACCATAGGATGGGGATATATTAACTTTGTCATTCCGTTTGTAACACATCGAAATATTGCTCGAAGACCCCATAAAGTATATATATTCTGGGTCGTGGTGAAAATCTGAGTCGATCTGAGCATGTCCGTCCGTCCGTCTGTTGAAATCACGCTAACTTCTGAACAAAACAAGCTTTCGACTTAAAACTTGGCACAAGTACTTGTTATTGATGTAGGTCGGACGGTATTTCAAATGGGCCATACGGTCCACTTTTACGTATAGCTCCCATATAAACGGACCCCCAAATTTGACTTGCGATTGCTCTAAGAGAAGCAAATTTCATCCGATCCGGCTGAAATTTGGTACATGGTATTAGTATATGGTCTCATATAAACCGATCCCCCGATTTGGCTTGTGGAGCCTCTAATAGAACCAAATTTCATCCGATCCGGCTGAAATTTGGTACATGGTGTTGGTAGATGTTCTCTAATGACCATGCAAAAATTGGTTCACATCGGCCCATAATTATATATAGCCCCCATATAAACCGATCCCCAGATTTGACCTCCGGAACCTTTTAGAGGAGCAAAAGTCAACCGATCCGATTGAAATTTGGTACGTTTATATGGTCTCTAACAACCATGCAAGAATTGGTCCATATCGGTCCATAATTATATATAGCCCCCATATAAATCGATCCCCAGATTTGTCCTCCGGAGCCTCTTGGAGGAGTTAAATTCATCCGATCCGATTGAAATTTGGAACACTGTGTTAGAATGTTGTCTCTAACAAACACGAAGCCCCCATATAAACCGTTCCCCAGATTTGATCTCCGGAACCTCTTGGAGGAGCAAAATTCATCCGATCCGGTTGAAATTTGCAACGTGGTGTTAGTATAAGGCCGCTTATAAACATGCCATAATTGGTCCATATCGGTCTATAGTTATATATAGCCGATCCCCAATCACACAAAAATTGGTCCATATCGGTTGATAATCATGGTTGCCACTCGAGCCAAAAATAATCTACCAAAATTTTATTTTTATATTGTCAAAATATTATTTCTATAGAAAAATTTGTCAAAATTTTATTTCTATAGAAAATTTTGTCAAAGTTTTATTTCTATAGAAAATTTTGTCAACATTTTATTTCTATAGAAAATTTTGTCTAAATTTTATTTCTATAGGCAATTTTTTCCAAATTTTATTTCTGTAGATTTTTTTTCCCAAATTTTACTTATATAGAAAATGTTGTCAAAATTTTATTTTGTCAAAATTTTATTTCTATAGAAACTTTGAACTTAATTATATACGTATTTAATCGGCCTTTTTAGTTCAATATATACCACGTATGAACTATGTGGTATATATTACGGTCTTAGGAAGTTTTACGATACCTCGCCATCGGCAAGTGTTACCGCAAACCAAGTACTTCGATTATGGATGACAGTCTTCAGTAGAAGTTTCTACGCAATCCATGGTGGAGGGTACATAAGCCGATATATAAGCCTGGCCGAACTTACGGCCGTATATACTTATTTATTTTTTTTTTTTTTGGTATCTTCTTCAATCGTTATTGTTGTTTTGATTTCAGCTTAAAATCATGCATTGACTATACTACAAGAGTATATTAACTAACAAAGGAAAATTATATTTGTCAAATATATTTGGGCAAAGCCCTTTAGACTGCAAGATAGTAGTATGGACTGCCGTTTCGAAATTACAGCAAAACTATCAACCTTTATCAGAATAAATTCGGGTAATTCACTAAACCCAAAGTAAATTACTCTTGAACCTTCCGAAAAAAGTTTTCGGTAGCCGGCTTGGGCTAAATAAAATTGTATACAAATATATCACTTTTCCTTTGCCAATGTCAAATTATTGATTGACAGTGCAGTTGGCCAAGTTTTCTATTGAAATAAAATTTTGACAAAATTTTCTATAGAAATGAAAATTTTCAAAATAAGATTTTTTCGTTTGGCAGTTTTATGGTCAATTTTTGGTAGATTATTTTTGGCTCGAGTGACAACCGTGATAGTGATTCTGTAAACCCAGAGAAGGACTATAATCACATCAAAAATGTTTCAAGAGCAAAATGTTATTTTTAGACAGAGAACAAGCAACATTTTTGTCTTTAGCTCAACATTTATATAAGACAATATCGCAATATCGGATTTATATATTGCTTCCATATATATGTGTTACTAAATTATCATGAAACATTTCACAATATTCTCATTTATAAAGAGATCTTATTAAAATTTATCTAAGGGTAATACCTTTAAACACCTCTTGTATGTGCAAAATAAGAGCAATATCGTTCAAATTTATATAATGCTGCCATATATATGCACCATTTAATTTTTTAAAATACCGACATAGAATATAGAAGTGCAAAGTATCAGCCCCATAATTTAAAATTTAAGCTTATCTGCCAAATACTTAGGTTTACTAATTCGGTAGGGGTGATTTAGGATATAATATAGTTGTCCCAGTCATATTTTCTAATTTACTCGCTCTTTTATCTAACTCCATATGGACTGACTTACAATTTTGAAGACAATGTTAAGAAGTTTTACGATACGTCGATATCGCCAATTATTACCATAACCGCAGTAATTCGATTGTGGATGACAGCCTTTACTAAAACTTTGTACCAAGAACTTTATCTAAGAATTTGCCTTTGATTAAAAAAACTTTCGGTTTTGGGCCAATATTAATGTATTGCGATTTTAGCTAAGGTTTTCTGTTTAGAATTTATCGTAATTTCGAAACAATCACGAAATCTTTGTGGGCAATTTCCCATTGCCATTTGGATAAATTGAATCCCCCTGAGGCAATGACAGTGATGACATCTCTCACAGATCAGTATGGCATCATCGAGTGATTGTTGCGAGTTCCATTTTTATAGATCTCAAGTCAGCATTAGAGTTTTTTTCATTTCTGTATATACATTAAGCTAGTAAGGGTATTTGATTTTGAGTGAGAAGACATGGCATTTGCCACCTTGAATTGAAATTGTTTGGGGGAAACTTTTTTGTGGTGTTCTCGAAATCTTAGTTAGCTATTGAATTTCATGTTTTTCTGTCTTATTTCGCTTTGTTTATACTTCTTTGTGCGAATGAAACAATCAAATCACGCAAAAAAAAAACACCTAAAAACAAGAACCTTGAGACACGCAAATCAAAAGCAATGAAAATCTGACTCCACTTTCAAGTTGGGGATTTTGGCAAAGAACGTAATCACAAAATGAATTCCATCACATGATAAATGGCGTTTTCATTCTATTTAAATTTTTAGCAACACAAAACTAAATTTGAATCTCGATTTATAGGCAATACCAACATCCCCTTCTACGCCTAAGGGCATGACTGAAAGACGATGAAGTTTTTTTCTCTTACCCCGCCTTGAATTTGTCCAGTTACACACTACACAACGTAAGGACATTTTGCGCATGCGCAACCACTTTTTCAACGAGTGATTGGTACAAATTAAACACATATTCATAGATGCTAATAATGTTATGGATAATGCACTGAAAACATATCTGGGGTTGCTTGCAAATATTTTCAAATTATTTGTTTGAGTAATTTGGAAGTTTCTTAGAAATTGCGTTTGTTGAATTGTCTTGCATGTTTGCATGGGGATAGATGGACAGACAGACAGACAGATGAGCGCACGGAAGAATGGACGGACAAGTGAACGGATGTATGTACAACAAAACTGTGTCTGGTATGACCGGTAGTTGTTGTCTTTGTTGACTGACTGACTGGCTGGCTGGCTTGTAGTCTGTTCGTGTATATATATCGCTCACTTATCGTGGAAAGGAGCGCCAATGGCGCTGTCAAAATCTAACAAAACATAAGCATAATGACTTTTGTGAAGGTTGTTTTTTTTCGTTTTACACTGAACAAAATGTATGTATCAATGACCTTTAAAATTGTAATAAATAATAAATAAGTGTTTCGAGACGATTCGTTCCTCTAGAATGAAACTAAAATAACATTTTTGTAACACATCGAAATCACATCTAGCGATATCCGTCTGTCTGCCCCGCTATCGACTTGAAATTTTACACAAGTAGTTGTTATTGATGTAGGTCGGACGATATTGCATATGGGACCACTTTTACGTATAGCCCCCATATAAACGGACCCCCAGATTTGGCTTGCGGAGCCTCTTACAGAAGCAAATTTCATCCGATTCGGTTGAAATTTGGTATGTGGTGTTAGTAAATGGTCTCTAATATTCACGCTAAAATTGGTTCATATTGGTCCATAAATATATATAGGCCCCATATAAACCGATCCCCAGATTTTGCTCGCGGATCCTCTTGGAGGGGTCAATTTCATCCGATCCGGTAAGTATTAGGTATGTGGTGTGAGTATCTAGTCTCTAACATTCACGACAAAATTGGTGATAAGAGAGAAGTTCACCACTGTGGTACCACAATGGACTGAATAGTCTAAGTGAGCCTGATACATCGGGCTGCCACATAACCTAACCTAACCTTATACCCTCCACCATAGGATGGGGGGTATATTAACTTTGTCATTCCGTTTGTAACACATCGAAATATTGCTCTAAGACCCCATATAGTATATATATTCTGGGTCGTGGTGAAATTCTGAGTCGATCTGAGCATGTCCGTCCGTCCGTCCGTCCGTCTGTTGAAATCACTCTAACTTCCGAACGAAACAAGCTATCGACTTGAAACTTGGCACAAGTAGTTGTTATTGATGTAGGTCGGATGGTATTTACAAATTTAATTTAAAAATTTAATCCGATCCGGCTGAAATATGGTACATGGTGTTACTATATGGTATCTAACAATCATGCAAAAATTTGGTCCACATCGGTCCATAATTATATATAGCCCCCATATAAACCTATCCCCCCGATTTGGCTTTCGGGGCCTGTAAGAGAAGAAAATTTCATCCTATCCGGCTGAAATTTGGTACATGGTGTTAGTATATGGTCTCTAATGACCATGCAAAAATTGGTCCACTTCGGTGCATAATTATATATAGCTCCATATAAACCGATCGCCAGATTTGACCTCCGGAGCCTCTTGGAAGACCAAAATTCATCTGATTCAGTTGATATTTGGTACGTGATGTTAATATATGGCCTCGAACACCCATGCAAAAATTGGTCGAAATCGGTCCATAATTAAAGATAGCCCCCATATAAATCGATCCCCAGATTTGTCCTCCGGAGCCCCGTGGAATAGCAAAATTCATCGGATTCGGTGTAAATTTGGTACGTGATGTTAGTATATGGTATCCAACAACCATGCATGATTTGGTTCATATCAGTCCATAATTATATATAGCCCCCATATAAACCGATCCCCAGATTTGACCTCCGGTGCCTTGTGGAGAAGCAAAATTCATCCGATCTGGTTGAAATTTGGTACGTGGTGGTAGTATATGATATTTAACAACCATGCCAAAAGTGGTCCATATATAGCCCCCATATAAACCGATCCCGAGATTTGGTTTTGGAGCCTCTTGGAGGAGTAAATTTCCTCCGAGTCAGTTGAAATTTGAAACATTGTGCTAGAATATGGTCGTTAACAACCATGCCTAACTAGGTCCATATCGGTCTATAGTTATATATAGCCCTCAGATAAATCGATCCCCAATCACACAAAATTGTATATAGCCCCCATATAAGCGGCCCCCATATTTCAATTCTGGCTCCCTACGTACCGTGCAAAAGTCCATATCGATTCGTAATTATTTGTAGACTTACCTACACATACCTTTTTGTCTAATATATACCACGTATGTACTACTCACAATTCAGAAAACGATTTAAGATACCACAACCCAATTAATTCGATTGTGGATGACAGTCCTTCGTAGAAGTTTCTACGATATCCATGGTGGAGGGTACATAAGATTCGGCCTGGCCGAACTTACGGCCGTTTATACTTGTTTATAGACTCTCATATATATACAGATCAAGATCTGAATTACATACGTATTTAATCGGCCTTTTTTGTCAAATGTATACCCTGTATGGACTAACCTACAATTTAGAAGACGATGTTAAGAAGTTTTAAGATACCTCGCCATCGGTAAGAATTAGCACAACGCAAGTAATTCGATTATTGATGACAGTATTAAGTAGAAAGTTCTACTACGCAATCCATGGTGGAGGGTACATAGGATTCGGCCTGACCGAACTTACGGCCGTATATACTTGTTCCAATTAATATTGCGACGAAATTCTAAGACGATATAACGACGTCATTCTGTCGCTCTGGCTGTCTGTTAGTTGAAATCTTGGTACATCCTTCTATAATAAATCTATCGCACAGACTTGTCTTTTGTCTGCAGGCAGGTCAAGTTGGAAGATTGACTATATCGGTTCGGGTTTTGGTATAGACCCAAATAAACCGACCCCCCGATTTAGAGCCTTACGGTTCGATCTACCGATTTTGCTTCAAATATAGGCTAAGATTTACTTTGAGAATTTTGCATCTTCGCTTTAAAATTTGTTTGGAATATTTTTTACTTTGAAGTATCTGAATAATTTGGATTTTTAATCATCGTAAAATCAGAATGAAAATTCCTTAAATGAGATCTGTATCCTAATTTTAATTTTATTGTTCCTAGATTTATAGCTACGTAGGTCCCTAAAATTGTCTTTATTTTAGCCAAGCCATATCTTTGTTTGGGAATCAATACAAAAACCTTAAGGGAAGGGCATTTCTACCCGATTTGCCATAAAATTGAAATCCAGAGGTGTTTTATGTCCACTCCTTGGGCATCAAGATAGGCTTATAGGCCTCATGAAACTTAGTCCAAAAACCTAAATGAAGTAGGTGTATAAAAAAATTATATGGAAAACCACTACACCAAATCGTTATGTTTTTTGGAGATCAACTTTATTTTATTTTTGGGTTCCCGTTTACATAATATAACTAGACTCCAATATTTCTAATGGACATGGGAAATTGGGGTTTTCATTTTGGGATTATGGTTCTTTTTCAAGTGGGTCATATTTTCGCATTCTGGGATTTGACAATGGTGACAAGTATACTCTTTTGTTGTTCAGAATAGTGCTGTATCGCATCAGATTTGCTTTTTGCCTGTACGAATTTCGTCCAGGGTTTAAGACTTTCTCCTATGGACAGATTCCCAAGAAGTTCGTATTCAGAATATTTTTTTTCTCAAAAATGCATATTTTTCCATTAGTTAGGGTTTGCAAAGCCTTTTAAATCAAAAATGCAAATGAGCCCTATTTTCATTTGGGGTCCATTTTCAAGCTTCAGCACATTTTTAGGCCTAATTTTCATGGGGCTCATATTTATTACGAATCGTTGCCCCACATTTGTGCCCCACTTGGCCTTTTAGATGCCGCAGTTTTTATCCGATGTTCTTGACATTTTGACGTATTTTAGGCACGGTTGCCATTCGAGCCAAAAACAATATACAAAAATTTCAAGAAGCTTCTACCAAAAATCTACAAAATTCAAAATCTTATTTTAGAAGTTACATGAAACTATCAATCATGCTGTATAGAAATTACCTAATATAATTTTTTTTATTAGAAATTTTGTCAAAATTTTATTTCTATGGAAAATTTTGTCAAAATTTTATTTCTACGGAAAATTTTGGCCAAATTTTATTTCTATCAGAAAATTTGTCAAAATTTTATTTCTATCGAGAATTTTGTCGAGATTTTATTTCTATCGAGAATTTTGTCGAGATTTTATTTCTATCGAAAATTTTGTCAAAATTTTATTTCTATCGAATATTTTGTCAAAATTGTATTTCTATAAGAAAATTTGTCAAAATTGTATTTTTATCGAAAATTTTGTCAAAATTGTATTTCTATAGAAAATTTTGTCAAATTTTTATTTGTATCGAAAATTTTGTCAAAATTGTGTTTCTATCGAGAATTTTGTCAAAATTTTATTTCTACGGAAAATTTTGGCCAAATTTTATTTCTATCGAAAATTTTATCAAAATTGTATTTCTATCAGAAAATTTGTCAAAATTTTATTTCTATCGAGAATTTTGTCGAGGTTTTATTTCTGTCGAGATTTTATTTCTATTGAATATTTTGTCAAAATTTTATTTCTATCGAAAATTTTGTCAAATTGTATTTTTATAAGAAAATTTGTCAAAATTGTATTTCTATGAGAAAATTTGTCAAAATTGTATTTGTATCGAAAATTTTGTCAAAATTGTGTTTCTACCGAGAATTTTGTCAAAATTTTTGAGATGGACATTTTGCAAAATCTACCAAAACATCAAGAATTGTACCAAGAGTAAAACATCTATCATTTTTGGTAGAATTCTACCAACTGTGGCAACCGTTATTTTAAGTCTACAGAGACCTATTCAGATTTTAGTGTATATGTTTTGACAAAGCCCCATTAGGACCGATATTCGATTTTGAATTCTTGGACATCTAGACATAACATTTTTAATCCAATTATCCTGAAATTGGATATGTCAAGGTTTGTTTATATCGGTCAGTGTTTGATATGAACCCCATATATATCGGTATTCCGATTTAACTTCTTGAGGGGTTATAAGGCGGAAATCGCCCGAAAGTAGAAGTAAACTCAAACAAAACTTAAAAGTGGTTCTTTAAATCCACACTGAAAAAATATTGTCGTGAGGCCAAGGATTTCATGTCCTTAAGATAGGAATGCAAATTTTGCTTAGCATAGAAGACGCATTTTTCTAATATAAAGTTTTTTTTCCTTGTTCAAAAGTCGATAAACTTTTCAATGATGCCGGATTGTCCTTATAATTAAGTGATTTGACTTAAAAATGGGTATCATAACATGAAAGAAAACACTTTTGGATTAAAGTCAACTTGACTTTAATAATTCATACAAATTCTTTAAAATTAATGAAATTGTATTTAAATTTGTTTTATTTTTGCAACTTGACTACAAAGCAAAAAATCATTCAAAAATAGGACATGTTTTGCAACACTTTATTTTAAAGACGTTTTTTACTTAAAACATAGCATACTTTCTACTGAAAGTCGAGTCTGTATTTGGAAAGTGAAGTTGTCGTTAACTCGTTTTTAAAGGATTTTGATAGCATACACTAAAAAAAGTTTACTTGGATCCAAATATTTTGACCTTCCCTTAAGGAGTTTGGTATTGATTCCGAGCCAAAGATGTGGCTTCATTAAAATGAAGACATTTTTAGAGACCTATCCGACTTTAATTCTAGGATCAATAAAATCAAAATTAGTATGCAGATCTCATTTATCGAATGTTCATTCTCTTTTCGCAGTATATTAATAAAGCTATTCACGTACAAACAAATGCCAGTTGAAAAATCCAAATTATAACAGATACTTCAAAGTAAACAGCGATTTCTTAATTCCAAAAAAAATTTTAAACCAAAGACGCTCAATATTTAAGTTAATTTGAGGACAATTTCTTTAAATCAAAAATGTGTTTCTTTACTTTAAGGAAAATTAGCCTTAGTTCAAAGACATGCGACTTTAACGGAGGGATGCGTAATCTTTAATATCACGTAAATATTTTTTTCAGTGTATGAAGAAAAAAAAAAGCTGAAAAAACAAAAATTTAAATTTGCTTCCTAGAAGCAAGTATACAAATTTTAAAGAGAATTGTGTCTTAAAAGTATCCTTACTTGTATTCTCCGCTTCTTTGGCTGGGAATCAATACCAAAATTGTTAAAGTAAAGACAAAATCTTTGAAACGGGGCATGCTTTTTTTTCAGTGCAGAATCTGATTTATTCTCCATATGTAAAAGCATCAAATTTTATTTCGGGGAACGTACCATCTTTAGGTAGTCTCTTTCATCAAATCCATCATAAATTCTATATAATTTCACCTAACCATCCACAAAAACACTATTATATTTGATTCATGGTGGTGGATATTTAGGATTCAGCGCTGCCGAACTTATGGCCGTATATCCTTTTTTAATAACATTTTGTGCTTTCCCAGGGCATTACACAGTTTGAATTTTAAGTCTAGAGATTTTGTAGAAGTGTAAAAATTTTTACCAAATCGGTTCAGATTTAATTATGTGTACAGTGAAACCTCTGAAAAGTGGATACCCACGGTCGCCTAAATTTTGTCCACCCTTGAGAGATCTTTAGCCTTTCCTTACCCCTTTCTTTTTTAATATATAGCCTAAAAAATCCATAAAAGAGATGCTCACGCATGTCACGACAATTTCGTTTTAATCTGAACTTAAAGCTTCATCCAGTCTAAAAATCAATTGTACTTGTTCTTCCAATAACTTCATTCAATCTTTATCACAATCCCAATTAAAAGGATATTGACCCATTATTTTGCTAAGTGTCTATTAACACTGTGATAAATACGAAATATAAGAAAACTCACTAGTCTCTCTATGCTGCCGTAAGATTCATTGGCAAGGATTGGAGATGTGTAGTAAACCTAACCTCAGATGATGGGTATTCCATATTACCAGGCGAGTCAAGAAAAGCTACGATAACCAGAAATGAGCACATAGCATGCTAATTTATGAAGTAGCAAATCCAAAGACATGGATGCAATAATTATACCTTCATATATAACTGCCACTACCACTACATACGAACGCACACTAAGCATGTTAACATTCACATGAATATGAATATGAGGAGCAATAATAGCAACCAAAAATCACATTGGTTGTGGAGCAACAATTTCCAATGGCCTCAGAACAAAATACCCCAGTATTCTGTAAAAGAAGTCATGGCAAATGGCCAGTGACCGTAATGAAGCACTTCATCGGTGGCTGAGCTCATACAGTAGCCAAGTTGTTGTAAGTATGGAGCAAGTTTTGAGGTGTTTCATATCTGACTGGTATGGTTGCAAATTTTCTTGACAATCCAAAGCAAGGAGTCCAATATCCAAGGCAACTTTTCTACGAATACATGACCAAGAGACAACCAGCATTGGAGTAGTCGACAATATTTTCAAATCAGGTGTATTAGCTCTATGTAAGAGTATGAGTGGTAGCAGTTTCCATCTAGCGTTAGCAAAACAGTGTTTACAGAACTGACGCCATGGACGAAGAATTTTTAAATTTATGGAAATTTTGGAATAAACACATTCACCGATAAGCTATAGACACCATATCTATTGGAAGCAAATCAAATAAAATTCTACAAATACAGATGATAAAACAGGACAAATTCCTACACTGCAAAAACAGTGAACTCACCAAAAAGAACTATTTTTGTTAATTTTTGAAAATTTAGATTATTTTTAGAAAATTTTAACTAAGTAGAATTGCAAATGCTGAATTCAAGCCGATATCATAAAAATAAATAAATATTTTTCGACAAATTCAAGAAAATTTATTCGCGATAAAGAATTCCTTTCACTTGTTAAAGAAAATTTTGTAGTTTGAATGAAAACAAGTATATACGGCCAGTTCGGCCAGACCGAATCTTATGTACCCTCCACCATGGATTGCGTAGAAACTTCTACGAAAGACTGTCATCGACAATCGAATTACTTGGGTTGTGGTATCTTAAAACTTCTTCGTTTTCTAAATTGTGAGTTATTCCATACGTGGTATATATTAGACAATACGTAGAGACCAAAATTGATATATGGGGTCGCTTATATGGGGGCTATATACAATTATGAACTTGATATGGACCAATTTTTGTGTGAGTGGGGATCGATTTATCTGAGGGCTATATATAACTATACGCCGATATGGACCTAGTTAGGCATGGTTGTTAACGGCCATATACTAGCACAGTGTACCAAATTTCAACTGACTCGTATGAAATTTGCTCCTCCAAGAGGATCCAAAACCAAATCTCGGGATCGGTTTATATGGGGGCTATATATGATTATGGACTGATATGGACCACTTTATGCATTGTTGTTAAATATCATATACTAACACCACATACCAAATTTCAACCAGATCGGATGAATTTTGCTTCTCCAAAAGGCACCGGAGGTCAAATCTGGGGATCGGTTTATATGGGGGCTATATATAATTATGGACTGATATGAACCAATTCCTGAATTGTTGTTGGATACCATATACTAACGTCAGGTACCAAATTTCAACTGAATCAGATGAATTTTGGTCTTCCAAGAGGCTCCGGAGGTCAAATCTGGTGATCGGTTTATATGGAGGCTATATATAATTATGGACCGATGTGGACCAATTTTTGTATGGTCATTAGAGACCATATGTTAACACCACGTACCAAATTTCAGCCGGATCGGATGAAATTTGCTTCTCTTAGAGGCCTCGCAAGCCAAATCGGGGGATCGGTTTATATGGGGGCTATATATAACTATGGACCAATGTAGACCAATTTTTGCATGGTTGTTAGAGACCATATACTAACACCATGTACCAAATTTCGGCCGGATCGAATGAAATTTGCTTCTCTTAGAAGATTAGCAAGCCAAATTTTGGGGTCCGTTTATATGGGGGCTATACGTAAAAGTGGACCGATATGGACCAATTTTTGCATGGTTGTTAGAGACCATATGCTAACACCATGTACCAAATTTCAGCCGGATCGAATGAAATTTTCTTCTCTTAGAGGATTTGCAAGCCAAATTTGGGGGTCCGTTTATATGGGGGCTATACGTAAAAGTGGACCGATATGGCCCATTTGAAATACCATCCGACCTTCATCAATAACAACTACTCGTGCAAAGTTTCAAGTCGATAGCTGGTTTCGTTCGGAAGTTAGCGTGATTTCAACAGACGGACGGACATGCTCAGATCGACTTAGAATTTCACCACGACCCAGAATATATATACTTTATGGGGTCTTAGAGCAATATTTCGATGTGTTACAAACGGAATGACAAAGTTAATATACCCCCCATCCTATGGTGGAGGGTATAACAAAATACTATCGTGAGGTCATTAGCGTAGCTAGACAATATTCCTATAGCCCCCCTAGCAAAAACTTTATAGACGGAACTTATAGGTTCAACTAATGTTTTATTTCATAAAATTGAATAAAAAAATAGACATCAAAATAACTCGACAATCAATTTATAATAAAGCAACGAAAAGTACCTTACGGGAAATTGGTGCAAATTGCCAATGACTGACCTATCAAAGAACTGGTACTTGTGCTCCAGTTAGTTGGAATTTTCACATATAGTGAAATAAAATTATCAGAATAACCTTTTGTTCGACATTTCGGGTTCATTTTTTTTTCATTTCGGGTTCGATTAGGACGTGAGGACACTTCCCGAAGATAAATTTAAAGATTTCACATATGAGGACTATATTAGATTCTGGATTTATAAGAACCATTTTTGTTTGAGTTTTAGAGGAATCATTAACATCTCTTGTAAGTGTGCAAGAAAATTATAAAATAACGTATTGATTTGAAATCTTAAATCTGTAGAAGTAAAATCTGGAAATTTTACATTGAGTTTCAAGCAATTTTCATGATCAGTGCGCCTTCTACACCCTCAAGAAGTGAAGTCGGTCTATATGGAGGCATTACCAAATGGACCGATAAAAACTTAATTCGATACACGTTTTTGTGAGCCTAAAATACGAGAATATTTACAATTTCAGGAAAATTAGATAAAAACTACGGTTTCTAGAAACCCAAGGAGTTAAATCGGGAGATCGTTCTTATAGGGGCACACGTATTTGTGGTCCTACAATACCTCTAGATTTCCAATTTCAGGCAAATTGGATAAAAACTACGGTTTCTATAAGCCCAAGAAGTAAAATCGGGAGATCGGTGTATATGTAGGGGCTATACCAAAATATGGGCCGATACTCACAATTTTTGGCGCACGTATTTGTGGTCCTACAGTACCTCTAGATTTCCAATTTCAGGTAAATTGAGTAAAAACTGCGGTTTCTACAAGCCCAAGAAGTAAAATCGGGAGATCGGTCTATATGGAGGCTATACTAAAACATGGAACGATACCTCTAGATTTCAAATTTCAGGCAAATTGGATAAAAACTACGATTTCTATAAGCCCAAGACCCCAAATCGGGAGGTCGGTTTATATGGGGACTATATCAAAACCTGGACCGATATAGCCCATCTTCGAACTTGACCTGCCTGCAGACAAAAGACGAGTTTGTGCAAAATTTCAGCACGATTGCTTCATTATTGAAGACTGTAGCGTGATTACAACAGACAGACAGACAGACGGACATCGTTATATCGTCTTAGAATTTCTCCCTGATCAAGAACATATATACTTTATATAGTCGGAAATAGATATTTCGATGTGTTACAAACGGAATGACAAACTTATTTTACCCCCGTCACCATTCTATGGTGGTGGGTATAAAAATCGATAATATTTGAAAAAAACGTTTCAAACAAGCGTTAGAATGCATTAAAAATCATAAAAAAGTATAAAAATTATTTATTTGGGAAAATATCACAAAATTTTTAATTCACATTCAAAACACTGAATTCAGATCACACCTTAAGAAGTGATGCAAATTCATTGCAACGGTTGTTGAAACGGTGGACATTCGTTTTATGACAAGTTCATATTATATTCATCGCTTCTCCGCCAATTTTGTACCACTTCCAGACCCAAAAAGAACATTTTCACTTCTTTTTTGGCGACGCTTTTTTGCAGCATTATTAAGATATTAATTTAAGAAAGAATAGTTTTAATATCAATTACTATTTTTTATTCAACTAAATCATAAGTTCAACCACAGCTTTATTTCATAAATATCAGACATCTACCACAACCCAAGTAATTCGATTGTGCATGAAAGTCTTTAGTGAAATTTTTTGCATTGTACGAGTATATACTTGTTTAATTTTTATAAAAATGTAAAATCGTAAATAGGTCTTCAAATTCTGGGGGGGCTAAAATTTTTCTGGGGGGGGGGTCTAAGCCCCCTCCCCCGAGGCCTTCCTACGCTTATGCGTGAGGTCAAAGATTTCATGTCTTTAAAATACGAATGCAAATGTTGCCTAGCATAGAAGACGCATTTCTCTAATATAAAGCTTTTTTCCTTGTCCAAAAGTCGATAAACTTTTCAATGAAATATTGTCCTTATAATTAAGTGGTTTGACTTAAAAATGGGTATCAGAACATGAAAGAAAACATTTTTGAGCTAAGGTCAACTTGACTTTAATAATTCAGAAAAATTCCTCAAAATTAATGAAATTGTCTTTAAATTTGTTGTCTTTTTGCATCTTGACTACAAAGCAAAAAATCGTTGAAATATAGGACATGTTTTTCAACACTTTATTTTAAAGACGTTTTTTTACTTGAAACATATCATAATTTCTACTGAAAGACGAGTCTGTAGTTGGAATATAAAGTTGTCGTTAACTCATTTTTAAAGGACTTTGATAGCATATGAAGAAAAAAAGCTGAAAAAGCGAAAAATTAAAAATTCTTCCTAGAAGCACGTACACAAGACCCAAATTAAAAAGAGAACTGTGTCTTAAAAGTATTCTTACTTGTATTCACCGTTTTTTTGGCTCGGAATCAATACCAAAATTTTTAAAGTAAAGACAAAATTTTTAGAACAGGGCATGCTTCTCTTTCAATGCAGATGGTAAGGTATCTTAAAACTTGTTAACATCGTCTTCTGAATTTTAAGTTAGTCCATTGGTGGTATATTTAGACAAAAGAAGGCATATTAAATACTTATATAGGTAAGTCTACAAATAATTGCGGACCGATATGAACTTTTGCGCTATAATTAGAGAGCCAGAATTGAAATATATGGGGGCTATAACAATTATGAACCGACCAATTTTTGCGTGATTGGGGATCGGTTTACCTGAGAGCTATATATAACATACATACTAGCACAATGTACCAAATTTCAACTGAATCGGATGAAATTTGCTCCTCCAACAGGCTCCAAAACCAAATCTGGGGATGGGTTTATTTGGGGGCTATATATGATTATGGACCGATATGGACCCATTTTTGCATGATTTTTAGAGACCATATACTAACACCACGTACAAAATTTCAACCAGATAGGATACATTTTGCTTCTCCCAAAGGCACCGGGGGTCAAATCTGGGGATCGGTTTATAAATCTGGGCATCGGCTATATATAATTATGGGCCGACATGGACCAATTTGTCCATGGTTCTTAGAGACCATATACTAACACCAGGTACCAAATTTCAACCAAATCGGATGAAATATGCTTCTCTTAGAGGCTCCGCAAGCCAAATCTGGAGGTCCGTTTATATGGGGGCTATATCAAAGCCTGGACCGATATAGCCCATTTGCAATAACATCTGACCTACATCAATAACAACTACTAATGCCAACTTTCAACTCGATAGCTTGTTTCTTTTGCAAGAATGTCTTTATTGCATGTGTATTTATAGTAAAATTTACAAAGTTAAAGAAATAATGAACTATTTTGTGAGAAGTACGAATTTAGTAAATCTTTGTGCTAATTTTTTCCGTTTTTTAATTATTAGAGTAAAGGAAACTTTCTCCAAACATAATAATTCCATGAAGTGAAATAGAGGTTTCACTTTTTTTTGAGTGTTATGAAACTCTCTTTATAACCTAGTCATGCAATAAGCTCCTAAGAAATTTGTAGAAAGAAAATTGATCTAAAATGATGTTCTCGTACAAGGAGAGAACCTTTCTCCCTCTAAATCTCCAATTTATGCCAAACCGGGTAAAAATTGGGGTATTTGGAGGCCGAAGAAACCAAATCGGGAGGGGCTATACCAAAACATGGACCGATGCACACCATAAAGTTTCGACCGAACACCTAAAATACTTCTAGATTTTCAATTTTAGGCAAATTGGATAAAGGTTAGGTTAGGTGGCAGCCCGATGTATCAGGCTCACTTAGACTATTCAGTCCATTGTGATACCACATTGGTGAAGTATCGGAAATCGATATTTCATTGTGTTACAAACGGAATGACAAACTTATTATACCTCCATCACCATTTTATGGGGGTGGGTATAAAAAGTGAAACTAGTGAGAAAAAAAAAATTTATTTTAGTTTTTTTTTTATGTCTTCATTCAAATGAACTTCCAAGACACAACTTCTAAAGCAATGAAAACGAAGAACTTTCGTCTTATGACAAGCCCATGTAAAATTCATTGGAGATGATCCAAGTATTTACTACTTCCGGATCACAAGTGGGAGACCCAAACTTCTGTTTTGGAAGATCTCTTTATTTTATATATGTTTTGGTATATGAAATGCCCTTGAATTTCTGGCAAATCGGATAAAATTGTCGGTGTCTAGAATCTCAAAAACTCAAATCGGGATATCAGTTTATATTGAGACTTCGAAATTGACCTGCTTACAAACAAAACACGGATGTGTTTCAATTTTTAAAACTATAGCTCCATTATTGAAGGCTGTAGTGTGGTTACAACAGACAGATAGACGGACCACTTCAGGCCATATTAAAATTTCATCGTAATCAAGCATATTTATACCATATATAGCCTACTATCAATAATTCGATGTGTTGGCAGAACTTATTATAAGTCCGTCACGATCCAATGGTGGTGGGTATAAAAAATCAAGATGCATAAACGCACACCCAGAAAAGGAATATAATCACCTCAAACATGTTTTAAAAACAAAATTTTATTTTTGGGTGGTGACCATGTAAAATGGTTTTCGCAACCATGTTATTTTCTCGAAAATCATGTATTTGATTTCGGCAAGCAGGTTATATTTGACGAGAAAATAACATTTTAGTGACAAACATGTTACATGGTCACCATACAAAAATAACATTTTGCTCTTGAATCATGTTTGAGGTGATCATATTCCTTCTCTGCGTGCAGGTTTTTACTTTCAGAACTTCTACTCAATGCAAACACTGTGCTTACTCGGGAGATGGTACATCATCCTATCCTACGCTCAAGAATATAGCACAATCGAATATTTTTTCGCTCTCATTGCTGAACACCACAACAAAGAAGGTCGTACCCAGCGGCTATTCGTTGGCAATATGTTTTAGCAAAATTCAACAACGACAAATACACAAAGGGAGTATGGATGTTGCATCGTGAAGAGGTGGATACCTCAACTATAGCTCCTCTTTTGAAAACATGATGATGGAGAAGCTGCTCCTTTTTCCTGTTTTCCTTGCAATGCATGATGCATTGCATTAACAGAGCATGGAATCACATGTATGAGCTTGGCATGGGTGTTTGCAACCTATTTTTGTGTTTTTTCTTGCTTCAGTCTCTGTGAAATGAACGAATTGAGGCTATTTTGCCTCGTGCAACACATGCCTCCCGAATCCACCAAAACCCAGAAAAAACAACCAAAGTCCATATTGTTGGTGCTTTTTTTCGAGAGGCAGTTTGTGTTGTTTATGTTTTGTAAACGCCTAACACGCACCTAACATGCATTTATCTGGTAGCTGCATGTATTTAGTGACCACAACAACAGCAACTGCAATCAACAATGACGACCGGCAAGTACTATCTCTCCACCATCATCATCATCATAATCTCTATGCATCATATTTACTCGTGGGCAGCCGGATGAAGTGCAGAATTGGAACACTTTTGGGGGTTTCATGGCATTTTTAGGCGACATACAGGACAAAGACGTATGCTATGGTCTTCATTCCGAATGCTGGCTATAGACGTGACGCCTAGATTTTGTTGTGCTAATCATGTAGCAAATCATGATGCCGCCAAGTTTATTGATGCTGTTTGGTGATGATCATCATCATCACTCATGCGATGCACTGTGGTACAAATTGCGAATTTGCAAGTGTTGCTTGTGACCTCCAGATAATGGTTATGGATTTTTTGGTTATATTTAAAGATTTGTATGCAATTGAACAAAAACATATAAAAGGCTTCATTATATTAGGGAAATTTGATGCTAAAATTGAGCCAACTTATTAAAGTCAGAAATATTTAGAAAAAACTTTTTTGTTTTTCTAATTAATTTTTGATTTAATAACAAACTACTTCCAAGCACTAATGAACATTTCCACTGTCTTAAAGAGATTTCATAATATTAATGAAAACATTTAATTTCCTTAATTTTAATGATTTTTTTTGTGTATGAATATCATAAAATATTTATATCGGATATTATTTCTTTTCACAATTTTGTTTTACTTCTCAAGAAATTTTATAAAGCAAATAGCACTTGTTTTGGGAAGGCAGTTTGGTTGGATTTCAACAACCAAATTTTCAAAATAAATTCCTTTGAACTCAACATTAAAAATTGTTTCCATAAATGTCAATATATGAAAACAAGTATATACGGCCGTAAGTTCGGACAGGCCGAATCTTATGTACCCTCCAACATGAATCCGGTATATATAGGGAAGACCACAAATAATTACGAAATGATATGAACTGTTGCGCGGTAATTAGAGAGGAGGTATAGAAATATGGGGGTCGCTTTATATATCGGGCTATATACAATTATGAACCCGTAGGGATCAATTTTAGTGTGATTGGAGATCGGTTTATCTGGTGGCTATATATAACTATAGACCGATATGGATCACGTTTGACATGATTGTTAGCGGCCATATACTAGCACAATTTACCAAATTTTAACAGAATCGGATGAATTTTGATCCTCCGCAGGTCATATCTGGGGATCGGTTTATATGGGGCCTATATATAATTATGGACCGATATGGACTATTTTTGCATGGTTTTTAGTGTCCATCCCCTAATACAAAATACAAAATTTCAACTGAATCGGATGAAATTAGCTTCTCCAAGAGGCTCCAAAACCAAATCTGGGGATCGGTTTATATGGGGGCTATATATAATTATGGAGCGATATGAAACAATTGTTGCATGGTTGTTAGAGACCATGTACTAGCGCAATATACCAAATTTCAACCGGACCGGATAAAATTTGCTCCTTTAAGAGTTTCCGGAGGTCAAATCTGGGCGTCGGTTTATATGGGGGATATATGTAGTTATGGATCGATATGGACCAATTCTTGCATGATTGTTAGAGACCATATACTGGCACCACGTACCAAATTTCAAGCGGATCGGATGAATTTTGCTACTCCAAGAGGCTCCGGAGGTCACAGTTGGAGATCGCTTTATATGGGGGCTACATATAATTATGGACCTATATGGATCAATTTTTACATGATTGTTGGAGACCATAACTAACACCACGTACCAAATTTCAACCGGATCGGATGAAATTTGCTTCTCTAAGAGGCTCCGCAAGCGAAATCTGGGGGTCGGTTTATATGGGGGCTATACGTAAAATGTCTCATTTGCAATACCATCCGACCTACATCAATAACAACTACTTATGCCAAGTTCCAAGTCGATAGCTTGTTTCGTTCGGAAGTTAGCGTGATTTCAACAGACGGACGGACGGTCATGCTTAAATCGACTCAGAATTTCACCACGACCCAGAATATATACATATACTTTATGGGGTCTTAGAGTAATATATCGATGTGTTACAAACGGAATGAAAAAGCTAATATCCCCCCGTCCTATGGTGGAAGGTATAAAAATCGTACACTAAAAAAAATACGTGGATGCAAAAATTTTGAGCTTGAGGGTTTATTAAATCAAAATTTTTTTCCTATAGAAGATTTTGTCAAGATTTGATTTCAAATAACGTCAAAATTTTATTTCTATAGAACATTTTGTCAAAAATGTATTTCAATAGAAAATTTTGTCAAAAATGTATTTTTAAGCAATACTTATCATATTTTCAGCTATAGGTCGATTAAAAAACATAGGATTGATGTTTTTTTTAAGTTTTATTTCCAATATTTCGGTTGACTTCGTCAAAACCGTTTTCAAGGATTTATTCTGGTGTGCACAGCTTCACACTCTGTTTTACACTGTGAGTGTGAAGCTGTGCACACCAGAATAAATCCTTGAAAACGGTTTTGACGAAGTCAACCGAAATATTGGAAATAAAACTTAAAAAAAACATCAATCCTATATTTTTTAATCGACCTATAGCCGAAACTATGATAAGTGTTCCTTAAAAATAAAATAAAAAGGTCAACGATAATCAATCAGAAATAGAAAAATGTATTTCAATAAAACATTATGTCAAAATTTTATTTCTAAAGAAAATTTTGTCAAAAATGTATTTCAATAGAAAATTTTGTCAAAATTTTATTTCTAGAGAGAATTTTGTCACAATTTTATTTCTAGAGAATTTTTTTTTCAAAACTTTATTTCTGTAGAAAATTTTGTCAAAATTTTATTTCCATAGAAAGTGTTGTCAAAATTTTATTTCTATAGAAAAATTTGACAAAATTTTCTATAGGAATAAAATGTTATTTGTATAGAAAATGTTGTCAAAATTTTATTTCTAAAGAAACTTTTGGCAAAAATGTATTTATATAATAAATATTGTCAAAATTTTATTTCTAGAGAGAATTTTGTCACAATTTTATTTCTAGAGAAATTTTTGTCAACATTATATTTCTATAGAAAATTTTATCAAAAATTTATTTCTATAGAAATTATTGTCAAAATTTTATTTCTAGAGAGTTTTGTCACAATTTTATTTCTAGCGAAAGTATTGTCAAAACTTTATTTCTATAGAAAATTTTGTCAAAATTTTATTTCCATAGAAAATGATGTCAAAATTTTATGTCTATAGAAAGTTTTGTCAAAAGTTTATTTTAATAGAACATTTTGTCAAAATTTTATTTCTATAGAAAAATTTGTCAAAATTTTATTTCTATAGAAAAATTTGTCAAAATTTTATTTCTATAGAAAATTTCGACAACTTCTTCTGTAGAAGTTTTTGTCACGATTTCATTTTTAAATTTTATTTCCATAGAAAATTTTGTTAAAATATTATAAATATTACATAGACGACTTTGTCAAGATTTTATTTCTATAGAAAGTTGTGTCATCTTCTTCTGTAGAAAATTTTTAATTCTGTAGAAAGTTTTATCAAAATTTGACTTCCATATAAAATTTTGTCACAATTTTATTTTTTTTTTTTCAACATTTTATTTCTATAACATTTTATTTCTATAGAAAAGTTTGTCAAGATTTTGTTTCGATAGAAAATTTGTGAAGAGGAATATTTTCAAAATCTACCAAAGCATCAAGAATTCTGCCAATCTACCAAACAGTAAAAAATTTACCATTTATGTAGAACTGCGACAATCGTGCTTGAAGTCCTTTTAATAAAAATTCGTTTTTGCGATTTTTGATTAATTATTAAATTTATTTTCTTTTAATTAAAATTTCATTATTTTAAAGAAATTTGTCCTTAATATTGTGTAAGATGCGCGTCTTAAAGTTGAGGTTGCGTACTCTTTAATACCACGTAAATATTTTTTTAGTAGACAGTGTGCTCAAGCGCGAAAAATTGTTTGCACCCAAAGAAAATTTCATTAAAATTGTCATCATTATTCCCACAGCCCTCCTGGCTGTCGTTCTACTCTCTTTGAGTAGTTCTAAAGTCTTTTTCTCATCTGGGTCACTCCATAGTATTTTCTTCGCCCTTCTGAAGGTAGCATTGGTCCACATCAGAGAATGAAGCCGACCCATTTTTGTCTGCGGCGGCTGATACTAAATTTTTCCCTCCGGCGGCGGCGGCTTGACGGCTAAGCCGATAAAAAATTGTCTGTTCGGCGGCGCAAAATTATCTATTATAAAATCAATTTGAAGTTTTCCGAATTGTAATGAGATTAGTTGTACAACCAATCGTACAATCAAATTTACATTTCATTAAAAATTTTTGAGCTAAATGTTTGTAAAACTATTATAGCAACTTGATACGAATTGATTGAAGGTGGAAAGTTCAAAATTTTGGCAAAAACTATAACAAATATTATTAATTTTTTTGATATAAATCAATGTTTTAGATTAATTGGCGGCTAAATTTGAGTCGAGATGAGTCGACATATTCGGCGGCGGCGTCGACTGCTAAAAACGGGTCGGCGACGGCTAAAATCGGCGGCGCGACTCGGCGGCTTCATTCTCTGGTCCACATCGCTTTATGTGTTTCCCGTATCCATTCATCCAACTCGGTCTTTGAGTAGTTCTCCAGTCTTTTTCTCATCTGGGTCACTCCATAGTATTTTCGTCTCCCTTCCGAACGTTGTATTGGTCCACATCGTCTTTAGTGTATCCCGTGCCAATTCATCCAACTCGATTCTCTATTGGCTTTTCGTCCTTAACTTCCCTATGTGTCCTAGCTCTTAACTTCAGTTCATTTGCCTTTACGTTTACTCTTATTTCGACATATGCCCGCACACATATTCATCATGCTTTTTGAATTCCAATATCGTTCTGTAATTTCAGCTATTGCCTAAATTACCCTCTTGCAATTTTTGAAAATTTTAAAGTTTTGTGGCCTCGTATTATTTCCGAGTCATTTAAAACATTCCGTTATGATAAGTACATGTGCCTGTTGGATTGTGCTGGGATCCGATGGGATCCAGTGTTTGGGTCCTCCGTTCAGTTCCGTCCTCTTACTCATCTTCGATCCATCGGTGTATCAGCTATTTCCCTTTGGTATCTGTTCTGGGGTCCCATTCTTCCATAACCATCTTACTGGCATTAGAATGTCACACACGGCAGCTATGGCCAACTCATGTATACGATCATGGATTGTTGCGGCATCCGCCAATACACACAACGTCTCCCTATTAT
Source organism: Haematobia irritans (assembly GCF_050003625.1). NCBI lineage: Eukaryota > Metazoa > Arthropoda > Insecta > Diptera > Muscidae > Haematobia > Haematobia irritans. Next base: position 93,182,885 of record NC_134401.1, on the reverse strand, counting down.
CCTTTGATGGATCGTCCTGTTTGGTATTTCTGTCCATTCTCCCATCATCTTCAATCTCATCGCAGCCATGGCGTCTTCGTGTTTGATCTGAAGCTCTGTCTAAGTACTTGTTACCGTCATACACTGGTATCGTGTTGCCCAAAAACTTGATTCGACATACTTGATAATTTTAGTCCATAATAGGAATAATTCTGCCTTCTCCAGGTTAATATTCAGGCTCCTGGGTCTTGCCAGTCATATGCCATTCTTAGGACCCTCTCTGCCGTCCTGCAGAGTCTGTTAGGATGCACTCCCAGATGAAATATTATAACATCGTAGGCCGATGTCGCAGGTGTTAGTAGGCCGTGTATAGGTAAAGGGTGATTCTTTTGAGGTTAGGATTTTCATGCATTAGTATTTGACAGATCACGTGGGATTTCAGACATGGTGTCAAAGAGAAAGATGCTCAGTATGCTTTGACATTTCATCATGAATAGACTTACTAACGAGCCACAACGTCGAATTTTCAGTGAATGGGCCCTGGAAAAGTTGGCAGAAAATCCGCTTTTTTATCGACAAATTTTGTTCAGCGATGAGGCTCATTTCTGGTTGAATGGCTACGTAAATAAGCAAAATTGCCGCATTTGGAGTGAAGAGCAACCAGAAGCCGTTCAAGAACTGCCCATGCATCCCGAAAAATGCACTGTTTGGTGTGGTTTGTACGCTGGTGGAATCATTGGACCGTATTTTTTCAAAGATGCTGTTGGACGCAACGTTACGGTGAATGGCGATCGCTATCGTTCGATGCTAACAAACTTTTTGTTGCCAAAAATGGAAGAACTGAACTTGGTTGACATGTGGTTTCAACAAGATGGCGCTACATGCCACACAGCTCGCGATTCTATGGCCATTTTGAGGGAAAACTTCGGAGAACAATTCATCTCAAGAAATGGACCGGTAAGTTGGCCACCAAGATCATGCGATTTGACGCCTTTAGACTATTTTTTGTGGGGCTACGTCAAGTCTAAAGTCTACAGAAATAAGCCAGCAACTATTCCAGCTTTGGAAGACAACATTTCCGAAGAAATTCGGGCTATTCCGGCCGAAATGCTCGAAAAAGTTGCCCAAAATTGGACTTTCCGAATGGACCACCTAAGACGCAGCCGCGGTCAACATTTAAATGAAATTATCTTCAAAAAGTAAATGTCATGGACCAATCTAACGTTTTAAATAAAGAACCGATGAGATTTTGCAAATTTTATGCGTTTTTTTTAAAAAAAAAGTTATCAAGCTCTTAACAAATCACCCTTTATTACCCATAGTAATGGTGATAGCATACCTCCCTGTGAAGTTCGCCGCTCTACATAATACGATCCACCGATTAACCTTCTTTTCCTTAGCATATGGGATATATAATCTTTAAAAGATCCTGTCACCCGAATGTCAATACCTACAGCTACCGTGTACGTCTTAATAGAGAAAGACCTCTATAGAGTAAGTAACTCCTTATGTAGGGCCGTCTCCACCGATAGCCCCTTTTCGTATGCTTACTGCCTTAGCATTTCGCCCGAAATTCCGCTTTTTTCGTGGTGTCAATCGCATGTTCCATATTCTTCATAAGGAATAATGTTAGACTTATATGTCTTTCTTGGATTTCCATAGCTCGCTTTTCCGCTTGGGTATGAAAACTACCATTGCATGCTGCCAGAATTTTGGAATGTATGCGAATCTAAGGCACGTAATATAAATTTAGACTAAGTGGGGCGCTATATAGTCCACTTCCGTTTGAAGTAGTGGCGGAAATGTCCCATCAGGTACAGGCGACTTAAATGGTAAGAAGCTCTTTATAGCCTCTTGGAGCATTTCATCTGTTATAATAATGTCCTGGCTGTCCTCGCTTTCCGTTTGTAACACAGTCTTCTTACGGGCTGACACACATCGGGAAAAATGAGCAAGTATCGCCTGGCATTCGGTCTGGGTATGGGCCTTAGAGAGGAATTTCTTCAATATCGAAGTGTCGGTAACGCTGGCTACCTAGCCGCAAAATAACTTCCAGCAATTGCGTTTCGTTGTCCTTGTAGTTTTTATTTCTGAACCTGCTGTATTTTTCATGAAACAGGTCCGAAGTCCTTTACAAAGGATTCACATTAAAAGAAAAGAACATTAAAAAAAGGATTAACCTTCTAGAATTTCTAAATACACGCCAATAATACCACCTTTCTGAATAGGGTTTGAGAGGAGATATTGCACATTAACATAAGTTTAGAGAACTTATAGACGAGGTGCAGGAATGGAAAGTATTGGAAAATCACACATACTCCGACCGTCGTTATATCAGGTTTAGTGTAACTGGGTTAGGTTTAGGTTTAGGTTAGCTGGCAGCCCTATACAACATATCAGGCCACTTAGACTATTCAGTCCATTGTGATACCACATTGGTGAACTTCTCTCTTAACTGGATTAGAACCGGACCGTATAAGATTCCGAAATAAGGCGAAAACCGACTGGACAAAATTTGAAATAAAGATGAGACTCCTGGAGCGGTTTTTTCCCTACAGAACATTGATAAAAATGTTGAGAAACTAACGGCGGCACTAGTAAGGACCTTCGAGGAGAGTTTTCCACTCCGCGAAAGGCAATAAAAGTCACGATTTAAAAGTGAATTGCTTCTTAAATGTACACTTGGAATAATACCAAACTAGCAAAAAAGCCATTAGAACTGTGTAAGATTTTCTTCAGTGCATGGAGGACTTTAATGCAGCAAATTTACTTAGTGGTTTTCCCATAATTTTGAATTAAAAATTTAAGCCCATCTCAACAGTTTACACTATTGATGATTTCGTTTGGGAAAAAAAGTGTTGCATACAAATGGTACAACATTTTATGGTGTTACCTCAGTGTTGCCAAAACCCCTTGCAATAACAACACCGTTTGCGTGCGAAAACGAACAAAAAAGGTGCAACACTGATATAAAATCAAAACAAAAGAAATTTGGCGGAAATATTTGATTATTATTAACAACTATTATTGTAATCTCGACTAACACGCAAATTTTTCTTAAACTAAGGGATATTATTAAAACTTTTGATTTTATATATTTTTAATGATCTTACTTCTACTTCAGAGTACAAATTAATTACATCCTCAACAAAGTTTTTAACTCGCCGTTGGTCATTTCGTCCAAGCAATGATGTTGTAACTTCTTCGTCATCAGAAGAAGAACTACTCTCCAATAGCGCATCCACAATGGTGTTTGCAAAAAAACGCATTTGCTTTTTGCATTTTGCTTTATTTTAAATATATTTAATATCGAATTTGTTATGGCGGCACTAAACAATTGAAATGCTTCTTCTTGGTAAATTAATCAGCTGTAGTGAAGAAATTGAAAAGCAACCACAATACAAGCGTCACACACTTTCTTTTGTATTTCGGGAGCCACCGTGGTGCAATGATTAGCATGCCCGCCTTGCATTCACAAGGTCGTGGGTTCGATGCCTGCTACGACCGAACACCAAAAAGTTTCTCAGCAGTGGATTATCCCACCTCAGTAATGCTGGTGACATTTCTGAGGGTTTAAAAGCTTCTCTAAGTGGTTTCACTGGAATGTGGAACGCCGTTCGGACTCGGCTATAAAAAGGAGGTCCCTTGTCATTGAGCTTAACATGGAATCGGGCAGCACTCAGTGATAATAGAGAAGTTCACCACTGTGGTATCACAATGGACTGAATAGTCTAAGTGAGCCTGATACATCGGGCTGCCACATAACCTAACCTAACCTTTGTATTTTCAATAACGCCATTATTTAGGTCGATGAATAAAAGCGTCTTCAACATCTGATTGAAGCTGTAACCGTCTGCACCGCAGACCAGCTACGGTATACAATGGGTTACACTTTTGCTCTTGCGATGGGTAACACCCCGTCAATTGAATGGGCACATTTTGGGCAGGCTGCACTGGATTTTCCAATCGAACAAAAATTTTTCGATTTAAGGTGTAAAATATGCAGCATATTTTTTGACCAATCGAAATCACTATATGTTATGCCATTTGAATTAATATCACCTTATTTCTATGCTACTTTCAGTTGATCATCGCCAGTAAAACTCCAATCCATTTGAAACTCTTGATTTAGCTTGTTGCAAATTTGTTGTGGGGATTTTCTCGTTGTATTTTTTTTTTATGTACACCAACGCCTTAGTTATAGCTGTGCCAGGGCACTAATTCCACAGATACACGCTTAATGATTGCTCGGAGACAATCGCTATACACAGACAAATCAACCATCGAACGCATTGCATCTCTGGCATTTGGGAACTTCTAGCTTCCAGCAACACACAACAGTGACTAGCAACAGCTACTGCTAGTGGGGCGTTTATGCAACATAAATATCTGTTGTTCCATGTTACTGCAACATAAAATGCCACAGAAGCCTCAATTCCACACTCGCCACCAAGTCAGCGTAGAAACGAAAGACGTTTGCATCTTTCATTGTGGAGTAACTTCTTTGGTGTGTGGTTTGTTAAGTTTGGTGGCTCATATGTTGCCTTGGGGTTTTTTGTTTTACTCCCGCCCGGTTTCATTGTTGCAAAATAGTTGCAACTTCAATGCAGTTGCAATTGCTTTCACACAGTCACATTTCATCACCGGTTTCGCATTTCAGTAAATGATGCTTGAGATGAAAATCGTAGGTCTCACAACGCTTCCATTGCCTCCGAAATCAGTTTTGGTGAACAGTTATTTTCTGCTTAAGTACATCTCCCTGTGAAGGCATCATAAATTTGCATATGCCATGGAAATAGAAAATCTTGTTTCAGTGCCTTATTATGGCCTAGGAGAATATAACAGAATTTGTCTTTTAATGCTAGAGCTGATATTGCATTGGCGAAGAGCCTATTAAGCTTCGCACAAACTTTCCACATCATCTTCATTCAAGACTCGTTAGCATCACCACCAAGGGAATTCTTGTAAATGAACTTTGATAAAAATTTCTAGAGTTACTCGTTAATTTGAGAATAAGTTTTGATCAATGATCAAAAGATTTTTAAAAAAGTTTTACGACACCAACTCCGGCAAAAACGAATATTTAAAACACGTTTCATATTTTTTTATAACTAAACTCATATTTACTTAAATTAAATTCTAATGGATTCTTCACACTATCATTGAACGGTTTGAATATAATTACGCTGCAACTTCAAACGATGCAGATTATTCTATACTAGCGTAACCCGGCCCGCTTCGCTGCGCCTTCCAAAGCGTATTTGGAGGAACATTTTGCATTAACTTAGTCAACTATATCCTTCGTGCTGAAAACAAATTCGAAAAGATTTCAATTCTTTTAAACAAATCGGACTACTTGATTTTTCGTTTATAGGTACAAATACGGCGGGAGAGGGTGTACCCTTTCCTCCAAATTTTTTTAATAATGTTCTGTATTCAAGTATATATACTAAAAAAACTATAAAGAAGTCTGGCAGAAGCCTGTGCAAAAATCATAAAATTATGTACCGAGTTCCCATTTACGGACAACCCTCTACTTTCAATTTAAGAAAAAAAAAAACGGACAAAAGGGAACCCTCTCCCCACTTTCGCTCCACTCCGACCTGATATCGGACTATCACGTACCCTATATTAATTTCGCAACTACTCAATGGTCCCTATAAATTCTATCGAAGTAAATCGATAAAGTTTATTTCAATTTTCCCCTTCCCCAACCAGATATCGAAAAATCATATACTAATTTAAAAATTATGTATAAATTTAATCACCTCCTGCCACGTCCCTGTAAATTTCAAGTAGATCGGAGATGTTTAAATTTTGCTCTATTGTTTTAAAGGGACGTCACTTTCCCCGATACAATATCGACACCCCTAACCTTCCCTGAAAATTCTTGAAACTTTCCTTCAAGTGTGGGGCAAGGAAGGTTGCCTCTTCGTTCATAACCTTCCCCCACTGCTTTTGTAAATTTCAAGAAAACTTAAATTTTTTTTGTAGTTTTAGAGGAGGACCTCCTCCCCGACCAAATGTCGAAAAGCGTATCTTTTGTAAACGTCCCAGAAAATGTCAAGCAAATTATAAGCCTAAAGGGGCGGCCTCTCTTCCGTCCAAATATCACAAAATCAGGTATCAACTATTACGATTGACGGAGGTTACGATCTCTCCCCAGTCCTCTGTAAATTTCAAGTAACTCGGTAAAGTTTAATTGTTTCTCTGTATGTACTTAAGAGAAGCGGATGTCTCCCTATGCCCTTTTATTTTTATTAAAAAATCAGGAACCTGATATAAATTTCGTAACCCATTTTTTCTGTAAAATTTCAGTCGGGGGAGTTTAGTTTTGTTTGAACTTTCAAACTCCCCTCCCCGACCAAATATCGAAAAATAATGTAGCGGATTTTTGTCTACATGCCAACCCCAACATTCAATGAAAATTTCAAGCAAATCGCATAATTTTGTTCCAAGTTTCAAAAAGAAGGGCAAGGGGGAGGTCCCCCCCATCCACATATGAAATCATCGGGTACCCCATATTGATTCCATAACCTCACCACATGTTCTCTGTAAATCTCAGATAATTTAGAGAATTTTAGTGTTTTCACTGTACTTTAAAAAAAGTCGAACAAAGGGGAGGCCCCCCTCCGCGACCAGGTGTCAAAAAATGAGGTACCCTATTTTCACCACATGAACGCCCCCTACGATCTCTAAAAGTTTCAAGTAAATCGGTTCAGCCGTTTCGGAGCCAACTCGGTACATACAAACAAACAAACAAACAAATAAACAAACATAAATTGAATTTTATATATATAGATTTTCTGTAAGGTTAAACTAAAAGATGGGCTGAATCGTTTCATTTTAGAGCCCAACACCAACAAGTTATATTTGTAACGTTTCGAAGTATCGATTTTAATTTGGGGATACAAAATCAAATTAGTGGTTTTTTGTTGATATCGGCCAATTTTTTATATAACACTTATATATACCGATACCGGGATGTTTCTTCGTAAATCCAACACGAAAAACTAAAAGCTGTCTAACTGTACTAAAATATCCTGCCAATTTTTAAGCTTAAGCGTTAAAAAATATCTCCAATTAAAAAAAATCGGAACATTCTTTACATTCACATTCATTCTTTACAAGTAACCAATTTAATTACAGGGTAATGCAACAAAGTAAGGCGCAATACAAAAAGCAATAATTGTTGGAAATAACGTCATATTTTAGAATCAGTCTAAATTTGTTCGAATGTGCTACCTTCCGTCCGTCTGTCCATGTATTTGGTGTTGTTGTTGTTGTTGAAAATTTGGTACATGGTATTTTTTGACATTAGGACGAATGCTATTAAATTTGGAAAAAATCAGATCAAATTCAGATATAGCTCACATATATATGTATAGCCCGATTTGGACAAATAGGGCCACATTGCGCAGGTGCACCAGAGAAGGAAAATGATTACCTCTTAACGCAAAATGTTCTTTGTTTTTTGGACGTTAAACATGTAACATGTTTTTTCGCAACCATGTTATTTTCTCGGACATAATATAACTATATTATGTTTGAGGAGAAAACCAAATTTTTGAGACAATTTTTGTCCATTCCATTTTTTATACCCACCACCATAAAATGGTGACGGGGGTATAATAAGTTTGTCATTCCGTTTGTAACGCATCGAAATATCGATTTCCGACTATATAAAGTATATATATTCTTGATCAGGGAGAAATTCTAAGACGATATAAGCATGTCCGTCTGTCCGTCTGTCTGTCTGTCTGTCTGTCTGTCTGTCTGTCTGTTGTAATCACGCTACAGCCTTCAATAATGGCGCTATCGTCCCGAAATTTGGCACAGATTAGTTTTTTGTTTGCAGGCAGGTCAAGTTCGAAGATGGGCTATATCGGTCCAAGTTTTGATATAGTCCCCATATAAACCGACCTCTCGATTTGGGGTCTTGGGCCTATAAAAACCGTAGTTTTTATCAGATTTGCCTGAAATTGGAAATCTAGAGGTATTTTGGGACCATAAAGAGGTGTGTCGAAAATGGTCCGTATCGGTCCATGTTTTAGTATAGCCCCCATATAGACCGATCTCCCGATTTTTCTTTTTAGGCGTCTAGAAACAGTATTTTCTATCCGATTTGTCTGAAATTGAAAATCTAGAGGTATTTTAGGACCATAAGGAGGTGTGTCGAAAATCGTTCGTATCGGTCCATGTTTTGATATAGCCCCCATATAGACCGATCTCCCGATTTTGCTTCTTGGGCGTCTAGAAACTATATTTACCATCCGATTTGCCTGAAATTGAAAATCTAGCGGTATTGTGGGACTATAAAGAGGTGTGTCGAAAATGGTCCATATCGGTCCATGTTTTGGTATAGCCCCCATATAGACCGATCTCCCGATTTTGCTTCTTACGCGTCTAGAAACAGTATTTTCTATCCGATTTGTATAAAATTGAAAATCTAAAGGTATTTTGGGACCATAAAGAGGTGTGTCGAAAATGGTCCGCATCGGTCCATGTTTTGATATAGCCCCCCATATAAACCAACCTCCCGATTTGGAGTCTTGGGCCTATAAAAACCGTAATTTTTATCCAATTTGCCTGAAATTGGAAATATAAATTTATTTGAGAACCATAAAAAGGTGTGCCGAAAATGGTGCTCATCGGTCCATGTTTTGGTATAGCCCCCATATAGACCGATATCCCGATTTTGCTTTTAGGGCTTCTAGAAACTATATTTACCATCCGATTTGCCTGAAATTGGAAATCTAGAGGTATTTGAGGACCATAAAAAGGTGTGCCGAAAATGGTGCTCATCGGTCCATGTTTTGATATAGCCCCCATAGAGACTGATATCCCGATTTTGCTTCTTGGGCTTCTAGAAACTATATTTACCATCCGCTTTGCCTGAAATTCTTGAACTATAATAAACTGTATTTATTACGTGATTTGCCTGAAATTCGAAATCTAGAGGTATTTTTAGATTACAAATAAGAGTGCCGAAATTGAGGTATATCGGTCCATATTTTGGTATAACCCCCATATAGACTGATCTCTCGATTTTTACTTCTTGGGCGTCTAGAGACTATATTTTCTTGCCGATTTGTTTGAAATTGAAAATCTGGAGATATTTTAAGATCACAAATATGTGAGTAGCAAATGGTGCCTATCGGTCCATGTTTTGGTATAGCCCCCATATACACCGATCTCCCGGCTTTATTTCTTGGGCTTCTAGAATCCGTATGTTTTATCCGATTTGCTGGAAATTAGTAATCTATAATAAAATTTTAGACAAACGAAATTTCTTTTTCTTATTAAGTGTTTTCGTTTATTCAACGATTGTCTCTAAAATTTGTGTCAAAAGAAAACTTTGCTTGTCTAAAATTACGTTTCTCAAAAAAGAATACATTTCTTTCAGGGTATAGCAGACGCACTGATCATGAAAATTGCTTCAAACTGAAAGTAAAAGTTCCAGATTTTACTCATTGTATTTAAATAAATGCGGAAAAATCTACAGATTTAAGATTTTAAATCCAGGCGTAATTTCAACATATACACGATATGTTTATATTTTCTCTAAAACTCTAACAAAATTGGTTCTCATAAATAAAGAATTTTATCTGGTCTTCATAGGTAGAATCTTTAAAGTTTGTCTTCGGGCGCTGGCTCGTTTGGGAGAAGATTTGTCATCAAACCCCCTACAATTCTATATATTATCAAGTAACCCACTACGACGAAGAGTTTTCATAGTAAACTATTATACTTGATTCATGGTGGTGGGTATTTAAAATTCGGCCCGGCCGAATTTACTGCTGTATATACTTGTTTAAATGTCAAATGTGTTGGGTGCTATATATAAAGAGTTTTGTCCCAAATACATACATTTAAATATGGCTCCATCTGAACAAAATTTATAATCTATAGACTTAAAATTTAAGCCGGCTGATGTCCTAGAATGGTACACTATGTTAGTAAAAAACAAGTAAGGAAAGTCTAAAGTCGGGCGGGACCGACTATATTATACTCTGCACCACTTTGTAGATCTAAATTTTCGATACCATATCACATCCGTCAAATGTGTTGGGTGCTATATACAAAGGTTTGTCCCAAATACATACATTTAAATATCACTCGATTTGGACAGAATTTGTTTATTATAAGTTTATTTATGATTCATCGCACGATATATATGTATTAGAAGTTTAGGAAAATTACAGTCATTTTTACAACTTTTCGACTAAGCAGTGGCGATTTTACAAAGAAAATGTTTGTATTTTGTCAATTTTTGTCGAAATCAGAAAAACATATATATGGGAGCTATATCTAAATCTGAAAAGTGTTCAATCAAATGTTGCACACTTGACTATACTACTAATTGTACTCCTAGTGAAAAAGTTCAACCAAATTCGGCAAAAATCTGGCTTCTGGGGCCATATAAGTCCATATCGGGCGAAAGATATATATGGGAGCTATATCTAAATCTGAACCGATTTCAATCAAATTTTGCACACTCGACTATACGACTAAGTGTTATGTTTGTACAAAATTTCAAGCAAATCGGTATAAAACTCTGGCTGCTGGGTCCATATAAGTGCATATCGGGCGAAAGATATATGGGTGCTATATCTAAATCTGAACCGGTTTCTTCCAAAATCAATAGGGTTCTATTCTGACCCAAAATAGGAACTTGTGCCAGATTTGAAGGCGATTGGGCTTAAACTGTGATCTAGATTTTGATCACAAAAATGTGTTCTCAGACAGACAGACGGACATGGCTAAATCGACTCAGGCATCCACCCTGAGCATTATTGCCAAAGACACCATGTGTCTATCTCGTCTCCTTCTGAGTGTTGCAAACATATGCACTAACTAACGCAGGGTATAATAACATATAATATTCCTTCTATATGTGTGTCCGTCAAGCGGTTTAGAAGTGATAGTTGGTTACAATCCATATCAGTTTCTGAAATCCATTCATCTCTTTTACCAATATTTAATATATAAAAAACTTCGATTTAGAATTTTCTACCCAAGAAACATATGAATACGAAAGGATGTTTTTCGTAAGGCCACGAATATCCTAAGGACAAGTACGTCCAAATATGATAATTTTGAGGTTATCAGGTAATTCTTAACTATTGCCTAAGTATATAACATTAAATAACATGTTTTCTGTATCTCTCATAGAAATATAGAAATTTAGAGAGGAGTATATACTCACCAAAACAAAAGACTTAAGACACAAACATTACAAATGGTAGAAAACAAATCAATTTATTTCTATCAAAATCTGTCAATTTTTTTGTGACTTTAGTAGATGTCTTTCATATGATTATAATCTTCATATACATTGCATGGAACAGAAGCCAGTTTTAAATGATGGATCATATGTCAACATAAATGATGAAGTAGCAAATGTTATGTCCAAAGCAATGACCCAGAGCCCCTTCGGCTAATGAACAACAGATACTTTAATTATTAGTTGCTTGATTGGTTGGTTGGCAGACGACGCAAAAACAGCCGATTTGTCGCCCAGTGACTTTTATCTGGTAACCAAATGTCATAACTGCCTTCGACTATACTTCACACACAATCTAGCTACTGGATTATTTTGATTAGTACCAAGCAAATCCCGCTCTTAAATCGAATAAAAACAGCTTAAGCAATCTTTTAATCATTGCGCCCTAGACATAAAACGAAAAAAAAAATAACAACGAATATTTTAGTAAACTAGATTTTAAGGAAATATGGATAAAAAATACATGACAAAAGTGCTTTAGAAATTTTTAATTTGTTAGTTTTTTCTAAATGGTTGATCAGAAAAGAAAGAAACATTTGTTAAAAAATGTGTCATTTTTACCCTAGGAAATGCCGCAAAGAATTTGTTTGGTATTTCTCAAATATCGTATTAACCCATTGACTATCCATGTTCTCTAAGAGGACATGTAAAGACATCCCGATAGTCATTAGCGCTTCTATAAATTGTATCTAGCCCCCCATCTATGATACAGTAATGTAATACATTGGAAAGTCGTAATTAGGTTTTCAAATACTGGGGGAGCTAAAATTTTTCTGGGGGGATTTAAACCCCCCTCCCCAGAGGCCTTCCCGCGCTTTTGAGTTAAATCCTGTTGAAAATGGGTGTAAATTATGAAATCTTATATTATATTTCCCCAAATAAGGCGTTTATAAATGGCAAAACTGGCACATTGCTAAAAAGTTAGTGCAAAACTCAAGTAACTCGGAATGAAGCTTTGACCTCCGGTGGTCCTATTAATATAAATCGGGCAAAATATAACATATACATGGGACCTGTATCTCAATCTGAACAGATTTAAAAGATATTTGCCATACTTGACAATATCAATTGTTCACTTTGTGGAAGAATTGTACTTTTTTAAAGGAATCTGGCCTCTGGGGCCAGGTAAATTCGTATCGGTCGAATGATATATATGGGAGCTATATCTAAATATGATCCGATTTTAACCAAATTTAGCATGCACAATCAGATTGTTATTTCTATTCCCTGTGCAGCCTGTCAGGTAAATCTGCTGTCATGTCAATGTAAATCGGGCGAATGATGTATATGGGAGCTGTATCTTAATCTGAACCGATTTTTAACAAATTTAGCATGCATAGTTTTCGTCTCTGTGCCATTAAAACGCCACATACCACATTTCGTCGAAATCGGTTAATAATTGCGATCGGAATCCTGCGAACAACAAATACGTGGACAAACGGACGGACACCAAGGGCTAGATCCACTCAGGAGATGACTCTGAGTAGATCTATATTTTATGGGTCTAAAATTAATATTTCTGGTAGGCATATTTTTTGGGCGATCAAAGTTATTATACCCTGACCACTATGTGGTTTAGGGTATAAATGTACACATTTTCTGATTTATTTCTAGCTCAATAATCTTGGCGAATAATTCTTCAACGTTTTTAATTCATCTTGCGTCCTTATTGATGATAACTTTTTCATGAACCAAAGGACTTTTCCATGCGGCGTGTACAATCTTGTACGGTGTGTACAATAAAAGGTTGCAACAATAATAACAATTCTCAGTGGAAACACTTTATCCTTTGAATGAAAGCTCTGCTATTCTAGTTGATGAATAAATAGTTGCCACCTGATAATGATGGAAACACTTATGAGTAATTAGGATTTTCATTTCAATTAATGTATATTAAATTCCTTTCAATTCAGCCAAATAAATGTTTACTCATAAAACTACGTGGAGTTATAAATTTGTTAAGCACAGTTTAACACGGTGTACGCGAAAGCACATCATGGTTAGGTTAGGTTGTAGAGGATGATACCAATTCTTCAACCGAATTGATGTCGACATAGACCACTTATAGGTCCATTGTCATTCTTTGGTGTAATTTTCTCATTTTATTCTTTGTGGGGTGGTCTCCATTGTTATTCCTCGGTGTACACCGAAAAAAAGAAAAGTGAACGAAAATTTAATTAAATTTTACTCCACTTTTTGAGATTTCCACAAAGCGTTGTTAAAACCAGGAAATTTTAACGCCCTGTTGTACTTTTTAACAGCAGTTCACGAAATTACATCATCTCGTAGAAGAAAAAATTAACTAAAAGTAATGAAGAAAATCATTGGCTCCAAATCATGACCATTTTAACCATACAGTAGTTCATTCTTACTATTTTTATGAATCGTACGAAAATCTTCTTTTCCTTTAGTTCATATTGAATTTATGTGTGCGGTCATTGAACTTTATACTCACGATTAGTTCATAAAATTGTTGAGACAAACTTAAAAAAAAGTAAGATTTCATTAAGCTGTGGAAAATTTTGATAAAAATAATTAAATTTAACTACAAGCAAATAATTTTTTTCCAATAGAAATAAGCTAAATTTAGCGTTAGCTTAACTACGGCAATTTTTTTCTGTGTAATTTTCTCATCTTATTCTTTCTGAGGTGGCCTTTTTAAAGTGACTCAAGAACTTCCCTTTATCCGTTTTCTTTAAAGTTGCTTAAAACTTCCAACCAAAGGCCCTTATGAAGCCGAGTATGTTCTCTAAGCTACACTCCCGAATATCGGTGAGATTTGGGAACGAAAAAGGAGGCCAGTATCTTGTTTCTTCTAAAAAATAATCCTGAACACCGGCATAGGAAGTGGTACAAGTCTTCCGTAACTTCCGGACAATAAAACATCTGCAAATGCCATCGTATGTAAGCCCTATTCTAACCATATGTTTTCCAAGTTTGTTATGCCTACATATAATTCCAATTAAAGTTCTCAATTTCTGTCTGTTGATCGCCAACAGATTTTTGCTATTCCTGGGGTTCTTTTCACCCCATATCAACTGAGTTTACTCGCAACCTTTCGAGTAGATCCAACGTCATCTCCATATTTCATCACATTTAACATGAATCATGTAAAGATATGAAGACAGGGTAGGAAAAACGTATGTAAGGACATTATTCGTTCCATGATGGCCCTCCTTAACCAGCACATCTGCCTCCTCTTTTCCCAAAGCATATCATTTTGACAGTAATGAAGCTGGAAGTATGAGTCAGTGTAATATCATGGCGAAGGAGCCCGGCTTCTGCTCTATTCAATGTAAAATCGGCACAATAATTCCCACAGTGCTGCTGTGATCGTTTTACACGTCTCCAGATATTTGTGTGCGTACTCTGCATTCAAAAGCCCTTTGATTTCGATGAGCGATTTAACAGTAAAAACTTATCGATCTATTCTCTCAAATCTATCATTCACAGACGCCACCTAGTCCATAAGCAAAAATAACCAACATCTATTACAACAATTGAACTCCATTATCAATGATTTCCAAACGAAACGGAAGTCCATTGAAGGTGTCCGACTATTGGTGAAATGATCAGTGTTCAGATATCTCCATATAAAAATCGTAGCATTTTTTCATGGTCTTGCTCTTTAAATTGAAAGGTTATTTTTAATTTTTCTGTATCATGAACTGTTTTATTGGTCTAAAGAAACTCAAAACACAAAAAAAAAAAGAAAACGAAACGGAAAAATGGGTTGGGCACTAAATACCGGGTTTGTAGTTTGGAACAAAATAAGTATTATTGACAAGTCATGACTACTACTTCAGCATTGAATTTGTACGATCATCATCGCAAGTATTCATCGAGCTGAGCAAATCGACACCAAAAACATTGCTCGATGGAAAGCAACAATAACAAGCTGCACATTGAGAGTGTAAGTCATTCTGCATCCCAGCATACATACACGCAAAGAAAGAAAACTTTGGAAAATGGATATCGCAAACGTTGTTCTTTTGTTACAGCTTTTTGAATTTATTCGAAACTCATATATTCTTTACCAAAATACAAATATATACAGCATTAAGTTCGGCCTGGCCGCATCATAAATACCCACAATCATGAATCAAATATACAAGTATTCCCTTGTAGCGCGTTACTTGCAAATATATAGAATTTCAGGTGAATTTTATGACAGATACTCTTCCAAGTAGATCGGCTCAGGTTTGTTTAAATATTAAGGAAATCTTAAATATTTTGTCAAAGCGTGCAATCCAATGAAACAATACTTTTCATATGATTTGAAATCGAAATTCTATAGATTTACAACCCCCATTACTCGAATGCGCATAAACTATAAAATCGCGAAATTTTACTTTCACTATCGTCCAATTTGGATGGTCAGTGCGCCATCTATCCCCTGAAAAAGTTAAATCGGGAGACCGGTATATATAAGCATTATATAAACCCTTACCGATATAAACCAAATTTGATGTATCTCTTATTGTTCTGACACATGCACCATCAGAGGCCTTAAAGATATCAAAGGAACGTGTTGGCCATATCATTCATCAATATTTGGATATGCGGAAGCTCTGTGCAAAATGGGTGCCGCGCGAGCTCACATTTGACCAAAAACAACAACGTGTTGATGATTCTGAGCGGTGTTTGCAGCTGTTAACTCGTAATACACCAGAGTTTTTCCATCGATATGTGACAATGGATGAAACATGGCTCCATCATTACACTCCTGAGTCCAATCGACAGTCGGCTGAGTGGACAGCGACCGGTGAACCGTCTCCGAAGCATGGAAAGACTGAAAAGTTCGCTGGCAAAGTAATGGCCTCTGTTTTTATACCCTAAATCACATAGTGGTCAGGGTATAATAAGTTTGATCGGCCAAAAAATGTGCCTACCAGAAATATTGATTTTAGACCCCATAAAATATATACCGATCGACTCAGAATCACCTCCTGAGTCGATCTAGCGCTTGGTGTCCGTCCGTCCGTCCGTCTGTCCATGTATTTGTTGTTCACAGGATTCCGGTCGCAATTATTAACCGATTTTGATGAAATTTGGTACAGGGAGTTTTTTGGGCACAAGGACGAACGCTATTGAATTTGGAAGAAAACGGATCAAATTAAGATAAAGCTCCCATATATATGTATCGCCCGATTTCGACAAATGGGGTCACTTTGCGCGTTTTTTCGAACGGATCGTCACCAAATTTGCCAAAAGGTAATCTTTTCCATCGCCCTTCAAGTCTGCAAAATTTTATCCAAATCGGTTCAGATTTAGATATAGCTCCCATATATATGTATCGCCCGATTTTCCCAAATTTGGCTACAAAACCTTTATTTATCAACCGATCTTACTCAAAGTTGGCTAAATATAATCTTCTATATATATGTGCAAAAAATCATAGAAATCGGTTCAGATTTAGCTATAGCTCCCATATATATGTACCGCCCGATTTTTCCAAATTTGCCAATAAAACCCTTATTTATTGACCGATCTTACCCAAATTTACCCAAATTTAGCTAAATATAGTCTTCTATAGCACTTACTATATGAGCAAAAAATCGTCGAAATCGGTTCAGATTTAGATATAGCTCCCATATATATGTATAGCCCGATTTTCCCAAATTTGGCCATAGAACCCTTATTTATTAACCGATCTTACTAAAAGTTGGCTAGATCCAGTCCTCTATAGTACTAACTATATGTGCAAAATTTCATCGAAATCGGTTCACATTTAGATATAGCTCCCATATATGTATCGCCCGATTTTGAAAAATTCGCCCTTATAACCTTATGTTTGACCATACAGGCCTCATTTCATAACTTATCTTACTCAAATCTGGCACAAGGTAACCTTTTGTGGTATTAATCAAACCCGCAAAATATTATGCAAATTGGTTCAGATTTAGATATAGCTTCCATATATATGCATCGCTCGATTTTCCCAAATTTGGCCATAATACTCTTATTTATTAACCAATGTTGCTCAAATTTCAAATTTTGATGTACTAGCCGATCGTACTTATACGTACTTGTAGCTCTTACATAAGAATATTGCTCGATTTTTACAAATTTGTATTTATTACTCACACTAATTTAACGATTTTCTCTTTTTTAATAATGGGCTCAATATTAGTGGCATACTAACTCTGTAGGCGCAATATCAACACAGCCAGTACGGGAAATTCCCTGTATGTAGGGTTTTTCTAATATTTAGCGTCTTGTTGGGACCTAGGACCACAATGTAGGGACATTTTCACTCAACAAAATTTGTAATAATTTTTACATTTTGGTGGCTCTATAGGAGGAAATTAGAAGCCGGCAAGGCTTGATCTTTAACAATATGTTGTAAACTTTATTCCTGTAGAAAATTTTGTCAACATTTTATTTCTATAGAAATTTTTTTCAAAATATTATTTCTATAAAAAATTTTCTCAAAATTTTATTCCTGTGGAATTTTTTCTCAAAATTTTATTTCTATAGAATTTATTGTCAAAATTTTATTTCTATAGAAAAATATCTCACAAAAATTTGTTTATAGAAACTTTTCCAAAATTTTATTTTTATAGAGATTTAACAAAAAAGATTACTAATTTGGGTAGAATTCTACCAACTGTGGCAACCGTGGTGGTAATACAAATTTATATTCTAAGTTATATACGTGGCATATTCATGTTTTAAGATTATAAAGTACTTAGAACCATTTTTGTTTTGTAAAATTTTTTAAATCTAACGAAAAATATAGTAGGGAAAATTGTTTGGGAACGTATGGGAAAGTAGGGAACTTTTTTTGTCCTTGTAGGGTAAACCGAACATTTACCCTGGCAACATTTACTATGAGCTATAGTCAGATTGACACAAAGCCCCCATAGACATGTACCCCTTAATTTTCTTAAATATGTAACTGCGGTTTATCTCCCAGACCTATTTATATGATACTCCACAAATGCTTATGATTACTAATTCTGTAATGGTGGTTTAGGGTATGATATAGTCGGCCCCGCCCGACTTTCTACTTTACTTACTTGTTTGGGATGCGGATGAAATAATTTTTATCGATTATCTTGAGAAGGGAAAAACCATCAATAGTGACTATTATATGGCGTTATTGGAGCGTTTTAAGGTCGAAATTGCGGCAAAACGGCCCCATATGAAGAAGAAAAAAAGTGTTGTTCTAACAAGACAACGCACCGTGCCACAAGCCATTGAGAACGATGGCAAAAATTCATGAATTGGGCTTCGAATTGCTTCCCCACCCACCGTATTCTCCAGATCTGGCCCACAGCGACTTTTTCTTGTTCTCAGACCTCAAAAGGATGTTCGCAGGGAAAAAAATTGGCTGCAATGAAAAGGTGATCGTCGAAACTGAGGCCTATTTTGAGGCAAAACCGAAGGAGTACTACCAAAATGGTATCAAACAAATAAGTAAAGTCTAAAGTTGGGCGGAGCCGAACTTTAGACTTTCACCACTATGTAGACAAACATTTGTGTTACTATCTCAACTACTTAAAATTTGCTGGGAGCTACATAAAAGTTTGCATTTCCAGATACAAATACTTTTAATGGAAACAATTTTTTGTACTTCTACAAAAACTCTAGAATTAAAATTTAAATCGGCTAACGCCCTGGGATGAAACACAATGTTAGTAAAAAATATGGGAAATATGAAGCGAGAGAAATTTTAATGCAATTGTACAAAAGAGATTTATGAGTTTTCAGGCGATACATATGTATTCGAGATATAGGACAATTACAGTAATAAAGGGTGATTCTTTTGAGGTTAGGATTTTCATGCATTAGTATTTGACAGATCACGTGGGATTTCAGACATGGTGTCAAAGAGAAAGATGCTCAGTATGCTTTGACATTTCATCATGAATAGACTTACTAACGAGCCACAACGTCGAATTTTCAGTGAATGGGCCCTAGAAAAGTTGGCAGAAAATCCGCTTTTTTATCGACAAATTTTGTTCAGCGATGAGGCTCATTTCTGGTTGAATGGCTACGTAAATAAGCAAAATTGCCGCATTTGGAGTGAAGAGCAACCAGAAGCCGTTCAAGAACTGCCCATGCATCCCGAAAAATGCACTTTAGACTATTTTTTGTGGGGCTACGTCAAGTCTAAAGTCTACAGAAATAAGCCAGCAACTATTCCAGCTTTGGAAGACAACATTTCCGAAGAAATTCGGGCTATTCCGGCCGAAATGCTCGAAAAAGTTGCCCAAAATTGGACTTTCCGAATGGACCACCTAAGACGCAGCCGCGGTCAACATTTAAATGAAATTATTCTCAAAAAGTAAATGTCATGGACCAATCTAACGTTTCAAATAAAGAACCGATGAGATTTTGCAAATTTTATGCGTTTTTTTAAAAAAAAAAGTTATCAAGCTCTTAACAAATCACCCTTTATTTACAATTTTTGCTACTCAGCAGTGGCGATTTTACAAGGATATTGGTTAGATCTCGGCAAGATATGTGGTCAAGTGTGGGTTGTGATATATTATTTGGTCTAGTCGGGCGACTTGGAGCCTTATTTAAAACTCATCCGTTCTGTGGAAATTTTGGCATTGCAGTGTGTAGGATATGGCTAAGATATGGGGAAATAATCACAGAATTTTGTGTAAAGTGTGAGAATTTTGACCATATTTGTATTCTCTGAGGAAACTATCCAGTCAATTGGAAATGGGTCTAAAATATGAAACAGTCTACCATATTTCCCCAACTCTGGTGTACGTATATATGGGAGCTATATACAATCTGAACCAATTTTGACTAAATTTGACATACATAGTTAGAATAATAATTCTGCTATCTATGCGAAATTTCACGTAAATGGGAGTATAACTTTGCCCACCCCCCACCCCTCCCCCCTGGTCATATGAGTGCAAATGGGACGAGAGATTTATATGGGAGCCATATCTAAATATGGCTCCCATTGTGCAAAATTTGAAGCAAATCACGGCAAAACTCTGGCATTTGTGGCCATGTAAGTTCAAATCGGACGAAAGATATATATGGGAGCTATATCTAAATTTGAACCGATTTCAATCAAATTTACCAAGCATTGGTAGAATGTCAATGCTACCCTCTGTGCAAAATTTCACGAAGATCGGTAGTAAACTTTGGCCTCTGTGGTCATATGAGTCTAAATCGGACGAAAGATATATATGGGAGCTATATCTAAATCTGAACCGATTTGGCTGATTGGATATACTGAATTTGAAGAACATCGGTTGATAAACACGTTAACTATGACCACATCGGGGATAAATATATATGGCAGCTATATCTAAATCTGAACCGATTTTTTCCAAAATCAATAGCGATTGTCTCCGTCCCAAGAAACGACCCTATGCCAAATTTGAGGACGATCGGACTTAAATTGCGAGCTGTACTTTGTGCACAAAATTACATATACAGACAGACGGACGGACAGACAGACGGACATCGCTAAATCGACTCAGAATTTAATTCTAAGCCGATCGGTATACTAAAAGATGGGTCTATGACCACTATTTCTTGGCGTTACATACAAATGCACAAACTTATTATACCCTGTACCACAGTAGTGGTGAAGGGTATAAAAATGGGAAGGTCGTTATAATCGTTGCATCGCTCTTGAAGGGAACTATGTTGAATAATAAGAACGAATTTTGACAAAAAAATGTGTTTTTCTTTGTTAGACCAGGGACTTATCAGTCAACCTGTTATACTTGTTTGTTTTTTTTTTTTTTTAATTCCAAATTGTGAAGTCAACAAATCTTACTCTTAGGCACATAGGTACACAAGCTTGTCTCCTTAAATGTTTAGAAAATTGTAGAGAAGGCAAACAAGGGTACGACAAAAGTATATACAGCAATAAGTTCCGCCGGGCCAAATTTTAAATACCCACCACCATGAATCAAATATACCTTTGAAAATTCTTCATCGTAGCGTGTTACTTGATAATATATAGCGGGTTATTTGATAATGTATAGAATGATAATATATAGAAATGATTAAATAACGCCTTGATTTGAAATCTAAAATCTATAGATTTGGAAATTTTACTTTCAGTTTCAAGCCACTTTCATGTTCAGTTCTATACCCTCAAGAAGTGAAATCGGTCTTTATGGAGGCCTTACCAAATGGAGCGATAAAAACTAAATCCGTTACAATTTCAGCAAATCGGATAAAAAACTACGGTTTATATAAACCCAAGGAGTTAAATCGGGAAATCAGTCTATATGAGTTCCATGCCAAATAAATGCACCGATACACAAAATTCAGCAGACCTAGTTGTGGTTCTGAAAAAGCTACAGAACTAAGGGATATATCAAAATCTATACCGATACACAATTTATCCGGAACACCTATTTATGGTCCTCAAAAACCTCTAGATTTAAAATTTCAAGCAAATTGAAAAAAAACTACATTTTCTAAAAGCTCAAGAAGTAAAATCGTGAGATCGGGCTATATGGGGCTATAGCAAACCATTGACGGAAACACACCATATTCGGAACACCTATTTATGGTTCTAAAATACCTCTAGATTTCGAATTTCAAGCAAATCGAATAGAAAATAAGTTTTCCAGAAGCCCACGACCCCAAATCAAGGGGTCAGTTTATATGGGGGCTATACCAAAACATGGACCGATACACCTCATTTTCGATACACCTATTTTTAGTCCCAAAATACCAATATATTTCCAATTTCAGGAAAATCGAATAAAAACTACGGTTTCTAGAAGCTCAAGAAGTAAAATCGGGAGATCGGGCTATATGGGGGCTATAGCAAACCATAGACCGATACACACCATAGTCGGCACACCTATTTATGGTTCTAAAATACCTCTAGATTTCGAATTTCAAGCAAATCGAATAGAAAATAAGTTTTCTAGAAGCCCAAGACTCCAAATCAGGGGGTCGGTTTTTATGGGGGCTATAACAAAAACATGGACTGATACACCTCATTTTCGATATACCTATTTTTGGTTCTAAACTACCTATAGATTTCCAATTTCAGGAAAATCGAATAGAAAATACGGTTTCTAAAAGCCCAAGAAGTAAAATTGGTAGATCGGTCTATATAGGGGCTATACCACAACATGGACCGATAGGCACCATTCTCGGCACACTTATTAATGGTTCTAAAATACCTCTAGATTTCGAATTTCAGGCAAAACGGATAGAAAATAAGGTTTCTAGAAGCCCAAGACCCCAAATCGGGGGGTCGGTTTATAGGGGGGTTATACCAAAACATGGATCAATATAGCCCATCTTCGAACTTGACCTGCGTGGAGACAAAAAAAGGAGTTTGTGCAAAAATTAAGCAAGGTAGCTTTATTATTGAAGGCTGTAGCGTGATTATAACCAGGGCTGTGGAGTCGAGCCAATGTTGCTCCGACTCCAGCATTTTTCATCAGCTCGACTCCGACTCCGGGTAATATAACTAAATCTCATTTTAATACCACTAATTTGTAGTTCTATTGTGGGGGTACCGTAAGTGGGTCGATATAAAGTATCGTATTTATTTATGTGTGCAAAAAAGTCTTAATTTCACATTAGATGCCAATTGAACTCTATATTTCAAATTTAGGGCAATGTTTAATAAATAAAATAATGATATAAATACCCATCATAATATGACAAGATACCAACAGTATATGTATTTGTGGACCAAAATTGTTGATACTATCTCAAATCCTTTAAATTTGTTGCGAGCTATATAAAGGTTTATATTCCCATATGCATGAATTTGAATCTGAATGGATTTAGACAAAATTGTATATACTTCTACAAAATCTATGTACTTAAAATTTAAATCTAACGTTATGGGACGTAACACAATTTTAACAAAAAATAAAAATGCAAGGAAAGTCTAAAGTCGGGCGGGCCGAGTTTTCGATTTAGCAGTGAGTATCAGTGAGCATAAAATTTTGGACAAAATTTTCTATAGAAATAAAATATTGCAAAATTTTATATAGAAATAAAATCTTGCAAAATTCTCTACAGAAACACAATTTTGACTAAATTTTCTATAGAAATAAAATTTTGGCAAAATTTTCTATAGACATCAAATTTTGAGCAAATATATAGAAATAAAATTTGTATAGAAATAAAATTTGGCAAATTTTTTTATAGAAATAAAAGTTTGAAAAAATTATCAGTAGAAATACAATTAAAAAAAATTGTGTAGCAAAAAAAAAAATTTTGCAAAACTTTCTATAGAAACAAAATTTTGCAAAATATTCTATAGAAATAAAATTTTGACTAAATTTTCTATAGAAATCAAATTTTGACAAAATTTTATATAGAAAAAAATATTTCTATAGTAATACAATTTTGAATAATTTTTTTATAGCAGTGGTTATCAGTGAGCATCAGTAAGAAAAAAAGATTTTGAGAAAATTTGCTATAGAATTAAAATTTGACAATTTTTTCTTATAGAAATAAAAGTTTGAAAAAATTATCAATAAAAATAAAATTTTAGAAAAATTTTTGTGTACTAAATAAAATTCTGCAAAATATTCTACAGAAACAAAATTTTGACTAAATTTTCTATAGAAATAAATTTTTTACAAAATTTTCTAATAAAAAAGTCTATTACTGCAAAATTTTGGCAAAATTTTGACCAAATTTTCTAATAAAAAAATCTATTACTATAAAATTTTGGCAAAATTTTCTATAGAAATAAAATTTTAACTTAAATTTTTATAGAAATAAAATTATCAATAGAAATAAAATCTTGCAAAATATTCTATAGAAACAAAATTTTGACTCAATTTTCTATAGAAATCAAATTTTGACTAAATTTTCTATAGAAAAAATATTTCTATAGTAATAAAATTTTGAATAAATTTTTTTATAGAAATAAAATTTTGATAAAATTTGCTATAGAAATAAAATTTTGACAAAACTTTTTATATAGAAATAAAATCTTGCAAAATTCTCTACAGAAACACAATTTTGACTAAATTTTCTATAGAAATAAAATTTTGGCAAAATTTTCTATAGACATCAAATTTTGAGCAAATATATAGAAATAAAATTTGTATAGAAATAAAATTTGGCAAATTTTTTTATAGAAATAAAAGTTTGAAAAAATTATCAGTAGAAATACAATTAAAAAAAATTGTGTAGCAAAAAAAAAATTTTGCAAAACTTTCTATAGAAACAAAATTTTGCAAAATATTCTATAGAAATAAAATTTTGACTAAATTTTCTATAGAAATCAAATTTTGACAAAATTTTATATAGAAAAAAATATTTCTATAGTAATACAATTTTGAATAATTTTTTTATAGCAGTGGTTATCAGTGAGCATCAGTAAGAAAAAAAGATTTTGAGAAAATTTGCTATAGAATTAAAATTTGACAATTTTTTCTTATAGAAATAAAAGTTTGAAAAAATTATCAATAAAAATAAAATTTTAGAAAAATTTTTGTGTACTAAATAAGATTCTGCAAAATATTCTACAGAAACAAAATTTTGACTAAATTTTCTATAGAAATAAATTTTTGACAAAATTTTCTATAGAAATAAAATTTTGACCAAATTTTCTAATAAAAAAGTCTATTACTGCAAAATTTTGGCAAAATTTTGACCAAATTTTCTAATAAAAAAATCTATTACTATAAAATTTTGGCAAAATTTTCTATAGAAATAAAATTTTAACTTAAATTTTTATAGAAATAAAATTATCAATAGAAATAAAATCTTGCAAAATATTCTATAGAAACAAAATTTTGACTCAATTTTCTATAGAAATCAAATTTTGACTAAATTTTCTATAGAAAAAATATTTCTATAGTAATAAAATTTTGAATAAATTTTTTTATAGAAATAAAATTTTGATAAAATTTGCTATAGAAATAAAATTTTGACAAAACTTTTTATATAAATAAAATTTTGACAAAACTTTTTATAGAAATAACATTTTGACAAAATTTTCTATAAAAAACAACTTTGAAAAAATTTTCTGTCAATATTCCACATATGTATATGGCCTTAAAATAAAATTAAAAAAATTATTTCGATTGTTCGAAATATTTCAAATAATATTTCATTTCAAATAAATTGATATGGGCATTAAAATGGATCGATCCAGCCCATCTGCTAGTCTAACATTCTAGGAAACATAAAAATATAGCCGTAATTGGAAGTTGATTTTCATTTACAATCATGCTGTACATTGATCGAATGAATAACGCAATGGAAACTAATTTGCGTAAAAACTTGCTTAGTTACAAAAATGTGAAGTGTTTTAAAAAATTTGGTTTAGCCGGAGTCGGAGTCGAGCAAAATTTTTACTCGGAGTCCAGCAAAATCTTCAGACTCCGACTCCAAGACTTCGACTCCGACTGCGGCTCCACAGCCCTGATTCTAACAGACATCTAGACAGACAGACGGACATGAATATATCGTCTTAGAATTTCTCCCTGATCAAGAATATATATACTTTATTTAGTCGGAAATCGATATTTCAATGTGTTGCAAACGAAATGACAAACTTATTATACGTCCATCACCATTCTATGGTGGTGGGTATAAAAATTGTTACAAATCAACAACTTACCATATGAACCGATTGTTTTAAAATTCTATTATTAAATTTATGGCCTCAGATTATCATAACAAAGTCACTAAGAATCAATAATTTGCTACAGACCCCATATTAACCCAATTGTACTCAAAGAAAATAATTGTATGTGCTCCATGGTGGTGGGTAATGAAGATTCGACCCATCCGAACTTTTGGTCGTTTGTACTTGTTTCATATCGAGGAGTTAGTAAAATCTCTTAAAATTGTTTGTTGGGTTAATACTATTTCTCCGAAAAAAATTTAGTCAACAAATACATGTGTAACATTAAAGTCAATGAGAAAACTATAAAAGGATTTATGAATGAATTGAATCAACTCTTGTTCTCTTCATTTTCCACAACTGCTACTCCGATGGTGAAAGCATCCCTCCGTCATGCGCTGGTATTCAATAAAATCTTGTTGTAAACTTCTTACGATGTTTACTCACCTGTTACATGAATTGGTAAGCTGGTGGTGATGGCGTTATTCATTGTCGTTTAGTTTTGTATTTCAGCTCTCTTTCATGGCTGACAACAATGTTGTGGAACCGATTTATCTTAGGGCCATAATCAAAATGTTCTTGCTGTGGTATTGTCAGGCAACATAGCCCTAGTCCAGATTAAAGTTCGGCACTTTGTGTTGCATGTTTATTCAATGATTGTTACTTTGATTGTGACCAGAAAAAAACCAGCTCGTTTCTCAGTTCGGTTTATCGAAGATTGACGTTTTTGAGAGATACAAAAAACTCACTCACTCGATGTCCATTTCATGTCTTCCTCTTCATCACAATGTCCCGGACAATGGTAGGTGTATCCATAGTCAAGTGGGATTTTTTTCGGTATTACGGATGCAATCGGTTGATGCGGCATTGATGCGACCATCAACTCCTTCATCCGCTGGCTAGCTCAATAGTTTTTGTAGCTCTCTGTTTTCCTGCCAAACCTCAAGTCATACAAATTAATTGTATGGCCTGACATTACCAACTTGTTGAGTAGTAGGTAACATGGCTCTACAAGTCCAAAGATTTCATTCAGTTAAGCATTGACTCAGCAAAATACGGTTATTTCATTATTTTGGCGCTTTGGAAACGCCTCACTTCGATGAAGATGTAACCCACAATGTGATGATGATAACTTAGTCAATACACATAAAGAAAAATCCAATAAAAATATTTTCATTAGTACCATGGAAATATTTGTTAACAATACGAAATATTTCGTTATTTTATGCAACTATTATTAGTATAACTGTGCGCCAAATGAAATTGCAATATCGTCATCTGACCTATAGTGAGATTGAGATAAATTTAGGCATTACTAGGACCAACATATATTCAATATTGCATGAATATTTGATCATTCAAAAAATGTTTGTTGTGTGTTGGATCCACGGTTGGAACTCGTGTCAAGAATAATGTACCACAATTTTATGAAGATTTTACCGAAAATCTTTCAAATTAAAAAAATCGAATTTTGAAGTGTTCTATCAAATTTTTATTTCTATAGAAAATGTTGTTAAAATTTTATTTCTCTAGAAAGTTTTGTCAAAATTACATTTCTATAGAAAATTTTGTCAAAATTTTATTTCTATTGAAAAATTTTTCAAAATTTAATTTCTATAGAAAATGTTGTCAAAATTTTATCTCTTTAGGAAATTTTGTCAAAATTTTATTTCTGTAGAAAATTTTTTCAAAAATTTATTTCTATAGAAAATTTTGTCAAAAATTTATTTCTATAGAAAATTTTGTCAAAAATTTATTTCTATAGAAAATTTTGTCAAAATCTTGTTTCTATAGAAAATTTTGTCAAAAATTTATTTGTGTAGAAGATTTTTTCAAAATTTTATTTCTATGGAAAATTTCGTCAAAATTTTATTTCTGTGGAAAACTTTGTCAAAATTTTATATCTATAGAAAATTTTATCAAAATTTTATTTCTATAGAAAATTTTGTCAAAATTATATTTCTATAGAAAATTTTGTCAAAATTATATTTCTATAGAAAAATTTTTCAAAATTTTATTTCTATAGAAAATGTTGTCAAAATTTTATTTCTGTAGGAAATTTTGTCAAAATTTTATTTCTGTAGAAAATTTTGTCAAAAATTTATTTCTATAGAAAATTTTGTCAAAATATTGTTTCTATAGAAAATTTTGTCAACATTTTTTATCTGTAGAAGATTTTTTCAAAATTTTATTTCTATAGAAAATTTCGTCAAAATTTTATTTCTGTAGAAAATATTGTCAAAATTTTATATTTATAGAAAATTTTATCAAAATTTTATTTCTATAGAAAATTTTTTCAAAATGTTATTTCTATAGAAAATTATGTCAAAAATTTATTTCTGTAGAAGATTTTTTCAAAATTTTATTTCTATAGAAAATTTCGTCAAAATTTTATTTCTATAGAAAATTTTGCTAAAATGTTATTGCAAATTTTACTGGAGTGAGATGGTTCAATTTGGGTTTTATATGCTAATTTCCTATGGAAATTACATACGAGAATCATTTCTCCCAAGTTGAATCATTTTTTCACCACCACTGTGCATCATCTTCTCATATAGCTACAATCCCTTAATCTTTATTTTTATACCCTTCACCACTACTGTGGTACAGGGTGTAATAAGTTTGTGCATTTGTTTGTAACGCCAAGAAATAATTGTCATAGACCCATCTTTTAGTATACCGATCGGCTTAGAATTAAATTCTGAGTCGATTTAGCGATGTCCGTCTGTCTGTCTGTCCGTCCGTCTGTCTGTATATGTAATTTTGTGCACAAAGTACAGGTCGCAGTTTAAGTCCGATTGTCTTCAAATTTGACATAACGTCTTTCTTCGGGTAGAAGACAATCGCTATTGATTTTGGAAAAAATCGGTTCAGATTTAGATATAGCTGCCATATATAGTTATCACCGATTTGATCATAATTCACGTATTTATGAACCGACGTTCTTCAAATTTTGTACATCTGAATGTTTTGTCAGTCCCGTAAAAACTGCCAAATATCGACTAAATCGGTTCAGATTTAGATATAGCTCCCATATATATCTTTCGACCGATTTGGACTTATGTGGCCCCAAAAGCCAGAGTTTTGCCCTGCTTTGTTTCAAATTTTGCACAACAAGTACGTTTAATAGTATCGTTAAGTGTGCTTAATTTGGTTAAAATCGGTTCAGATTTAGATATAGCTCCCATATATATCTTTCGTCCGATTTGGATTTATATGGCCTCAAAAGCCAGAGTTTTGCCATGAGTTGCTTGAAATTTTGCACAAGGAGTACGTTTTATAGTATCGTTAATTGTGCAAAATTTAGTTAAAGTCGGTTCAGATTTAGATATAGCTCCCATATATATCATTCGCCCGATTTGGACTAATATGTTCACAGAGGCAAAAGTGCTACTCTGATTTACGTGAAATTTTGCAGAGGGAGTAGAATTGAACTTGAAACTTTGCACAGGCAGTAGAATTAAGGTTCTGCATATGCGTGTTTATTTTGGTTGAAATCGGTTCAGATTTTGATTTAGCTCCCATATATATCTTTCGCCCGATTTTCCGTCATATGACCACAGAGGTCAAAGTTGTTATCCGATTTACGTGAAATTTTTCACAGGGAGTAGATTCAACATAGTAACTATGCATGTGAAATTTGATTGCAATCGGTTCAGATTTCGATATAGATTCCATATATATGTTTTTCCTATTTAGGGAAAACTGGCCGAAATACCTATATTTTCCTTATCAAATCGCCACTGCTAATTCGAAAACTTATCAGAATGACTCAAATTTTCCTATTACTCTATTACACATCTATCGACCGATAAATCATAAATACACTTTTGCGAAGTTGCCTCAAAATTGGTTCATATTTAAATGTTTCCTATATTTTTTTACTAACACTGTGTTCCACCTCAGCGCATTAGCCGACTTAAATGTAAAATCTATAAGTATTACAGAACTCTGTACAGATCTGCTCAGATATACAGAATATATGTGTATGGATTCATATAGCATCCAACACATTGGACGGATTTGATATGGTATCGAAAATGTGGACTTAAAAAGTGGTGAAGGGTATAATATAGTCGGCCCCGCCCGACTTTAGACTTTCCTTACTTGTTCGATTTCAATTTGTTACTACATTAATGCAACAACAAATCGAAATCTATTTTTAGAGGCATTGCTGAATTCACCTGATTGGTGAACGATCACACAATGCCTTGTTTCCAAGTCAACAACAACTACTGTGATAACTATTTTGAAATTGGTCTCAAGGACACAACAACAATTCTAACGACAACATTAGAATTCCTTAATCCTCATGTCCAATTAGCTCGCATGGAAATTTTAATAATATGTAAAATATTATTGCTATAGAAAATTTTGTCAAAATTTTATTTCTCTACAAAATTTTGTGAATTTTTTTTCTGTAGAAAATTTTGCTAAAATTTTATTGCTATAGAAATTTTAGTCAAAATTTTATTGTTATAGAAAATTTTGTAAAAATTTCATTTCATTTCATTAGAAAATGTTGTCAAAATCGTATTTTATAGAACATTTTGTCAAAATTTTATTTCCATAGAAAAGTTAGTCAACATTTTTTTATACCCTGCGCCACACTGTGGAACAGAGTATTATAAGTTAGTGCATATATTTGCAACACCCAGAAGGAGACGAGATAGACACATGGTGTCTTTGGCAAAAATGCTCAGGGTGGGCTCCTGAGTCGATATAGCTCCCATATATAGCTTTCGCCCGATTTACACTCATATGACCACAGAGGCCAATTTTGTTGCTCTGATTTAGTTGAAATTCTGCACAGGGAGTAGAATTAGCATTATAGGTATACATGCCAATATTTGGTTGAAATTGGTTCAGATTTAAATATAGCTCCCGTATATATGTTTTTCTGATTTCGACAAAAATGGTCAAAATACCAACATTTTCCTTGTAAAATCGCCACTGCTTAGTCGAAAAGTTGTAAAAATGACTCTAATTTTCCTAAACTTCTATTACATATATATCGAGCGATAAATTATAAATAAACCATTGCGAAGTTTCATTAAAATTGCTTCAGATTTAAATGTTTCCCATATTTTTTTACTAACATTATGTTCCACCCTAGTGCCTTAGCCGACTTAAATTTTGAGTCTATAGATTTTGTAGAAGTCTATCAAATTCTGTCCAGATCGAGTGATATTTAAATGTATGTATCTGGGACAAACCTTTATATATAGCCCCCAACACATTTGACGGATGTGATATGGTAACGAAAATTTAGATCTACAAAGTGGTGCAGGGTATAATATAGTCGGCCCCGCCCGACTTTAGACATTCCTTACTTGTTTCTATAGAAAATTTTGTCAAAATTTTTTTTCTATAGAAAATTTTTTAAATTTTTTTCTATAGAATATTTTGTCAAATTTTTTCTGTAGAAAATATTGTCAAAAATGTATTTTTATAGAAAAGGTTGTCAAAATTTGTTTCCTATAGAAAATTATTCCACAATTTTATTTCTATAGAAAATGTTTGGGAAATATTATTTCTGTAGAAAATTTTGCCAAAGTAAACTTTTTTGGAGTGTGTGTGTGTGACATCAGTACGCAAAAATATCCTTCAACATTTAAAGACATGAAATCTTTGTGCTTAAGACAATAGTATTTTCAGTAAGTGAATATTACAGAAGCGATAATAGAATTAATTTAACATTGATTTAAAATATCTGTTACTGAATAATGCAATGACCAAATTTAGTGTGATAAATAACCTATTCCAATATTAAATTTCAAGATTTCCTTCTTTAATGCAATCAATCATTTCTAATTCATTTCAAATACCATAAGAAAATTTAGCAGAAATCCTAAATAGTCAAACTGCATCTAAAATAAACACTTCAGGCAAACACCTTTGTCATGGCTTAGTGTTAGGGGCTTAAGTAAAACTGGATTAAGTACCTTAACGCCCTAATCTGACGAGCTCACACAATAACTACTGGCGCCAGTCATTGTTCGACTTAATAGGATCTGTCTGGGTCAGTCTACAATAGTTGGCCATGCCACAACAATAGGGAATGACCACTAACAGGTCATTTTTGCCCTTACAGACAACGAGAAGAAAAACAAGTGCACTTGGAATGTGCAAAAAAAAAGCATACGAGAAGAAAAATTGCCAACCCCTTGATATTGGAATGTAGGTAGGCATCAAGGACTACAAAAATATCCTGCAGTTGTTTATATTTGCCAAAGGGGTTTAGATACGCTTCATAATGATTTTGTGCATATGAGTTAAAGCGTTTTATTTACTTAGGGCTTGTCTCTGCTTTAGTTTGCCATGTCAATGTTATTCTAAAATATTTTACACTTTTCCTCCACGAAGAGGATATATGTAAATCTCAAAAGGATAAAAACCTAGTCAATTTGACTCTTTTTGTTTGTCCAAATGCGATTTTCAAAAAAGTCATTAGGCTAAGATGCAATTCGCAGAAAATTGAATTGGGATTAAAGAAAGTGGTACCTAAGAACTTCATAAGAGGGAATATCTTTCCTATCAATTAGCAAACACATTTATTGAAGTGATTGCTGATTTTATTGATTTTAAAATAGCTTTTTTGCCATTTTGCGTTTGACTCCCTTTCGGAACACCAAAACATGAAAAAATGTCACCCAAATATTTCCCATTAAAAATATGTGATATGACATTTTAACATTTTTTTCAGTTAATAAATTAGTTAGTACAATTTCCTTTTTAATCAAGATAGAAGCATGAAGTTATGTCAATGATTAAAAATTTCACCTACAGAGCTGGTATGCCTCTATATAAAATTGAATCCATTATTAAACAAGTGAGTAAAGTAGAAAGTCGGGCGGGGCCGACTATATCATACCCTAAACCACCCCTATGGAATTAGTAAACTTAAGCATTTGTTGGGTACCATTGAAATAGGGTTAGGAAATAAAGCGTATTTCCATATTTAAGAAAATTACGGGGTACATTTTTACGGGAGTTTTAGCACAATCTGAACAGAAATGTCTGATATTAGTAGCTATAATTGATTCTGAATCTACAGAGTTAGTATGCAACAAATATTGAGTCCATTATTAAAAAGGAGGAAATCGCTCAATTAGGCGGGTAATAAATCCAAATTTATGAAATATATTTAAACAAGTATATACGAATCTTATGTACCCTCCACCATGGATTGCGTAGAAACTTCTACGAAAGACTGTCATCCACAAATTTCAACTCACATGGTTGTTAAATATCATACACTACAACCACTTACCAAATTTCAACCAGATCGGATGAATTTTGCTTCTCCAAAAGGCACCGGAGATCAAATCTGGGGATCGGTTTATTTGGGAGCTATATATAATTATGGACTGATAGGAACCCATTCCTGCATGGTTGTTGCATACCATACACTAACAACACGTACCAAATTTCAAGCGAATGGAAGAATTTTGCTCTTCCAAAGTGGTCCGGAGGTCAAATCTGGGGATCGGTTTATATGGTGCCTATATATAATTATGGACCGATATCGACCAATTTTTGCATGGGTGTTTGAGGCCATATATTAACATTAAGTACCAAATTTCAACTGAATCAGATGAATTTTGGTCTTCCAAGAGGCTCCGGAGTTCAAATCTGGTGATCGGTTTATATGGGGGCTATATATAATTATGGACCGATATGGACCAATTTTTGCTTGGTTATTAGAGACCATATACTAACATCATGTACCAAATTTCAGCCGGATCGGATGAAATCTGTTTCTCTTAGAGACTCTGCAAGCCAAATCGGGGGATCGGTTTATATGGGAGCTATATATAATTATGGACCGATGTGGACCAATTTTTGCATGGTTGTTAGATACTATATACTAACACCATGTACCAAATTTCAGCCGGATCGGATGAAATTTACTTCTTTTAGAGGCTCCGCAACCAAATCGGGGAATCGGTTTATATGGGGGCAATATATAATTATGGACCGATGTGAACCAATTTTTGCATGGTTGTTAGAGACTATATACTAACACCATGTACCAAATTTTAGCCGGATCGGATGAAATTTACTTCACTTAGAGGCTCTGCAAGCTAAATCGGGGGATCGGTTTATATGGGGGCTATATATAATTATGGACCAATGTGGACCAATTTTTGCATGGTTGTTAGAGACCATATACTAACACCATGTACCAAATTTCAGCCGGATCGGATGAGATTTGCTTCTCTTAGAGGCATCGCAATCCAAATTTGGGGGTCCGTTTATATGGGTGCTATACGTAAAAGTGGACCGATATGGCCCATTTGCAATACCATCTGACCTACATCAATAACAACTACTTGTGCCAAGTTTCAAGTCGATAGCTTGTTTCGTTCGGAAGTTAGCGTGATTTCAACAGACGGAGTTAGCGTGATTTCAACAGACGGACGGACGGACGGACATGCTCAGATCGACTCAGAATTTCACCACGACCCAGAATATATATACTTTATGGGGTCTTAGAGCAATATTTCGATGTGTTACAAACGGAATGACAAAGTTAATATACCCCCCATCCTATGGTGGAGGGTATAATAAGGGTTACATGTAAGTCAAACTACGATCGGCTAATACTTCAATATTTGAAATTTAAGTAACATTGGTTAATAAATAAGAGTCTTATGGTCAAATTTGGGAAAATCGAGCGATGCATATATATGGGAGCTATATCTAAATCTGAACCGATTTGGATTATACTTTGCCGGGTTGGTTTATATTACAGGAAATTACCTTGTACTGAGTTTGAGTAATATCGGTTAATAAATGAGGCCACTATGGTCAAAATTAAGGTTATTAGGTGTACATTTTTGAAAATCGGGCGCTACCTATATATGGGAGCTATATCTAAATGTGAACCAATTTGGATGATGTTTTGCAGGTTCGATTGATAGCACAGAAGGTTGCTTTGTGCTAAATTTGAGTAAGATCGGTTAATAAATAAGGCTATTATTACCAAATTTTGCAAAATCGGGCATCGCATATATATGGGAGCTATATATAAATCTGAACCGATTTACATGATTTTGTGCAAATATAGTCAGTACTATAGAAGGCAACTTTGAGAAGATCGAATGATAAATAAGAGTTTTTTGGCCAAATTTGTCAAATTCGGGCGATACATATATATGGGAACTATAGCTAAATCTGAACCGATTTCGATGATTTTTGCACATAGAGTAAGTACTATAGACAATTATATTTGGCCAACTTTGAGTAAGCTCGGTTGATAAATAAGGGCTTATGGCCAAATTTGGGAAAATCGGGCGATACATATATATGGGATCTATATCTAAATTTGAACCGATTTCGATAAAATTTGGCACAATTAAAGGATGGTATATTAGATTACTTTGTAGCAAATTCGACTGCGGTCGATTAATACATGAGCGCAATCTGACCCCATTTATCAAAATCGGGCGATACATATATATGGGAGATATTCTAAATTTGATCCGATTTTTTCCAAATTCAATAGAGTTCGTCCCTGTGCCAAAAAACCCCATGTAACAAATTTAAACAAAATCGGTTAATAATTGCAATTGGAATCCGGCGTACAATAAATACATGGACAGACGGACAGACGAACACCAAGGGCTAGATCGACTAAAGAGGTGATTCTGAGTCGATCGGTGTATATTTTATGGAGTCTAAAATCAATATTCCTGGTAGGAACATTTTTTGGCAGATCAAAGTTATTATACCCTGACCACTATATGGTTTAAGGTGTAATTAAATTTGCAATCAACATCAATTAAATTCTTAATTGAATCAATTAAATTCTTAATTGAATCAATTAAATTCTTAATTGAATGAATTAAACAATTAACTGAAATCTGCTAATGAAATCAATTAATGTTTCAATCAAGTATTTGTTTATTCCCAATTAAAGCTGTGAATGATACTATAATTCACAGTTTTAATTAATTAATTTTGGATCAATCACCAACCAAAAAATTAATAATTGATATGATTAAAAAATCAAGTAAGGAATGTCTAAACTCGGACGGGGCAGGGGAGAACATTTCGTAGTTTGAAGGGAAAATTTGAAAAATGTTTTACCAATGTCTTAGTACCATACGAAGTTCAAGATTGGCGCATTTTTGGTAAATTGTACAAATTTTAAGAAATTATAAACTATTTTGTAGGAGACACGAATTTAGTAAATCTTTATGATTTATTTATGTATAATGTTTTCTTTTTTAGTATATTTAACTCCATAATTTTATATAGCCTCCGATCCCCCGATTTGGCTTGCGGAGCCTCTAAGAGAAGCAAATTTCATCCGATCCGGCTGAAATTTGGTACATGGTGTTAGTATATGCTCTCTAATGACCATGCAAAAATTGGTCCACATCGGTCCATAATTATATATAGCCTCCATATAAATCCATCACCAGATTTGACCTCCGGAGCCTCTTGGAAGACCAAAATTCATCTGATTCAGTTGAAATTTGGTACGTGGTGTCAGTATATGGCCTCAAACACCCATGCAAAAATTAGTCGAAATCGGTCCCTAATTATATATAGCCCCCGTACAAACCGATCCCCAGTTTTTACCTCCGGAGCCCCTTGGAAGAGCAAAATTCATCCGATTCGGTTGAAATTTGGTACGTGATGTTAGTATATGGTATCCAACAACCATGCAGGAATTGGTTCATATCAGTCCATAATTATATATAGCCCGCGTGCAAACCGATCCCCAGATTTGACCTCCGGTGCCTTGTGGAGAAGCAAAATTCATCCGATCTGGTTGAAATTTGGTACGTGGTGGTAGTATATGATATTTAACAACCATGCCATATATAGCCCCCATATAAACCGATACCGAGATTTGGTTTTGGAGCCTCTTGGAGAAGCAAATGTCATACGAGTCAGTTGAATTTGGTGCATTGTGCCGTTAACAACCATGCCTAACTAGGTCCATATCGGTCTATAGTTATATATAGCCCTCAGATAAATCGATCCCCCAATCACACAAAAATTGGTCCATATCAAGTTCATAATTGTATATAGCCCCCCATATTTCAATTCTGCACCCAGAGAAGGAATATGATCACCTCAAACATGTTTCAAGAGCAAAATATTATTTTTGGATAGTGACCATGTAGCATGTTTGTCGCAAAAATGTTGTTTTCTCGGCAAACATAACATGCATTCCGAAAACAGATACATAATTTCGGATAAAATAATATGGTTGCAGCGAACATGTTACATGGTCACCATCCAAAAATAACATTTTGCTCT
This sequence comes from Haematobia irritans, assembly GCF_050003625.1. Classification (NCBI taxonomy): domain Eukaryota; kingdom Metazoa; phylum Arthropoda; class Insecta; order Diptera; family Muscidae; genus Haematobia; species Haematobia irritans. Next base: position 93,145,779 of record NC_134401.1, on the reverse strand, counting down.
TGAAACATGTTTGAGGTGATCATATTCCTTCTCTGGGTGTGGCTCTCTACGTACCGTGCAGAAGCCCTTATCGATTCGTAATTATTTGTAGGCTTACCTATACATAACTTTTTTGTCTAATATCTACCACGTATGGACTAACTCACAATTTAGAAAACGATGTTAAGAAGTTTTAAGATACCAAAACCCAAGTAATTCGATTGTGGATGACAGTCTTTCGTAGACGTTTCTACGCAATCCATGGTGGAGGGTACAAAAGATTCGGCCTGGCCGAACTTACGGCCGTATATACTTGTTTTATATTATGGTATATATTCTGTAGTTTTCTTCCAAAAAAGCTTTTTTCCACAATTTCTTTGGGAAATTATTAACTAAATTTTGCATGTGCTTGATAGATTGGTAAAGTCTGTATTCGGCAGCATTGTATTTATATATTTTTATATTTTTTTTATTATTTATTTATAATAAAAATCATAAATAAATTTCTCAGAGTGTAGTTATGTATTTTTATACCCTTCACCACTACTGTGGTACAGGGTATAATAAGTTTGTGCATTTGTATGTAACGCCAAGAAGGAGTAATCATGGACCAACCTTTTAGTATACGGATCGGCTTAGAATTAAATTCTGAGTCGATTTAGCGATGTCCGTCTGTCTGTCTGTCTGTCTGTCTGTCCGTCTGTCTGTCCGTCTGTCTGTCCGTCTGTCTGTCCGTCTGTCTGTCCGTCTGTCTGTCTGTCCGTCTGTCTGTCTGTTGATGTATTTTTGTGTGCAAAGTATAGCTCGCAGTTTTAGTCCGATTGTCCTATAATTTGGTATAGGGTCCTGTTTCGGTTCAAAGACGATTCCTATTGATTTTGGAAAAAATCGGTTCAGATTTAGATATACACTCTTAGAAAAATATGTTTTTCATATGTTCCGATATAAACAAAATGTATTTCGGGCACAATTTTAAAACACAATATATTTAAGTGCAAACATGTAATGTTCCTAAACTAATACTAAATGTTTGGGACATCTATGTTAATATGTTAGAATATATTATGTTTGGGGTATGAATGTTTCATAAAAATCATATGTGTGAATGCAAACATATATAAATTTACAAATTTCGACTAAACATACATATGTTGTGATATTTTATTCAAAGCGACAGAGAGAGTATAGAGAAAGAAATAGGGATGGAAACCGGGAGAGTTGACGAAAGATATCAACATAACACAGCGAAAGTATCAAAAGAGAACAATTTTTGTGAAACCGCTTTTGTTTCGGAAAACTGATTTATGATAAGGCCAAAAATTTGATATGCTTAAATATTATTTAATTTGAATAAAACAAACAGCATATGTTTTTGCCTTGAGAGCAGTATTTTATGTATGTGTGGACATGAGTTTCGTTTATTATTTTGGCATTATGGGCACAATTTTTTTCTTGGTTCGAAAAGAAATCAGGGGTCTTCATAAAAATAACGAAAGGGCACTATACTCTTTTTAGAGTTGGGACAGTAAAATGAAATAAGGAGGAAATAGTAGAAAATTACATAGTAAAATGTATAAAAACAAGTCCACGAGGAGTTGACGGACACCTTCAAATATAAAAGCGGGCATTAAGTTCGAGTTTTGCAGCTAAAACAATTCAAAAAGTTTATTTTCTTTAAAATGAATTATTAAAGAAAAATAAAAGGCATTTTAGAGCGATGGTGTTAAATGCTAGTAAAAAACTGTTCACGCCTAAATAAATTTATGTTTATATTATAAAATTATTTATGTATGTTTCTACTCGACTCCACGTTCTTCTTTTGTTAGAGTTTTTAAATTCCATCCAAATTTTAAAGTTTTGTACCAAAAACAGTTTTTTGTTACAAAATTGTTATTTTTGCAATAAAAAAATAATATTTTATCAAAAAATCAGTCAATTTCGTTTATATCAAGCACTGCTACTGACTATAAATCTTTAATATTTCGAAGTTTCATTATAAAAATTTAATATAGTATAAATATAAATGTGTAAATTAAAAAAAAAGTATTCGGTCGGAGCAGGGATTGAACCCACGACCCTTTGTATGCAAGGCAGACATGCTAACCACTGCTCCACGTGGCAAACAAATGTATGCTCGTGGGCGATGCAAACTATGCTATATAAATGTAACTTATAATGATAATTATCTATTGGTGACTATAACAGCTACGTAGCCCAGTGGTAGTGTGTTCGATTCTCCGTGCAGGCGAAAGGTAAAATTTAAAAAATTTATAAGAGTGAATAATTCCTTCAACATTATTTGTATTACAGAAAAAGGTGCCAAGAACTTAAATATTTCGTGGAAGTGAAAATTACGAGTATGTTAGGCAATGAGCACAATCGTCTTTGGGAAAAATTCTTCCAAGCATATATTTTTTGGGCTCAAAATGCTTCCAAACATATAATATGTTCACATAAAACAAACATATTAATGTTTCGGCAGTATCCATTAATATATGTGCTTCCTGCAAAATATGTTTGGAACATATGTTAAAGAAGCGATTTTTTTTTGAGGGTGTAGCTGCCATATATATTTTTCACCGATCTGGTCATAATTGGCGTGTATATCAACCGATCTTCCTCAAATTCCGTACATCCGAATATTTTATGAGTCTCGAAAAACTTGCAAAATATCAGCCAAATCGGTTCAGATTTAGATATAGCTCCCATATATAGCTTTCGCCCGATTTACACTCATTTGCCCACAGAGGCCAAGTTTTTGATCCGATTTAGTTGAAATTTTGCACAGGGAGTTGAATTACCATTATAGCTATGCGTGCCAAATTTGGTTGAAATCGGTTCAGATTTAGATATAGCTCCCATATATACCTTTCGTCCGATTTGGACTTATATGGCCTCAAAAATCAGAATTTTACTCTGATTTGCTTCAAATTTAGCACAAGGAGTACGTTTAATAATATTGTTAACTATGCCAAATTTGGTTGAAATCGGTACAGATTTGGATATATCTCCCATATATAGCTTTCGCCCGATTTACACTCATTTGCCCACAGAGGCCAATTTTTTGCTCCGATTTAGTTGAAATTTTGCACAGGGAGTAGAATTACCATTATAGCTATGCGTGCCAAATTTGGTTGAAATCGGTTCAGATTTAGATATAGCTCCCATATATACTTTTCGTCCGATTTGGACTTATATGGCCTCAAAAGTCAGAATGTTACTCTGATTTGCTTCAAATTTAGCACAAGGAGTACGTTTAATAATATTGTTAACTATGCCAAATTTGGTTGAAATCGGTTCAGATTTAGATATAGCTCCCATATATATCTTTCGTCCGATTTGCACTCATATGGCTTAAAAAGCCAAAATTTTGCCCTGATTTGCTTAAAATTTGCACAAAGTGTACGTTTAATCATATGATTAACTGACCCAAATTTGGTTGAAATCGGTTTAGATTTAGATATAGCTCACATATATACCTTTCGTCCGATTTGCACTTATATGGCCTCAAAAGCCAGAATTTTTCCCTGATTTGCTTCAAATTTTGCAAAAGCAGTGCGTTTAATAGTATGGTTAACTGTGTCAAATTTGTTTGAACTCGGTTCAGATTTAGATATAGCTCCCATTTAGATATAGTTTCGTCCGATTTGCACAAAAGCCATAGTTGAAGCCTGATTTGCTTCAAATTTTGTATATATACGCCAGAGTTGAGTAGAATGTTTCATATTTTAGACCCATTTTCAATGGGAGTTTCCTTCAGTTGACTCGATAGTTTCCACAGAGAATATATTTAATATGCTTTTTGATCTAATTGATTCAGTTTTCGTAGTCATATTTCACAGTGTAATACCACACTTTCCACAAAACGGTTGAGTTTTAATTAAACTAGGCCAAATAATATATCACAACCCACAATTGACCACATATAATGCCGAGATTTAACACAAATTTTGGGTCTACATAGTGGTGAAGGGTATAATATAGGTGGCCTCGCCCGACTTTAGACTTTACTTACTTGTTTTATATATACAATGAAAAAAATATTGTCGTGAGGTCAAAGATTTCATGTCCTTAAAATACGAATGCAAATTTTGCTTAGCATAGAAGACGCATTTCTCTAATATAAAGTATTTTTCCTTGTCAACTTTACTTTAATAATTCAGAAAAATTCTTTAAAATTGATGAAATTGTCTTTAAATTTGTTGTTTTTTTCCATCTTGACTACAAAGCAAAAAATCGTTAAAAAAATATAACATGTTTTTTAACACTTTATTTTAAAGACATTTTTTACTTGAAACATAGCAAAAATTCTTCTGGAAGTCAAGTCTAAATTTGGAAACTAAAGTTGTAGTTAACTCGTTTTTAATGGACTTTGATGGCTTATGAAGAAAAAAAAGCTGAAAAAAAAACAAAAAATTAAAATTTGCTTCCTAGAAGCAAGTATGCTTGCAAAATTCGCATTCGTATCGTAAGGACATGAAATCTTTGGCCTCACGACCATTTTTAGTGTCTTCTTAAGCCTCTTAGATAGCAACTTTCATCCGTTCCGGTTGAATCTTGGTAAGTGATGTTAATATATGTCCAGGGATGGTCTATCGTAAACTGTTAGGTATTTGTATCGTAAAATGCATAGTTTTGGACAATTTATTTGAGAATGTCTTTTCTAAAAAAATATAGTGAGAAAATTTAGACATATTACTGCCAGTTGGATTTCACATAACCGTATTAAAATTGGGTTCATTAATCTGCGTAATTGATTTTTTGCATGCCCATACGTTGTACCTAAAACCAAAATTTTTGTCACAACAATTTTCACGGTTTCAGCAATTGGAAACGGGTTGCATTCAGACGCTTTTATATACCTTCAAATTGCTTTTAAGTAAAAGTTTCAAAATATTTTTATAAAAAATTCTAAAATATTTAAATTTGAGGTTTTCATGCCTTAGGATATTAAAAATAGTTTATGCGATCAAATCTAAGGATCCTATAAGAGTTTTTGACATTTACTACGTTTTATACAGGTATATGACGTTTCCGACGTTTACAACTTTTTGACAGTAGAAATCCCAAAAAATTGCTACTCGCACCATCTCTGTATACATCTTCTATCAACCATGCAAAAGTTGGTTCATATCGGTCTAAAATTATAAATTGCCCCCATAAAGGGTAATACGGTCAAAATTTGGTCAATATAAACTTGACGTATTTCTTTCAATTTTGCATTTAAAAAACCTGAACACCTCATTTTGAAGGTGTGTGTGTGTAGAATGTTGCTCCTATTTTGATTTTGGAATTCACTCTTCAGTTGTCAAAATGCCGTCCAAGCAAGAAGAGCAGCGTACAAAATTTTGCTCGCGCATCGCGAAAATCCGAGCAACTCGCACGCAAAGCTGGCAAAATCGCTAAAAGTTGCCAAATCAACCGTTACAAATGTAATTAAAGTGTTTGGGGAACGTTTGTCGACAGCCAGGAAGTCTGGATCGGGGGGAAATCGAAAACCGGAAGCCGCTGAGACGAAAAAAAAGAGAGTTGCCGGTAGTTTCAAGCGAAACCCTAACCTCTCTCTCCGAGATGCCACAAATAAGCTGGGTGTATCGCCTACAACCGTGCATCGAGCCAAAAAACGAGCCGGACTATCGACTTACAAGAAGGTAGTGACTCCAAATCGCGATAATGAACAAAATACGACGGCCAAAGCGCGATCCCGGAGGCTGTACACGACGATGCTGACGAAGTTTGACTGCGTGGTAATGGACGACGAAACCTACGTCAAAGCCGACTACAAGCAGCTTCCGGGACAGGAGTTTTATACGGCAAAGGGAAGGGGAAAGGTAGCAGATATTTTCAAGCACATAAAACTGTCAAAGTTCGCAAAGAAATATCTGGTTTGGCAAGCCATCTGTACCTGTGGCTTGAAAAGCAGCATTTTCATAGCTTCTGGGACTGTCAACCAAGAAATTTACGTGAAAGAGTGTTTGAATAAACGTCTGCTGCCTTTCCTGAAGAAACACGGTTGTTCCGTACTGTTTTGGCTGGATTTGGCATCTTGCCATTACGGTAAAAAGGCCATGGAGTGGTACGCCGCCAACAACGTGCAGGTGGTTCCCAAGGACAAGAACCCTCCCAACACGCCAGAGCTCCGCCCAATTGAGAAATACTAGGCTATTGTTAAGCGGAACCTAAAGAAGACCAAAAAAACTGCTAAGGACGAGCAGAAGTTCAAGGCAAACTGGCCTTCTGTGGCGAAGAAGGTGGACAAGGTGGCTGTACAAAATATGATGGCAGGTGTCAAACGTGAGGCCCGACAATTCGGATTTGGAAAAGCGAAAGCCTAACTGAATATTTTTCCTGAATTTTATACTAATTGAAAATGAAAAAGAAATTTAATTTGATTTTTTAAATAAACGATTTCACCGATTTACACGCGTTTTCCCTTGACCAAATTTTGACCGTATCACCCTTTAGGATATTAAAAATAGTTTTTGCGATCAAATCTAAGGATCCTATAAGAGTTCTTGACATTTACTACGTTTTAAACAGGTATAAAACAATCTCAATCTCTGGAGTCTCTGAGAATAGAAAATTTTATCCGATCCGCTTGAAAGTTGGTACGTGATTTCAGAATATACTTTCTAATAAGAACTCAAAAATTGGTCCATATCGGCTCATAATTATATATTGCCCGCATATAAACCCCTGATTTGCCTTCTTGAACAGCCTGGAGGATTTCATCCTCATTTTCAATTTTCAGATTCGCAAATTTATATGGCATAAATTTCAATATTTTTATTTCGATCTTCCGATTTTCTACAGTACACTCACTCTCTTCGTTTCGGTCTGTCCAACTTTATGTCGTTCTTTTTTATATTCTTTATAACTTTTCTAGCCCACTGTTCATTATATGATTTTGAGTCTATCAATTCGGCAAAACCATAATTAGTACTATTGCTGTTGTTTTGTTTCATTCTTAAAACCAGAATCGGCATATGCCAACCACAAATACAAAACAGTAAACTGCCATTCATTAAATAAAAAAAAAAACAAAACAGCAACATAGAATATTCCTTCATCTTTCCACATGTCCAAACATCAGACCATCCGTCTGTCAAAAATACCAGAAACACAGAAAAAATTGTGGCCCTAGGCAATTTGGCACGCATATGATATTTCTCTTCGACTAATTTGCTTCCTAAGTATTTTTTTTGTTTTTTCTTCTTTTTCTACTGTCTCGCCGTTGATGTTGTCGGTTTTTGGTTTTATTTAACATAACATGTGCCACATCGAGAAGGCTCTTGTTTCAGTAAAGTTTTTATAACACTTTTCCGTTTTAAAACAAAGCTCATAGATTTTTTTTTTAGTTTTACCAAATTCTGATATGTTAATGTTAAAATTTTATTATGGCCAAATATGTTAGGCCATGGAGGTTATATAAAAAATCAATCTGTGCTCAATATAAATACACTGAAACTAATATTTGGGAAAAATGTGGATTTCCAAACACCGAAAGAATTTTCTTGGTATTTTTTTCATTACTACTCGTCATTAAAATAATGACAATTTCAGTGATTTTCACAAATTTTATGAAGAAATTTTTACGAATATACAAATATTCTACTCTCAAAAAAATGACTTTATTTTAATTTATGACCTACATCGTGCGAAAATTGTACTACTCCACATTTTGAGATTTCCACAAAGCGTTGTTAGAACCAAGAAAATGTAACCCTGGCGTAATTTTTAACTACATCTCACGAAACTACAGCCTGACATAGAAGAAACAAGTATATACGGCCGTAAGTACGGCCAGGCCGAATCTTATGTACCCTCCACCATGGATTGCGTAGAAACTTCTACGAAAGACTGTCATCCACAATCGAATTACTTGGGTTGTGGTATCTTAAAACTTCTTAACATTGTTTTCTAAATTGTGAGTTAGTCCATACGTGGTATATATTAGACAAAAATGTTATGTATAGGTAAGTCTACAAATAATTACGGATCGATATGGACTTTTTCCACGATACGTACACAGAAAAAAAGCATACTCGGTTCCAAAGATTTTGTCTTTACTTTAAAAAATTTGGTATTGATTCCGAGCCAAAGAAGCGGAGAATACAAGGATACTTTTAAGCCACAATTCTCTTTTAAATTTAGGTTTTGTGTACTTGCTTCTAGGAAGCAAATTTTAATTTTTCGCTTTCTCAGCTTTTATTCTTCATATGCTATCAAAGTCCTTTAAAAACGAGTTAACGGCAACTTTATTTTCCAAATTAGGACTCGACTTCCAGTAGAAATTATGCTATGTTTGAAGTAAAAAACTTCTTTAAAGTAAAGTTTTGAAAAACATGTCCTATATTTGAACGATTTTTTGCTTTGTAGCCAAGATGCAAAAAGACAACAAATTTAAAAACAATTTCATTAAATTTAAAGAATTTTTTTGAATTATTAAAGTCAAGTTGACCTTAGCCTATAAATTTTTTCGTTCATGTTAAGATACCCATTTTTAAGTCAAATCACTTAATTATAAGGACAATATGACTTTATTGAAAAGTTTATCGACTTTTGGACAAGGAAAATAACTTTATTTTAGAGAAATGCGTCTTCTATGCTAAGCAAAATTTGTATTCGTATTTTAAAGACAAGAAATCTTTGACCTCACAACAATATTTTTTTCAGTGTAGAGAACCAGAATTGAAATATGGGGGTCGCTTATATGGGGGCTATATACAATTATGAACTTGATATGGAACCATTTTTGTGTGATTGGGGATCGATTTATATGAGGGCTATCTATATATAACTATAGACCGATATGAACCTAGTTAGGCATGGTTGTTAACGGCCATACACTAGCACAATGTACCAAATTTCAACTGACTCGGATGAAATTTTCTCCTCCAAGAGGCTCCAAAACCAAATCTCAGGATCGGTTTATATGGGGCCTATATATGATTATGGACTGATATGGACCACTTTTGGCATGGTTGTTAAATATCATATACTACCACCACGTACCAAATTTCAACCAGATCGGATGAATTTTGCTTTTCCAAAAGGCACAGGAGGTCAAATCTGGGGATCGTTTTATATGGGTTTATATATAATTATGGACTGATATGAATCAATTCCTGCATGGTTGTTGGATACCATATACAAACATCACGTACCAAATTCCAACCGAATCGGACGAATTTAGCTCTTCCAAGAGGCTCCGGAGATCAAATCTGGGGATCGGTTTATATGGGGGCTATATATAATTATAGACCGATATGGACCAATTTTTACATGGCTGTTAACGGCCATATACTAGCACAATGTATCAAATTTAAGTCGAATTGGATGAAATTTGCTTCTCTTAGAGGCTCCGCAAGTCAAATCGGGGGATCGGTTTATATGGGGGCTATATATAATTATTGACCGATGTGGACCATTTTTGCATAGTTGCTAGAGACCATATACTAACACCATGTACCAAATTTCGGCCGGATCGGATGAAATTTTCTTCTCTTAGAGGCTCCGCAAGTCAAATCGGGGGATCGGTTTATATGGGGGCTATATATAATTATTGACCGATGTGGACCATTTTTGCATAGTTGTTAGAGACCATATACTAACACCATGTACCAAATTTCAGCCGGATCGGATGAAATTTGCTTCTCTTAGAGGCTCCGAAAACCAATTCGGGGGATCGGTTTATATGGGGGCTATATATAATTATGGACCGATGTGGACCAATTTTTGCATGGTTGTTAGAAACCATATACTAACACATGTACCAAAATTCAGCCGAATCGAATGAAATTTGCTTCTTTTAGAGGCCTCGCAAGCCAAATTTGGGGGTCCGTTTATATGGGGGCTATACGTAAAAGTGGACCGATATGGCCCATTTGCAATACTATCCGACATCAATAACAACTACTTGTGCCAAGTTTCAAGTCGATAGCTTGTTGCGTTCGGAAGTTAGCGAGATTTCAAAAGACGGGAGGACGGACGGACGGACATGCTCAGATCGACTCAGAATTTCACCACGACCCAGAATATATATGTACTTTATGGGTTCTTAGAGCAATATTTCGATGTGTTACAAACGGAATGACAAAGTTAATATACCACCCATCCTATGTGGAGGTGGATGCTATAAAAATTTAGTTTTTAATTCTCATTTGGCAAAGAACCAATTGCTAAATCGAATACTTTTTCCAAAAAGCCTCTTGTGTCGATTACCCAACTATAAAAGGTTTCATCAGCCTTCCGGTAAACATCTGAAATAAAGGGTGGTTAAAATTTCAAGGGCCGATGTTGATTTTGAATAAAACACAAACTATTTAGGAAATTATTGTAATTATATTTTATTATGATATATTGGTATTACTCAATTATGTATGGAGCAAAATATCGGCGAAATGGGCGCCGCGACCTCGGTGGCACACCTTCATCCGATGGTCCAAATTTTCGATGACGCTGAGGCATAATGGAGGTTCTATGCCGTTAATGTGCCGAAGTATCTCATCCTTTATCTCTTGAATTGTTGCTGGCTTATCAACGTACACCTTTCCTTTCAAATAACCCCAAAGAAAAAAGTCCAACGGTGTCAAATCACATGATCTTGGCGGCCAATTGATATCGCCAGTACGTGAGATAACACGGCCATTGAATTTGTTGCGCAAAAGAGCCATTGTTTCGTTAGCTGTGTGGCAAGTGGCACCGTCCTGCTGAAACCCCATATCGTCCACATCCATATCTTCCAATTCGGGCCATAAAAAGTTCGTTATCATCCCACGATAGCGAATACCATTCACAGTAACTGCCTGACCGGCCTCATTTTGGAAAAAAATACGGCCCGATGATGCCGCCAGCCCATAAACCGCACCAAACAGTAACTCATTGTGGGTGCATTGGTTTTTCGACAATCACTCGAATGAGAATCCGCCCAAATGCGGCAATTCTGTTTATTGACGAATCCACTGAGGTGAAAATGTGCCTCATCACTGAAGATGATTTTCTTCGAAAATTGATCATCCACTGTTGCCATTTCTTGGAACCATTTAACACGTTATTGGATTATGTATCTCTCTCCATGGTTCAAATTGAGTAAGTCTGAAATAGAGAAATGTCAAATAAAATTCGGAAAAAAAAACTTGGCGTTTAGAGAAATGTCAAATAAAATTCGGAAAAAAAACTTGGCGTTTAGGTGTGGTTCACATTCAACATCGGCCCTTACAATTTAACCACCCTTTATATGCAAATTACAAAAAACAACGCTTTTTTAACATATGTCGCCACTTTGGGGATTTTGGGAATTTTTGATAAGAATTTGGGGAAAACTCAATAAAAATCATAATGACATCATAATTACCCAGCAAAAAAATTTGGAAGTTCTTCCAAAGGCACAACTTTAAAAGCACTTCCAGAAGATGCACTCCCAATGATGTTCTTTATTTTAACTACCCAGGAAGTTATTTTAATTTAGTTTTTTATAACGTGGTTTTTTCATACTTTTAATGGTTAATTTTAACTTTTTTTGTTTCCAATAGGCTAAAAACAGAGTAAGAATTCATGAAATGATAGAAATCATCTAAATTTTGTCGAAAAAAAATCCTAATTCCAATCTGAAAAAATTGTGAATTTTTGAAGATATTTGTAGTCAAACGTTTCCGACGAGCGTTAGAATCCATTAAAATTATAAAAAAATTATAAAAATTATTTATTTGACAAAATATAACAGAATTTATTTACTTACATCCAAAACATTGAATTCTGATCACACCTAAAGAAGTGATGCAAATTCAGTGCAACGGCTGTTGAAAAGGAGGACTTCCGTCCTATGACAAGCCCATGTTAAATTCATCGCTTCTGCGTCAATTTTGCACCACTTCCGGCTCCAAAAATAACATTTTCATTACACTCAAAAAAAAGTGAACTCTCTATTTTACTAAAGCCCATTTAACTTTATTTTAGTTCATAGAATTATTATGTTTGGAGAAAGTTTTCTTTACTCTAATAATTTTTTGTGTACGTGAGTTTAATTAACTAAACCCGAGGAAAAAAATATACTCAAATGAAGCATAAAGATTAACTAAATTCGTGTCTTCCACAAAATAGTTCAGAATTTCTTTAAATTTGTAAATTGTACCAAAAATGCATCCATCATGAACTTCGTATGTCACCAAAGACATTCTTGCAGTTTTGAACTATAAGTTTTTCTTTCAAACTACAAAGTTTTCTTTAACAAGTGAAAAAACTTAGTTATGTCTAATAAATTTTCTTGAATTTGTCGAAAAATATTTACTTATGTTTATGACATCGGCGTGATGCCAACGTTTGTAATACTGTTTAGTTAAAATTTTCTACAAATATTCAAAATTTTCTAAAATTAACCGAAAGTTTTCTTCCTGGCTGGTTAACTGTTTTTTCAGTGTACTTTTTTGGCGACGTTTTTTTTTTGCTGGGTAGTTCAAAATTTATAATTGCAGATTTGCTAGCTAAAGCTTTCAACGCCTACAGGTCAACCAATGGACAGTCTAGAAACCCACAAACTTAGCTCGTTCAAATGTTTCAGAATTATTTCCGAAAAAATTGATTTCGAAATACTGTGCGATGTCCGTCACACCCCCACCCAAGCAAAACGTGGTTCATATATCCAGAATTATATATAGCCCCCATATAAACCGATCCCCAGATTTGACTTCTGGAGCCTCTTTGAAGAAAAAATTTCATCAAATTCGGTTCAAATTTGTACACAATACATGGTGGAGGGTCCATAAGATTCAGCCTGAGATAAGATTTAGCCCTTTCTTTCTCTTAGTTTTTAACTTTTCTCTGCACATTCTCTGATTATAGCAAACGAAACCTTTGATTTTCTTTTAAGGTCATTTCGAAGTTTGACTTCTGCTTAGAAGATTTTTTGTTTATAAGATTTTGATTTTCACCGCTAAAAACCGCCCTTAGGTTAATACGAATCTTAGAATATATCATCTCTTGTCTACCGCAAAAATCACTGGAATTGTGGTAGATGGGTGTTCCATTTCGTAGAGGAGGTAGCGACAAAAATTTGCGCCAGCGTCAGAGGAGTGCCAAATGTTAAAAAAACACACACATTCTTGCTTTCGCTGGCTAAAAGTTAGAAAACATTTTAAAGCCCTAATGATTGTTATTTAGTGTTGCTTTAGTGATGTTGTTTTTAAGTTTAGAAGATTTGGCATTTTGTGTATGAGTCTTCTGGTTTTGCAAATCTAACGTTACTTTGAAATGTGTTTTTTTCTTTTTAGAAACTGGACAGACTTAAAGAACCGTTGGCTTAATGGTATTTTCGATAAACAAAACCGAATACTGAAGACTTAAATGATTTCCAAACGGTTATTTTGTGTTAAGCTTCTAAAGCAACTAACATTTATCACAGTTGTAGTTGAAAAATATTTTTGTTACAAATGTTTTTGTGTGAAAGCAATTAAAAATCGTTAATTCTTTTGTTTGACAAATAAGGCGAGTAACATTAAACTAAGGTAAATAAGACTGAATGTTCTGCCGGGCCTCCACACACACACTGAAAAAACTGTCCCAGTTCCAAAGATTTTTTCTCTACTGTGATGATATTGGTATTGCTTCAGAGAGAAGTGAGCCATTATCGTAAGGTCACTTTTAAGAAATCTGATATCCAAAGGGGGAACGGTTAGATAATATGTGGACTATACATAAAAGTGATTTCATATGGCCCATTCCCATTCGGCCTACATCAATAACAACTACTTGCACCAAGTTTCAAACCGATAACTTTTTCCGTTCGGAAGTCAGCGTGATGTCAACAGACAGACGGGCGTACATTGTTAGATCAACTCAGAATGTCACCACAAGAACATATATTCTTGATGGGGTCTGAGATTAAATCTTCCTGAATGAATTGAAGCTAATAAGAACAGCATTCGTACAAACAAGTAAGGAAAGTCTAAAGCCGGGCGGGGCCGACTATATTATACCCTGCACCACTTTGTAGATCTAAACATTCGATACCATATCACATCCGTCAAATGTTTTGGGTGCTATATATAAAGGTTTGTCCCAAATACATACATTTAAATATCACTAGATTTGGACAGAATTTGATAGACTTCTACAAAATCTATAGACTCAAAATTTAAGTCGGCTAATGCACTAGGGCGGAACACAATGTTAGTACAAAAATATGGGAAACATTTAAATCTGAAGCAATTTTAAGGGAATTTCTCAAAAGTTTATTTATGATTTATCGCTCGATATATATGTATTAGAAATTTAGGGAAATTAGAGTCATTTTTACAACTTTTCGACTAAGCAGTGGCGATTTTACAAGAAAAATATTGGTATTTTGACCATTTTTGTCGAAATCATAAAAACATATATATGGGAGCTATATCTAAATCTGAACCGATTTCAACCAAATTTGGCACGCATAGCTACAATGCTAATTCTACTCCCTGTGCAAAATTTCAACTAAATCGGAGCAAAAAAACTGTTTGCTCCAGTGCTTTAAACACCAAATTTAGTGCTTTTTTATGTCCAAAAAGCAACAAATTGACTTTTTAGTGCCTTTTCAAAAAAGCACCAACGTGGTACTTTCTGGCGTTTTCATTTGGTGCTTTTCATTTTGAGCAGTATTGAGTATAAATGACGGCACCTTTTCATAAAAAAGTAGAGTGTCAAAAGCTTAAGAAACTCAACTATATTGCCACACTTGTCTAGCGAGAAGTGCAGAATTTCTGAACTTAATAAAGATGACATTAAAAACGTTAGTATTAAATTCACAAAAGCACTCATAATTGAAATAAGAAACAGACTGCCTCCAAATAAAGGGTGATTTGTTAAGAGCTTGATAACTTTTTTTTAAAAAAAAACGCATAAAATTTGCAAAATCTCATCGGTTCTTTATTTGAAACGTTAGATTGGTCCATGACATTTACTTTTTGAAGATAATTTCATTTAAATGTTGACCGCGGCTGCGTCTTAGGTGGTCCATTCGGAAAGTCCAATTTTGGGCAACTTTTTCGAGCATTTCGGCCGGAATAGCCCGAATTTCTTCGGAAATGTTGTCTTCCAAAGCTGGAATAGTTGCTGGCTTATTTCTGTAGACTTTAGACTTGACGTAGCCCCACAAAAAATAGTCTAAAGGCGTCAAATCGCATGATCTTGGTGGCCAACTTACCGGTCCATTTCTTGAGATGAATTGTTCTCCGAAGTTTTCCCTCAAAATGGCCATAGAATCGCGAGCTGTGTGGCATGTAGCGCCATCTTGTTGAAACCACATGTCAACCAAGTTCAGTTCTTCCATTTTTGGCAACAAAAAGTTTGTTAGCATCGAACGATAGCGATCGCCATTCACCGTAACGTTGCGTCCAACAGCATCTTTGAAAAAATACGGTCCAATGATTCCACCAGCGTACAAACCACACCAAACAGTGCATTTTTCGGGATGCATGGGCAGTTCTTGAACGGCTTCTGGTTGCTCTTCACTCCAAATGCGGCAATTTTGCTTATTTACGTAGCCATTCAACCAGAAATGAGCCTCATCGCTGAACAAAATTTGTCGATAAAAAAGCGGATTTTCTGCCAACTTTTCTAGGGCCCATTCACTGAAAATTCGACGTTGTGGCAGATCGTAAGTCTATTCATGATGAAATGTCAAAGCATACTGAGCATCTTTCTCTTTGACACCATGTCTGAAATCCCACGTGATCTGTCAAATACTAATGCATGAAAATCCTAACCTCAAAAGAATCACCCTTTATTAATGTTTCCAAATTTAATGTGGACAAATTTATTTCCTCCTCTGAAAAAACATATTTTGAAATTTGAAAGTCACTACTGATCAAACCGACTTGAGTTATGTAAAATCAACAGTAACAAGTATATACGGCCGTAAATTCGGCCAGGCCGAATCTTATGTACCTTCCAACATGGATTGCGTAGAAACTTCTGCTAAAGACGGTCATCCACAATTAAATTACTTGGGTTGCGACCGATGGTAAGGCATCTTAAAACTTCTTAACATCATCTTCTAAATTGTAAGTTAGTCCATGCGGGATATATAGTAAACAAAAGAAAGGTCGATTAAATACGTATATATTCAGTTCTTGACCAGTATATATAGGGAAGACATGATTACGAAACGATATGACCTTTTGTGCGGTAACTATAGAGCTAGAATTGAAATATGGGGGTCGCTTTATATGGGGGCTATATACAATTATGAACACGAGTCTAGTAATGGCAGAATTGGTAGAATTCTTGATATTTTGGAAGATTTTGCAAAATGTTCCTCTCCAACTATGAAATGCTTCATAAATTTTCTATAAAATCACATTTTGACAAAATTTTCTGCAGAAATAACTCATGACAAATTTTTTTATAGAAATAAAATTTTGGCAAAATTGTCTATAGAAATAAAATTTTGACAAATTTTGTATAGAAATTATATTTTGACAAAATTTCCTAACGACATAAAATGTTGACAAAATGTTCTAAAAAAATAAAATTTTGACAAATTTTCTATAGAAATATAAAATTTGGACAACATTTTCTATGGCAATAACATGCTGGTTGATTATTTTTGGTTCGAGTGGCAATGGTGATTTTTTTGTCACCTGATTAAATTTTCAATGTTAACGACACAAAAGCAAGAAAACTAAACAAGATAAATTTATACGGTAAAATTCAGTATATGCTGCGAAGCCTCTTGAACAGTTTAAACTAAGTTTTCTCTTTATTTTACCCATTTTTGTTGTCTTAAGGTGTGTTTTACTAAAAGCTTCCTTATTAAATTAAAAAGGCGGGATTGGGCATTGGAGGGATAATATAGATTGATACAGACCAAATGGCATAGTTGTTATCGACCATACACTAGCGAAATGTACCAAATTTCAACCGGATCGGATGAATTATGCTCCTTCAAAAAATATGGGGATCGGTTTATATGGGGGCTATATATAATTATGAACCGATATGGACCAATTTTTGCATCGTTGTTAGAGACCATATACTAACACCACGTACCAAATTTCAACCGGATCGGATGAATTTGGCTCCTTCAAAAAGCTCCGGAGGTCAAATATGGGGATCGGTTTATATAAGGGCTATATATAATTATAGACCGATATGGACCAATCCTGGCATTGTTGTTAGAGACCATACACCAATACCACGTACCAAATTTCAACCGGATCGGATGAAATATGCTTCTCCTAGCCAAATATGAGGGTCAGTTTTTATGGGGCCTATACGTAAAAGTGATCCGATATGGCCCATTTGCAATACCATCCGACCTACATCAATAACAACTACTTGTACCAAGTTTCAAGTCCATAGTTTGTTTTGTTCGGAAGTTAGCTTGATTTCAACAGACGGACGGACGGAACGGACATGCTTAGATCGACTCAGAATTTCACCACGACCCAGAATATATGGGGGTCTTAGAGCAATATTTCGATGTGTTACAAACGATGATGACAAAGTTAATATACCCCCCATCCTACACTGAAAAAAAAATGTTGTCGTGAGGTCAAAGATTTCATGTCTTTAAAAAACTAATGAACATTTTGCTATTATAAAGTTTTCTTTCCTTGTCGAAGAGTCGATAAACTTTTCAATGAAGTCGTAATGTCCTTACAATTAAGTGATTTGACTTAAAAATGCGTATCATAACATGGAAGGAAAAAATTTTGGGCTAAAGTCATGTTGACCTTAATAATTCAGAAAAATTCTTTAAATTTATTGAAATTGTCTTAAAATTTGTTGTCTTTTTGCATCTTGACTACAAAGCAAAAAATCGTTCAAAAATAAGACATTTTTTCAACACTTTATTTTAAAGACGTTTTTTACTTGAAACATACCATAATTTCTACTGGAAGTCGAGTCTGAATTTGGAAAATAAAGTTGTCGTTAACTCGTTTTTAAAGTACTTTGATAGCATATGAAGAAAAAAAAGGTGAAAAAACGAAAAATTAAAATTAGCTTCCTAGAAGCAAGTACACAAAACCAAATTTAAAAGAGAATTGTGTCTTAAAAGTGTCCTTTCTTGAATTCTCCGCTTCTTTGGCACGGAAACAATACCAAAATTTTTAGAGTAAAGACAAAATCTTTGGAACAGTACATGCTTTTTTTCAGTGTAGTGCGTGTTTTGACGAGGAAGGAATTTTGGAATCACTGTCACTGAATTAGACACAACACAGCAAAGAAACAAAATTTCATTAAAATTGAGCTAACGACATGTTTTCGTTAAGTTTACGAAATCTTTCATTGAGACAAGGAACATGTTCATAAATAGTAAGAAACCTGTCGTTGTTTAAAAGAAATTTCATAATATTAACGAAAAGTTTCATTGTATTTATAAAATTGATTCGATAGCTCAATTTCAATGACAAATTACGTTACTATCTGTCAGTATAACAGGGAAAGCTTTATCCTTCCGTCAACCTAAAGTAAGGTACTCCAAGTGAACAATTAGTTGCTTATTTGTGATATTTAATTTATTTACTTGTGTGTGTGTTTATACCCTTCACCACTACTGTGGTACAGGGTATAATAAGTTTGTGCATTTGTATGTGACGCCAAGAAGGAAAAGTCTGAGACCCATTGTTTAGTATACCGATCGTCTTAGAATTAAATTCTGAGTCGATTTAGCGATGTCCTTCTGTCTGTCTGTCCGTCCGTCTGTCTGTACATGTAATTTTGTGTGCAAAGTACAGGTCGCAGTTTAAGTCCAATCGTCCTCAAATTTGGCATAGGGTGGTTTTTTGGGACAGACACAATCGCTATTGATTTTGGAAAAAATCGGTTCAGATTTAGATATAGCTGCCATATATATTTATCCCCAATCTGGTCATATTTGGCGTGTTTATCAACCGACTCTCTTCAAATGTCCGAATATTTTATGAGTCTCTAAAAACTTGCAAAATATCAGCCAAATCGGTTCAGATTTAGATATAGCTCCCATATATATCTTTCGTCGGATTTAGACTCATATGACCACAAAGGCCAAAGTTTACTACCAATTTTCGTGAAATTTTGCGCAGAGATCAGTATTGGTATTCTACTAATGCTTGGGAAATTTGATTTAAATCGGTTCAGATTTAGATATAGCTCCCATATATATCTTTAGTCCGATTTGAACTTATATGGCCTCAAAAGCCAGAGTTTTGCCGTGATTTGGTTCAAATTTTGCATAAGGAGTACGTTTAATAGTATCGGTAAGTGTACCAAATTTGGCTGAAATCGGTTCAGATTTAGATATAGCTCCCATATATATCTTTCGCCCGATTTGAACTTATATGGCCTCAAAAGCCAGAGTTTTGCCGTGATTTGGTTTAAATTTTGCACGAGAGGTACGTTTAATGGTATAGTTATGTGTGCCAACTTTTGTTAAAATCGGTTCAGATTTAGATATAGCTCCCATATACATCTTTCGTCCTATTTGCACTTATATGGCCTCAAAAGCCAGAGTTTTTCAGTGATTTGCTTAAAACTTTGACCGAGAGGTACGATTAATGATATCATTATGTGTGCCAAATCTGGTTAAAATTGGTTCAGATTTAGATATAGCTCCCATATATATGTACACCAGAGGTGGGAAAATATGGTAGACTATTTCATATTTTGGACCCATTGTCAATAGCATTTTCCTCCAATTGACTGGATAGTTTCCACAGAGAATATATTTAATATGATATTTAAGTGTGTCAAGTTTGATCTAATTTGGTTCAGATTTAGATAAAACCTCCATATATTCGTTCTTCCGGTTTATACCAACATGGTCAAATTCCCACACTTTACACAAAATTCTGTGATGATTTCCCCATATCTTAGTCATATCCTACACACTGTACTAATGCCAGACTTTCCACAGAACGGTTGAGTTTTAAATAAGGCTCCAAGTCGTCCGACTTAACCAAATAATATATCACAACCCACACTTGACCACATATCTTGGCAAGATCTAACCAATATACTTGTAAAATCGTCACTGCTGAATAGCAAGAATTGTAAATGTTACTCCAATTGTCCTATATCTGGAATACATAAGTATCGCCTGATAAATCATAAATGCTCTTTTGTTTACTAACATTGTGTTTCATTCCATTGCGTTAGCCGATTTCAATTTTAACACATACATGAAATTTATAAATTAATGTAACTTAAAATTGAATTAAAAATAAAAAAAAATAAATTCTAGAGATTTTGTAGAAGTACAAAAAATTTTCTCCATTTTAAGTATTTGTATCTGGAAATGCAAACCTTTATATAGCTCCCAGCAAAGTAGTTGAGATGGTAACAAAAATGTTGGTCTACATAGTGGTGAAGGGTATAATATAGTCGGCCCGCCCGACTTTAGACTTTACTTACTCGTTTTTTTTTTTTTTAATTTTAATTTCCAATCCATTAAATAGTGTCATTATCTTGATCGGTCTCATTAACATTTGACTTCGTTGAATTTATCATTTGGCTTTTGGCATAGACCGAAAGAAGGAGCATAAAAGGTTAAAGATCAATTAAACAGTAGCAATATTAAATCCCATCATATTTATGATGAATTTAGTTTTCAGCTTTTACGAATATTGAACACTTTTGGCCATACGAAATCAATTCACAGGTAGGGTGAGTGAGTGAGCTCTTTAATTATCAGCAATTCATCAGCAACATTTGCTTTATGAAATAATGACAATGATGAAGACGATGATCATGCTCATCAACATTTTAACATCATTATGATCTTATTTTTTATGGTTTAACAAATAGTGCTGATATCTTGTCTCACTCTGAGGAGATTTACTTTACCCAACTTCAATGGTTCTGTTTTTATTGTTTCACCTATGCGTGGACCTATACAACCGAATAATAGGTTCCCATGGTTTGTTTTTGGCAAGTCATCATCTGCAGATATAAATCAATTTCCAATTTAACAATGAATGAATATCCAAAAAATAATCAAGTTTAATTGATTTGCAAAAAGTGTGTGAACCAAAGTTCTTTTTTTCGAATAAGTGGCATCAAAGATGTTTTTATTTAAGTGATGATTGAATTTGGGGATTTTTTGTTTTATCTCAAAAACACGGAATAAAAATTCTGTTTAAATTAAACTGATGCTAAAATCAACTTACGTTTATTGCAAAATTGTTATTTTGTTTGAGTTTATTTTTAAGCCAAGGCAGTGGCGATAAAAAGCATTTCTCGCACGAAAGAGAGGAGCATTTTCTCGCAAGGACCTGTTAGCATCTTTCACTGGTATTAATGTTGGGTTTTTAAAACATTTACACGCAATATTAATTGCTTTCTCCTCGATATTTGAAAATGGTACTCAAAAGTCTCGTCTTCATTGTATTTAAAATAGTGAAATATTTTTCACAAAATATGAATGGTCCCCAATGTCTGCCCCAATATACAAAATATTAGTATATTTATCTCAAATAAGCGAGGTTTCGGTAGTAACTGTAGAAGAAAATTCATCTGCACTGAAAAAAATATTGTCGTGACGTCAAAGATTTCATGTCATTAAAATACGAATACAAATTTTGCTTAGCATAGAAGACGCATTTCTCTAAAATAAAGTTATTTTCCTTGTCCAAAAGTCGATAAACTTTTCAATGAAGTCGTATTGTCCTTATAATTAAGTGATTTGACTTAAAAATGGGTATCTTAACATGAAAGAAAAAATTTATAGGCTAAGGTCGACTTGACTTTAATAATTCAGAAAAATTCTTTAAATTTAATGAAATTGTCTTTAAATTTGTTGTCTTTTTGCATCTTGACTACAAAGCAAAAAATCATTCAAATATAGTCATGTTTTACAAAACTTTATTTTAAAGAAGTTTTTTACTTCAAACATAGCATAATTTCTACTGGAAGTCGAGTCCTAATTTGGAAAATAAATTTGCAGTTAACTCGTTTTTAAAGGACTTTGATAGCATATGAAGAAAAAAAGATGAGATAGCGATTATTAAAATTTGCTTCCTACAAGCAAGTACACAAAACTTAAATTTAAAAGTGAATTGTGTCTTAAAAATATCCTTACTTGTATTCTCCGCTTCTTTGGCTCGGAATCAATACCAAATTTTTTAAAGTAAAGACAAAATCTTTGGAACCGAGTATGCTTTCTTTTCAGTGTGAGGCCCGAAACAAGTGTTATAAAAAGATCGAGTAGGTAACGATCGTAAGGATTCAAGAGTACACAACATACTTCACATGCATCTCAGAGCTACCCAGCAAAAAAATTTGGAAGTTCTTCCAAAGGCACAACTTTAAAAGCACTTCCAGAGGATGCACTCCCAATGATGTTCTTTATTTTAACTACCCAGGAAGTTCTTTTAATTAAATTTTTTAACTTGTATTTTTCATACTTTTAATGGGTAATTTTAATTTTAATTTTGTTTCAAATAGGTTAATAACAGAGTAAGAATTCATAAAATAGTAGAAATCATTTCAATTTTGTCGAAAAAAATGCTAAATCCAATCTGAAAAAATTGTGAATTTTTGAAAATATTTCCGACAAGCGTTAAAATCCATTAAAAATTTTAAAAAATTATAAAAATTATAAAAATTATTTATTTGACAAAATATCACAGAATTTTTTAATTTACATCCAAAACATTGAATTTGGATCACACCTAAAGAAGTGATGCAAATTCAGTGCAACGGCTGTAGAAATGGAGGACTTCCGTCAATGTTAAATTCATCGCTTCTGCGTAAATTTTGCACCATTTCCGGATCCAAAAAGAACATTTTCATTACTTTTTTGGCGACGCTTTTTTTGCTGGGTATGTATAGCTCTGGCTTGTTTGCAAGAACCTACACATAACTAAAACAAGTAAGTAAAGTCTAAAGTTGGGCGGGGCCGACTATATTATACCCTTCACCTCTATGTAGACCAACATTTTTGTTACCATCTCAACTACTTTGCTGAGAGCTATATAAAGGTTTGCATTTCCAGATACAAATACTTATAATGGAGAACATTTTTTGTACTTCTACAAAATCTCTAGAATTAAAATTGAAATCGGCTAATGCACTGGAATGAAACACAATGTTAGTAAACAAATATAGGAAATATGAAGAGAGAGAAATTTTAATGCAATTATACAAAAGAGCATTTATGATTTATCAGGCGACACTTATATATTCGAGATATAGGACAATTTGAGTAATATTTACAATTTTTGCTATTCAGCAGTGACGATTTTACAAGGATATGTGGTCAAGTGTGGGTTGTAATATATTATTTGGTTAAGTCGGACGACTTGGAGCCTTATTTAAAACTCAACCGTTCTGTGGAAAGTCTGGCATTAGTACAGTGTGTAGGATATGACTAAGATATGGGGAAATCATCACAACCGTTCTGTGGAAAGTCTGGCATTAGTACAGTGTGTAGGATATGACTATGATATGGGGAAATCATCACAGAATTTTGTGTAAAGTGTGGGAATTTGACCATGTTAGTATAAATCGGAAGAACGAATATATGGAGGTTTTATCTAAATCTGAACCAAATTAGATCAAACTTGACACACTTAAATATCATATTAAATATATTCTCTGTGGAAACTATCCAATCAATTGGAGAAAAATCCCATTGACAATGGGTCCAAAATATGAATTAGTCTAACATATTTTCCCACCTCTGGTGTACATATATATGGGAGATATATCTAAATCTGAACCGATACTTAATTTCATTTTTGTTATTATGATAATTTAGTAAATGGTATGAGAATTTCCAAAAATATTAGTAAATTGTCACCATCACCATTCTATGGTGGTGGGTATAATTAAATGGTCACGAATACATGGTCTTTATGGCCATGTAATGGTTCTAGACATGTCTATACGTAACCTATAAAAAAACTTTTTTCTCTGCAAAAAAGTAAACAAAAAATTAATGGTCAGGTACATGATTTTCCCGACCATATAACGGTCTCAAATTCTATCATTTAAATAATAGAACATGTTTGCGGCAGTTGAGAACCATTTAAATGCTTATTGCCAACATATATTTTTCTCCGCTCGAAAATTATTTTTACAAAGACACAATACATGGTTTTCGCGACAATTACATACTCTAGATAAGCATTAAATGGATGCGGCAACCATGTCCAAACATGTTTTTTCTGTGCGTGTATAGAGCAAGATTTTAAATAAGGGCGTCGCTTTATATGGGGGCAATATACAATTATGAACACGAGTCTACCAAATATGGCAGATTTTTTACTGTTTGTAGATTGGTAGAATTCTTGATGTTTTGGAAGATTTTGCTAAATATTGCTCTCCAACTATGAAATATTTTGACAAAATTTTCTATAGAAATACATTTTTGACAACATTTTGTGTATAGAAATTATATTTTGACAAAATTTCCTAAAGACATAAAATGTTGACAAAATTTCCTAAAAACATAAAATGTTGACAAAATTTTCTATAGAAATAAAATGTTGACAACATTTTCTATGGCAATAAAATTTTGGTAGATTATTTTTGGCTCGTGTGGCAATCGTGATTTTTCTGTGATTGTGTATCGGTTTATTTGGGGGCTATATATAATATAGATCGATACGGACCAATTTTGTCATGGTTGTTATCGGCCATACACTAGTGAAATGTAACAAATTTCAACCGAATCGAATGAATTTTGCTCCTTCAAGAGGCTCCGTAGGTCAAATCTGGGGATCGGTTTATATGGGGGCTATATATAATTATGAACCGATATGGACCAATTTTTGCATGTTTGTTATAGACCATATACTAACACCACGTACTAAGTTTAAACCGGATCGGATGAATTTTGCTCCTTCAAGAGGCTCCAGAGGTCAAATCTGGGGATCGGTTTATATGGGGGCTATATATATAATTATGTACCGATATGGACCAATTCTGTCATGGTTGTTAGATACCATATACTAACACCACGTACTAAATTTCAACCGGATCGGATGAAATTTGATTCTCTTAGAGGCTCCGCAAGCAAAATCTGGGGATCGGTTTATATAAGGGCTATATATAATTATGGACCGATATGGACCAATTAGAGACACTATACTAACACCACGTACGAAATTTCAGCCGGATCGGATGAAATTTGCTTCTCTTAGAGGCTCCGCAAGCAAAATCTGGGGATCGGTTTATATGTGGGCTATATATAATTATGAGCCGATGTGGACCAATTTGTGCATGATTGTTAGGGACTATATACCAAATATCTGCCGGATCTGATAAAATTTGTTACTCTTAAAGGCTCCGCAAGCCAAATCTGGGGATCGCTTTATATGAGGGCTATATATAATTATGGACCAATGTGAACCAATTTTGCTCGGTTGTTAGAGACCATATACCAATATCATGTACCAAATTTCAGCCGGGTCGGATGAAATTTACGTCTCTGTGAGGCTCCGCAAGCCAAATGGCCCATTTGCAATACCATCCGACCTACATCAATAACAACTATTTTGCCAAGTTTCAAGTCGACAGCTTGTTTCGTTCGGAAGTTAGCGTGATTTCAACAGACGGACGGACGGACGTGCTTAAATCGACTTAGAATTTCACCACGACCCCGAATATATATATACTTTATGGGGTCTTAGGGCAATATTTCGATGTGTTACAAACGGAATGACAAACTTAAAGGGTGATACGGTCAAAATTTGGTCAAGGGAAAATGCGTGTAAATCGGTGAAATCGTTTATTTAAATTACATATTCCAGGGGAACTAGAATTTGTTGGTATGCCCCTAGCTACCTGCAAGCTCATGCTGCGTGAGAAGGCTGTTATGATGGCAAATGTTCGATGGGAGAATTGCAAGGGCTGTAACGACACCAAGCAAATATGGCCCCATTTCAACTTAAACCGCACACTAGATATGCTAATGTTCTCGAGACGTCAGATATCACTCCTGATATCTGCTATAACGGGTCGCTGCCTGATAGGAGATTTTGCAAAAACTATTGGCGCGAAGTATAATGACTATTGTATGAGCTGTCATGATGCGGAGGAAAAAGAATCAATTAAACACCTCTTGTGTGAGTGTCCTGCATTTTGTGTAAAGCGCAAGCAACTTTTAGGAGCATATAGCTTCAGATTACTGGCGGATCTGGAAAACGTTAACTTAAGCAGTCTGCTAATATTTTTGGAACAATCTGGTTGGTTCAACAAAGAAAAATAATCAAGAAGGTTCAGCGGTTAAAACTAGAAGTGCCCATATGTAATAGGTACTTTTAGTTAATGTGGTATCACAATGGACTGAATAGTCTAAGTGAGCCTGAATCTTAATCGGGCTGCCACTTTAACCTAACCTAACCTAACCTACGCTTGACACCTGCCATCAGATTTTGTACAGCCACCTTGTCCACCTTCTTCGCCGCAGAAAGCCAGTTTGCCTTGAACTGCTGCTCGTCCTTAGCAGTTTTTTGGTCTTCTTTAGGTTCCGCTTGACAATAGCCCAGTATTTCTCAATTGGGCGGAGCTCTGGCGAGTTGGGAGGGTTCTTGTCCTTGGGAACCACCTGCACGTTGTTGGCGGCGTACCACTCCATGGCCTTTTTACCGTAATGGCAAGATGCCAAATCCGGCCAAAACAGTACGGAATGACCGTGTTTCTTCAAGAAAGGCAGCAGACGTTTATAAACACTCTTTCACGTAAATTTCTTGGTTGACAGTCCCGAAAGCTATGAAAATGCTGCTTTTCAAGCCACAGGTACAGATGGCTTGCCAAACCCGATATTTCTTTGCGAACTTTGACAGTTTTATGTGCTTGAAAATATCTGCTACCTTTCCCCTTCCTTTTGCCGTATAAAACTCCTGTCCCGGAAGCTGCTTGTAGTCGGCTTTGACGTATGTTTCGTCGTCCATTACCACGCAGTCAAACTTCGTCAGCATCGTCGTGTACAGCCTCCGGGATCGAACTTTGGCCGTCGTATTTTGTTTATCGTCGCGATTTGGAGTCACTACCTTCTTGTAAGTCGATAGTCCGGCTCGTTTTTTGGCTCGATGCACGGTTGTAGACGATACACGCAGCTTATTTGCGGCATTTCGGAGAGAGAGGTTAGGGTTTCGCTTGAAACTACCGGCAACTCTCTTTGTCGTCTCAGCGGCTTCCGGTTTTCGATTTCCCCCCGATCCAGACTTCCTGGCTGTCGACAAACGTTCCCCAAACACTTTAATTACATTTGTAACGGTTGATTTGGCAACTTTTAGCGATTTTGCCAGCTTTGAGTGCGAGTAGCTCGGATTTTCGCGATGCGCGAGCAAAATTTTGATACACTGCTCTTCTTGCTTGGACCGCATTTTGACAACTGAAGAGTGAATTCCAAAATCAAAATAGGAGCAAAATTCTACACACACACACACCTTCAAAATGAGGGGTGTTCAGGTTTTTTAAATGCAAAATTGAAAGAAATACGTCAAGTTTATATTGACCAAATTTTGACCGTATCACCCTTTAATAAACCCCCCATACTATGGTGAAGGGTATAAAAATTTGTATCATTCTGTTTTTAAGGTGCTTTTAAAGTTATGCCTTTGGTAGCACTTTTGCTGGGCTATGATATACATAGTCGGCCCGTCCGACTTTCTACTTCATTCGCTTGTTTAAAAATCATCTTTTATTATAAATCAACTTTTTAATGATATTTTTTCTATATAATAATCGTATGCATCAATCGAATTTTCACTAACTTCAAAACCTTTTACCCTTGTGTAAAACCTAAAATTCTTCTATTTAATCTATTTGAAGATCAAAAAAATATTGCGATCTCTATGGTGCGAACAACAACGCCGACTTTCCCATTTCCATCGGAAGGATCACATTGAAGCCAAAACCTGTATAACTATTAACGAATGGGATTTCCTAGCCCCTTTTTTGTTCGAACTTTCGTTCAAACATTTTGATTTTTACATTTATGAGCATAATGGAGTTTCAATCTAAACAGTAACAAACGACCGTAATAGGCCAAACATGCATTTCGACAAAGGCAACAATGACGACAACAACAACAAAAAAACCACAGACGACAGCAATGATGGCGTCTCATGCACATCCGTTTTGATTCGAACCAAACCAACACCCATGTTTTGATTTTTAAGACTTCTCGTTTTTTTTTTTTTTTTTTTTTTTTTTTTTTCAAAACATGCCTGCCAGTGTTAGTATTTTTTTGGAAGGGGGTGCCGCACGAGATGGAGATATTCATTCACGAGATGTTTTTATGTGGAAGAATTTTTTATTGGGTACATGGTAAACGAAACTTATGCTTGTTTATATACTACACTCATACAAACATATGTATGAAACTATACAAATACAATTGTGTATTAAATGGAGGGTGTTATAATAAATCTGGACAGATTTATCCATTCTAAATATTTTAGGGTTATATTAGGTTCAAGAGATTATCTTCTCTTATTGTTAACAATAATACAGCAGCATTTGTTTTCTTTTAGATGCTAATACTACCCAGCAGGAGCCACCGTGGTGCAATGGTTAGCATGCCCGCCTTGCATACACAAGGTCGTGGGTTCGATTGGTGCTTCGACCGAACACCAAAAAGTTTTTCAGCGGATTATCCCACCTCAGTAATGCCGGTGACATTTCTGAGGGTTTCAAAGCTTCTCTAAGTGGTTTCAATGCAATGTGGAACGCCGTTCGGACTCGGCTATAAAAAGGAGGTCCCTTGTCATTGAGCTTAACATGGAATCGGGCAGCACTCAGTGATAAGAGAGAAGTTCACCAATGTGGTATCACAATGGACTGAATAGTCTAAGTGAGCCTGATACATAGGGCTGCCACCTAACCTAACCTAACCTACCTAGCATTGCCAAAACAGCAATGAAAACGTTCTTTTTGGACCCGGAAGTTGTAGAAAATAGATCCACAAACAATGAATTGTACAAGAGAATTTTTATAGGCCTGATGTCATTCCTGCACCCTCAAAATAAAATCGCTTCTGTAACATATACCCCAAACACATTTTGCTTCAAGCATATATATTTTCAGGATTAGTCCAAACAAAATATTGTTTGTATTGTTCAAACAAATTATGTTTCACCTTAGGCCATACATTGGTAGTAAAAAATTTTAATGAAATTTTCTCTATGTACACTGAAAAATATTGTCGTGAGGCCAAAGATTTCATGTCCTTAAAATTAGAGGTGTGCACGTGAGTAATAGTTTTCTCACGCTCACGCACACTCACGACTGAAAAATCTTACCCACGCACACTCACGCAGGATATTTTTTGGTAGAACTCACGCCCACTCACGAAAAGAAAATTTGTACTCACGCACACTCACGCACGAAAGCGTCGTGATTCACGAAAAATATTGTGACTCACGAAAAATATTGTGAATCACGAATAATTTTATGATTAATTTACCTTACCGAAGTGTTTGAAAACATGAGCATTATTAAAATCGAGAGTGTTATTAAACTCTTAACATCCCAGGTGTCACTAAAATTGTAATTGAATTTAACTCTTAAGCGTTTTAAGTTGGTGGGCAGGAATATTTTCGTGAGTGTGATTCGTTATTCACGCACACTCACGAAGATATTATTTTCGTGACTCACGCTCACATTTTTGTTTGTTAGTCACGCTCACGCACACTCACGCTGTTGTCATGAGCGTGACTCACGACTCACGCACGAATCACGAAAATGTTCGTGAGTCACGACAATTTCGTGTCACGTGCACACCTCTACTTAAAATACGAATGCAAATTTTGCTTAGCATAGAAGACGCATTTTTCTAATATATGTTAAAGTTTTTTCCTTGTCCAAAAGTCGATAGACTTTTCAATGAAGTAGTATTGTCCTTATAATTAAGTGATTTGACTTAAAAATGGGTATCATAACATGAAAGAAAAAACTTTTGGGCTAAAGTCAACATGACTTTAGCAAAAATTCTTTAAAATTAATGAAATTGTCTTTAAATTTTTTGTCTTTTTGCAACTTGACTACAAAGCAAAAAATCGTTCAAAAATAGGACATGTTTTCCAACACTTTATTTTAAAGACGTTTTTACTTGAAACAAAGCATAATTTCTACTGAAAGACGAGTCTGTATTTGGATAATAAAGTTGTCGTTAACTCGTTTTTAAAGGACTTTGATAGCGTATGAAGAAAAAAGCTGAAACAAGTATATACGGCCAGGCCGAATCTTATGTACCCTCCACCACGGATTGCGTAGAAACATTTACGAAAGACTGTCATCCTAAATCGAATTACTTGGGTAGTGGTATCTTAAAACTTCTTAACATCGTTTTCTAAATTGTGAGTTAGTCCATACGTGGTATATATTAGACAAAAAAGTTATGTATAGGTAAGTCTACAAATAATTACGAATCGATATGGACTTTTGCACGTTACGTAGAGAGCCAGAATTGAAATATGGGGGTCGCTTATATGGGGGGTATATAGAATTATGAACTTGATATGGACCAATTTTTGTGTGATTAGGGATCGATTTATCTGAGGGCTATATATAATTATAGACCGATATGGACCTAGTTAGGCATGGTTGTTAACGGCCATATACCTCCAAGAGTCTCCAAAACCAAATCTCGAGATCAGTTTATATGGGGGCTATATATGATTATGGACTGATATGGACCACTTTTGGCACGGTTGTTAAATATCATATACTCGTACTACCACCACGTTCCAAATTTCAACCAGATCGGATGAATTTTGCTTCTCCAAAATGCACCGGAAGTCAAATCTGGGGATCGGTTTCTATGGGGGCTATATATAATTATGGACTGATATGAACCAATTCCTGCATGGTTGTTGGATACCATATACTAACATCATGTACCACATTTCAACCGAATCGGATGATTTTTGCTCTTCCAAAGGGCTCCGGAGGTCAAATCTGGGGATAGGTTTATATGGGGCCTATATATAATTATGGACCGATTTCGACCAAGTTTTGCATGGGTGTTTGAGACCATATATTAACACCACGTACCAAATTTCAACTGAATCAGATGAATTTTGGTCTTCTAAGAGGCTCCGGAGGTCAAATCTGGTGATCGGTTTATATGGGGGCTATATGTAATTATGGGCCGATGTGGACCAATTTTTGCATGGTTGTTAGAGACCATATACTAACACCATGTACTAAATTTCAGCCGGATCGGATGAAATTTGCTTCTCTTAGAGGAATCGCAAGCCAAATTTGAGGGTCCGTTTATATGGGGGCTATACGTAAAAGTGGACCGATATGGCCCATTTGCAATACCATCTGACATACATCAATAACAACTACTTCTCCAAAGTTTCAAGTTGATAGCTTGTTTCGTTCGGAAGTTAGCGTGATTTCAACAGACGGACGGACGGACATGCTCAGATCGACTCAGAATTTCACCACGACCCAGAATATATATACTTTATGGGGTCTTAGAGCAATATTTCGATGTGTTACAAACGGAATGACAATGTTAATATACCCACATCCTATGGTGGAGGGTATAAAAACGAAAAATTAAAATTTGCTTTCTAGAAGCAAGTACAAAAATCCCAAATTTAAAATTGTGTCTTAAAAATATCCTTACTTGTATTCTCCGCTTCTTTGGCTCGGAATCAATACCAAAATTGTTAAAGTAAAGACAAAATATTTGGAACGGGGCATGTTTATTTATCAGTGTATATATATTTTTAAGGCGCCAATTGGTTACTTCCATTATTTTACTTGCAACTTTCTCTCTAGGTCTCTCTTTCTAAATACATATATATTTATAGGCTATTTCTAAATTAATATATGTTTGCATCTAAACATATTATATTTACAAACAGTTCATGTCCCAAACATAATATGTTCTAACACATATATATATATTATATATATATATATATATATATATATATATATATATATATATATATATATATATATATATATATATATATATATATATATATATATATATATATATATATATATATATATATATATATATATATATATGTATATATATATATATATGTATATATATATATATATATATATATATATATATATATATATATATATATATATATATATATATATATATATATATATCCTTACTTGTATTCACATTACATATTTTACACATTTTCACATTTTCCCGAAATTATTACACTTCCATCAAAGTTATATTAAAAAATATTTGTGACTTTTATTCATTTCTACAAATTCCTTTTCCCTCAGATCTTTAAACCAATCTCCCCCTTTTGTATAAGAACAGTCATTGGACATTTCGTGTCAAAAATGGCATTTTTTGTTGTTGCAGAGCATGTTGTCGTTGTTTTATTTCCCTAACACTGGCAACTGGTATTTCGAAAATCATAGAAGAAACATATGAGAGCTCTACAATATTTGGCTACGCAACATTTGATAAAATGGATAAAACTGCTCCCCCCTATTCTCCAAAACCAAAAAGGCCGATCCGAGTCGAACGAAACCGGCCACTCAGGCAACCAGCGCAGTGAAGTGGTTTGAGGATTGAGCCAGAGAATGAGTGAGTGAATGTCGGCAAAAGTGGCCTCTATTATTATAGCTGTCGTCTTAACTGAAATTGGTCAGCACCATTGCGCTTGGCATGGTTTTGTTTTTGTCTTTTGTTTTATCTTTTTTTCCTTAAAGAAAACATTTTTATAAAACCCACTAGAATACAACAACACAAGATCTAAAGCAAAAACAACAACGACAAGAAATCAGTTTGATACAAAATTTTTGATTTACGACTTCCGGTTAAATTGAAATCTTGTGTTCTGTTTCATTTTTTTGTTTTTTGTATTTGTCCGTCTGTCTTTCATCCTCCCATGGTTAGGGCGATCGCGTTTTATTATTTCTGTTGTTTTTTGGTTTGGGAGCTACTTACATACAAACAACAAATTCTTTTTGCGGTTTTCTGGTTGGTTATGCATTGACTTTATTTTCAAAATTCCAAATTCCACTTCCCTGCCCATATTCGATATTGTTGGCGATGGTGGACCTTAAGTGCCAGCAATAAGAGAAAATTATTTAATAAAATTGTTTCTTGTTCATTTGTTACTTGGGTCTTCATTTGCCACTGATTTCTATAATGGCCATCTCATTTAAAACGCTTATTAAGCAATATTTTATTTAAAACCCAATTATAAGAGAAAACAATTTAAGAAACCATATCCCAGCTTCCATAGTAAAACATGCAAAGTTTTTTGTTTGTTTTGTTTTAGTGATATGAGAGTATTTTCTATTTCGAAATGGTAACATGGATATCAAATTCAAGTTTTTTCAAATGATCTACAAGAACGGAAACGGAAGCTGGTGACTTAAAACATTTTTAGATAGAAGGTTCAGTTTTGAAAGAAAGGCAAATTGTTTGTGGGAGTCATATTTGAAAAGTCCATTGGAAATAAACTGATAACGTGGTATCGTTTCGATTTTGAAACGTAATGATATTTTATACACAGTACACTCAAAAAAAATTACTTGGATCCAAACATTATGGATTTTGGTATTGATTCCGAGTCAAAGATGCGGTTTCCTTAAAATAAAAACATTTTAAGGGATCCTATAGGATCATTAAAATTAAAACTAGGATATAGATCTCATTTATGGAATTTTCATTCTCTTTTTGCGTTATATTAATAATGCTTTGTAATTGAATAGCTTTATCACTGGCAAATGCCAGTTTAAAAATCCAAATTATAACAGATACCCAGCAAAAAAAAAAATTTAAGTGCTTCTAAAGGCACAACTTTAAAGCACTTCTAAAAATGTTCTCCCAAAGATGTTCATTATTTTAACTACTCAGGAAGTTCTTTTACTTCAATTTTTTGTAACTCGTGTTTTTCATATTTTTGAAAGGAAATTTTCACTTTTTTTGTTTCACATAGGTTAAAAACCGAGTAAAAATTATTAAAATGGCAAATTATTAAAATTTTTTAGAAAAAAAAAATGCTAAATCCATTCTAGAAAATTTGCCAATTTTTGAAAATATTTGATGTCAAACGTTTCAGACAAGCTGTACAATGCTTTAGAAATCATAAAAAATTATAAAAATTATTTATTTGGCAAATTATTGCAAATTTTTAAATTATATCCAAAACAATGAATTCCGATCACACCCTAAGAAATTGTGCAAATTCAGTGCAACGGCATTTAAAATGGTGGACATCAATCCTATGGCAAGCCCGTGTTAAATTCATCGCTTCTGCGCCAAGTTTGCAACACTTCCGGATCCAAAAAGAACATTTTCACTACTTTTTTGGCGACGCTTTTTTTGCTGGGTACTTCAAAGTAAAAAATGGTTTTCTTAATTTCAAAACTCCAATGGTACAAAATCCTTTTTTTCTTATATCTAAAAATTTATTATTTCAGTTAATTCAAGAACGATTTTTTTAAACCAAACATTTAAACTAAATTTAATAAAAACAAATATATACAGCAGTAAGTTCGGCCGGGCTTAATTTGAAATACCCCCACCATGCATCAAATATAATAGGTTCCTTTGAAAATTTCAGGGGGGTTTGATGACAGATATTTTCCCAAGCAAATCAGTTCAACCAGTACGCTTCCCGAAGATAAATGTAAAGATTTTACCTATGAAGACTAGATCACATTCTGGATTTATAGGAACCATTTTTTAAACATCTCTTGTAAGTGTGCAAGAAAATGATTAAATAACGCCTTGATTTGAAATCTAAAATCTGTAGATTTTTACCCCAATTATTTAAATGATTACGAGAAGCAATATTCATGATCAGTGCACCTCCAGATCTGAAATCGGTCTATACCAAATGGAGGCCTTACCAAATGGACCGATAAAAACTAAATCATATACATTTTTTCTGGGTCTAAAATCGGATAAAAACTACAATTTCTAGAAACCCTATGAGTTAACCCTTTAATGCCCAAACCCGCCTTTAGGCGGGCTTCATTTAATAAGGAAACTTTTAGCAAAACACACCTTAAGACTACAAAAATGGGCAAAATAAAAAGAAAACTTATTTGAAACTATTCACGACCCAGCAAAAAAAGCGTCGCCAAAAAAGTAGTGAAAATGTTCTTTTTGGATCCGGAAGTGGTGCAAAATTGGAAGCGATGAATTTAACATGAGCTTGTCATAGGACGGATGTCCACCATTTTAACAGCCGTTAGGTTAGGTTAGGTTAGGTGGCAGCCCGATGTATCAGGCTCACTTAGACTATTCAGTCCATTGTGATACCACAGTGGTGAACTTCTCTCTTATCACTGAGTGCTGACCGATTCCATGTTAAGCTCAATGACAAGGGACCTCCTTTTTATAGCCGAGTCCGAACGGCTTTCCACATTGCAGTGAAACCACTTAGAGAAGCTTTGAAACCCTCAGAAATGTCACCAGCATTACTGAGGTGGGTAATCCACCGCTGAAAAACTTTTTGGTGTTCGGTCGAAGCAGGAATCGAACCCATGACCTTATGTATGCAAGGCGGGCATGCTAACCATTGCACCACGGTGGCTCCCTTTAACAGCCGTTGCACTGGATTTGCATCATTTCTTAAGGTGTGATGCGAATTCAGTATGCGGTTCAGATTTAGATATAGTTACCATATATATGTATCGCCCGATTTTCAAATTTGGGCAAAAAATCCTTATGCATAAAAACAATTTACTAGCTTGAAGCAAAGCGCGATTGGGAGTATATGTTACAGGCGCGTTATTTGAGGGTGTATCGATCTTCAATTTTTTCTTCAATAATATTTTAGATCCTTGGCCATATTAGTGTAGAGTATGGTAGAACCACCAAATTGTGTTTCACACATGCAGTTTTACTTGATTTATCATAAGTGTCAATAATTTCTTAATTTATGACAAATAAATTTATCCACCATTAATTAGCTATGAACTATAGTATAGGAGGATTGTTGTTTAATCACAATCTCGTTAAAACATCATTAATTTTAAATGAGAAATACGGGCTCATCGTCATATTAATGTTGATTTCGTTTTTTGCACAATCATTGAGAAATAATTAATCTTGTGATAGTTGTTTCGTGTTAGATGGTGTCCACATAAGATATTCAACAAAAACCTCATACTTGTTTACGAACCAACAAAAAACAAGTGAAATGGTACAAAATTGACTCCCCGTGGACTTGGCAAGTTAACACCAACTGAAAGTGTAAAAAGAATTCCCTCTGTTCTTATCCCATTATTCCTTTCAATAAAAATCCTAATTGACATCTATGAAATCCTATTATTAACAACAATGTGTAATGGACTTATGAAATTTACTTTGTTTTTTTACAAAAAGATGTTGGTCAACAAATGGCAGAATGCCATAATCTTTCTCGTTTACCTAAAATCATTCAGCAACGGAAAGGCAAAAAGAAAGTCCTTCACACCAGCCTACGCAACATAAGGTAACATCGCTTTAAGGATTTCGACTTTGGTGAAAGAAACCACATTATCAGCCAGGCCATTGGTAGGTGGTAACCGCACACAATCAAAAAATGCCATAGCCGGGCAATGTAACAAAGACTTTTTCTAGTTTATGACTAATTTTTTGAGACACCTTTTGTCTAATCTAAGGAGAATGATGTAGTAACACATAAATATGGTCAAAAAGAATTTATGATCCTTAAAATATTACTCAAGAGGCCCAAATGCACACTTGCCTCAAGTATTAGGGATCTTAAGGATAATGCGACCTATGGAGGTGGGAAGAAAACAAATCGTAAAAATGCTTTATGGTCGAAAACATGCGGTAGGTCAAATGACCCTTAGTTCGTTTGGTTGGTGGGTTCTTTGGGTGCAACCACGACGACAATGGAAAATCGAAAATTGTTTTATTTCATAATTTTGTTTCCCCTTCAAAGATCATAAAAGGTAACATCAAGCGGAAAAAATGAGGCGTTACACATAAGGTCTTTTTAATGTTTTATTTTCATAATTTCTAAATTTCTTCCATTCGAAAAGTTCAAGGATATTCACTCCACACAACAAAAATCAATAGAATTTATGGCTTTCCAATTAACACCTTTCACTGTTTGATGTTGACCATTATCAGCGCCTTTGACGGTTTGTTGAAATTTTTTAT
This sequence comes from Haematobia irritans, assembly GCF_050003625.1. NCBI lineage: Eukaryota > Metazoa > Arthropoda > Insecta > Diptera > Muscidae > Haematobia > Haematobia irritans. Next base: position 93,108,758 of record NC_134401.1, on the reverse strand, counting down.
GATCTGTTGATCATCCGCCTTGTCTATCCTTTTGTCCGTCCATCCTCCTGCCGTTACGTATGCCACTTAAAAAATTTGGTTTGTGTGCTGGGTCGATGCAATAATGAAAATTTATTACTCCAAAATACAACAATGATAGAATCATTAAAGCACATTACTGAGCGCATGAGAACGTACACGCAAAAAAATAATTCTTTCCTCCCAAAACGAAATTTTATATTACATTTTTAGTATGAAACTTCAAAATGTGTTTTATTAAAGACTTCAGGTCAGAAAAGAACATTGTTTGATATAAACGAAATGGACTGCACTGGATCAAAAATAATTTTTTGTTTTTTGCAAAAATAAAATTTGTAACAAAAAAATTATTTTGGTGATAAAAGTTTGCAATTTTCGAAGATATTCAAAAAACTTTAACAAAAGAAAAACGGTTTCGGTACAGGTTTTCCAAAGGTTTTTTTTGCGTGTATTTCAAATGTTGTACCACTGGCTTCTATTGAATGCAATTATTGTATTTCGTAGTCTTTGGTACAAATGTAATAAGTGACTCGTACGTAAATCAGGCCCCTAATAAACCAGTGTTACCATTACTCATGAAACAAATAAATTATTGGAGGTATTTGGGTCAGTTTGTGTTCGCAGCAAAAACTGGATAACCCATATTCAATCCTTTACAATTTCTTAGGCCACACACAAAGAAAATTTCATTAAAATTTAGCCAACGAAAATTTTTCATTGATATAACGAAACATTTTCATTAAGACAACGAAAATGTTCGTTACTAGTACGAAACGTTTCGATGACTAACAGAAAATTCGTTATAATAACGAACAATTTCGTTATATCAATGAATTTGTTTCATTGGCTCAATTTTAATGACACATTTCATTAATATAACGAAACTTTTTCTACCAGTGCAGTCTGATTTGATTCAGGCTCACTTAGACTATTCAGTTCATTGTGATACCACATTAACTAAAAGTACCTATTGCATATAGATAATAGAAAAAGTTTCGTTATATTAACGAAATGTGTCGTTAAAAGTCAGCCAATGAAACAAATTCATTAATACAACGAAATTTTTCGTTATTATAACGAATTTTCTGTTAATTAACGTAACGTTTCGTACTATTAACGAATATTTTCATTGTATTAATGAAAATGTTTCGTGATATTAATGAAAATATTTCGTTGGCTGAGTTTTAATGAAATTTTCTTTGTGTGTAGGCATTTCTATTTTTTACCGTTGAACCCACCCGATTATTTTCTTCTCTTGAACCACCTTATTGTTCTAAAAACATTAGCAGACTGCTTAAGTTAACGTTTTTTTCAGGTCCGCCAGTAATCTAAAGCTGTATGCTCCTAAAATTCGCTTACGCCAATAGTTTTTATACCCACCACCATAGAATGGTGACGGGGTTATAATAAGTTTGTCATTCCGTTTGTAACACATCGAAATATCGATTTCCGACTATATATATTCTTGATCAGGGAGAAATTCTAAGACGATATAAGCATGTCCGTCTGTCTGTCTGTTGTAAACACGCTATAACCTTCAATAATGAAGCTATCGTCCTGAAATTTTTTGTTTACAGGCAGGTCAAGTTCGAAGATGGACTATATCGATTTTCATATAGTCCCCATATAAACCGACCTCCCGATTTGGGGTCTTGGGCTTATAAAAACCGTAGTTTTTTCCAATTAGCCTGAAATTGGAAATCTAGAGGTATTCTAGGACCATGAAAAGGTGTGCCAAAAATGGTCCCTATCGGTCCATGTTTTGGTATAGCCCCTATATAGACCGATCTCCCGATTTTACTTCTTGGGCTTCTAGAACCTGTATTTACTATCCGATTTGCCTGAAATTTGAGCTTTAGAGGTATTCTAGGACCATAAAAAAGTGTGCCGTAAATGGTGCCTTTCGGTCCATGCTTCGATATAGTCCCCATATAGACCGATCTCCCGACTTACTTCTTGGGCTTCTAGAAACGGTATTTACTATCCGATTTGCCTGAAATTGAAAATCTAAAGGTATTTTAGGACCATAAATTAGTGTGTCGAAAATGGGGTGTATAGGTCCATGGTTTGGTATAGCCCCCATATAGACCGATCTCCCGATTTTACTTCTTGGGCTTCCAAAACCGTATCATCAATCCGATTTACCTGAAATTTGAAATGTAGAGATATTTTAGTACCAAAAGTTGATGTAGCGTAAATGGCGCATATTGGTCCATCTTTTGGTATAGCCCCCATATAGACCGATCTCCCGATTTGACTTCTTGGACTTCTAGAAACTGTATATACTGTCCCATTTGCCTGAAATTGAAAATCTAGAGGTATTATGGGACCACAAATACGTGTGTCGCAAATGGGGTGTATCGGTCGATGTTTTGGTGTAGCCCCCATATAGACCGACCTCCCGACTTTACGTCTTGGGCTTCTAAAATCCGTAGTTTTTATCCAATTTTGGTGTAGCCCCCCTATAGACTGATCTCTCGACTATACTTCTTGGGCTTCTAAAATTCATAGTTTCAACCCCATAGACCGATCTCCCGATTTAACTCCTTGGGCTTCTAGAAACCGTAGTTTTTATCCGATTTGTTCGAAAATGAAAATATACTGGTATTGTAGACCCTCAAAAACCTGTATCGCATTTATGTTTACCGGTCCATTTGGTAAGGCATCGATATAGACCGATTTCTCTTCTTAACGGTACACCCAAAGAAAAAATATTTTCCTCCGGAATGAAATTTTAGCCAAACGGAATTCCCCTTTCATATAAAGTATTTTCGTTTAGAGCAAATAATCCGAATTTTTTATAAGCGATTCAACGATTATCTCTAAAATTTTTGTCAAAAGGAAACTTTGCTTGACTAAAATTTCGTTCTTCAGAATAGAAAACTCTTCTTTCAGTGTATAGCAGGCACACTGCAGATGAAAATTGCTTGAAACTGAAAGTACAATTTCCAGATTTTACTACTCGCAATCATTTAAATAATGGCGGTAAAAATCTACAGATTTAAGATTTCAAATCAAGGCGTTATTTCATCATTTGCACGATTTCTCTAAAACTCAAACAAGAATGGTTCTTCTAAATCCAGAATCTGATCTAGTCTTCATAGGTAGAATCTTTAAATTTATCTTCGGGAAGTGTCCTGGATGAACTGATTTGCTGGGGAGAATATTTGTCATCAAACCCCCTGAAATTCTATATATTATCAACTAACGCGTTACGACGAAGAGTTTTCTAAGGAAACTATTATATTTGATTCATGGTGGTGGGTATTTAAGATTCGGCCCGGACGAACTTACTGCAAACTCGCCTATCGTGCAGCGACCCCTTATACCAGATATCAGGAGTGATATCTGACGTCTAAACGCTAGGGTGCCGTATAAGTTTAGATGGACCATATTTGCTTAGTGACGTTACAACCCATGCAATTCTCTCATCGAACATTCGCCATCATAATAGCCTTCTCACGTAGTATGAACTTGCAGGTAGCCAGTGGCATACCAACTGATTCTAGTTCCCCTGAAATATGTGAGGTAGTTCCTAGCCTTGCTAACTCATTTGCTTCGCCTGGTATGTTCCTGTGGCCAGGTACCCCATTTAGGTGAATATTGTATTGCTCAGCCATCTCATAGAGAGATTTGCGGCAGTTTTCGAGTTAAGAAACACAGAGGATTTTATTGCAGATTGACTGTCTGAGTATATATGTATTGCCCAATTTCGATAAATGGAGTCTGATTGCGTTCATTTACTAACCGATCAAAGTAATCTAATTGACCACCCTTTAATTGTCCCAAATTTCATCGAAACCGAAATATGTATCGCCCGATTTTCACAAATTTGTCAATAAAACCCATATTTATCAACCGATCTTACTGAAAGTTGGCCAAATCAAATTTTCTATATTACTTACTATGTGTGCAAAAAATCGTGCAAAAATTGTATTTTTTGTGTAAAATCGGGCAGCACTCAGTGATCAGAGGGAAGTACACCACTGTGGCATCACAAAGGATTGAATAGTCTAAGTCTGAAATATTGAGCTGCCACTATACCAAATCTAACCGAACCCACTCTTCCTTGTTTGGGTCACCCCATAGTATTTCCATCGCCCTTCCGACTGTTGCATTGGTCCACATCGCTATACGCGTCTCTCGTGCCCCTCCTTGGATCATGTATCTGATTTCGGCAAGATTCTATGTTATGGCTAGAAAACCACATAGATGATCATAATTTATTTTTCTATGAAGAACTATTTTCTTCCAAAGATAATATGGTTAGAGTTGTTAAAGCAAAACTGAAGCACCAGACGTCTCTGGCAACATAAGGACTTAAAGAACAGTTTCAAATGTGCCGCCATTTGCGCGGAAAAATATCAACAAAACGATGTATATTGAATCTAATTTTTATTATTTTTTTTTAACTGAACAAAATATTATCGTGGTACTAAAGATTTCAATACAAATGCGAATTTTACTTAGAATAGAAAACGCATCTGTCTGATATATATATTTTTTTTTCTTTGTCCAAAAGTCGATAAACTCGTCGTTATATCCTTATAGTTAAGTGATTTGACTTAAATTGGCCATACTAACATGAGAGAAAATTTCATTTTACCAAGGTCAACATAGCTTTAATAATTCTGATAAAATCGTAAAAATTAATGAAATGCTCATTAAATTTGTTGACTTTTTGTATCTTCACCACAAAGCAAAAAAATCGTTTAAATATAGGAAATGTTTTTCAACAATGTATTTTAAAGACTTTTTTTCTTGAATCATAGCATCATTTTATACTTGTAGTCGAGTCTGAATTTGAAAATTTAAATAGTCATTAACCCGTTTTTAATGGACTTTAATAGCACAAGAAAAAAGAATTGAAAAACTCAATACGCTAAACTCAAATTTAAAAGAGAATTTGTGTCTTAAATGTCTCCTTACTTCAATTCTCCGCAGTTTTTGCTCAGAATCAATACCAAAATCATTAGTTTAAAGACAAAATCTTTGGAACCGGGCATGTTTTTTTCAGTGTACAATATTGCTGTTTTAAGGTCAGTACTATTGGCGCTTTTCGCGTTGAAATTTTCGTGGTTATTTTATTAAAACAGTTCAATATAAAGCAGTTAAATTAACTCAATTGATTCGCAGTTCATTTAGATTTTGGCAAGACTTTACAGGAATATGTTTGTTTTCATTTATAAATTTGATTATTTAAGGAAATTATTCGGTTTTCACGAAAACCGAACATAGTACCCACCTTTAGGTTCATTCTTGGCCAGAGTTCCCTTGAAAAAAATTTTAAAGAAAAGGCAATAACCACTCATAGCCCTCTACATCTGTAAATTTTTTCTATTTTTTCTTCGAGTCTACAAAAAAAATGGCAACTCTAGATAAACCAACTAATTTTACTACACATGTAACTGCCAATAGCTGGTGACGGAATTCCGTTGTCCGTCTTTCATGCATATGGCAAAAATTATTAATGAGGTCTCATTTAAATGGAAAAACTATTACAAATTGCCTGGCCAATTATTCTGTTTAGTTGGAGAAGCGGACAACTTTTTTTTGCATTTTTACGAAAAATTGGCATTGACTACACACAAAAAAAATTTTTTTGATTTCAATCACGAAAATCGCGGATTCAATCATTTTTTTAATTGAAATGTCTTCAATCACGAAAATGATAGTATCAATCACCCATTTTGATTGAAAACCAACACGATTTTCAATTAAAAATTTAATTGACTTTTGTCACGGAATCAATTAATTATGTGATTGAATCAATTAAAAGCGTGATTGATTTTTAACATAAAATTCAATCACAGTTTTAATTGAATCAATTAAAATTTTAATTAATTTCGCGACAAAAATCAATCAACTATTTGATTCATTCAACTAAATAATTAATTGAAATTGGCTATAAATTTCAATCAAAAAATTTATATATTGCGACCCCAAAATCGTATTTAATTTTATTTGAAATAAAAGAAAATATGTGTTTCTTATAAAACATATTTAATATTTTATTATTTTTTGAATTATGCAATAAACTAATAAATTTGGTTCTTGTCATTTGTGGTTTGTTCTAATATAACTTACAAATACAATTACATAAATTATATAAATCATTATCTTCCTTATAATAATAACCATGTTAGCATGGTCCTTCTAATATGTAGATGCGCCTAGATTTCCAATAAATCAGCAGCCTGTAAGCTAAATTAGTTTTTTGAAAGTAGACAGAATAATTCGAATTTAATTTTGTTAAATTAAAAGTTAATTTTGTTAAACATTACCTGCATAGGTTGCAGATTTATAATCTTCTTTTGCAGTTGTAGTCTTTTAGCATAAAAAGGTGTATTGAGGAGCTGGGTAATTTAATTTTAGTAACAATTCCTTTCCAAAATTTCCGCACATTGAAATCGTCTATTAAAATTTGAACCAATCAAAGACAAAAATAATGGGAAAGCAATGTAATATTTGGTATTATATCGATGATACTTTTCAAATTCTAAAAATAGAAAAAATATATAAATGGGAAATACATATTTTTATTATTTTCGGATATTTTTCATATATTTAAATCCAAAAAAAAGAACTTTTTTACCATTACATAATTCAGCTCATTAGTTTATATATCAGATATACTGCTCTCTACTTGGGTTCAAACTGAAAAAGGCAGGTAAAACAAAAATACAATTTAATGCCAACGCCACTTCGCAACTTCAATGTGAATCTTCCAACAAACCCATACCGCTCTTGGTTTTAAGAAAACTAGGAGTGAAAAAAATTATAATTTTAAAAGATCAATACGGTACCCACTTTTTTGTTGCAAACATATTCTTACATATTTGATAAAATGATGGAGTTGATGGGATTAATTGGTCAATTTCACGAAATAAAATTGGTTACTAAAAGAAATGAATAAAAAATATATTATTTTAGTCCGTTTAATGTAAACAGGCTTCAATGGAAAACGGTATTCACATTTCACAATTTCTTACCTTCAATAAACGTAGATTGTTTTCCATTTTTACAATACCACAAAACACAAACACAGGTAATTTCAAATGCGTTCTGTCATATATCTTTTTCAAACCTTTACTACGTGTCTGTTTGTTGTTGCACACTTTATTTATTTCAACCCTTTGCTATGATTTGTTGTTGCGTTCAAAATATTTATGCACACATTTTGAATGCAGCAGACAGAATGTCGCCAATCATGTTTTTCAATTTACGCGAAAAACAAAAACCCAACCGTTCGTTACGAGTTACTTCCACAGACTGATCTCTCCATCATACATTGTTGAATAAATACCCATTCTCTTGTTCTCTTTTCGCTCTTTCGCTCTTTCCATTGCTCAAAATTATTCAGTTTCAATCACAAAGGTGATTGGATCAATCACATGTGTAATTGGAAACGGAAAAAATTTCAATCACGTTTGTAATTGAAAATTATTTCCGAATTGATTAACAAATTGATTGAATCAATTAATATTTTAATTGGAAACGTAACAAATATCAATCATTTTTTTAATTGGTTTTTATTCGGATTTGATTAAATAATTAATTGAATCAATTAACATATTAATTGAATCCGTTTCCAAATTCAATTAACTGTTTAATTGAAAAAATTTTGGTGATAATTTTTTGTGTGTACTTGGCTGTATGGAGAGACATGGAAAATGCCTTAGAAATTAGTTGATGGTGTATTTCAAAGAAAAGCAGCAAAATATGAAAAAACAGGCCACATTGCATGCTTTGTTGGGCAAATAAATTGGCATGAAACATTTTCAATCTGGGAATGAATTTTGTCAATTGCTGTCAATAAAGTCCTCAACATTGTGATGGTGCACATTGACTCGTATAGCTAGATTGGTTGATACAATGAATGGAATGCAAAATGTGATGATGGTTGTGGCATTGCAGTTTAAAAATTGCCAACAATTTCTCGCTAGATCTCATTAAATTTTAATGCAATTTATGGCAGATAAATAATGATGACAATTCATTTGTGGCGGAAAATTTAAATAAATTAATTGAGATATGAATAAATGTCCGAGACGACACATATATTAATAAAGACAAATGGCCTACATCCAAATTTTATATATTTCTCAATAATGATCTTATCGATATTTGCCTTCAGAAACCTCTGGTAAATTTAACTTATATTTATTGCAAAAAAGATATTTGATTGTATTTAAATTTTAGTTTTTTCGAAATTTTCCACAGCTTAATGAAATCTTAGAGTTAAGTTAAATGACAGTTCATTCAATTTCAATATGAACTAAAGTCAAATAGTACGAATTAACTTCTATACAGTTAAAATGGTCATGATTTGGCGCCAATAATTTTCTTTTTATACCCTCCACCATAGGATGGGGGGTATATTAACTTTGTCATTCCGTTTGCTACACATCAAATTATTGTTCTAAGACCCCATAAAGTATATATTCTGGATCGAGGTGAAATTTTGAGTCGATCCGTCCGTCACGATAACTTCCGAATGAAACAAGCTATCGACTTGAAACTTAGAATAACTTGATGTAGGTCGGATGGTATTGCAAATAGGCCACATTGCACCACTTTTACGTATAGCTCCCATATAAACCGACCCCCAGATTTGGCTTGCGGAGTCTCTTAGAGAAGCAAATTTCATCCGCTCCGGTTGAAATTTGGTACGTGGTGTTAGTATATGGCCTCTAACAACCATGCAAAAATTGGTCCATAGCGGTCCATAATTATATATAGCCCCCATATAAACCGATCCCCAGATTTGAACTCCGGAGCCTCTTGGAGGAGCAACATGTATCCGATCCGGTTGAAATTTGATACAAGCTGTAAATATATGGTATCGAACAACCATTGGTCCATAATTATATATAGCCCCCATATAAACCGATCCCCAGATATGACATCCCGAACCCCTTGGAGGAACAAAATTCATCCGATCCGGTTGAAATTTGGTACGTGGCGTTAGTATATGGTCTATAACAACGATGCAAAAATTGGTCCATATCGGTTCATAATTATATATAGTCCCCATATAAATCGATCCCCAGATATGATATCCCGAACACCTTGGAGGAGCAAAATTCATCTGATTCGGTTGAAATTTGGTACATTGCGCTAGTATATGGTCCATATCGGTCTATAGTTATATATAGCCGATCCCCAATCACACAAAAATTAGTTCATCTAGCAACATTTTATTTCTATAGAAAATTTTGTCAACATTTTATTTCTATTGAAAATTTTGTCAAAATGTTATTTCTATAGAAAATGTTGTCAAACTGAATTAAATACGTATTTAATCGGCCGTTTTGTTTGTTTAATATACATATACCCCGTATGGACTAACTTACAATTTAGAAGACGGTGTTAAGAAGTTTTAAGATACCTTGCAAGTGTTACCGAAACCCAAGTAATTCGATTGTGGATGACAGTCTTTAGTAGAAGAAATGTGTAGTACAATTTAGTTAAATTTTTGTACGGCTTAGTTCAGAGCTTCCCAACCCAATTTGCTTCGCGCCCACGCCCAAAAAATTTATCTATTTCGAAATGTACGAATGATATGCCTTTTGTAGTATATTATTGATGTTGTGTTGAAATTAATAATTAGTTTTAACAAATTTAATGATACAAAACCTGCTCAATCAAAAATGACGCTGCGACCACACCCCCCCCCCCCCCCCTGTAACCTCGTGGTGCCCTCCCAATTGGGAAGCTCTGGCTTAGTTCGTTCTTCCTGAAAAACATTTTACTTTGATTCTGTGTATTAGGTTCTTCTTAGTTATAAGTTATGAGCCCATTGTGATTCCTCGAGGAATCATCTTCTTCTCATCTTCTTCTTCGTGGGATGTTCTTCTATAAAGCCGAATTTCCACTTATCCATCTTCTTTAAAATCACTTAAAACATCCAACCAGAGGCGAGCATGGTTCTTAAGCTGCACTCTCCCAGATCAGTGATAGCCTGAAAAAAAATTAGCCCAATATCTTTTTTTTATATTACAATGCCCGACTAAGGAAGTGTTACGAGTCTTCCGGGTCCAGAGACTATCTGCAAATGACATTATCTTTAAGGTCTATTCTTACCATATTTTTGCCAAGTATATTATGTCCAGTTATAGTCACGGTTGTCACCGTTGGTGTACCAAAAATGGTAGATTTTTACTATTTGATAGATTGCATAATATCCCTCTTCAACTAAGAAGTATTTCAATTTTTTTATAGAAATAAAGTTTTGACAAAATTTTCTACAGAAATAAAATTTTCTATAAAAATAAAGTCAATTCTATGTGAATGTATTATAAATTTCCCTAGCCTTTTTTGCTCGCAGGACAGTATATTATATATATATATTATATGTATCATTTATAAATTAAAGTTTGAAGATAACACATTGAAAAATTTGTAAGGAGTTGCGATTAGTTGTCACACCAAACAGTTTACGCATTTATTATTGTAATTTAGAATACATTTCATTAATATAAATTTAAAATTAATAGGAATTTGTAACAAATAAAATATTCAACCTGAAAACTGAATTGTTGCGTTGGTATTTTTTATTCAAAATCCTGTGTAAGCTGGGCGCTCGGGCCAATTCCCGTAACATTTTCTAAAAAAAAAGTTTGACAAAATTTTCTATAGGAATAAAATGTTGACAAAATTTTCCACAGAATAAAATTTTGACAAACTCTTACATAGAAATAAAATTTTAACAAAATCTTCCATAGAAATAAAATTTTAAGAAAATTTTCTATAGAAATAAAATTTTCACAAAATTTTCTATAGAAATCAAATTTTTACAAAATTTTTTATAGAACTAAAATTTTGACAAAATTTTCAATAGTAGTAAAATTTTGACAAAAAATTTTATAGAAATAAAATTTTGACAAAAATTTGTATAGAAATTAAATATTGAGAAAATTTTCTATTGAAGTAAAATTTTGACAAAATTTTCTATGGAAATCAAATTTTCACAAAATTTTCTATAGTAGTAAAATTTTGACGAATTTTCTATAGAAATAAAATTTTGACAAAATTTTCTATAGAAATAAAATTTTGACAAAAATTTGTATAGAAATAAAATTTTCTATGAAAATAAAATTTTCTATAGAAATTAAATATTGAAAAAATTTTCTATAAAAATTAATAAGTATTGACAAAATTTTCTAAACAACACCTTCTATAGAAATAAAATATTGACAAAATTGTCTACAGACATACAATTTTGACAAAAAAAAATTTTCTACAAAATAAAATTTTGTCAAAATCTTCTATAGAAGCCACCATTCCACCACCTATGGGAGCCACCATGGTGCAATGGTTAGCATGCCCGCCTTACATACACAAGGTCGTGGGTTCGATTCCTGCTTCGACCGAACACCAAAAACTTTTTCAGCGGTGGATTATCCCACCTCAGTAATGCTGGTGACATTTCTGAGGGTTTCAAAGCTTCTCTAAGTGGTTTCACTGCAATGTGGAACGCCGTTCGGACTCGGCTATAAAAAGGAGGTCCCTTGTCATTGAGCTTAACATGGAATCGGGCAGCACTCAGTGATAAGAGAGAAGTTCACCAATGTAGTATCACAATGGACTGAATAGTCTATGTGAGCCTGATACATCGGGCCGCCACCTAACCTAACCTAACCTAACCTTCTATAGATATAAAATTTTAACAAAATTTTCTATTGAAATAAAATTTTCACAAACTTTTCTATAGAAATAAAATTTTCACAAAATTTTCTATAGAAATAAAATTTTCACAAAATTTTCTATAGAAATTAAATATTGAAAAAATTTTCTATAGAAATAAAATTTTGACAAATTAAATATTAACAAAACTTTCTATAGAAATAAAATTTTGAAAAAATTTTCTATAGTAGTAAAATGTAGACGAATTTTCTATAAAAATAAAATTTTCGCCAATTTTTCTATAGAAATAAAATTTTGACAAAATTTTCTATAGAAATTAAATATTGACTAAATTTTCTATAGAAATAAAGTTTTGATAAAATTTTCTATAGACATAAAATTTTGACAAAAACTTCAAAATAATTTTTTTTTAAATTTGGTAAAATTTTCTACCAATTTTGGTAGATTATTTTTTGCACTAGTGGCCACTGTGGTTATAATGTCAATTAAAGGCTTCAGTTCCTGTATGTTCGTCGCCATCTTTTTGTACCAATTCAACTTGGTATGCTCTCCGCCAAATTAATAATTATTACGAGATTTTCATACAATTTTTGTTTTAATTTGAACTAACTGGTTTGAAGTGCGATTAACTAAATTGAAGTTCAAAACCTGTCATAAATTACGAGTTCCTTTTTTTCTGTGTAGGCATTAGTGGCAAAACCAATAATCGATGATTAATTTTTGGTATTTTTCTCTAATCCCGGAATATAAAAGGCAAACCTCCTACAGTATAGTGCATATAGTAGTTTAAAATTTATTGAATTTGTAATCGATAACTTAGCATAATTAATATATAAAAAAATAATTTCTTTAATTTTCCTATTGTATTCCATGTTACGAGTCTTTCTTCACTATATCATGCGAAAGATCGCTCAACAAAAGAACATTTGCTTATTATTCCATTATGGATTCGTGAAAATGGATTTATGCTTTAATGCATGCATATTTAAAAGGAATATTTTGTAATGAAATTCCCAGTAGAAAACACGAACAGGCCAATAGTATTGAAAGCAAGTGGGTTTGAGATAATGTTAGATTGAGACGACTATACGATAAGCTACGTGTACGATTACAAAGATGATTTTTTATCAGCCCAAAGTTTAAGCCACAAACTACACACAAGTGAATTCACATAGACACTAAATCCAATTTATTCCTTCAAAATACATTTTCTTTATTAAGTACAAGTGCATTAATTATTTCTAATATATTAATAATTATGTAAAATAAATGTTCTTGAATTTGTCGAAAAATATTTACTTATTTTTATCATATCATCGTTCATAATATAGCTTTGAATAATTTTTCGCTTACTGCAATGACGTGAACTAAAACTAAGTAAAAAACGTTGTATGCAAATATAGTGCACAATTAAACTAAAAACTAAAATAGTTCATATTTTCCCAAACTGGGAGAAGTTTGCTTAAATTGAGTTCATAAGTCCCTCAAATGGGTAAATTTTACTAAACTTGTACCTGTATTGAATTTCGTACAGCGCTCAAGACATTTTAATTATTTTTAAATCCATTTTTTCCTTTAACATATGAAATTTTTTTCAACAACAGAAAAAAAGATTATTTTTAACATAGTTTTTTTTCCAATTTGACAAATAGTATTAACTTTTTTATAACATGTTCCAATTAGAAAACTATTGTATTTAAAAATTTCAAAAACATAAATCCATTTTCTTTCATGTTGGGTTCACTTTTTTTGGGTGTACGTGGTGTTAAGATATAGCCTCTAATACCAATGCAAATTTTTGTCCATATTGGTCCATAATTATATATAGCCCCCAAATTTCATACGACTCGGTTAAAATTTGGTACGTTGTGTTAGTATATGGCCACTAACAACGATGCCCCCAGATAAATCAAGCCCCAGATAAGCAAATTTCATTTGATCTTCCTAAAATTTGGCACTTACCACACAATCGGTTCATAATTATATACAGCCATATAAATCGACCGCCCTATTGCATTTCTGGCTCTCTAATTACCGCAATAAATGTCATGTCGGTTCGTAATTATTTATAGACTCCCCTATATATACTGGTCAAGAACTGTATTATATTGCTATTTAATGTGCCTTTTTTGTCTAACATATTTCCCGTATGGATAAGTTAGTCCATAATTTAGAAGACGATGTTAAGAAGTTTTAAGATACCTTGACATCGACAAGTGTTACCACAAGCAATCGATTGTGGATGACAGTCTTTAGTAGAAGTTTCTATTCAAACCAAGTCGGAGGGTACATAAGATTCGGCCTGCCCGAACTTACGGCCGTATATACTTAACATATTATCATTAATCCAAATATAAGTCAATTTGAAGATTTCTATGTATTTCTAATTTTAAAAATCAAAAATATTTTGTTTTATATATTGAAAATTTTTCTTTAACGGAGGAACGTAAATGTCAAAGATGCATGTGCTAAATTTAATGAGAAACAACTTTTCTTTTAATTAAAATCTACCAACGAACTACACTGTTAGAAAAATATGTTTTTCATATGTTCCGATATAAACAAAATGTGTTTCGGGCAAATTTTTAAACACAATAATGTTCCTAAACTAACACAAAATGTTTGGGACACATATGTTAATATGTTAGAATATATTATGTTTGGGGCATGAATGTTTCATAAACATATATAAATTTACAAATTTCGAGTAAACATATATATGTTGAGATACTTTATTCAGAGAGCGACAGAGAGAGAGAGAATTAGTATAGAGAAATAAATAGAGATGGAAACCGGGAGGGTTGAATAAAAAGATATCAACATAACACAGCGAGAGAATGAAATGAGAGCAATTTCTGTGAAACCGCTTGTATGTTGTTTTGGAAAACTGTTTTGTGTTAAGGCCAAAAATTTTATATGCTTAAGTCTAAATACTATTTAATTTGAATATTAAAATGAGTATTCGGAATAAAAAGAATAGACGTTCGGAACCAAGAGAATAGACATTTGAAAAAAAAAAACAGCATATTTGTATTACAGAAAAAGATGCGAAGAACTCAAAAATTTCGTGGACGTGAAAATTATATGAGGGAATGAGCACAATCTTCTTTGGGGAATTCTTCCAAGCATATACTATTTTTGGATTCAAAATGCTTCCTAACATATAATATGCTCACATAAAACAAACATATTAATGTTTCTGCAGTATCCAACAATATATGTGCTTCCTGCAAAATATGTTTGGAACATATGTTAGAGAAGTGAATTTTTTTTTGAGGGTGTACTTATACCTGAGCACATAATGATGTAAGGTATATTAATCCAAAATCAGAATGAATTGGTAGACGTTGGCACATTCCCTACGGGAAATTGGTGCAAATTGCCACTGACGGACCTATCATAGGACTGGTACCGGTGATCCACTTTGTCGCAGTTTTAAAATAGTCATAATTTAATTATTTCCATACTCGCTTGATATAAAAATCTTATTGGATCTACACATTTAGTGAAGTAGAATTATCAGAATAACCTATTGTTCAACATATTTCAAAAGTTTTTCATTTCTGGT
Organism: Haematobia irritans; assembly: GCF_050003625.1. Taxonomy (NCBI): domain Eukaryota; kingdom Metazoa; phylum Arthropoda; class Insecta; order Diptera; family Muscidae; genus Haematobia; species Haematobia irritans. Next base: position 93,093,523 of record NC_134401.1, on the reverse strand, counting down.
GCGGTTCGGAGAACCAAACTGAACTTATCCCTAAGAGTTTGTCCGAGACTGGTTCATGAGGACCTGTCTATGGAGTGCTACTACTAAGATGTCCCAGGACGTGTCCTTAGCAACGAATCCAAGACGTCATTTACCCCGTCAATGACAAACCCATGTTAAAGTGACCGGTCCCTTCCATACGTCTTGACCAGAACTAAGACTGGTCCATACACACCAGGGACTAGTCCTGTTCCGTTCCAGTGGTTGATCCATTTCCCGTAGGGTTGTTATACAAACTAGTAACTTGTTTCTTTCTTAAGTCTTTCGTTTGTCCGCTCACGCACACACAAAATGTATATTAAGGCTTCTTACCCACATTTTCATGAAGCTCCGTTAGTTCTACGTTAGCTAACGAACTTTTAAACCGTTCTATGGACAAATCTTGTCTATATACGTATCCCATATGTCAGTTAAGAACTTAACTACTTAAATTTTCTCAGTTGAAGTTAACCGGAGATAAGATATTTGCAATTTACTTTATGTTAACTGACAGCTAAAGCCTAACGGAACTACATGATTATGAATAACCCACCAAAAAAATTGGAAGTTGTTCCACAAACATTTCTTTTAAAGCACATCCTGGAATCCCCCATCAAGTTTTCCCCACTTCGGATGCAGTCCTTTTGGACAAGTCCACAAACATTTCTTTTAAAGCGCATCCCGGGATCCTCTATCGACTATTTTCACTTCCGATCCGTCTTAGAAAGTACGGAATTAGGTCGTTTTAAGTGAAAAGTTAAGTTTTGGACCTTTAAATTTCGCAAAAGAGAATAGAAAATCAATAAAATGTAAAGAAATAATAAAATAAAATTTTAAAAAATCATCTCCGCTGGGATTTGAGCCTGTGCCGTTTGATTTTTTTCATTTCCATGGAAGATCTTTTGAGAAGATTTTGCAAATTACCATTATTTTTAATGAAAAAAATATATTTATACAAAAATATATGCTGAAAAAAAAACTAAATAAAAACGATGTATAACATAAAACAAAAAAATATTTTTTTTAGAAAAATATAAAAATAAAAATTTCCGCTTATGTTTATTATGCTTTTTTGAACCAGCATTCTTTATTTTTTCATTCAAAATAATAAAGAATATCTCCGGAAGTAGTTAGAATGTCTACGAAAGACTGTCATCCACAATCGAATTACTTGGGTTGTGGTATCTTTAATCGTTTTCTAAATTGTGAGTTAGTCCAAACGTGGTATATATTAGACAAAAAAGGTATGTGTAGGTAAGTCTACAAATAATTACGAATCGGTATGGACTTTTGCACAGTACGTAGGGAGCCAGAATTGAAATATGGGGGTCGCTTATATGGGGACTATATACAATTATGAACTTGATATGGACCAATTTTTGTGTGATTGGGGATCGATTTATCTGAGGGCTATATATAACTATAGACCGATATGGACCTAGTTAGGCATGGCTGTTAACGGCCATATACTAGCACAATGTACCAAATTTCAACTGACTCGGATGAAATTTGCTCCTCCAAGAGGCTCCAAAACCAAATCTCGAGATCGGGACTGATATGGACCACTTTTGGCATGGTTGTTAAATATCATATACTACCACCACGTACCAAATTTCAACCAAATCGGATGAATTTTGGTTCCCCAAAAGGCACCGGAGGTCAAATCTGGGGATCGGTTTATATGGGGGCTATATATAATTATGCACCGATGAGGACACTTTTTTGTATGGTTGTTAGAGACCATATACTAACACAATGTACAAATTTCAGCCGAATCCGATGAAATTTGCTTCTCTTACAGGCCTCGCAAGCCAAATTTGGGGGTCCGTTTATATGGGGGCTATACGGAAAAGTGGACCGATATGGCCCATTTGCAATACCATCCGACCTACATCAATAACAACTACTTGTGCAAAGTTTCAAGTCGATAGCTTGTTTCGTTCGGAAGTTAGCGTGATTTCAACAGACGGACGTACGGACGGACATGCTCAGATCGACTCAGAATTTCACCACGACCCAGAATATATATACTTTATGGGGTCTTAGAGCAATATTTCGATGTGTTACAAACGGAATGACAAAGTTAATATACCCCCCATCCTATGGTGGAGGGTATAAAAATCATTGGAGATGATCCAAGTTTGCACTACTTCCGGATCACAAATTGAGGATCCAAATTATTTTTTGGAAGCTCTTTTTTGCTGTGAAGCACACAATAGTAAGCTCTTTATCATGACACTCCTTTAATACTACGTTAACTAACGAACTTTTAACAGCAGTATGGGCATATATGTTCATATGTCAGTTAGTAACTTAATTGCTGAAAATTTTTCAGTTAAATTTAATAGAAGATAAAATATCTGAAATTTACTTCTGTTAACTACAAGTAAAAATGTTCACATATATTTCGCTGTTTTCTTTTTCACAAATGATTGAATATTTTCAAATAACACACCTAACTTTTTATACCCTCCACCATTGGATGGGGGTATATTAACTTTGTCATTCCGTTTGTAACACATCGAAATATTGCTCTAAGACCCCATAAAGTATATATATTCTGGGTCATAAAAAGGAAAAGCAAATTTCATCCGATCCGGTTGAAATTTGGTACATGGTGTTAGTATATGGTCTCTAATGACCATGCAAAAATTGGTCCACATCGGTCAATAATTATATATAGCCCCCATATAAACCGATCCCCAGATTTGACTTCCGGAGCCCCTTGGAGGAGCAAAATTCAACCGATTCGGTGTAAATTTGGTACATGATGTTAGTATATGGTATCCAACAACCATGCAGGAATTGGTTCATATCAGTCCATAATTATATATAGCCTCCATATAAACCGATCCCCAGATTTGACCTCCGATTTCTTTTGGAGAAGCAAAATTCATCCGATTTGGTTGAAATTTAGTACGTGATGGTAGTATATTATATTAAACAACCATGCCAAAAGTGGTCCATATCAGGCCATAATCATATATAGCCCCCATATAAACCGATCCCGAGATTTGGTTTTGGAGCCACTTGGAGGAGCAAATTTCATCCGAGTCAGTTGAAATTTGGTACATTGTGCTAGTATATGGTCGTTAACAACCATGCCTAACTAGGTCCATATCGGTCTATAGTTATATATACACAAAAATTGGTCCATATCAAGTTCATAATTGTAGCCCCCATATAAGCGACCCCCATATTTCAATTCTGGCTCTCCACGTACCCTGCAAAAGTCCATATCGATTCGTAATTATTTGTAGACTTACCTATACATAACTTTTTTGTATGACTAACTCACAATTTAGAAAACGATGTTAAGAAGTTTTAAGATACATTGCCATCGGTAAGTATTATCACAACGCAAGTAATTTGATAGTTGATGACACTCTTTCGCAGAAGTTTCTACGCAATCCATGGTGGAGGGTACATAAGATTCGGCCTGGCCGAATTTACGGCCGTATATACTTGTTCTATCTGTCATTATATTTCATTTTTACACCTGTATCAGAAGACATCGCATTCTATGATGAATGTACTCCTACATAATTTCCACACTCATACATATAGCAATTTTCTGTGTACTACTTCAAGATTTCTTCAAATTTATTTGAAATGAAACCCATATGCAAGGTGTCTTATGTTAGTCTTAAGTGCTATATTTTCATGTATATCTTAACACTTGTTTCTTGTCAGCTGCCCATCAAGTGCTTGGTCGAATGACCTTTTTTGGCATGTGCATTTTCGGCAATGAAATTCTCTAAACAAATTCCTTCATAGAGCCTTACCTATAATTATAGGTTCCAAGTGTCATTTATGTACGTCTCTAGAGTGTATAATTTCAAATTAAGGTTCATTTTCAAAAGATATATGTAAAAGGTGATCGGTAATTATCCTAATCTGATATTATACATTTTAAAGAAAATATGCATATGAAAATAAAATTATGAATTAATATATTTAAAAACCAAAAGATAAAAGAAGACCCCAGCAATAAACGCTTCGCCAAAAAGTAGTTAAAATGTTCTTTTTGGAAATTCACGCAGAAGCAATGACATGGGCTTGTTATAGGATGGATGTCCACCATTTCAACAGCCGTTGCACTGAATTTGCATCATTTCTTAAGGTGTGATTCGAATTCGGTGTTTTGGATGTGAATTTTGTGATGTTTTGCCAAATACATAATTGTAATAAGTTTTTGTGATTTTTAATGCACTTTAGGCTTGTCTGAAACGTTTGAAAACTCCTCAGATTTTTTTGAATGGATTTAGCATTTTTCGACAAAATTTAAATAATTTTTTAAGAATTATTAGAGCCAAGTTGACCTTAGTCAACATGTATCATTACGAGGAGATGTTTTCAACAAAAATTATTGTATGCATTCCATGGTGGTGAGTAATTAAGATTCGGCCAGGCCGTATAAAGTTTTTTTTTTATCGTATTTATGTTAATATTTCATATAAAATACCGTGAAATATCAGGAAACCCCGACATCCCGTTGCTGGGAAAAACCTAAATTCATATCCATCTCTGCAGTTTATCGTCGTTATCATTATAGCAAATGGGGCGCTATCTGTGAATCGACAGCAACAAACTGTATTGTTGCTTCCTTAATTGGGTTTACACAACAGCGACATCTATCGACACATAGCCAATAATAGAGTAGGAAAGGCGACCAACACAAACACTAGATGGCGTTAATCTATTCGTGATTGAATCTTTTCACCATATTTATACATTCTTTCATATTTACAAAGTATATTAATAGTACTATTGACAATGTATTAAAATAAATATAAATAATTCTCAGGATAATTTTAGAAAATTTTAACTAAACGGTATTACAAATACAAAACAAGTGAAAAAAGATATACGGGAGTAAGTTCGGCGGGGCCGAATCTTATGTACCTCCCAGAAACTTGCTCCGAATACTTTTGGCCGGCGGCTGACAAAAAAATACGCGGCGGCGGCTCGAAGCCGGCTCACAGCCGATAGATTTTGGCGATGTCGGCGGCTTCAATGAAACAAAAATGTTTTCTGGTTGTCTTGTTATTGTACCCTGCGCTACACTGTGGAACAGGGTATTATAAGTTAGTGCATATGTTTGCAACACCCAGAAGGAGACGAAATAGACACATGGTGTCTTTGGCAAAAATGCTCAGGGTGGGCTCCTGAGTCGATATAGCTATGTCCGTCTGTCCGTGAACACATTTTTGTAATCAAAGTCAAGGTCGCATTTTTAGTCCAATCGACTTCAAATTTGGCACAAGTATGTGTTTTGGCTCAGAATAGAACCATATTGATTTTGGAAGAAATCGGTCAGATTTAGATATAGCTCCCATATATATATTTCGCCCGATATGGACCAGAGAATGAAGCCGACCCATTTTTGTCGGCGGCGGCTGACATTAAATTTTTGCATCCGGCGGCGGCGGCGGCGGCTTGACGGCTAAGCCGATATAAATAAGTCTCTTTGGCGGCGGACGATTATCCATTATAAAATCAATTTGAAGTTATTCGAATGGTAATGAGATTAGTTGTACAACCAATCTTACAATCAAATTTACATTTCATTCAAATTTTTTGAGGTAAATTTTTGCAAAATTATTATAACACTTTGAAATAGATTGATTGGGGGTGAAAGGCTCAACATTTTGACTAAAATTACTACAATTATTAATAAAGTTTTTTGATTTAAACTAATATTTTTGATTAATTGGCGGCTAAATTTGAGTCGAGATGAGCCGACATATTCAGCGACGGCGTCGACTGGCAAAAAATGGCCGGCGGCGACTGAAATCGGCGGCGCGACTCGGCGGCGCGACTCGGCGGATTCATTCTCTGATATGGACTTATATGGCCCCGGAAGCCAGAGTTTTATCCTAATTTGCTTAAAATTCTGCACAAGAAGAACAATTAGTACTATAGTCAAGTGTGTCAAATTTTATTGAAATCGGTTCAGATTTCGATATAGCTCCCATATATATCTTTCCTTTGCTTCCGATTTAAATGTTTCCCATATTTATACCCTTCACCACTACTGTGGTACAGTGTATAATAAGTTTGTGCATTTGTATGTAACGCAAAGAAGGAAAAGTCTGAGACCCATCGTTTAGTATACCGATCGTCTTAGAATTAAATTCTGAGTCGATTTAGCGATGTCCGTCTGTCTGTCTGTCTGTCCGTCCGTCTGTCTGTCTGTTCATGTATTTTTGTGTGCAACGTACAGGTCGCAGTTTAAGTCCGATCGTCCTCAAATTTGGCACAGGGTCGTTTTGGGGAACAAAGACGATCGCTATTGATTTTGGAAAAAATCGGTTCAGATTAGATATAGCTGTCATATATATTTATCCCCGATCTGGTTATAATTGGCGTGTTTATCAACCGATGTTCTTCAAATTCCGTGCATCCGAATATTTTATGAGTCTCGAGAAACTTGCAAAATATTATCCAAATCGGTTCATATTTAGATATAGCTCCCATATATATCTTTCGTCCGATTTGGACTTATATGGCCTCAAAAGCCAGAGTTTTGCCCTGAATTGCTTCAAATTTTGCACAAGGGGTACGTTTAATAGTATCGGTAAATGTGCCAAATTTGGTTGAAATCTGTTCATATTTAGATATAGCTTCCATATATATCTTTCGCCCGATTTACGCTCAAATGACCACGGGGGCCAGAGTTATACTCCCATTTACGTGAAATTTTGCAGAGATAGCAGAATTATTATTCTAACTATGCATGTCAAATTTAGTCAAAATCGGTTCAGATTATATATATCTCCCATACAAGGCCGTAGCCAGGATGTTAATTCGGGGGGGTTCAACTTTAAAAAAAAAAAATATTCATGTAATCTCATGTGTAGAAAATTTTATTTATGCATAGGTATGTATACAATATTTTTATACCCACCACCATAGAATGGTGACGGGGGTATAATAAGATTGTCATTCCGTTTGTAACACATCAAAATATCGATTTCCGACTATATAATATATATATATATATATATATATATATATATATATATATATATATATATATATATATATATATATATATATATATATATATATATATATATATATATATATATATATATATATATATATATATATATATATATATATATATATATATATATATATATATATATATATATATATATATATATATATATATATATATATATATATATTCTTGATCAGGGAGAAATTCTAAGACGATATAACGATGTCCGTCTGTCCGTCTGTCCTCCCGATTTGGGGTCTTGGGCTTATAGAAATCGTAGTTTTTATCCAATTTGCCTGAAATTTGAAACCTAGAGGTATTTTATGACCATAAAGAGGTGTGCCAAAAATGGTGATTATCGGTCCATGTTTTGGTATAGCCCCCATGTAGACCGATCTCGCGATTTTACTTCTTGGGCTTATAGAAACCGCAGTTTTTATTCAATTTACCTGAAATTGGAAATCTAGAGGTATTGTAGGACCACAAATACGTGTGCCAAAAATTGTGAGTATCGATCCATATTTTGGTATAGCCCCCATATAGGCCGATCTCACGATTTTACTTCTTGGGATTATAGAAACCGCAGTTTTTACTCAATTTACCTGAAATTGGAAATCTAGAGGTATTGTAGGACCACAAATACGTGTGCCAAAAATTGTGAGTATCGGTCCATGTTTTGGTATGGTCCCCATATAAAACGACCTCCCTATTTGGGGTCTTGGGCTTATAGAAACCGTAGTTTTTATCCAATTTGTCTGAAATTGGAAATCTAGAGGTATTTTAGGACCATAAAGAGGTGTGCCGAAAATGGTGAGTATCGGTCCATAGTTTGGTATAGCCCCCATATAGACCGATTTCAAGATTTTACTTCTTGGGCTTCTAGAATCCGAAGTTTTTATCCTATTTGCCTGAAATTGGAAATCTAGAGGTATTTTCGGGTCATAAAGAGGTGTGCCGAAAACGGTGAGTATCGGACCATATTTTAGTATAGCCCCCATAAGAACGATCTCCCGATCTAACTCCTTGGGTTTCTAGAAACCGTAGGTTTTATCTGATTTCCCTGAAATTGTAAATATTCTGGTATTTTAGGCTCACAAAAACGTGTATCTGATTAAGTTTTTATCGATCCATTTGGTAATGCCTCCATATAGACCGACTTCACTTCTTGAGGGTGTAGAAGGCGCACTGATCATGAAAATTGCTTGAAACTCAATGTAAAATTTCCAGATTTTACTTCTACAGATTTCAAATCAAGACGTTATTTTATAATTTTCTTGCACACTTACAAGAGATGTTAATGATTCCTCTAAAACTCAAACAAAAATGGTTCTTATAAATCCAGAATCTGATATAGTCCTCATAGGTGAAATCTTTAAATTTATCTTCGGGAATATCCTCAAGTCCTCAAGCCCTCATGAAATTTCAAAGGAAACCCTAATATTTGGTTCATGGTGGTGGGTATTTAAGATTCGGCCCGGCCGAACTTAGTGCTGTATATACTTGTTATAATATTAAATTGAGCCGACGGGCTTTTTGGGCAGCAAATAAATCAATGACTTCTTCAGTCGGCACATTTATTCGGCGATGAACCGACATTAATGCCAATCCTTTGAGTCTACTCTCGCTAGTCGAATTTCTAAGATACGTCTTTAATCTCTTCATTGTTGAAAATGAACGTTCGGATGAGCACGTAGTAACTGCAGGGATGGAAAATGCAGTACTATAGTACTTTTTTCAAACCTTTTTCACCCCGGTCAGTACCGTAGTACCCCCGCGAATGATTTAGTACCTTTTGTGTAGACATTTTTGAGTCGATATCAGATTTATGGTACAATAGCTTTGACAAAATATTTTAATATTTTGAGAAAGTCTTTATCAACCTTATTTGCTAATAGTCTTTTACAAATATGGAAAAACAGACATATTCATGTGGGAAGAAAATCTCGATTTTGTAAAACACATAGTCAAAAACAGGATTTTATTGAACTTCAAGAAAGTTTTAGTCGAAAAAAGAATGCGATTCTATATTATCGATTTTTTATTTCGGTAGAAATAGTTGTCAACATTTTATTTCTATATAGAATTTTTGCTAAATTTTATTTTTATAGAAAATTTTGTAAAAATTTTATTTCTATAGGAAATTTTTGCAAAATTTTATTTCTATAGAAAATTTTGTAAAAATTTTTTTTTTCTTTAAAATTCAGTCTTTTGACAATAATCTTCCAGTGAAATTTTTGTTGAAATTTGGTAAAAAGTACCTTTTCGCTCAAAAAATACCTTTTTTGTACTTTCTTAAAAATTGTATTTTCCATCCCTGAGTAACTGGCAAAGTGACCAAAATTTTTAAAAAATATGCACGTTTGGAAAAATCTCTTTATTGCTTCCATCGCTGAATTAGGCAGGTCCTTTTCGCAGGTTTTGCGCCATTTCATTTACACATGTGTGTTTGGCTGTTTCGTTGTTGTTGCTATGGCCAAACAAAGCGAGTCATGTTCACAAAAATAACAACAAACACACATAAAAAGCAGAAATACATTTTCCAAAAATGAAATTTGTGGTGCGAGAACAAAAATAATTTGTTTTTTCGACCGTCGTTTGACGGGCTTTTCAACTAGTATTCTATGATTTGTGCAAGTTTTATAGGTAAGCGTTTTTCAAAATAAAACCTCCAGCTTTTTTTCAACATCTTCGATAAGATTTTTCTATGCAGCTAAAAATATATATTTATTTATATAAAAATATTCATTCATTTCGGGGGGGGGGGGGGTTTGATCCCCCTCATCGCCCCCCTGAATACGGCCTTGCTCCCACATATACGTACACCAGAGTTGGGGAAATATGGTAGACTGTTTCATATTTTAGACCCATTTTCAATGCTATTTTCCTACAATCGACTGGATAGTTTCCACAGAGAATATATTTAATATGATATTTAAGTTTGTCAAGTTTGATCTAATTTGGTTCAGATTTAGATAAAGTCTCCACATATTTTTTTCCGGTTTATACAAATATGGCCAAAATTCTCACACTTGACACAAAATTCTGTGATGATTTCCCCATATCTTATGACCTTAACACTGTAATTCCAGAATTTCCACAGAACGGTTGAGTTTTAAATAAGGCTCCAAGTCGCCCGACTTGACCAAATAATATATCATAACCCACACTTGACCACATATCTTGGCGAGATCTAACCAATATCCTTCTAAAATCGCCACTGATGAGTTGCAATAATTGTTAATATTACTAAAATTGTCCTATATCTCGAATACATATGTATCGCCTGATAAATCATAAATGCTCTTTTGTACAATTGCATTAAAATTTCTCTCGCTTCATATTTCCCATATTTTTATGTTTACTAACATTGTGTTTCATCCCAGGGCGTTAGCCGATTTAAATTGTAATTCTAGAGTTTTTGCAAAAGTGCAAAAAATTGTCTCCATTAAATGTATTTGTATCTGGAAATGCAAACCTTTATATGTTATAGCTCCCAGCAAATTTGAAGTAGTTGAGATGGTAAAGGGTGATAAGGTCAAAATTTGGTCAAGGGAAAACGCGTGTAAATCGGTGAAATCGTTTATTTAAAAAATCAAATTAAATTTCTTTTTCAAGTTCAATTAGTATAAAATTCAGGAAAAATATTCAGTTAGGCTTTCGCTTTTCCAAATCCGAATTGCCGGTCCTCACGCTTCACACCTGCCATCAGATTTTGTACAGCCACCTTGTCCTCCTTCTTCGCCGCAGAAAGCCAGTTTGCCTTGAACTGCTGCTCGTTCGTAGCAGTTTTTTTGGTATTCTTTAGGTTCCGCTTGACAATAGCCCAGTATTTCTCAATTAGGAGGAGCTCTGGCGTGTTGGGAGGGTTCTTGTCCTTGGGAACCACCTGTACGTACCACTCCATGGCCTTTTTACCGTAATGGCAAGATGCCAAATCCGGCCAAAACAGTACGGAACAACCGTGTTTCTTCAGGAAAGGCAGCAGACGTTTATTCAAACACTCTTTCACGTAAATTTCTTGGTTGACAGTCCCGGAAGCTATGAAAACGTTGCTTTTCAAGCCACAGGTACAGATGGATATTTCTTTGCGAACTTTGACAGTTTTATGTGCTTGAAAATATCTGCTACCTTTCCCCTTCCTTTTGCCGTATAAAACTCCTGTCCCGGAAGCTGCTTGCAGTCGGCTTTGACGTAGGTTTCGTCGTCCATTACCACGCAGTCAAACTTCGTCAGCATCGTCGTGTACAGCCTCCGGGATCGCGCTTTGGCCGTCGTATTTTGTATATCATCGCGATTTGGAGTCACTACCTTCTTGTAAGTCGATAGTCCGGCTCGTGTTTTGGCTCGATGCACGGTTGTAGACGATACACCCAGCTTATTTGCGGCATCTCGGAGAGAGAGAGGTTAGGGTTTCGCTTGAAACTACCGGCAACTCTCTTTGTCGTCTCAGCGGCTTCCGGTTTACGATTTTCCCCCGATCCAGACTTCCTGGCTGTCGACAAACGTTCCCCAAACACTTTAATTACATTTGTAACGGTTGATTTGGCAACTTTTAGCGATTTTGCCAGCTTTGCGTGCGAGTAGCTCGGATTTTTGCGATGCCCGAGCAAAATTTTGATACGCTACTCTTCTTGCTTGGACGGCATTTTGACCAAAGATAATAAAAGAGGAAGATGGGAGATTGGCTTGCGTCATACCAAATGTTGCATTTACCAGATTAGTTTAATACATGTTTGTAATCTTTTAGTTGTTTTTCGTTTTTATTTTTTAAATGAAAAATGTAATTTTCTTAATGAAACAATGTTAAATTTTAGGCAACAACAAAAAAAATTACATTTTCCCCTTTATGGAAATTTATTTCGTACTCTTAATTTATTTTTATTTGCATTTTAATGCTATGTCAATACTTGTCGTATACGCGTTTGGTTCGAGTATTAAACTAATGTGGTAAATGGTTTGATGTGCTCAGTAGCCAATCTCCCGTCTTCCTCTTTTATTATCTTTGATTTTGACAACTGAAGAGTGAATTCCAAAATCAAAAAAGGAGCAACATTCTACACACACACACCTTCAAAATGAGGGGTGTTCAGGTTTTTTAAATGCAAAATTGAAAGAAATACGTCAAGTTTATATTGACCAAATTTTGACCGTAACACCCTTTAACACAAATTTTGTCTACATAATGGCGAAGGGTATAATATAGTCGGCCCCGCCCGACTTTAGACTTTACTTACTTGTTTCCTCTGTTTTAGTTAATTTAACTAACGTACGTAAATAATTGTTGAGGCCATGGAAACTTTCTTAAAACGCAATAATTCCATGAACTCAAATAGAATTTGTTTATGCCAATATCGGTAAACTAACATAAATTGGATTGAATAATAATCGTAAATAATTTATTGTCCCAGATATATTAATTCCCAAAAACACGTTCTAAAATCCCCAATCGATTATTAGTACGTCAATGACATTTAATATTTTTTAACGAAATTATCGACAAACTATCATACCGAGATACAACTTCCGCCATAAAATCCTAAAAAGGAATACCTCGTTGTTCTGCTGTAACTATCGTACTGGTAAGATCGACAATCCTAAGAAAATAAAATCCAAAATTGTTTACAAAATCACAATATTTTGTTTCCATTTATTCCTCTCATTCTATTGTCCAATCTACACTTCGCGATCATAAAACCATCTGGAGTGAAAAGTTCCACTCTAAATATCTTTCGAGATTGTGGTCCTGTTTTTGCTTTGCACCTCCTTTTAAATACTCTCAGCTCTTCTCCAAATATATTGTGCTCCCGTGCTCCATAAACATTTGGTCCCGTTCGATCCGGATTGCTGCGTTTATTTGGAGACTTGTGCTCTGAGAGAACTCCAGTTTCGCCACCACCAGTACCATCTCTACACACTTCAGCAGCAGCACAACATCAGGTTAGTTTACATTTCTTCTCCATTCGTAAATTCATTCCAAGTGGTAGTGCGGTAGTGATAATAAGCATAAAATAAACGCCAGTTAATATTAATTTTATTGCATTACGGAAAAGAAGAAAAAACTACAAAAAGCCCTTAAAAGTTTGATAGCGATATTGTAATTGTACAAGACGTACATCTGATGCGCGGAATGAGACGATAAACTAACTAAATCGTGTAGATGTTGTGTATTGTTCTAGTGGAACGGAAAATGTCATATATTGTTTTGATCATCCAAGCGGTGTTATAAATGAAATAGAAAGTATCAATTCTGTGTTGGAGCTGATAACTGATTTTTTTGAGCTACACATACCGGTGAGTGGACTTAATTTGGATAGAATTACATATTCCATGCCCACGTGCAACACACTTACATGACTATTCCCCGATTTCGAGTTTATCGATGCGGCTGTTAAATCCAGAGCTCTGTTAGACGCGAAGAGAGCTCTGTTAGCTCATCGATTTATGTATGTTACTATGATATGGTGAACTCTTTTTCAGGTTTTTTGCATTGATGTGTATGTATGCATGAACGCTTGTTTTCAGGTACATTACTGAGAATGGCAACAAATTTGTAGTTGTCATTGCATGCTTTTTTATCATTTGTTTTTTGGGTTCTCTTTGGAGACTTACTTCTTGGTGTTATTCTTCATATCTATTTTTTTGTGTCTTACTGTTGAATTCATACTCAACTGCTCTAAGACACCATTCAAATTCCACCCGGGAAAAATTGCCCGTGTAAGAGAGCTCTTGCTAGACATGTATCTTTATTTATGGTTCAGTCCATATTTTACTGTATAGTACCATACGTTCTCGGCCTATTTTGTTATGACCGGGTTCCATCTATAGTGAAAATAAATAAGTTTTCCCATGAATTTCATTTCGATGGATGAAGCGATCATCCATTTCTCTTCGAAACGGTCGCATATGCCAGGATTTACATGACACTTTTATATATTTGGACTTTCGGACCATTGAGTTTCGAGGAAATTTACTATGGTTTTAGAATTTAACCAACTTATGCGCAGTGTGCTTGGAGCCAAACGAAAGGGTTAAAACGGAATCTGCGATTTTTAATTCTCACCGATCTATTTCTTCGAGAGTAATGTTGATTCTCTACGACTCTCTAGCAGAACTTTTTTTTCATGCATTTTGCTAAACTCCACCCCTCCCTCTTCCTATTATCCATATTTCAATAATTGAGTCCTATTCGTAAACAATTCGTACAGTCCATGTTCTCTCCGTTTTCTATTTTTTGGTTGGCTATCTGTCCTTTTTCGATTCAGAATTCACTCATGCTATCTCGTTCATATTCCACTATTCCATATCGTTTTTAAGGACAAGTTTAGCAAAACAAAGATTAGCGAAAGGGCAACGACCTCAGCTACTTTCTTTTTTCCATGTAACTTTCTCTGAATTAACTGCCACCCAACGCACATTTTTTATTGCAGTTACATTTAGGTAAATTGAACTGGGACATATTGAATTTTAACTCGATCATTGAAACACATGGATCGTACATAGTGTGTGGCTCGCCTATTTACAAGCTGAACGGATTATTATTTCCGTTTTCTTCAGTTTTTTACAGTCTTGGACATATTGCTGTCAGTGACAATTTTTTTACCATCGAGTCTTGCTTGTAGAATTTATTAATTTTCTTTATTGACATTTTTTGAATGCTCGATTGCTTACCTCTTCGGGATATTTACCCCGATCTGTATCCACTTGGTCGATCTACGCCCAGTTGTATATACTCTTTTATTATTCTACTTGCCCTCGGGCTCAATTTTTTCCTTTACTCCGATCGTACTGCTTGCAATTTCATACACTTTTTCGCTTATGGATATCCTACCCAAATAATTGTTAGCAGTATTTCTATAACACTTTTGTATATACGACTTTAGCGGCACTGAATAGATATCGACATGTCCCTAGAGGCTTTTACCAGGTTAGCTAATGAGCTAGTGTTTTTCGAGGCAAGCTTAGATGCGCATGCCGCTCCCATGTCCTCTATCCACTCAATTGATGTCCATAGGGAGGAGTTGGCGTCAATATGGCGGGACGTTAAAATTTCTTATGACAAATGTCTTGCAGATATTGAGGCTGAACTCGAGGTGGCTGAAGGGGATGGCAAAAATAAGGGAGATAAGGAGAGCGGTGAATCCGAGTTGGACAACTTGAGGCACAAGTACACTAGTGCCTATATCACTTATTGCCGGTGTAGCACCCATTTAAGAGAACGGGCGCATGCTATATCCGCCTCGACTACCACCCCTAAAGTGGACCTGACGACAAGGTCCGATTCGGGACAAGGGTTTGGCTTCACCTTGCCACCATGTGAAATACCAATATTTTGTGGTGATTATTCCTCGTGGCCGACTTTTCGGGATATTTTTGAGGCAGTTTGCATCAAAAATCCGCGCCTGAGCTCCGTGGAAAAACTATTCCATTTGAGCCAGAAGACGAAAGGTGAGGCCCACGATATAGTCAAGAAGGTTCCCCTTACCAATGAGAATTTTCGGGTAGCTTGGGCCAACTTATGTTCTAGGTACGAGAACAAAAGAGCCCTCATTAACATCCAATTGAAGAAATTGTTCGGGCTTTCTCCCATATCTAATGAGACAGCTACCGCTCTTAAAGTCCTCCAAAGAGACATCAACTCATGCATATCTCTGCTGGAACTTTATGAGATTGATGTGGGCGGTTGGGACCCCATTTTTGTGTTTGTTTGTTCCAACTGTCTCCCTAACTCGACTCTGACACTGTGGGAGCAAACATTGCCCGACAAAACGGTCATTCCTAAGTGGGAGAAAATGGACAATTTTCTTACCGACAGGCATCGAACACTCGAGTCCGTTTCCGAAGTTCGGAAAAGTATTGCCGGTAGTTCTACAGCTTCGAAGGCGACTACAAAGACAGACTACCGGTACGGAAACAAGTCCAATGGCACTCATGTCCACACTTTTCAGAATAAGGTTGAGCCCAACTGTCCATTGTGCCCGAAGGAGACTCATTTGCTACGGAAATGTCCTCGTTTTTTGAAAATGTCTCCGTCTGAGAGGTTAGCGGAGATAAAAAAGGACAAATTATGCACCAACTGTTTTTCTAGAGTGCATTCCGTCAAGAACTGCAAAAGCAAGTATTCTTGTTTTAAATGCAATAAAAAACACAATACGTTGTTGCATAGAGAAGAGTCGAAATTATCGGATTCTCCCTCGGGATCGAATTCAACTCCTTCACAAGTTCCGTCCTCATCCATACAGTCCACGAACATTTCGGGAGAGGGGGTTGTACATACTTGTTTTTCTACCAGTTCTAGGGATGTGTTGCTAGGAACCGCGTTGGTAAACATAAGCTATAATGGGCTCATGATCTGTGCGAGGGCTCTTGTGGATTCTGGCTCACAAGGTACATTCATATCTGAGAAACTTTTTAACTCTATGAGACTTCCTTTTCGGAAGACATACGCTACTGTTTCTGGTTTGAACAATTCGGTTTCTGCATCCGTTCAGAAGGAATGCTCCTTCACATTGTCGCCTGCTGTTGATAATGGCATTGAGTTTTCTGCAACAGCTTTGGTTGTTCCACACTTGTCAGGTAGCTTGCCGTCGAGGACAATAGACTTATCGTCTCTTTCCGATATCCCGAATATCCCGCTAGCTGATCCAAGGTTTTATCAAAGTTCTAAGATAGACCTTTTACTTGGTGGAGATCTGCTCCCTTCCATTATGTTACCTGGTGTTCAACGTCAAATTTGTGGCTCCTTGATAGCACAGGAGACTATATTTGGATGGATCCTGACGGGTCCACTTCCTGCCAAACCCGTATGCTTCTTCTCTTCGGTCGTCACCTGTTTCAATGAGATCTCATTAGAAAAGGAGATTTCACGTTTTTGGGAGGTGGAAGAACTCCCACGGAAGAAATTTATGTCCCCTTCAGATGAGTTTTGTGAGGATTTGTTCCTTCGTACAACGAAACGAAGCGACAGCGGTAGGTATGTGGTATCTCTTCCGTTCAAAGACAACTTTCCTGAAGGGATTGGTATAGGTTTGTCTCGGAAGAACGCTATGGCTCAATTTTTTAGAAGTGAAGCTCGATTGCTTCGTACGCCACAATTCAAATTGGAATATGATGAAGTCCTTAATGGGTATGTCCAATTGGGTCATATGAGGAAAATCGATCCACCGAATACAATTAATCCTGAAAATGCCTATTACTTACCCCACCATGCCGTAATAAAACCCGAGAGTACAACCACTCGGGTAAGGGTTGTTTTTAATGCTTCGTCTCCTACGTCCAATGGCATAAGTCTGAATGACGTTTTACATATTGGTCCAGTTTTGCAGAATGACCTTATGATTCTTATTCTACGATGGAGATTCTTCCGTTTTGTATTTAATGGCGACATCACGAAGATGTACCGCCAAATCCGTGTGAATCCTCAACACACACCATTCCAACGTATCCTTTATCGGGAGAACCCTGATTCTCCTGTACAGGACTTTGAGCTGGAGACAGTGACGTTTGGTGTGAATTGCGCACCATATTTAGCCATTCGCACTCTTCTGCAATTGGCAGATGATGTGCAGTCAACCTTCCCCTTGGCCAGCGATATCTTACGTAACTCGATGTACGTTGATGATGCATTGGTGGGGGCCCATACGCTTTACGAGGCGAAACAGGCTATGGGTCAGTTGGTAAACGCCTTGGGCTCCGCAGGATTTACGATGAGGAAATGGACAGCTAACTCCAGGGAGCTGATAGCCAATATACCCTGCGAAGACTTACTCTGCGATGACTTCCTTCAGTTTCATGATCGGAGTTCGGCTAAGACGTTAGGCATTCGTTGGAATGCTATGTCTGACTCGTTTTATTTTTCTATGTCGCCTTTCTCCAGCTCTCAAACTTTCTCCAAACGGGAGATCCTCTCTCAAATTTCCAAATTATTCGATCCAGCGGGTTGGCTTTCCCCATGCGTTGTTGTTGCGAAGATAATCATGCAACAAATATGGATGGAGAAAACCGAATGGGATGATACCGTTTCCGATGAAATACTAACCAAATGGAAATCTTTTCAAGCCCATTATCCATCCATAAACTCCATTAAGATACCACGTTGGTTCCTCTATAGTCCGAACTGCAAGGTTCAGTTTCATGGGTTCTGCGACGCATCTGAAAAAGCGTATGCAGCTGTCCTTTACGTACGTGTCGAGGCAGATGATTATGTTTCTACGAGTTTGGTGTCATCAAAGACTAGAGTTGCACCCATTAAAACACTGTCTATTCCACGTTTGGAGCTATGTGGTGCGACATTATTGGCAGAAATGGTGGATAATCTTTTATCGAGGTTTAGTTTAGGAAACTACTCTATACGTTGTTGGACGGACTCTACAATAGTTTTGGCATGGTTGGCTAAGCCTCCGTGCTTCTGGGCTACATTTGTAGCTAATAGGATTTCCAAGATTATAGAGATTGTAAATCCATCCGAATGGGCTCATGTAGACTCAGGGTCCAACCCTGCTGACTTGGCGAGCCGTGGCGTATATCCTAATGAAATTATTGGCAACACGCTATGGTGGAATGGGCCATCATGGCTCCGGAAATCTCCTGACGACTGGCCGAAGTCTAATAATTCCACTTTAGAGGCAATCGAAATAGAAAGAAAATCGATTAGCGTTCACTTTAATTATTTCGATGAGTTTGATGATGTGCTTAATCGTTTCTCTTCTCTTCCAAGAGCTCTGCGCGTGGTTGCTTATATGTACCGGTTTTACTTTCATACTCATCCGAACTTTCGGGTAAGTTTTCATAGAACCTCGGCAGCAGTTTCTTCCTCTGAGATCTTAATGGTTCAAAATAGGCTGATATCTATGAGTCAAAAGGCATTTTTTCCCAATGAATACATGGCTCTATCAGCCAAGGCACCTTTGTCTAAATCTAGCCCCATTTTGAATTTAAACCCCTTCTGTGATTCGGAAGGCATTCTGAGAGTGTGTGGTAGGCTGGTTTCGTCCACGACATTATCATATAATGAGAAGCATCCTATCATCCTACCATACAAATGTCGTTTGTCCATGTTGCTAGTTCAGTTTATTCACGACATATCCCTTCACGGAGGTAATCAGTTAGTACTCAGATTAGTTCGTACGCAGTTTTGGATACCAAGAGCTAAGAATTTGATAAAATCCGTAATAAACAAATGTAAACCCTGTATCATCTACAAAAAACGATGTCAAGTTCAACTAATGTCCGCTTTACCTCCTGAAAGAGTCGATATATCCCGCCCATTTGTCCATACCGGGCTCGATTTTGCAGGGCCGTTTGATATTAAAAATTATACTGGCAGGGCATGCCTTATAACTAAGGGTTACGTGTGTGTATTCGTATGTTTCTCCACCAAGGCGATACACCTCGAGGCAACTTCCGACCTATCCACGCCGGCGTTTCTGGCAGCATTTAGTAGATTTATTTCGCGCCGAGGTTGTCCTCTACATATCCACTCTGATAATGGCACAACATTCGTAGGTGCATCCAGAATCATTGCAAAAGAATTTATCCAAACTTCCCAACAAGCGGTTATCGCTAACTATTCCCACCAGAATATATCCTGGCACTTCATTCCGCCCGGGGCTCCACATATGGGAGGTCTTTGGGAAGCAGGAGTGAAGAGCTTCAAAGCGCACTTCAAAAAAATTGCTGTTAACTTGAAATACACTTTTGAGGAATTCCAAACCTTACTAGCTAGAATAGAGTCGTGTCTCAATTCCCGTCCTCTATATCCTATGTCTGAGGACCCCTCAGATTTAAATGCACTCACTCCAGGACACTTTTTGATCGGATCTCCTATTTTAGCTCCGATAGATCCTAGCATTCGAGAAGCTCCAATGTCTTTGGTGAACCGATGGCAAAGGCTCAAGGCGATCCATCAGCATTTTTGCATAAGATGGAAAGATGAGTACCTGAAAGAGCTCCACAAACGACATAAATGGCAAAGACCAACAGAAAATCTAAAGGAGAATATGTTGGTAGTTATCCGCGAAGAGAACATTCCTCCAAATTGCTGGCGACTTGGCCGGATTGTTAAAGTGTATCCCGGACGGGATTCTAGAGTACGAGTCGCAGACGTAACTACAGCAAAAGGCTTAATAACCCGGCCTATTACCAAACTGGTCATACTTCCCATAGACAGCACATAGACCATATTAAACAGTGATATCTTTCGTCTATTAGTATCCACCAAATCGTCTAAAATACCTTCGCCTCAATATATTTTCAGCCTACTATGCCAAAAAACAACATCGCAAGTCGTATTCATCAGTTCCGGTGTAGGATCTGTAGACTTTCTCATGCGCTCAGGAAATGCAGACGCTTTCTGGGTATGAATGTCGCCGAACGAGTACATGTAGTTGAGAAATATGGATATTGTAAAAACTGTTTGGCACACACGCATTCTGAAGGGAAGTGCTTCACCAGAACCGGCTGTAGAATTTGCCATTTAAAACATCATACTCTTCTACACTCTCATCCTCGCTTGCAATCCCGTCACCATCATCCTCACCCAAAAAAACGTGGAAGTGATATTGCTAGAGCTGGAAAACATGTCAAAAGAGCAGCTTCACCAGCTCCTAACAACACCAACTTGGAACAACAAACATCTCTTTCATCTATATTAAACCATAATGCTGTTACCCTCTTACCAACTATCCTAGTGAAGATTCCGCACAAAAATGGAACCAGAATTGTGAAATGTCTGTTGGACTCAGCGGCCAAGGCGAGTTATATAACATCTAAATTGGTTCACAAGTTGGGTCTCACCACCTTGACTCTAGATAACGAGACAATATGTCCACTTCTGCTTTTATCCATCCATGAGAATGATATCCGAATTGAATCAATCCTTAAACTACAAAATAGAATATCCATCCGTACTCCAAAAGAGACACTATCCGATTCTCTCAGGGGAAACTACAATAACCTCGTCCTGGCCGATCACGAATTCTATATATCGTCCCCAATCGACATTATCCTTGGGGTTGATATTTATTCCAAAATAATCCGCGAAGGCATTTTTAGTCGTCCTGGGTTGCCAACGGCTCAAAACACAATCTTTGGGTGGACGCTCTACGGACCTTGTCCAAAATAACTTTTTCCTCCACATTAGTTACGAAATTTCTATACCAAACTACTTGCACTACCAAAAATTACGAAGAGAAATGTGAACTAACTTCATTTTTTTACATCATTATATATACAATTGTTGAATTAACATATTTACTACCATCATATTAATCTACCTTATTCTATATACGTTTATATAAATACTAATTTGTTTTATTGAATATAATACTTGAATTATAATTTTTAAACAGTAACGATTAACATGCTATAATGTATATACAAATGTATCTTATGAAACAAACATCCATCCCATAAAGCATTTAACTAATAGATTTAAAAAAAAGAAAAACCAGAACGAGTATCTGCGGTATGTTTAGATTCGATCTTTTTACATTGCAGCCACACTGCAAGGCCGGCGGAAATGTTTATGCCAATATCGGTAAACTAACATAAATTGGATTGAATAATAATCGTAAATAATTTATTGTCCCAGATATATTAATTCCCAAAAACACGTTCTAAAATCCCCAATCGATTATTAGTACGTCAATGACATTTAATATTTTTTAACGAAATTATCGACAAACTATCATACCGAGATACAACTTCCGCCATAATATCCTAAAAAGGAATACCTCGTTGTTCTGCTGTAACTATCGTACTGGTAAGATCGACAATCCTAAGAAAATAAAATCCAAAATTGTTTACAAAATCACAATATTTTGTTTCCATTTATTCCTCTCATTCTATTGTCCAATCTACACTTCGCGATCATAAAACCATCTGGAGTGAAAAGTTCCACTCTAAATATCTTTCGAGATTGTGGTCCTGTTTTTGCTTTGCACCTCCTTTTAAATACTCTCAGCTCTTCTCCAAATATATTGTGCTCCCGTGCTCCATAAACAGAATTAAATCGGATTTAGTGAAATATATGAAATTTGCGCGGTTTATATGGGGGCTATACATAATTATTAACCAATATATGCATGGTCGTTAAAGGCTCCTCCAAGAGATTCTTGAATTCAAATCTGGGGATACGGACCAATTTTTGCATGAATGTTAGGGGCCATATACTTACACTACGTAACAAATTTAATCGAATCTGATGAAATTTGCTCCTCCAATAGGCTCCGGAGGTCAAAGCTGGGTTCGCTTTATATGGGGGTTATATATAATTATGGACCGATATGGACCAATTTTTGCATGAATTGTAGAGACCACATACTAAGAAGCTCCGCAAGCCAAATCTGGGGGTCCGTTTGTATGCACTGTTAGAAAAATATGTTTTTCATATGTTGCGGTATAAACAAAATGTGTTTCGGGCACAATTTTTAAACATATATTTATATATTTAAGTGCAAAAATGTAATGTTCCTAAACTAACATTAAATGTTTGGGACACATATGTTAGTATGTTAGAATATATTATGTTTAGGACAAAAATGTTTCATAAAAATAATATGTGTAAACATGTATATGTTGTGATATTTTATTCAGGGAGCGACAGAGAGAGTATAGAGAAAGAACCCGGACGAAAGATATCAACATAACACAGCGAGAGAATCAATGTATTTGTGGACATGTGTTTTGTTTATCATTTTGGCATTATAGGCACAATTTTTTTGTTGGTCCGTCAAAAGAAATCGGAACGTACGACGAGTAAGTCAAAATATTTAGCAAGAAAGGAAATTAAACAAGTATATACAGCAGTAAGTTCGGCCGGGCCGAATTTTAAATACCCACCACCATGAATCAAATATTAGGGTTTCCTTTGAAATTTCAGAGGGTTTGAGGACAGATCAAGCAGAGGAGTTCAACCAGTACACTTCACGAAGATAAATTTAAAGATTTTAACTATGAAGACTATATCAGATTCTGGATTTATAAGAACCATTTTTGTTTGAGTTTTAGAGAAATCATTAACATCTCTTGTAAGTGTACAAGAAAACTATAAAATAACGTCTTGATTTGAAATCCTAAATCTGTAGATTTTCATCCGAGAAATAAAATCTGGAAATTTTGCATTGAGTTTCAAGCAATTTTCATGAGCAGTGCGCCTTCTATACTCTCAAGAAGTGAAATCGGTCTATATGGAGGCATTACCAAATGGACAGATAAAAACTTAATCCGATACACGTTTTTGTGAGCCTTAAATACCAGAATATTTACAATTTCAGGCAAATCGGATAAAAACTACGGTTTCTAGTAACCTAAGGAGTTAAATCGGGAAATCGATCTTATGGGGGCTATACTAAAATACGGACCGATACTCACCGTTTTCGGCACACCCGAAAATACCTCTAGATTTCCAATTTCAGGCAAATTGGATAAAAACTACGGATTCTAGAAGCCCAAGAAGTAAAATCGGGAGATCGGTCTATATGGGGGCTATGCCAAAACATGGACCGATACTCACCATTTTTTGTGAGTATCAAATTTCAGGCAAATTGGATAAAAACTACGATTTCTATAAGCCCAAGACCCCAAATCGGGAGGTTGGTTTATATGGGGACTATATCAAAACCTTGACCGATATAGCCCATCTTCGAACTTGACCTGCCTGCAGACAAAAGACGAGTTTGTGCAAAATTTCAGCACGATTGCTTAATTATTGAAGACTGTAACGTGATTACAACAGGCAGACAGCCAGACAGACAGACGGATATGGTCATATCGTCTTAGAATTTCTCCCTGATCAAGGATATATATATAATTTATATAGTCGGAAATCGATATTTCGATGTGTTACAAACGGAATGACAAACTTATTATACCCCCGTCACCATTCTATGGTGGTGGGTATAAAAAAAACAGTATGTTAGAAAAGATATAACAAGTATATACGGCCGTAAGTTCGGCCAGGCCGAATCTTATGTACCCTCCACCATGGATTGCGTAGAAACTTCTACGAAAGACTGTCATCCACAATCGAATTACTTGGTATCATATACTTTCACCACGTACCAAATTTCAAGCAGATCGGATGAATTTTGCTTCTCCAAAAGGCACCGGAGGTCAAATCTGGGGATCGGTTTATATGGGGGCTATATATAATTATGGATCGATGTGGACCAATTTTTGCATGGTTGTTAGACACTATATACCAATACCATGTACCAAATTTCAGCCGGATCGGATGAAATTTGCTTCTCTTAGGGGCTCCGCAAGCCAAATCGGAGGATCGGTTTATATGGGGGCTGTATATAATTATGGACCGAGGTGGACCAATTTTTGTATGGTTGTTAGAGACCATATGCTAACACCATGTACAAAATTACAGCCGAATCGGATGAAATTTGCTTCTCTTAGAGGATCGAAAAGCCAAATTTGGGGGTCCGTTTATATCGGGGCTATACGTAAAAGTGGACCGGTGTGGCCCATTTGCAATACCATCCGACCTACATCAATAACAACTACTTGTGCCAAGTTTCAAGTCGATAGCTTGTTTCGTTCGGAAGTTAGCGTGATTTCAATAGACGGACGGACGGACGGACATGCTCAGATCGACTCAGAATTTCACCACGACCCAGAATATATACTTTATGGGGTCTTAGAGCAATATTTCGATGTGTTACAAACGGAATGACAAAGTTAATATACCCCTATCCTATGGTGGAGGGTATAAAAATTGCAAAGGGATCTTCAGAAAAAATAAGTTTAGTTCCTCTTATTAATAAGTAGTCCAAGATTGGCATCCAAAGCAACAATTGAAATAGTTTATTTGCTTTAAAATGAATTATTAAAGAACAGGAAACGTGAAAACATGGCCATTTTAGCGCGATAATGACAACTTAATTCCGGCCCTAAAGGTAAAAATTAAATTAAGTACAAAAGTACTCGTATTCGTTAATAAATATTTATATTTATTTGTATTTCTAAATACGATAAATTTTAAACGCATTTAAAATGGTGTTAAATGCTAGTAAAAAATAGTTCACGCCTAAATAAATGTATGTGTATATTGTAAAATTATGTATGTTTATACTCGACTTCACGTTCTTCTTTTGGTAGAGTTTTTGAATTTCTTCAAAAATTTCAAACTTTTATACCAAACCCGTTTTTTTTTTTTGTTACAAAATTGTTATTTTTGCCATTAAAAACAAATAATATTTTATCCAAAAGCTCTGTCCATTTCGTTTATATCAAGCACAGTTCTTCTCTGACTGTCAAACTTTACTGACACACATTTCGAAGTTTCATTGCAAAAATTTAATAATATATAAATATAAATACAAAAATAAAAAAAAAATAAAATTGGTGTTCGGGCGGAGCAGGGATTGAACCCAGGAGCCTTTGCATGCAAGGCGGACATGCTAACCACTGCTCCACGTGGCCAACAAATATATGATTCTGTTGAATAATGTTTTGTTTGCATCGGCTCATGGGCGCTGCAAATTATGCTATATAAATGTTACTTATAACGATAATTGTCTATTGGTGACTATAACAGCTACGTAGCCCAGTGGTAGTGTGTTGGCTTACAAATTGCATGGTTCGATTCTCCATCCAGGCGAAAGGTAAAATTTAAAAAAATTATAAAATTGAATAATTTCTTCAACATTATTTGTATTAGAGAAAAAGGTGCCAAGAACTAAAACATTTCGTGGAAGTGAAAATTATGTGAGGGAATGAGCACAATCTTCTCGGGGAGAAAATTCTTCCACGCATATAATATTTTTGGGCTCAAAATGCTTCCAAACATATAATATGTTCACATAAAACAAACATATTAATGTTTAGGCAGTATCCAATAATATATGTGCTTCCTGCAAAATATGTTTGGAACATATGTTAGAGAAGCGATTTTTTTGAGGGTGTGGGGGCTATGGGTAAAAGTGGACCGATATGACCCAATTGCAATACCATCTGACCTACATTGATACCAACTACTTGGGCCAAGTTTCAAGTTGATAACTTGTTTTGTTCGGAAGTTAGCGTGATTTCAACAGACGGACGGGCGGACATCGCTAGATGCACGCACAGAAAAACCATGTTTGGACATGGTTGCCGCATTCATTTAATGCTTATCTAGAGCATGTAATTGCCGCGAAAACCATGTATTTTGTCTTTGTGAAAATAGTTTTCGAGAGGAGAAAAATGTATGGTGGCAATAAGCATTTGAATGGTTCTCAAATACCGCAAACATGTTCTATCATTTAAATGATAGAATTTGAGACCATTAAATGGTCGGGAAAATCATGTACCTGACCATTCAATTTTTTTTACTTTTTTACAGGGAAAAAAGTATTTTGATAGGTTAAGTATAGACATGTCTAGAACCATTACATGGCCATAAGGACCATTTACATTTTTTTCGTGACCATTTAATTTTTTAACTTTTTTGCAGCGAAAAGAATTTTATAAAAACATTGAGCAGGTACACACGATTTTCATTTTGCGCGTCAGTCGTGTGTTGATTGTTTCTTGGAATGGACGGCGAATACGGATTTACTGTGTTTTGTATTAATTTATTTATTCAGAAGTGGCTCGTGGAAAGTGTAGTTGAAAATGTATTTGTTTTTTGTTCTGCATTTTGATATATGGAATAATTGGAATGGACGGCGAATACGGATTTACTGTGTTTTGTATTAATTTATTTATTCAGAAGTGGCACGTGGAAAGTGTAGTTGAAAATGTATTTGTTTTTTGTTCTGCATTTTGATATATGGAATAATTTATTTTTATTTGCAGTTACAGCAGCGTTTGTTCATTTGCACGACTCAAATATGGAATGATTACTTATTATTGAAATAGAGCCAATATAGAGTGTGTAAAAATATGTGATGTTTGCTTGCACGACAAATAAACAATGAATTAGTTTATAAATAAATAAAAACAAATAAATAAAGTTAATTTTGTGTTTTCTTTTCTCAAGTGGCGTCCTTTTTTCGACGATGAAAAAAGTTTTTTCATAAAGATCAAAACATTTTAGGTTGTGACCATGTTCTTTTAACTAAGAGCAAAACATTTTAATGAATACCATAACATTTTAAATCGTGACCATTGTCTTTTCATTCAAACAAAATTCTTTTTATCAATATAATAACATTTTAGATGAGGACAATTATATTTTTCTTAGAACCATGTTCACTGAGCCAACTTGGTTGCAGGTTAAAATGTTACATGGTCGCCGCAAAAATAGCTCCTATCATATTATTTTGCTCTTCGAATATGATTGTGACAATCATGTTTCTTCTCTGCGTGTGGACTCAGAATTTCACTACGACCCAGAATATATAGTCAGCAAAAGAAAAAAGTTGTACACCAATATGATATACATTGTGAAACTATATTGAAAACATGAAGTAAATATATAATTGTTATAACTTAAATTAAAACTTGAGATCCGAGCTTTAATTTAAGTTATAATAAATATATATGTACTTAGGTTAGGTTAGGTGGCAGCCCGATGTATCAGGCTCACTTCGACTATTCAGTCCATTGTGATATCACATTGGTGAACTTTTCTCTTATCACTGAGTGCTGCCCGATTCCATGTTAAGCTCAATGACAAGGGACCTCCTTTTTATAGCCGAGTCCGAATGGCGTTCCACATTGCAGTGAAACCACTTAGAGAAGCTTTGAAACCCTCAGAAATGTCACCAGCATTTCTGAGGTGGGATAATCCACCGCTGAAAAACGTGTTGGTGTTCGGTCGAAGTAGGAATCGAACCCACGACCTTGTGTATGCAAGGCGGGCACGCTAACCATTGCACCACGGTGGCTCCATATATGTACTTCATATTTTTCATACCCTTCTACAATTTATTTCAAATTCGTGTACAACTTTTGTTTTTGCTCACTGTATATGGAGTCTTAGACAAATATTTCGACGTGTTACAAACGGAATGGGTGGTACCACCATCCAATGGTGGAGGGTATAAAAAATGGCGATTTTAGCGACAGCTATGCAATTTGAAAGTTGCATAGATGTCGCCATCTACATGTAATTTGTTTCAACAAATTCATAGAAATCTACAAACATATCTAATTATACAATTATTTTTCGAGCTTTATGGACAGATATAGATTAAGGAACATGGTTAACAGAGCCATTGAAAAGCAAACGCCAGATACCAATCTATACACGCCAGGACTGTACATGTTTCGGTTGGGGCGAATGAACCTTTCCACAGCCTTTAGTATAGATCTGGCTGGGAGAGATAACTCAATTTTGGGCCCTTTATGCTAACTCCTTATGGAGAAAACATTTGGGAAATTTCCTCTTACAAATTGAATCATTTTTTCTCCCACTGTACATCATCTTTTCATATAACTTACGAGTCCCTTAATCTTATTTTTATTTCGTTTTGTTACATAGTAATGCAACAACACGAAATTTATTTTTAGAAAGCTAATTTGTTAGAATTCACCTAAGTGGTGAACAGTCGAACAATGCTTATTGTTTCTACAGTCAACTACAACATATGACAATTAACAGAAACTGGTTTCCAGGATACAACAACAATTCTAACGCGTACATTAGTCGTGTTTTTCCTAGTTTTACGACGGGCTCATCGTTGCTTATTATATTACATGTTAGCCTGATACCGAAACAGGCAATTGACGTCCAAATGCATTATATATCTAATTATACAATTATTTTTCGAGCTTTATGGACATATATAGATTAAGGAACATGGTTAATAGAGCCATTGAAAAGAAAACGCCAGATACCAATCTATACACGCCACTATTTTGAAAACCTCAAGGTTTTCAAAATAGTGGTCTACAATTGTAATTGCATCTTCATTTGAGGTAAAACGCTTGCCAGCAAGGCATTTTTTAAATTTGGGAAAAAGTAAAAGTCACTGGGAGCTAAATCAGGAGAATAAGGTGGGTGGTCAAGCAACTCGTACTTTAATTCGTTGATTTTAGCCATTGTTAAAACACTCTTGTGCGCTGGTGCGTTGTCTTGATGAAAAATTACTTTATTGTGTTGTAAGCCATGACGTTTTTCTCGAATTCGTACATTTAATTGATCCAAAAGGTTGCAATAGTACTCTGAATTTTTTGAGAAAGCTTTTTCATCTGTAGTTCTTCATGTACAATTAAATGAACTCGATCATTTGAGATGCCCATGATATTCGCAATTTCACGCACTTTTATTCGTCGATCATTTAATACCATATCATGCACTTTGGCTACAATTTTGTTGCTGTTTTTGGTTCGTCTTCAATGCTTGTACGACCACGTTTAAATTCAGCAACCCAATTTTTTACTGTTGCATATGAAGGAGCACTTTCACCTAACACATTCACCATATCATTATGAATTTCTTGTCCCGATAAACCTTTTTTTATGTAAATATTCAATGACAGCACGCATTTCTAATTTTTCCATTGTAAAAAAATTGCGGATGCCTCTTTTTGAATACCTGTTTCTATATGAAGGTTTTGCCAGATCGAAACAAAATTTAACATGTGTTCATAACAGAGATGGAGGTTTCCAAAACACTTACCTTTTTCTGTTTATACCGCGCTTTTTGTGCTAGGCTAAGAAGTTTCCGAACTGCCCTCGTATATGTGTTTAGAAAGAGAGACAGGCACAGAGAGCAGGATTTGTCTTTTGGATTGAGTTCATTTGACATTGACGGGATAAATTTACACCTTAGGTCACTACTTAAAGTGTAAATTTCAATGACAAACCCATGACCGGTTCCTTCGATAGATTTTGACCAGAGTTGGGACTGGTCAAAACACACCAGGGGCTGGTCCTGGGGTTGATCCATTTCCCGTAGGGGAGTAATCTCCAAGATTATTTGGTAATGAGAGGTTTTGATGGGCAATTGCAAATAAAGACTGGATTTAAGACCGCGTTATAACCCTGAAATAGCCAGTTTTTTACGGTTACTTTTCTTAAATGATTAATTTTAAAGAAAAACAACTTCTTAAATGTTGCTTTTGGTCATTCGGTTATAATAAATTTTGCCAAAAAAAAGTTATCGTTTTATTCTGCTTTTACAGATTTGTCTTGATTTAAGCCAAAATCAGGACGACAAAGATAGAATGAACATCGCTTGTAGGAGAGAATTTTAAATAAAACTCCTAAGTTTCCATTCCATTTATTGCTGGAAAACTTGTCCACAGGAACAAACTACTAGAAGTTTCCGCAAACTAAATAGCAGTTTAACAAAGTAAAGGATATTTATCACGAGAGAAAGTTTGTCTCCTGTTAAGTTATAAATTAAGAATAATCCATTTACTAATGATTAATGTAGAGAAAAATAAAAAAATACCAAGAATAGTTGCATAAATTATTTTATATTTTAGATAGATATTTGCCCTTGCCATTGATTTGATAACACAATCTCATATTGCATCCATGGTCTTAGCAATGACTAGTACATTACTCGATTTACGCTTTAGGTAAGCGATTTGTCGTAATCCAAAAAAAAAAAGCACAGAACATTCACATCTTCCATATCCTATACACTATTGTAACGAAGAAAATCTGAGGCATAAGGTCCATCGAAAGCTCCATCCCGTGTGTAAAGAGCAAAATCAGTACCATCCGAATCTATGGCATTTTCCATCAACGGTATATAACTTCCCACTGCTATATCCTGCTTCAACAGCTGATCTGGTTTCAAACCCAATGAACTGACTTTAGCATACAACTCCATATCCAATTGTAAGGCTCGATCAAAATCTTTCCAATGAACAAATTTCACATTGTCCCGAGGAATGGCATTTTTATTCAAGAGTTCTCTCAGGGTATTCGAATTTACCGGTTGCACAACACTTAACTCATTCTCCGTGGCCATATGGGTCAAATGCGGATTCAAGAGTACACGTTTAGTGAAGGTTCTCGGTGATTGAGACTGCAGCCAATTGAGAAGGGAACTGAAATTTCGATCCTGAAAAACATAAACAGAAATATTACAGAAAAATACATAATGTCATTAACAATATTCTACACATTTTATGATAAATTTCAACTTGAAAATGAAAGCAAAATTGATTTGAGCTGATTTGCAATTCTACTCCCTGTGGAAAGTTTTAAGTAAATCGAAGAGAAATTATGACCTCCGGTGGTCATATCAGTGTAAATCGGGCGAATGATATATATATGGGAGAGCTATATTTAAATCTGAACCGATTTCAACCAAAATTGCTATGCATAACAGGTTGGCTGATAAGTCCCCGATCTGACACATAGATGGCGTCGCTAGTATTAAATGCATATTATTTTTATATAGTACCAACCTTCAAATGATTCGTGTCAAAATTTGACGTCTATAAGTCAATTAGTTTGTGAGATAGAGCGTCTTTTGTGAAGCACCTTTTGTTATTGTGAAAAAAATGGAAAAAAAGGAATTTCGTGTATTGATAAAATACTGTTTTCTGAAGGTGGAAGCAAAAACTTGGCTTGATAATGAGTTTCCGACTCTGCCCCAATAATTGATTGGTATGCATAATACAAGCGTGGTGAAATGAGCACGGAAGACGGTGAACGCAGTAGACGCCCGAAAGAGGTGGTTACCGACGAAAACATCAAAAAAATCCACAAAATGATTTTGAATGACCGTAAAATGAAGTTGATCGAGATAGCAGAGGCCCTAAAGATAAAGGAACGTGTTCATCAATATTTGGATATGCGGAAGTTCTGTGCAAAATGGATGCCGCGCGTGTTGATGATTCTGAGCGGTGTTTGCAGCTGTTAACTCGTAATACACCCGAGTTTTTCCGTCGATATGTGACAATGGATGAAACATGGCTCCATCGGTACACTCCTGAGTCCAATCGACAGTCGGCTGAATGGACAGCGACCGGTGAACCGTCTCCGAAGCGTGGAAAGACTCAAAAGTCCGCTGGTAAAATAATGGCCTCTGTTTTTTGGGATGCGCATGGAATAATTTTTATCGTTTATCTTGAGAAGGGAAAAATCATCAACAGTGACTATTATATGGCGTTATTGGAGCGTTTAATTGCGGCAAAACGGCCCCATATGAAGAAGAAAAAAGTGTTGTTCCACCAAGACAACGCACCGTGTCACAAGTCATTGAGAACGATGGCGAAAATTCATGAATTGGGCTTCGAATTGCTTCCCCACCCACCGTATTCACCAGATCTGGCCCCCAGCGATTTTTTCTTGTTCTCAGACCTCAAAAGGATGCTCGCAGGGAAGACAATTGGCTGCAATGAAGAGGTGATCGCCGAAACTGAGGCCAATTTTGAGGCAAAACCGAAGGAGTACTACCAAAATGGTATTAAAAAATTGGAAGGTGGTTATAATCGTTTTATCGCTACTGAAGGGAACTATGTTGAATAATAAAAACGAATTTTGACAAAAAAAAATGTGTTTTTCTTTGTTAGACCGGGTACTTATCGGCCAACCTGTTAGCTAGAATGTTAATTGTACGATTTGAACCAAAATTGACATGTTAGAGTGATAATTCGATTCCCTGTGCAAAAATGCACGTAAATCAGAGTCAAACTTTGGCCTCTGTGTTGATATGAGTGCAAAGCGGACGAAAGATACATATGAGAGCTATATCGAAATCTGAACAGGTTTCTTCTTAAGCTTTTAGATACCACAATTTTAGTCCGACTTCCCTGAAATAGGAAATCTAGAGTTCTTTGAAGTCCACAAAAATGTGTGTTGATTCGGTCCATTTTGTGGACCATTGGAATAGCCTGTATATAGGCACATATAGGGAGCCACCGTGGTGCAATGGTTAGCATGCCCACCTTGCATATACAAGGTCATGGGTTCGATTCCTGCTTCGACCGAACACCAAAAATTTTTTCAGCTGTGGATTATCCCACTTCAGTAATGCTGGTGACATTTCTGAGGGTTACAAAACTTCTCTAAGTGGTTTCACTGCAATGTGGAACGTCGTTCGGACTCGGCTATAAAAAGGAGGTCCCTTGTCATTGAGCTTAACATAGAATCGGGCAGCACTCAGTGATAAGAGAGAAGTTCACCAATGTGGTATCACAATGGACTGAATAGTCCATTGAGCCTGATACCTCGGGCTGCCACCTAACCTAACAACCGAGCAAAATTGGTTCACATTGGTCCATAATTATATATAGCCCTCATATAAACCGATCCCCAGATTTGGCTTGCGGAGCCTTTAAGAGAAGCAAATTTCATCCGATCCGGCTGAAATTTGGAACATGGTGTTGATATATAGTCTCTAACAATCATGCACAAAATGGTCCACATCGGTTCATAATTATATATAGCCCCCATATAAACCGATCCCCAGATTTGGCTTGCGGAGCCTCTAAGAGAATCAAATTTCATCCGATCCGGTTGAAATTTGGTACGTGGTGTTAGTATATGGTCTCTAACAAACATGCAAAAATTGGTCCACATTGGTCCATAACTATATATAGCCCTTATATAAACCGATCCCCAGATTTGACCTCTGGAGCCTCTTGGAGGAGCAAAATTCATCCGATCCGGTTGAAACTTAGTACGTGGTGTTAGTATATGGTATCTAACAAACATGCAAAAATTGGTCCACATCGGTCCATAATTATATATAGCCCCCATATAAATGGACCCCCAAATTTGGCTTGCGGACCCTCTAAGAGAAGCAAATTTCATCCGATCCTTTTGAAATTTAGTACATGGTGTTAGTATGTGGTCTCTAACAACCAATCAAAAATTGGTCCACATCGGTTCATAATTATATATAGTCCCCATATAAACGGACCCCCAAATTTGACTTGCGAACCTTCTAAGAGAAGCAAATTTCATCCGATCCGGCTGAAATTTGGTACTTGGTGTTAGTATATGGTCTCTAATGATCATGCAAAAATTGGTCCACATCGGTGCATAATTATATATAGCCCCCATATAAGCCGATCACCAGATTTGACCTCCGGAGCCTTTTGGAAGACCAAAATTCATTTGATTCAGTTGATATTTGGTACGTGGTGTTGATATATGGCCTCAAACACCCATGCAAAAATTGGTCGAAATCGGTCAATAATTATATATAGCCCCCATATAAACCGATCCCCAGATTTGACCTCCGGAGCCCCTTGGAAGAGCAAAATTCGTCCGATTCGGTTAAAACTTGGTACGTGATGTTTGTATATGGTATCCAACAACCATGCAGGAATTGGTTCATATCAGTCCATAATTATATATAACCCCCATATAAACCGATCCCCAGATTTGACCTTCGGTGCATTTGGAGAAGCAAAATTCATCCGATCTGGTTGAAATTTGTTACGTGGTGGTAGTATATGATATTTAACAACCATGTCAAAAGTGGTCCATATCAGTCCCGATCCCGAGATTTGGTTTTGGAGCCTCTTGAGTCAGTTGAAAGTTGGTACATTGTGCTAGTATATGTCCGATAACAACCATGCCTAACTAGGTCCATATCGGTCTATAGTTATATAGCCCTCAGATAAATCGATCCCCAATCACACAAAAATTGGTCCATATCAAGTTCATAATTGTATATAGCCCCCATATAAGCGACCCCCATATTTCCATTCTGGCTCCCTACGTACCGCGCAAAAGTCCATATCGATTCGTAATTATTTGTAGACTTACCTACACATACCTTTTTTGTCTAATATATACCACGTATGGACTAACTCACAATTTAGAAAACGATTTAATTCGTTTGTGGATGACAGTCTTTCGTAGAAGTTTCTACGCTATCCATGGTAGAGGGTACATAAGATTCACCCTGGCCGAACTTACGGCCATATATACTTGTTTTCATTATTTTACTTGCAGCATACGCTCTAGGTCTCTCTTTCTAAACACATATATGTTTATAGGCTATTTCCAAATTAATATATGTTTGCATCTAAGCATATTATATTTACAAACATTTTATGTCCCAAACATAATATGTTCTAACATATTAACATATATATCCAAAACATATTATGCTAGTTTATGAACATTATATGCTTGCACTTAAAAATATTGTGTTAAAAAATGTGAGTTCTAAGCATATAATTTTTACACCCAAACATATGAAAAACAGTCTTTTTCGTCCGTGTAGACACCAATATTTTTATACGATTTGATTGAAATTGGAAATCTGGGGATATTTTAGACACATAAAGAGTTGAGTCAACTTGGGTTATCTCAGTAAGGGTTTGATTTAACTTCTTGAGGGGATAATAGAAATCGCACTTTTCATTCAAATTGCCAGAAACTTGAAACAAAACTTCCGTATATATTGTGGCTCTTGCACCATGGATTATGATTGGCATTAACATCATATCCCCTAATTTTTTTTTATGTTTTTCGCCATGTTCTTAACATAACTTTTACCATATTACTTACACTTTCCAAACTTCTTCCTATACGCGGTATAGTTTTATAGTTCCTTAAAAATCCTTGTTCAAATTCCTTATCCGATCTGCGACCCAAACGTGGAACATTTTTGGTAATTTTCAAAAAGAATCCAGGACTATCATCTGCCTTACAGGCAGACTTTGCTCTAAGGCCTATGCACAGTATTAGTGCATATCCTATTAAAAATAAAGATCTCATATCCACAAATACGTATGTAGTAATTTCGTATCACCAGATAATGTATTGCGCAAGTGTTTATTTAAAAATTTAAATTGTGACTAAATTGCTATCATATTGTATGGTGCTTTTATATACAAATTGTTAGCATCTTAGGCCTGAATTGGGTTGCGATACCTTATGGTTATTTAGGCCAACATAAGGCATTTGCCAAATGCGGGTCCTTTGTGGGACAACATTTTCTCTTATCAGTTTGATAAACACATTGGGACATGTCATAGAATATTATTTGGATACACATCATCATCGGTTTAATACTGATAAAATATGTATAGGCTTAAGGAAAGGTATAATTGACCGGATAAAAGAGAGAATAGTGTTTATGTTCCTGATACTAAAACTACCATTTTGGTTTCGTTTGGTTCGTACAGGTAAAATTGTTGAACCATGCTCTGGAAGGCCAATAGACGAAAATGGCGGTCGGTAGTCTTGATTGCCCAAGAGGTAAAAATTGCCCAAAACCCCGTTTGACTAATTGAATAAGACTGGATATGAAAAAGAGATTTGCTGCGGGATCGCAACATACTCAACTCATTTCTTAAGCGCTTGGTGTCAGGCGTAAACCACGGAAACGTCTAGCATAACCGTGGTTTCATACGCTTTTAACTATTTTAGTGGAGATTGAACAAATTTAGTGGTCCAAGGTGTCATTATCCTCAAAAGACCATCCTCTGCATTCGGCGCAGATGTACTCTCAATTCTAGGTCATTTATCTCACGGTCCTTCATGACAAGTTCTCCTGTATGTTTCTTATCTGGGTCACTCCATAGTATTTTCTCCGACCTTCCAACCATGGTTAGGTTAGGTTAGTTTAGGTGGCAGCCCGATGTATCAGGCTCACTAAGACTATTCAGTCCATTATGATACCACAGTGGTGAACTTCTCTCTTATCACTGAGTACTGCTGAGTACATGTTAAGCTCAATGACAAGGGACCTCCTTTTTATAACCGAGTCCGAACGGCGTTCCACATTGCAGTGAAACAACTTAGATAACCTTGTGATAATCCACCGCTGAAAAACTTTTTGGTATTCGGTCGAAGCAGGAATCGAACCCACAACCTTGTGTATGCAGGGCGAGCATGCTAACCATTGTACCACGGTAGCTTCCTTCCTACCATTGCATTGATCCAAATCGCATTATGTGTGTCCCGTGCCCATTCATCCACCTCGGCTTCTATTGTCTTTGCATTCTCTAAGTTCACTTCCCTATATGTCCTAGCATTTATCGCCAGTTCATTTGCCTTTAAGTTTACTCTTATTCCGATATGTCCAGCACATGATGCGGATCCAGTCGTATTCCGAGTATTCTTTTATCATACTTTAGCATTCCAATTCCAACTGTAATGTCTGCTATTGCCTTCATTGCCCTCCGGAAATTTGTGAAATTGTGCTGTGGTTCGGTAATCGGAATATGATCTCGATGTCAGGATCTTCTTCACATACACCCAGTCCCGTCCTTTCATCCAATTTCGATCCATCGGCTTAGCAGTTATTTCCATCTGGCATCTGTTCTGGGGTCCCATTCTCCTAAGACCATCTTAGTTAGATTCACATTTATTTCTTGAATAATACCCGCACAACAAGAATACAAAATTCTTATAATTATAGTACGGGAGAGAATATGTTATAATACGTTTTTAAAATCTTATATGTAATAGAATTATATAAAACAAATTAAAATATAGAGTTACGACAACAAATTTCAACAAAGGAAAACGCAAAACAAATTCAAAACAAAAGTTTGACATTTAACAAAACAAAAAAAAAACGGAACGTTTTAAAGCAAAAAAATATATCATATAATTTTTATATAATATAACTAATGCAAATATAAAATATAAATTAAAGTATAGAAATAATTTCAAAAAGGATATATAAAATATCAATTTAAGTTTACCAATTAAATTTAAGAAATGAAACAAAAGAAATATAAAAAATAAAAATTAAACGAGTATATACGGCCGTAAGTTCGGCCAGGCCGAAGCTTATGTACCCTCCACCATGGATTGCGTAGAAACTTCTACTGAAGACTGTCTTCCACAATTGAATTACTTGGGTTGCGGTAACACTTGCCAAGGTATCTTAAAACTTCCTAACACCGTCTTCTAAATTACCAGGTAGTCCATACGTAGTATATATTAAACTAAAAAAGGCCGATTAAATACGTATATAATTAAGTTTAAAGTTTCTATAGAAATAAAATTTTGACAAAATAAAATTTTGACAACATTTTCTATAGAAGTAAAATTTGGAAAAAATTTTCTATAGAAATAAAATTTGGAAAACATTTTCTATAGAAATAAAATTTTGACAAAATTTTCTATAAAAATAAAATTTTTACAAAATTGTCTATAGAAATAAAATTTTGACAAAATTTTCTATAGAAATAACATTTTGACAATGTTTTCCATAAAAATAAAATTTTGGTAGATTATTTTTGCTCGAGTGGCAACCATGAATATGAACCGATATGGACCAATTTTTGTGTGATTGGGGATCGGCTATATATAACTATAGAGCGATATGGACCAATTATGGCATGGATATTAGCGGCCTTATACTAACACCACGTTGCAAATTTCAACCGGATCGGATGAATTTTGATCCTCCAAGAGGCTCCGGAGATCAAATCTGGGGAATGGTTTATAT
Organism: Haematobia irritans; assembly: GCF_050003625.1. NCBI lineage: Eukaryota > Metazoa > Arthropoda > Insecta > Diptera > Muscidae > Haematobia > Haematobia irritans. The sequence goes on along the minus strand of NC_134401.1, from coordinate 93,055,229 downwards.
GGGGGCTATATATAATCATGGACCGATATGGACCAATTCCGGCTCGGATGAAATTTGGTTCTCTTAGTGGCTCCGCAAGCCAAATCGGTGGATCGGTTTATATGGGGGCTATATGTAATTATGGACCGATATGGACCAATTTTTGCATGGTTGTTAGAGACCATATACTAACACCATGTATCAAATTTCAGCCGGATCGGATGAAATTTGCTTCTCTTAGAGCGATCGCAAGCCAAATTTGGGGGTCCGTTTATATGGGGGCTATACGTAAAAGTGGACCGATATGGCCCATTTGCAATACCATCCGACCTACATCAATAACAACTACTAGTTAGCGTGATTTCAACAGACGGACATGCTCAGATCGACTCAGAATTTCGCCACGACCCAGAATATATATACTTTATGGGGTCTTAGAGCAATATTTCGATGTGTTACAAACGGAATGACATATTAATATACCCCCATCCTATGGTGGAGGGTATAAAAATATATAATAAACGTAAAAAGAAAATATATAAATAAATATAAATAATACATCAGTATTCATGTATTTAGTTTTAGAAGTTTGTGTTTGAAAATTACCGAATTGCTGAGAGTCTGTAATTCATTTGTCATTGCGATATTAATTTCCGATGTAGCATAGGCATAAGTTTCCTACCTCTATTCGATCGGGCAAAGCTCAACTTCTGATACGAATATTGTGGCGTGCGTGTATAAATTATTTTCTGTAAGTAGATAGCATTTCATGAATACCAACTCCACGGTATAACGACATTCAGAATTCCGTCGCTTCAAACCGGACACATATCGTGTCACATTATTTTAAAATATTTAATTTACGTTTGCTCGTTGGGTCACAGTTTGCAAACAGCTCACATCCATAGAGTAGAGAAGGAGAGAGAGAGAGAAGAAGAGACTTTATTCTAAATGGTGTGAGAGATTGCGTAGCCCAAATGACCGTAATTTGCAGTAACATTACAATACAGGAAGAATAAAAGTGGACCTACACCCTCACAAAAAATCGCTTCTGTAACATATACTCCCAAACATATTTTGCTTCAAGCATATACATTTTTGGGTATTGCCCAACCATTTATATGTTTGATCTCTTCCAATATATAATATGTTTGAAAGCATATTGGTCTAAACAATATATGTTTGGGTAGTGTAAGTTCCAAACATTTTGTATTTTTGCATCCAAATTCAATAATGTTGTCTTCCAAAAAACAATATGTTATTATGTGAACATATAATATGTTTGGAAGCATTTTGCACCCAAAAATATTATATGCTTAAAAAAAATTCTCCCAAACAATATTGTGCTCAAAATTTTATTTATTTATTTATATATTTACAATCATAATGAATTACGAAAATAAACAAGTAATATAGGTGCTAACAACATAGGTTTTCGACCTGAATGCTCAAAATTTTGTTTCTGCCTAATTGTATATTCCCTCACATCTTTCTCACTTCCACGAGATTTTTTTAGTTCTTAGCACCTTTTTCTGTAATACAAACATTGTAGAAGAAATTATTCAATTTTATGATTTTTTTATTTTAATTTTACCTTTTGCCGGACGGGGATTCGTACAGCGGACCACACAGTTTATAAGGATCAAAGAAGTAGCTGATCAATTGCACAAGGGAAAATAAAATGTTAATTTTGTAATAACAAGCAACAACCACCAACTTAATTCAATATCGCTCCCTGTTAAATAACGCTCCAAGCTACTAAACACATACATGTTTATAGGCTATTTCTAAATTAATATATGTTTGCATCCAAGCATATTATATTTACGAACATTTTATGTCCCAAACATAATATGTTCTAACATATTAACATATATGTCCCAAACATGTTATGCTAGTTTATGAATATTATATGCTTGCACTCAAAAATATTGTGTTTAAAAATTTGTGTTCCAAACATATAATGTTTATAGCCAAACATATGAAAAACAGTCTTTTGCATCCGTGTAGTAGCGAACTTTGGGCACTCTTTTTGATACAGACAACGGGATAGACGTAAGAAACTTTGAGAATACTGACAGAAACGATTAGACAGTTATGATGAAACCAATTTGACTGACGAAGGTGAAAGCCCGAACAAATAGTGCTTTTCAGCTCCAAAAAAGGTACTAGTGGTGATTACTCCATTGAAGAGATGTGTGATATATGGCAGTATATAGGGCAGAATAATTCTCGCGAATCTCGGGTCTATTCCTTCACAACCTACAGCATTTGACCGCATCATTGCAAAACATGTTACTACTTCTGTCTAGGCGAAGAGCCAAAGCTGTAGAAATTAGTTGGGTACATCTATACATTTTATTATGCAGCTCATCGACATCAATATCAACAGAACAACCCCCACTTCCTTCACCAACTCCCGTCTCACAAATGGTCTTCCATGTTCTCTAGGCTGACCTTATCAACTTCTTAACATGGTCCCTGGCGGAACAATATTCCTCGCGTAGTTCGATCGTTCGAAAACGCTTCCACCTAGAATACGAGGCATTCCTTAAATCAATATCCTAACGAATATTCCTAATAAACCATTTCAAATCTATAATTGGAGTGAAGATATCAAGAAAATGTGACCCCATTATAACGTAATCGATGAGCTCTTGCACTTTTTGGAACTTTAAGGACATTAGTATAAGCTCACGATCAAGTTTTCTAAACTATATTTATACAAATTAAAAATTCTACATAAAACGTTATGGAAAATCATTATTTATTTATGTGCATTAATATTATATAGTGGATAAAATAATGGATAAAAATATGCTACTACAACTCTAGTTAATATATATCTCCCTGAAGTTTTTTTCACATTCTCATTGTCATCAGCCGTCTAAAGGGTATTGTAACGCAGAAATTCTGGAGCATAGGGTCCCTTTCGAAACTCTCCCTGATTATAGAGAATAAAATCAGTACCGGCTTCATCTACCATGCCACTCATAAGGGGGTCATAGTTGCCTTCGGTGATATCATTTTTCAATTGTTGATCCGGTACACGGCCCAATGAACTAACTTTAACATAAAGTTCATTATCCAGCTGCAAAGCCTTGTCAAAATCTTTCCAATGGACAAATTTAACATTGTCATTTGGTATTGCATGACTGGTAATTAATTCCATGAGGGTATTTGTATTCACAGGTTGGACAACATTCAACTCCTTTTCCATGGAATATTCTGATAACGAAGAACTTTTTCGTTTATTCAAATTTCTCATGGATGATGACGGTGATGGTGTCTGCAACCAATTATTGAGATATTGATTATCTGAAATCTATAGGAAGAAGGGGTAAAAAATAATTATAATTATACGCTGACATGTCACCAACTAACATATTATCCTTACACTAGCGACACTTCTTCCAATCCGTGGTATTACTTTATAGTTTCTGAAATATCCACGTGCGAAATCCTTGTCTGTCCTTCGACCCAAGCGTGGCACATTCTTTGTAACCTTCACAAAGAACCCAGTACTTTCGTCTGCACTGCAAGACGCAATCTTACCTAGAATCGTGTACAATACCATAGAGTATAAAAATACCAAGAAACAACGCATTCTAAACTATTATCCTGGATTCTTCTATAGTTGAGTTCTATGGTCGAGTGTACAGCCATAAATTTCAAACGGAAATGAATTCTAATTCAACGGATTGTATCTTTTATACATCTGGCATTGAATCGTTTATTGAATCATTGAATCAGTACTTGTCACCTTATGGAGAATTAGGTCAAAGAAGATGCGGGTCATGAACGTCGACTTTGGTCTTTGCCAAATTTCTAGTTTTATTATACCCTCCACCATAGGATGGGGTATATAAACTTTGTCATTCCGTTTGGAACACAACGAAATATTGCTCTAAGACCCCATAAAGTACACTAAAAAAAAGTGTACTCTCTATTTCACTAAAGCCCAATTTAACTTTATTTTAGTTCATAGAAATATTATGTTTGGAAAAAGTTTTCTTTACTCTAACACTTTTTTGTGTACGTTAGTTAAATTAACTAAACCCGAGGAAAAAAATATACTCAAATGAAGCATAAAGATTAACTAAATTCGTGTCTTCTACAAAATAGTTCAGAATTTCTTTAAATTTGTAAATTTTACCAAAAATGCGTCCATTGTGAACTTCGTATGTCACCAAAGACATTCTTGCAATTTTGAACTCCAAGTTTTTTCTTCAAACTACAAAATTTTCTTTAACAAGTGAAAAAACTTAGTTATGTCTCATAAATTTTCTTGTATTTGTTGAAAAATATTTACTTATTTTTATGACATCGGCGTGATACCAACGTTTGTAATACTGTTTAGTTAAAATTTTCTACAAATATTCAAAATTTTCTAAAATAACCGAAAGTTTCCTTCCTGGTGGGTTCACTGTTTTTTCAGTGTATATATATTCCGGGTCGTGGTGAAATTCTGAGTCGATCTAAGCATGTCCGTCCGTCCGTCTGTTGAAATCACGCTAACTTCCGAACGAAACAAGCTATCGACTTGAAACTTGGCGCAAGTAGTTATTATTGATGTAGGTCGGATGGTATTGCAAATGGGCCAAATCGGTCCACTTTTACGTATAGCCCCCATATAAACGGAACCTCAGATTTGGCTTGCGAAGTCTCTAAGAGAAGCATATTTCATCCGATCCGGCTGAAATTTGGTTCTTGGTGTTGGTATATGGTCTCTAACAACCACGCCAAAATTGGTCCACATCGGTCCATAATTATATATAGACCCCATATAAACCGATACACCGATTTGGCTTGCGGAGCCTGAAAAAGAAGAAAATTTCATCCGATACGGCTGAAATTTGGTACATGGTTTTTGTATATGGTCTCTAACAACCATGCAAAAATTGGTCCACATCGGTCCATAATTATATATAGCCCCCATATAAACCAATCCCCCGATTTGGCTTGCGGAGCCTGAAAAAGAAGCAAATTTCATCCGATCCGGCTGAAATTTGGTACATAGTTTTGGTATATAGTCTCTAATAACCATGCAAAAATTGGTCAACATCGGTCGATAATTATATATAGACCCCATATAAACCGATCCCCAGATTTGGCTTGCGGAGCCTCAAAGAGAAACAAATTTAATCCGATCCGGCTGAAATTTGGTACATAGTTTTGGTATATCGTCTCTAATAACCATGCAAAAATTGGTCAACATCGGTCCATAATTATATATAGCCCCCATATAAACCGATCCCCAAATCGCTCCATAATTATATATAGCCCCCATATAAACCGATCCCCAGATTTGGCTTGCGGGGCCTCTAAGAGAAGTAAATTTCATCCGATCCGGTTGAAATTTGGAACATGGGTTTGGTATATAGTCTCTAATAACCATGCAAAAATTGGTCCACATCGGTCCATAATTATATATAGCCTCCATATAAACCGTTCTCCAGATTTGACCTCCGGAGCCTGAAAAAGAAGCAAAATTCATCCGATCCGGTTCAAATTTGGAAGTTGGTGTTAGTATAACGCCGCTAACAACCATTCAAAAAGTGGTCCATATCGGTCTATAGTTATATATAGCCGATCCCCAATCACACAAAAATTGGTCCATATCATAATCAGATAGATTATTTTTGCCACTCGAGCCAAAAATAATCTACCAAAATTTTATTTCTATAGAAAATTTTGTCAAAATTTTATTTCTATAGAAAATTTTGTTAAAATTTCATTTCACAAAAAAACCGCCAAAATGATCAGTCGGCACCGCAAATTGTGCGGTAGAAATGAAGCGAGGAACGTTAATTTGGTGACATTCTAGTTAACGCGGGGTTGAGGACGATATATGGTGGTTCCAAATCGTTTTTTTTTTTTTTTTTGAAATAATTCTGCAACTTTTAAACGGATGAAGATATCAACATATTTTTTGTGAAAGCTGAGGCGTTTTCCTCTAAGTTTACAAGTTTCTTTTAGTGTTTCTCTGCTTTATTTCCAATTTTGGACAAGGAGTACAATTAATAATATATTCTAGTATGCCAAAGTTGGTGGACACCGGTTGAGATTTAGATATAGCTCCCATACAAATCTTCTGCCCGAGTTTAACTCGTATGACAATCGGAGAACAAATTTTCACTCCGATTTACATGAAATTCTGCACAGGTAGCAGAATTAACATTTTAGCTACGCATACCGAAGTTTGATTATGGGTGATGAAGCTCATTTTCAATTGCACCGCATCGGTTGACAGTATGGTGTTTGCCTTACTTCTTCGAGATTGAAGATTGAAGATTGCTAAATGGCCGGGATTCGCTTGGATTGTCATACTTTTTAAATGTACATTTGTCTGTCAGATTTTGTACGATTTCATTCAAACTCATCACTCAAAGAAACAAATCAAGTTATCATCACTGTCTTTCGAATATTCAGATGTCACTAGAGCAGTAAATGTAAAAAAATAATACGCAAATATTTATTTTTAAAAATTATAAAAAAATTATCGTCATATCACAGAAAATTTAGTAAGAGCTGCGTACCGAACGTTAAGAAATAATTCACAAAAACTGTATTCTCGACGTGCAAGACGAAATTTTTTAAATGAACACTATATTATCGAACTTAACAGATATTGCAAGACATTCTAAGAACAAATACAACACTGGTTTGTGTCTATGATATCAAATTGGGACACTGCATTCCCGACTTCGGGTGCAGGCAACCTTTGGTGTTGCCAGCACCAAATGTTATGGTTATAAAAATGTTTATCAATTGTTATACTGAATAATCTTTTATACTATTGTCTACACATCAAGGCGATATGAATATAGGGCAAATGTGAGAAATGCATGGAATGGGCATATGGTAGTAAAGGATGATTTTTTAAGACTACAGGAAAGTTTTTTATATTAATCGATAGTACGGTCCATATAATTTGAAAATTATTTCATGCAAATGTTGATCACGACATCGTCTAAAATGGTCCATCCGCTTGGTTCAATTTTGGCATACTCTTTGCGACATTTCGGTCGGTATCTCACCACTAAATGCTTCAATGTTGCCTTCCAATGCGGGCTTGTTGATAAAGGCATGAGCTTTAACATAGCCAAAAGATTAGTCTAGATCTCATGATCTCGGCGGCAAATTGACCGCTCCCGAACGTGAAATGAAATGTTACAGTTACGATTCGAATCATCTTTGAAGAAGTACGGTATGATATCTCTGATGTTTTGCGTGATTAGAGCAGATTTTATTGTACATATAGATATTGCATTGCATACAATTTTCAGATTTTAATAAACATATTGGCGGCTAAATTGTAGTCGAGATGAGTCGATTTAATCGGCGACGTCTTCGACATTTTCGAAAATAGTCGGCAGAGGGTCAAATCGTCTGGCGGCAATATTTTGAGATAATTTCCCCTCACTCTGGTAGACCAATGCACTGTGGGCAAAAATCGAAAACAGTGCTAAAAAGTCAAATTTTCAAAATGAAAAATTATTGGAGGTTCCAATTGAAATTACTTTAGAACATCTTGGAAAGTACCAATTGAAAGTTAATTTAAAACTTGGCAACCCTGTTCATGAGAAAAAAGCTGCCAATGTTTAGCAAAATTTATGCATGTTGTGTGTAATCAAGGTGAGCAAAAATTTTAAAATTCCGTGCTTAGTTTTTTTTTTCGCAATAAAACGGAATAAAGAAAACTATGTGGATTCTAAGAGAAGGATTGGTAGTTTAAACTGTTAGGTTAGGTTAGGTGGCAGCCCGATGTATCAGGCTCACTTAGACTATTCAGTCCATTGTGATACCACATTGGTGAACTTCACTCTTATCACTGAGTGCTGCCCGATTCCATGTTAAGCTCAATGACAAGAGACCTCCTTTTTATAGCCGAGTCCGAATGGCGTTCCACATTGCAGTGAAACCACTTAGATAAGCTTTGAAACTCTCAGAAATGTCACCAGCATTACTGAGGAGGGATAATCCACCGCTGAAAAACTTTTTGGTGTTCGGTCGAAGCAGGAATCGAACCCACGACCTTGTGTATGCAAGGCGGGCATGCTAACCATTGCCCACGGTGGCTCCCTAGAACACATTAAAAATTATTTTTGTTTTTGAACATAAATTTGGTTTTGGGTTGGCTTCAACAGGACTGATTATTTGTGAAAATTTTAGTACATACATACGTATATTTGCGAGGAATAGAACTAGATTTGTTAACGATTATTAATGAAAACCTTTGCTTGTTATTGTTCGTAAGGAAGTATACTTTTATGTGCTATACATTTTGTCAGCCCATACTTGCCCATACTAAAATAAATGTAATTTTTCTAGAAACAGTGAAGATAGAGATAGCGAATTATTCTCACTTTGGCTGGAAAACAAAAAAGATAAAAATTCTATATTTACTTTCTGAAAAGGTAAATGACCATATAAAACCGACGAAGAATTAAGCAAAATAATTAAAACACGAATAATTATATTAAAGGGAAGTGTAAAAGCCACAAGAGAAGCAAAATACGGGTCATATGGCCAAAATTGGGAGAATCCGGCGATCTGAACCGATTTCGATGACTTTTTGCAGGTATAGTTAGTACTATAGAAGGGAGCCACCGTGGTGCAATGGTTAGCATGCCCGCCTTGCATACATAAGGTCGTGGGTTCGATTCCTGCTTCGACCGAACACCAAAAAGTTTTTCAGCGGTGGATTACCCACCTCAGTAATGCTGGTGACATTTCTGAGGGTTTCAAAGCTTCTCTAAGTGGTTCACTGCAATGTGGAAAGCCGTTAGGACTCGGCTATAAAAAGGAGGTCCCTTGTCATTGAGCTTAACATGGAATCGGGCAGCACTCAGTGATAAGAGAGAAGTTCACCACTGTGGTATCACAATGGACTGAATAGTCTAAGTGAGCCTGATACATCGGGCTGCCACCTAACCAAACCTAACCTAGTACTATAGAAGATTACATTCATATATATGAGGGCTGTATATAAATCTGAACTGAATTTGATGAAATTTTCACACTTTAAGGGTACTATAAAAATTAGTAGTAAATAAGCCCAGTATGATCTCATTTGTCGAAATCGATCGATACATATATATATGGGGGCTATATCTATATGTGATGCAATTTGATGCAACAAATACAGACGAACAGGAATTAGAATTAGATACCGAAGAAAGTAATTTTAATGGTTAATATTTGTTTAATCTTAATTAATAAAATTAATTTAATAAAATGACAACTCTTTTATACTATTTACATCAAGTTCTGGGGATAAGGCGCTTTCTTAATAAGGAAAATAAGCAAGTATAAATTAAACTCCATATATGAGTATATATGTAATATATATAATATATATATATATATATATATATATATATATATATATATATATATATATATATATATATATATATATATATATATATATATATATATATATATATAATATATAATATATATATATATATATATATATATATATATATATATATATATATAATATATATATATATATATATATATATATATATATATATATATATATATATATATATATATATATATATATATATATATATATATATATATATTATATATATATATATATATATATATATATATATATATATATATTATATATATATATATATATATATATATATATATATATATAATATATATATATATATATATATATATATATATATATATATATATATATATATATATATATATATATATATATATATATATATAATATATATATATATATATATATATATATATATATATATATATATATATATATATATATATATATATATATATATATATATATATATATATATATATATATATTATATATATATAATATATATATATATAATTTGGACCCCTCAATTGTAAAGCACCTGGAATAATGGTTGAGTTAAGGTTGAGTTACATAACAGGCTGGCTGATAAGTCCCCGGTCTGACACATAGATGGCGTCGCTAGTATTAAATGCATATTATTTTTATATAGTACCAACCTTCAAATTCGTGACGTCTGTAAGTCAATTAGTTTGTGAGATAGAGCGTCTTTTGTGAAAAAAACTTTTGTTATTGTGAAAAAAATGGACAAAAAAGGAATTTCGTGTTTTGATAAAATACTGTTTTCTGAAGCGAAAAAAATACGGTGGAAGCAAAAACTTGGCTTGATAATGAGTTTCCGGATTCTGCCCCAGGGAAATCAACAATAATTGATTGGTATGCAAAATTCAAGCGTGGTGAAATGAGCACGGAGGACGGTGAACGCAGTGGACGCCCGACAGGGATGGTTACCGACGAAAACATCAAAAAAATCCACAAAATGATTTTGAATGACCGTAGAAAGAAGTTGATCGAGATAACAGAGAACTTAAATATATCAAAGGAACGTGTTGGTCAGCTCTGTGCAAAATGGGTGCCGCGCGAGCTCACATTTGATCAAAAACAACAACATGTTGATGATTCTGAGCGGTGTTTGCAGCTGTTAACTCGTAATACACCCGAGTTTTTCCGTCAATATGTGACAATGGATGAAACATGGCTCCATCACTACACTCTTGAGTCCAATCGACAGTCGGCTGAGTGGACAGCGACCTGTGAAGCGTCTCCGAAGCGTGGAAAGACTCAAAAGTCCGCTGGCAAAGTAATGGCCTCTGTTTTTTGGAATGCGCATAATTTTTATCGATTATCATGAGAAGGGAAAAACCATCAACAGTGACTACTATATGGCGTTATTGGAGCGTTTGAAGGTCGAAATCGCGGCAAAACGGCTCCATATGAAGAAGAAACAAGTATATACGGCCGCAAGTTCGGCCAGGCCGAATCTTATGTACCCACCACAATGGATTGCGTAGAAACTTCTACGAAAGACTATCATCCACAATCGAATTACTTGGGTTGTGGTATCTTAAAACTTCTTAACATCGTTTTCTAAATTGTGATTTAGTCCATACATGGTATATATTAGACAAAAAAGTTATGTATAGTTAGGTCTACAAATAATTACGAATCGATATGGACTTTTTGTACGTAGAGAGCCAGAATTGAAATATGGGGGTCGCTTATATGGGGGCTATATACAATTATGAACTTGATATGGACCAATTTTTGTGTGATTGGGGATCGATTTATCTGAGGGCCATATGTAACTATAGACCGATATGGACCTAGTTAAGCATGGTTGTTAACGACCATATACTAGCACAATGTACCAAATTTCAACTCACTCGGATGAAATTTGCTCCTCCAAGAGGTTCCAAAACCAAATCTCGGGATCGGTTTATTTGGGGCTATGTACGATTATGGACTAATATGGACCACTTTTGGCATGGTTGTTAAATATCATATACTACCACCACGTACCAAATTTCAAGCAGATCGGATGAATTTTGCTTCTCCAAAAGGCACCGGAGGTCAAATCTGGGGATCGGTTTATATGGGAGCTATATATAATTATGGACTGATAGGAACCAATTCCTGCATGGTTGTTGGATACCATATACTAACATCACGTACCAAATTCCAACCGAATGGGAAGAATTTTGCTCTTCCAAGGGGCTCTGGAGGTCAAATCTGGGGATCGGTTTATATGGGGCCTATATATAATTATGGACCTATATCGACCAATTTTTCCATGGGAGTTTGAGGCCATATATAAACACCACGTACCAAATTTCAACTGAATCAGATGAATTTTGGTCTTCCAAGAGGTTCCGGAGGTCAAATCTGGTGATCGGTTTATATGGGGGCTATATATAATTATGAACCGATGTGGACCAATTTTTGCATGGTTGTTAGAGACCATATACTAACATCACGTACCAAATTTCAGCCGGATCGGATGAAATTTGCTTCTCTTAGAGGCCTCGCAAGCCAAATCGGGGGATCGGTTTATATGGGGGCTATATATAATTATGGACCGATGTGGACCAATTTTTGCATGGTTGTTAGAGACCATATACTTACACCATGTACCAAATTTCAGCCGGATCGGATGAAATTTGCTTCTCTTAGAGGCCTCGCAAGCCAAATCGGGGGATCGGTTTATATGGGGACTATATATAATTATGGACCGATGTGGACCAATTTTTGCATGGTTGTTAGAGACCATATACTGATACCATGTACCAAATTTTAGCCGGATCGGATGAAATTTGCTTCTCTTAGGGGCCTCGCAAGCCAAATCGGGGGATCGGTTTATATGGGGGCTATATATAATTATGGACCGATGTGGACCAATTTTTGCATGGTTGTTAGAGACCATATACTTACACCATGTACCAAATTTCAGCCGGATCGGATGAAATTTGCTTCTCTTAGAGGCCTCGCAAGCCAAATTTTGGGGTCCGTTTATATGGGGGCTATACGTAAAAGTGGACCGATATGGCCCATTTGCAATACCATCCGACCTACATCAATAACAACTACTTGTGCCAAGTTTCAAGTCGATAGCTTGTTTCGTTCGGAAGTTAGCGTGATTTCAACAGACGGACGGACGGACGGACGGACATGCTCAGATCGACTCAGAATTTCACCACGACCCGGAATATATATACTTTATGGGGTCTTAGAGCAATATTTCGATGTGTTACAAACGGAATGACAAAGTTAATATACCCCCCATCCTATGGTGGTGGGTATAAAAAGTGTTGTTCCACCAAGACAACGCACCGTGCCACACGTCATTGATAACGATGGCAAAAATTCATGAATTGGGCTTCGAATTGCTTCCCCACCCACCGTATTCTCCAGATCTGGCCCCCAGCGACTTTTTCTTGTTCTCAGACCTCACAAGGATGCTCGCAGGGAAAAAATTTGGCTGCAATGAAGAGGTGATCGCCGAAACTGAGGCCTGTTTTGAGGCAAAAACGAAGGAGTACTACCAAAATGGTATCAAAAAATTGGAAGGTCGTTATAATCGTTGTATCGCTCTTGAAGGGAACTATGTAGAACTTATCAGCCAACCTAACAAAACTGTTGCTTTCAAAGAGAAAATTCAACTCCACAATAAACGGACGCATTACCGCATGGTATGTAACTCAACCTTAAGCCTAGTACTAAGATCACATTTTCCCACGAAAAACTGTTATACTCCATACAAAAAACGTTTGCGCGGAATAAATGCGAAATCTTTGTTTTGAACATTTTCAAACACATATTTATACAACCCTGGATTCTTCACACGAAAAAATAGGCAGGCATATTAAAGGGTGATACGGTCAACATTTGGTCAAGGGAAAACTCGTGTAAATCGGTGAAATCGTTTATTTAAAAAATCAAGTTAAATTTCTTTTTCAAGTTCAATTAGTATAAAATTCAGGAAAAATATTCACTTAGGCTTTCGCTTTTCCAAATCCGAATTGCCGGGCCTCACGCTTGACACCTGCCATCACACGCAGAGAAGGAATATGATCACCTCAACCATGTTTCGAGAGCAAAATGTTATTTTTGGACGGTGACCATGTAACATTTTTGTCGCAACAATTTTATTTTCTCGGCAAACATATACATGGTTGCCGAAGTCAGACATATGCTTTTTGAGAAAATAACATGGTTGCGGCAAACATGTTACATGTTCTCCGTCCAAAAATAACATTTTACTCTCGAAACATGGTTGAGCTGATCATATTCCTTCTCTGGGTGCAGATTTTGTACAGCCACCTTGTCCACCTTCTTCGCCGCAGAAAGCCAGTTTGCCTTGAACTGCTGCTCGTCCTTAGCAGTTTTTTTGGTCTTCTTTAGGTTCCGCTTGTATTTCTCAATTGGGCGGAGCTCTGGCGTGTTGGGAGGGTTCTTGTCCTTGGTAACCACCTGCACGTTGTTGGCGGCGTACCACTCCATGGCCTTTTTACCGTAATGGCAAGATGCCAAATCCGGCCAAAACAGTACGGAACAACCGTGTTTCTTCAGGAAAGGCAGCAGACGTTTATTCAAACACTCTTTCACGTAAATTTCTTGGTTGACAGTCCCGGAAGCTATGAAAATGCTGCTTTTCAAGCCACAGGTACAGATGGCTTGCCAAATCAGATATTTCTTTGCGAACTTTGACAGTTTTATGTGCTTGAAAATATCTGCTACCTTTCCCCTTCCTTTTGCCGTATAAAACTCCTGTTCCGGAAGCTGCTTGTTGTCGGCTTTGACGTAGGTTTCGTCTTCCATTACCACGCAGTCAAACTTCGTCAGCATCGTCGTGTACAGCCTCCGGGATCGTGCTTTGGCCGTCGTATTTTGTTTATCATCGCGATTTGGAGTCACTCCATTCTTGTAAGCCGATAGTCTGGCTCGTTTTTTGGCTCGATGTACGGTTGTAGACGATACACCCAGCTTATTTGCGGCATCTCGGAGAGAGAGGTTAGGGTTTCGCTTGAAACTACTGGCAACTCTCTTTGTCGTCTCAGCGGCGTCGACAAACGTTCCCCAAACACTTTAATTACATTTGTAACGGTTGATTTGGCAACTTTTAGCGATTTTGCCAGCTTTACGTGCGAGTAGCTCGGATTTTCGCGATGCGCGAGCAAAATTTTGATGCGCTGCTCTTCTTGCTTTTAGGGCATTTTGACATCTGAAGAGTGAATTCCAAAATCAAAATAGGAGCAACATTCTACACACACACACCTTCAAAATGAGGGGTATTCAGGTTTTTTAAATGCAAAATTGAAAGAAATACGTCAAGTTTATATTGACCAAATTTTGACCGTATCACCCTTTATTTCGCAAAAATAAATTAACATCCTTGGGTTTGAGACCCTATTCACGGAGATAGATGAACATATTCGTTTTTCGCAGAAACGAACTTAGTACTAAGCATTAAGGGGGATTGACTCCCTTTTTGTTGGTAACATTTGATTTTGATAAGAAATACAGATATACCATGTTTGGAGATATTAGAATGATTGTAAATAATTTTTGCCACAAATTTTCATTTTCCGCCCATAGTGCAATGCTTGAAAAGTCGATTAGAACCGTCGCATAAAGGCCGGTATGCACCTCTAGCGAAATTTTCGGTAGAAAAAATTCATTTCATTTTCCGCCCATAGTGCAATGCTTGAAAAGTCGATTAGAACCGTCGCATAAAGGCCGGTATGCACCTCTAGCGAAATTTTCGGTAGAAAAAATTTATTTAAGTCTACAACAAAAAACAGGGTTGTGTACACAAATTTTAAACCAGCTAATCGCTTTTAAAAATTGTTAATATATGTTCCAAATATTCCTCAAATAAATTGTTTATTATTTACAGACCTTTTAAAATTTTTACGCACACAATGATTGTAATAAATTAAATGTTTGCTACCAAAATATGCTTTTGACAACCCCGTTATTTTCATTAGAGGCGCGTACCAGCTTACGAAATTGAACGCTACCGAAAATTTCGTTGGCATAAATAGCAATGCATTTCTTATGGGAATGAAATTTTTCGCTAGAGGTGCATACCGGCCTTAAGCTATAAAACTAAACATTCGTCATCAAAGAAGCTCGATGCTTGGTACCATATGCATTATTTGTGAAAAAATTAATACCGTATGGCCTCTGTAAGCTCAACTCCAATTTTTTGGTTGCTTGAATAGCATTATTCCCTTTTATCTACAAAAATTGCAAAATATAGCAACTTTCTCAATTTTCACAAATTATTGAATTCCCAATGTGATTGGTAGCACTGGAGATGGACAACTGCAACGCCATCTATTGACACAATCCGAAAAGACTTTTCAGTCCATGTCATGCACTGGCATTTGAAATGTTTACTGTATGTTTCAAAATGATTTATTTATTTATTTTACATTTCAAAATTGAAATTCAAAATTACAATGCTTCAACGTCATTTTTGTCTACGTTTACCGTCCTTTGCCGTCCGTTTCGGTTTATGCTATGCCCATAATTTACCGTAAGTATTAATGACAAACGGTGTCCACGTTATTATTAGTCAATAACTTTTGTGCAAATGCAGTCATGATCCCACTGGACTTTTGGAGAAAGGACGAGCCGAAGAAAATATCTATTTTCGCAAAAAGGTAGAAATTCCCATTAAAGTTTTTAGGATAATGTTTTCCAACCCCATTCTATTGTTTCAGGAACGGGAAGAATTACTTAGAATGCGTCGGAAATTGGATCGATTAGAGAGAACCCAACAACAGCTGGAAGACAAATTGGAAAAAGCCCAGGAGATTATTGACGAATTAAAAGAATCGAAAGACAAAGAAAATAATACAACCTTCAAGAATTCCAAGTGAGATTGAATAAAATTCAAGCTGTAGTTGTGGAAGATGATTATTGAATATTATATTTTACCTTATATATTTGGAGTGTATTTCTTCATCATTTTATGAACTTTAGAAAGAAACACGTTTCCAATATTTACAATATATTCTTGTGGACTATTTTATGCAGTTGTTACACGCAAAGAAAAAACAAAACATGTATCGAAAACTTTCTTCTTATTATTAGAATTCTTTTGAATTCCATCCAAAATGTCAAACTTTTTTTGTTAAAAAAATGTTCATTTTTGCAATAAAAAAATCACAGCTCATTTCGTTTATATCAAGCACTGTCCTTTTCGGTCTTTAATAAGACAAATTTTGATGTTGCATATTAAAAAAAAAAATAATGTTGTAGTATGTAAAGCCGAACATCTTTTCGAAATCATGCGAACAGTTTTGGAATATATATTTATATATGAAATTTCATTATTTTCATTTCCAAAAGTTGTATTTTTAAGAAAATAACCAATTAAAGGTATGCTTCTGATAAATAAAGTTTTTATACCCTCCACCATAGGATGGGGGTATATTAACTTTGTCATTCCGTTTGTAACACATCGAAATATTGCTCTAAGACCCCATAAAGTATATATATTCTAGGTCGTGGTGAAATTCTGAGTCGATCTAAGCATGTCCGTCCGTCCGTCCGTCTGTCCGTCTGTCCGTCTGTCCGGCTGTCCGTCCGTCTGTGGAAATCACGCTAACTTCCGAACGAAACAAGCTATCGACTTGAAACTTGGCACAAGTAGTTGTTATTGATGTAGGTCGGATGGTATTGAAAATGGGCCATATCGGACCACGTTTACGTATAGCCCCCATATAAACCGATCCCCAAATTTGGCTTGGGGAGCCTCCCGGAGCAGCAAAATTCATCCGATCCGGTTGAAATTTGGTACGTGGTCTTAGTATACGGTCTCTAACAACCACGCAAAAATTGGTCCATATCGGTCCATAATTATATATAGCCCCCATATAAACCGATCCCCAGATTTGACCTCCGGAGCCTCTTGGAGGGGCAAAATTCATCCGATCCGATTGAAATTTGGTACCTGATGTTAGTATATGGTCTCTAACAACCATGCGAAAATTGGTCCATATCGGTCCATAATTATATATAGCCCCCATATAAACCGATCCCCAGATTTGACCTCCGGAGACTTTTGGAGGGGCAAAATTCATCGGATCCGGTTGAAATTTGGTACCTGATGTTAGTATACGGCCTCTAACAACCATGCAAAAATTGGTCCATATCGGTCCATAATTATATATAGCTCCCATATAAACCGATCCCCAGATTTGACCACCGGAGCCTCTTGGAGGAGCAAAATTCTTCCGATCCGGTTGAAATTTAGTACGTGGTCTTAGTATACGGTTTTTAACAACCATGCAAAAATTGGTCCATATCGGTCCATAATTATATATAGCCCCCATATAAACCGATCCCCAGATTTGACCTCCGGAGCCTCTTGGAGGGGCAAAATTCATCCGATCCGATTGAAATTTGGTACCTGATGTTAGTATATGGTCTCTAACAACCATGCGAAAATTGGTCCATATCGGTCCATAATTATATATAGCCCCCATATAAACCGATCCCCAGATTTGACCTCCGGAGACTTTTGGAGGGGCAAAATTCATCGGATCCGGTTGAAATTTGGTACCTGATGTTAGTATACGGCCTCTAACAACCATGCAAAAATTGGTCCATATCGGTCCATAATTATATATAGCTCCCATATAAACCGATCCCCAGATTTGACCTCCGGAGACTTTTGGAGGGGCAAAATTCATCGGATCCGGTTGAAATTTGGTACCTGATGTTAGTATACGGCCTCTAACAACCATGCAAAAATTGGTCCATATCGGTCCATAATTATATATAGCTCCCATATAAACCGATCCCCAGATTTGACCACCGGAGCCTCTTGGAGGAGCAAAATTCTTCCGATCCGGTTGAAATTTAGTACGTGGTCTTAGTATACGGTTTTTAACAACCATGCAAAAATTGGTCCATATCGGTCCATAATTATATATAGCTCCCATATAAACCGATCCCCAGATTTGAACTCCGGAGCCTCTTGGAGGAGCAAAATTCATCCGATCCAATTGAAATTTAGTACGTGGTGTTAGTATATAGTCTCTAACAACCATGCAAAAATTGGTCCATATCGGTTCATAATTATATATAGCTCCCATATAAACCGATCCCCAGATTTGACCTCAGGAGCCTCTTGGAGGAGCGAAATTCATCCGATCCAGTTGAAATTTGGTACATGGTGTTAGTATATGGTATCTAACAACCATGCAAAAATTGGTCCATATCGGTCCATAATTATATATAGCAAAAGTCATCCGATGCGGTTGAAATTTGGTCCATTTTGTCAATATATGGCCTCTAACAGCCATGTAAAAATTGGTCCATATCGGTCTTTAGTTATATATTGCCGATGACTTATTACACAAAAATTGGTCCATATCGCCAAAAATAATCTACCAAAACTTTATTTCCATAGAAAATTTTGTCAAATTTTATTACTATAGAAAGTTTTGTCAAAATTTCATTTCTATAGAAAGTTTTGTCAAAAGTTTATTTCTATACAAATGTTTGTCAAAATTTTATTTCCATAGAAAATTTTGTCAAAATTTTATTTCTATAGAAAATTTTGTAATCTACCAAAACTTTATTTCCATAGAAAATTTTGTCAAATTTTATTACTATAGAAAGTTTTATTAAAATTTCATTTCTATAGAATGTTTTGTCAAAAGTTTATTTCTATAGAAATGTTTGTCAAAAATTTATTTCTGTAGAAAATTTTGTAAAAAATTTATTTCTGTAGAAAATTTTGTCAACATTTTATTTCTATACAAAATTTTGTCAAAATTTCATTTCTATACAAAATTTTGTCAACATTTTATTTCTATAGAAATTTTTGTCAAAATTGTATTGCTATAGAAAATTTTGTCAACATTTTACTTCCATAGAATATTTTGTCAACATTTTATTTCTATAGAAAATTTTGTCAAGTTTTTATTTCTATAGAAAATTTTGTCAAATTTTTATTTCTATAGAAAATTTTGTCAAAATTTTATTTCTATAGAAAATTTTGTCAAGGTTTCATTTCTATAGAAAATTTTGTCAAAATTTTATTTCTATAGAAAATTTTGTCAAACTAGATTATCGCCTTTATTTAATCGCTTTTTTTTTTGTTTAATATATACCCCGTATGGGCTAACTTACAATTTAGAAGACAGTGTTAAAAAGTTTTACGATACCTTGCCATCGGCAAGTGTTATCGCAACCCAAGTAATTCGATTGTGGATGACAGCCTTTAGTAGAAGTTCCTACGCAATCCATGGTGGAGGGTACATAAGATTCGGCCTGGCCGAACTTACGGCCGTATATACTTGTTTTTATATTGACTCGTGGGCGCCTAAAATTATGCTCTATAAATTTAACCGATTGATGGCTAGAGCGATAATTGTCTGTTGATCGCAATAGCAGCTACGTAACCCAGTAGATAGTGTGTTGGCTTACAAACTGTATAGTCCTCGGTTAGATTCTCCATCCAGACGAAAGGTAAAATTTAAAAAATTTATAAAATCAAATAATTTCTTCTACATTATTTGTATTACAGAAAAGTGTGCTAAGAACTAAATAGACCTCGCCCAAAAATAACGTTTTGCTCCAGGAGGTGTTCACATTCCTTTTCTGGGTGCAAGATTAGGAAATCGTGCAGGAAGCTCTTTAACAAAGCAAAGTCCACCAGAGCTCCTGTGGATTGGGACGCTTACAAGAAGAATCTGCGAGGATACAAGCGAGAACTGAGAAAGGCTCAGCATAACTCTTGGAATGATTACTGCAACAGCATTGAGAATACGTCCGAGGCTTCCAGACTACGGAAGGTGCTAGCATCCACGAGCTTCGCTCCAGGTTTCATTAAAACATCGGAGGGCAATTGGACAACGTCCAGTGAGGAGACTCTGGAGGTACTATTGTACACACATTTTCCCGGAAATCAGACGGTTGAACCATGCACTGGCGGTGCCACAGTGGCTCAGCGGTCGTTTCCTATCGAGGAAATTGTATCAGAATCTAGATAAAATGGGCGTTAAATAGCTTTGGATCATTCAAATCCCCCGGACCTGATGGAATTACTCCGGCGTAGTTACAAGCGGTGGCTGACAGAATTATTCCCTGGTTGTCGGCGATATATATAGGATGTATCAACTTAGCATATATTCCACGACAGTGGAGAGAATCAAAAGTCGTTTTCATACCTAAAGCGGAAAAAGCCTCTCACTCGAATGCGAAGGATTTCCGACCAATCAGCTTATCATCATTCCTACTTAAGACTCTGGAGATGATGATAGATATTTATCTTAGAACTAGCGTCGATTCAAGTTTGCTCTCGAAACGACAACATGCATACTCGAAGGGCAGGTCTACTGAGACCGCATTACATGAACTAGTCAGCTTTATTGAAAGCTCACTATCTGTCAAAGAATACACAATCGTGGTGTTTCTAGACATCGAAGGGGCGTTCAATAACGTCCATCCGAGCTCGATATTAAATGGACTGACAACTCTGAATGTTGATCCAGGTATACTTAGGCTGTTAGACGAACTTCTAAGGAAGAGACGCACTTCAGCCACACTAGGACAAGCAAACATACAAAGGTATGTGAACAGAGGCACTCCTCAAGGAGGAGTTCTATCACCTCTTCTTTGGAATGTTGCTATAAACGACCTTCTGGTTTCCCTAGAAAAAGAAAGGATACAAGTGGTGGCATACGCAAATGATGTGGCGCTAGCAGTCAGGGGAAAATTCCCATCAACAGTTAGAGATATTATACAGAGAGCCCTCCGGATGACTGAGAAATGGGCGAAAGATAATGGTCTTGGGGTAAATCCTGCAAAGACAGAACTAGTCATGTACTGCAAAGATCGCAAAACTCCCACGGTTAGGCCCATTTCCTTAGGGGGTATTGAAATTCCCTTTAGTGAGTGTGCAAAATACCTTGGCGTTATTTTGTGTGTCTCAGGTGCATTCAGCAAGACAGGAACAGAATCCCTTAATGTCATGCTGCATCTATTGCCTTTAGACATTTTGGCCAAACAGTCAGCTGCAACAACGGCTGTGCGGTTGCGCGAGCTATCGCTGTGGTCGGAAAAAAGTTACGGTCACAGTTCGGTCCTCAAAATAATGCCCGATGTGCCTAACGTAGTGGATTACACTTTGGCGAGACCACTTTTCGACAAAAAGTTTGAGACTAATTCCCAACAGTGAGGCGTGGTGTACACGGACCCAGTGGAATAAAAGATATATAGATTTCTACACTGATGGCTCCAAATTGGATGGCCTAGTGGGTTTCGGAGTATATTCTAAAGATCTCGAACTTCGAATAGCGAAAAGATTACCTGATCCCTGTAGTTTTTTTCAGGCTGAAATATTAGCAATAAGAAAAGTGGTGAATTGGCTGAGAAGTAATGCTCCAAGCAATATTGGCATTAATATATACTCAGACAGTCAACCTGCAATAAAATCCTTGGACTCTGTGTTCCTCAACTCGAAAACGGCCATCGACTGCTGCAAATCTCTCAATGAGATGGCTGAGCAGCACAATATTACCTAATATGGGTGCCTGGCCACAGGAACATACCGGGGAACTGCGAAGCAGATGAGCTAGCAAGGCTAGGTACTACCTTACATATTCCAGGGGAACTAGAATCTGTTGGTATGCCTCTGGCTACCTGCAAGCTCTTACAGCGTGAGAAGGCTGCCATGATGGCAAATTTTTTTTTTTTTTTTTCATATTTATTAATGCCTTTTATCTTAATTCGATATTTACATTATTCTTAGTGTTTGTTATTTCCTTTTCTACATCCATGGTGCTCACCCAGTGGTGAGACCATTCATACTATGAATATTATACATTTTTGTTAAATAGTTATTGTAATATTAAGTCTTGTGGTGCTCTCCTCTTTAGCCTTGTAAATGTCTCCCGGTTTGCCATCAATTCTGATGCTAGTGGATTCGGATGAGTTTCGATTCTTAATTTGTAGTTGTTCAGATGTGTCAGTATTTCTTCCTGGATTGTTTTAATATTCAACTCCTTGTGCAGACGTGTGTTCGTTATATAATATGGTGCCCTAGCGATTTTACGCAAAGTTTTTGATTGGAATTGTTGTAGTATTTTGATTGTTGTATTGGAAGCTGTTCCCCACAATTGGATGCCGTATGTCCAAATAGGTTTGATTATGCATTTGTAAATGAGCAATTTATTTTCAAGGGACAATTTAGAATTAGACCCAATCAGGTAATTCATTTTGTTCACTTGCAAGTCGACAGCTTTTCTCTTAATTTTAATGTGGTGTTTCCAATTTAGTTTATTATCAAGATACAAACCAAGGTACTTTGCCTCAGTTTCTTGCGGAAGTACTATTTGGTTCATCTGTACTGAGGGACAGCTCCCTTGTTTAAGAGTAAAAGTAATATGGGTCGATTTGGATTCATTTGCTTTTATACGCCACAATTTTAACCAGCTACACAGTTCATTCAAATAGTTTTGTAGCAAGTCGCTTGCTTTGTTAGCATTTTTGTGGACTGCTAGTACTGCTGTATCATCAGCAAATGTTCCAATAACTGCAGTTTTCGATTGAGGAAGGTCAGATGTAAAGAGTATATACAGAATTGGCCCCATAACACTGCCTTGGGGCACGCCAGCTCTTATAATTTTTGTACTGCTAATGTCATTCCCTTCACGGACATAGAACATCCTGCTTTGGAGGTATGATTTTATAAATAAATAATAGTTTATTGGCAGTAGTTTTTTCAGCTTGTATAGTAAACCGTCATGCCACACTTTGTCAAAAGCTTGTGAAATATCTAAGAATGCCGAGGTGCAATATTGTTTGTTTTCGAATGCAGAGTGAATTGTTTCTACTAAACGATGTATTTGTTCAATAGTTCCATGATTCTTTCTAAATCCGAATTGGTGACTTGGTATGAGGTTTTTTGCCTCAATAAGAGGCATTAGCCTCTTCAAAAAAAGAGATTCCAAGACTTTAGAAAGTATAGGAAGTAAGCTGATGGGTCGATATGATTTAACTTGGTCAGCTGGTTTACCTGGTTTTAGTATCATAGTGATTTGCGCTACTTTCCATTGGGGTGGAATAAAGTTGCGGGATAAGCAAGCATTAAATATAAAGGTGATGCAGTCCGTGCCTTCTTTTGGCAGTTCCTTTAGTATTTTAGGGGTTATTAAATCATATCCAGGAGCTTTTGCAGTTTTCAAAGATTTTAGTGCTTCAATTACTTCAGTTTTTGTAAATTTTTTAATTGGCAAGTCAAGCTGATGAGGTTGGTTCAGAAATGTGTTAATATACTGTGGCGTTTCATCATCATTGTGAGGTGTGAAAACATCGTATAAGTGTTTGGCGAATGTAGATGCTTTTTCTTTATTACTCTTTGTCCACGAATTATCAGATTTTCGAATGGGATTATTGATTTTTGATTGAGATTTTATCTTCTTTGTAATTTTCCACAAAGAGTAATCAGTGTGTATTGTTGGACCTAATTTCAAAATTTCTCTCTCTACCTCTTGCTCTCTTTCACTTTTGAGTATCCTTTGAAGCTCGGATGTAGCTTTATTGAGTTTACGTTTGTCCTCTGGTGACTTAGTTATTTGCCACCTTTTTTTGGCTTTTCTTTTTTCGATTAATCTACTCTTCACTAAATTGGAAACTGTTGGAGGATTGTCAAAACTTTTTTTTGGAGTTGAATTCCATGCAGCTTTCTGAATTACCTCTACTAAGTGTTCGACACTTTTAGTAATATCATATTCAGTTTTAAGTGACAATTTCTGGTTTAATGTGTTAGTGATCAGGTATCTAAAATAATGCCAGTTAGTTTTTTTATTATGGAGCTTACATGTTTGTTCCTGAGGGATATGCTGTGAGTGCAAGGTTAGGTGGACTGGTGAATGATCGGACGATAAATCATGACTGGTAATACATTTTTCAGAATTCATTGGTATACCACTTGAAATACAGAAATCTATAAGATCAGGGGTTTTGTTTAAATCAGTGGGCCAGTAAGTAGGGGAATTTGGTGATATGACTCTTAGATTGAGACCTTTTATAGCTAAGTAAAGCTGCCTCCCTTTTGGCGTCGTGAGGCGTGAACCCCATGTGGTGTGCTTAGCGTTATAGTCCCCGCATGCTACAAATTTGCTTCCAAGAGTTCTAAAGAAATTAACATATTCATCTTTTTTTATGTTATGTCTAGGAGGGCTATATATTGCTGACACAGTTAAAGGACCTTTCAGAGTTTCCACAGTAACATTTGCTGCCTGTATTTCTGCTGTGCAGTAATGAATTCCCTGGTGATGTTTCAATGTCTCTTTTATAAGTATTGCAGATCCACCACGCGCATTTCCCGATGGGTGATTGACATAATAAAAGTGATATTTTGGAATGTGAAAATGATGTTTTTGCGTGAAATGTGTCTCTGATATTAGAAAAATATCAATTTGATTACATATAAGAAACTTTTCTATTTCTAAGGTATGTTGAGCAAGACCATTTGCATTCCAAAATACTATCTTAAGATACTCCATCTTTACAAGTGCGTTAACTTGGAGGCGATGTTCATAATTAGATTTGATAACTGTTGCATAATATTGTTTAGATTACCAAGCATTGAATGTAATTCAGAAAGCTGCGACGATGTCTGTTGGTGTTGTGGATTTTGTGTTTCTTGCTCATTGGTGTGCTGACTGACGTGATCGGAGGTTGCACGCTTAGCAGCATTTGAGTATGAGATAGTATCTCTAACTGGCAAGGAGTTTGTTTTATTTTGGGTGTCAGAATTTTGGCGCTCACTAATTGGTCTAAGAGACGGATAATGTTTAGTGTATATCTGTTTGTAGATAGAGCATGATGGCAAATGTTCGATGGGAGAATTGTAAGGGTTGTAATGACACCAAGCAAATATGGCCCCATTTAAATTTAAACCGCACACTAGATATGCTAGTGTTCTCGAGACGCCAGATATCACTCCTGATATCTGCTATAACGGGTCGCTGCCTGATAGGCGATTTTGCAAAAACTGTTGGTGCGAAGTATAATGACTAGTGTATGAGCTGTCATGATGCGGAGGAAAAGGAATCAATAAAACACCTCTTGAGTGAGTGTCCTGCATTTTGTGTAAGGCGTAAGCAAATTTTAGGGGCATATAGCTTCAGATTACTGGCGGACCTGGAAATCGTTAACTTAAGCAGTCTGCTAATGTTTTTGGAACAATCTGGTTGGTTCAACAGAAGAAAATAATCGAGAAGGTTCAGCGGTTAAAACTAGAAGTGCCCATATGTAATAGGTACTTTTAGTTAATGTGGTATCACAATGGATTGAATAGTCTAAGTGAGCGTGAATCTTAATCGGGCTGCCACTTTA